>NC_138988.1:62577178-63234182 GCF_964341445.2 Mesoplodon mirus
CCTGTCCTCATGGTTGTGACTGCAGACTCGGCCCCGGCTGCAGCTGTCAGGACAAGGCTGGGAGTCAGGGGATGAGACACAGAAGCCAGAACACCTTCCCCAGGCTGTTATGTCCCCACACTAACTCAGCGACCGCTACAGACGCACACTGCAATGTCACTAGGCAACGAGAGGGGACCAAGTACGGAGGCTGCTGCTGCAGGGATGAACCTGAAAACACTATGCTGTGTGAGAGAAGCCCGTCACAAAACACCAAGTGCAGTACGATTGCATTTACACCAAGCCCCCAGAGTAGGCACACCTAGAAGCAGGGAGACAGGTGGACTGAGCAATGGAAATGTTCTGAGACTGACTGAGGTGATGGCACACAGCTTTATGAATCTATTAAAAACCAATGAATTGTACACTTTATATGGGCGAATTTTGTTGTATGTGAATTATATCTCAATAAGAGTGTTAGCAAAAAAAGAAAACAAAAACGAAAACCAGAATACAGTAACCAAACCGCACTGAGGCCTGTAAGGGAACCGTCGTAACCGCTCCCTGCAGCCTTTCTGGAGCCCCTTCCCTCTGCCAAGCCCCGAGAGAGCCTGCAACCCCAGTGGCTTGTCCATCAGATGTGAAGAAAGGACACCCAGGGCAGGAGGCTGCCTGGCGCTCACGAGGAAAGAAAACAAGAGAGGCGGAGGCCAAACTGTCCGAGAGCTCGTAGGAGGGAAGGGGTGCCGGCAGCGAGCCTCGCAGCCATGGGGTGAGAAGCCACAGGCCTGGCTCTTCCCCACCATCCACTCTCCTCCCACCCATAAACCTGGGACAGGAACAGTGTGTCCTCCTCCCGATGTCAGTGTGCACATGGGGCACCGTGTGCAGGCCTGCCTAACGCTGCGGCTGCCACTACCACGGTTACTAATAAGCATCCTCCCCTCAGAACTGCTTACAGGAGGATTTTAGACCACCCGCCACAGTGAGATTACTTCCAAATACATCCAAATAAAAGACAGCAAAGCAGCATTAGTAGTTGACAAACACTAACCCTACTTTCAAATTCAAGATGAATCTGTACTTACTACACCCCCCCCTTATAAACAGAGTGGATAATACTTATAAATTCCTCAGGTGTGTGAAATCTAAACAAAATGAAGTTTAATGAGTCATTTGCAAAAAAGATGTAATAAAAAACACTATAAATCCATATTTTAAAAACTTTTCTAGGTCAAAATGTAATCTTAAATATTCACAGGGAAAAAAGTCAACAAAGCCTCACTGAGAAGCAGGTCCCTGACAGGGTTAGAAACTGGTTGAATTTAGCAAAGAAACCTTGGATTAGACAGTCTTCACATGGGAAAAAAATGGTGAAGTTAGAAAAATTAAGGGAGTCGCCAGGGAAATGCCTGTCCCTGAATAGAATTAGACCATCAAAGAAGCCCAAGAGGAAAGAACGCAACCTGATTTTGTTCATTTGTTTTGCTTGATCATATTTTCTACTTCCAGAAGGAATATGGGACTATGAAGCCAAAACAAAGGAAAGAGAAAGACTAACTTTTCAAGGGAAAAGCCACCAAATAGCACTGAACAGATATGCGTTTTCATTCTTGGCTACACATTAGATTCAACAAGGAGCCAGGCCTTTGAAACCATCCAGGCCCGGTATTTAATTGCTGTGGGTGGGGTTGGAGGGTTTTTGGTTTTGGGTCGGAGGTGAACCTAAAGATCAGCTGGGGTGAGGACCACCTAGCTGTGCCTGGCATAGTACAGCATGGCACGGTGCTCGGGGGGTGGTAGACATCAGCGGATAAACACATCTGACTAAGGCTCTGCAGTTTCCCATCTGCACCTCCTCATCACCAGACCAGAAGCTCCTCCAGTTACCTCAGCACCCTACAAAGGGAACCAGCTTCGGCGCTGCACATTTAAAGCCAACTGAGAAGTCCTTACTGCATCAAGTACCCCTGATGAGATTCTAAAAGACAGGACTCACTATTTAGCATAAGACCTAATGGAAGCAATTCTTCAAAAGGAGAATTTAGGTTTACTGAAGCAGAAAACCAAAAGCCTTTAATACGAAGCTGTAATTAATGGGTATTATAAATCATAGCAGTACATCTGTGATTTCAGGTTTGTGGGCTGCACTGCCTGCAACACACAGGAATTCAACAAAAAGTGGCCTCCGGCATATAACTGCCTTTCTTGGAGAAAACCAATTTGATCCCAAAGAGGTTGGAAAGGAATGCAGATAATTACACACTTACAATACAATTGTTTCCTGTTCTCCAAAGCAAACTTTTAAAAGTTATGCTTTTATTTTAAGCAAAATAATTTTTTCTTCGACTACCCCTTTTTATGTTTAGTCTAATAGCATAGTAAGGCCATTTTTCACATTTGCCTATGATACATTTAATTAGTCACCCTGAGACTTGAACATTCTAAGATTTCATACTGATTAAATTCCTCTCTTCCCCCCAATCGAATGATGCATCACGTAAAACTGCCCCAACATAAAAATTCAAATCAAGAAGGATTTGAAAGGCTCTATTTTTAGGATGTAACAAGCAGAGTACCCTGGTAGGGACCTGCTAAAGGCCAGCAGGTTGGCAATCTCTACTCCACACTTGACCTCCACTCAGCAGGGAAGGCCAGCCCTAGGCAAAGCTTGGCCTCTTTTGAGGTCCCTCTCTGCCCTCTGGGGCAAAATTCACACTTACAGCTCCAAGTACACCCTCAAGGTCTCCCCCTCCATCCTATCCATCTATTTGTCCTATCCATCCATCAAAGTCACCTAACTGGTGGCTGACTCCAGAATAACTCCAGTTAAAGGCAGGCCTTGTTTACAGGTTTTAAGTTATTGGCTGGTCAACAGTGATGGCTCTCCAGAAAAACTGCGCATCCCAGAACAAGTGTTCCCAAATAAACACTACTAAAGGCTGCTTTATAATAACTTGCATCTTTTCAAACGTCTGGCTTAAGTTTCCCTTCCTCTCTTATCTTGAATGAAATATGTAAAATTCAACTTTTCATGTATGTAATAAATATTATCATCACACAAAGAAGCTCTCTTACCGAAGTGTTACACTTAACTTGTTCCAAGAAAAAGAAGGTAATTTGATGATTCACCTGGTTCAGTTTAACTTTATAACGTGGAAGGATGCACACCATTGTTTCTCCAGCCTCCTTCAGGAGCTGTGAAGCACGCACCACCACTGGCCTGCCCTACACTGCAGGATTCCACCTTCCATGCAACCGGAAAGAACAGCCTCAGCAGGGACAACACCCATGTCAGCGAAACACTAGACAGAGTCAATCCCTTCCGTTCTCCCCACCTTTCTCAGCTATATTCTCAGTTTGCCTACTCTTTACCTCCTCCTCTCCTTAAATCATGCTTTTATTACCAATGTTTCTACCTTATTTTGAACCTGTTCTACCTCCATTCTTTTTCTCACTACTCACTTTTCTCTAGATTCTCTCTCTCTGACCTCCTCCTCCCTTTCTCTGGGGTACTTCTTCCACTCCCACCCAACCGTTCTGCCTTCCTGCCCTGTTACTCGCCTTGGCTCTCCTGCTCTCCCCCTGCCTTAGCATCTCCCTCCACTAGCCCCTTAGTGCCCCATCCTGGTGTCCTTCCCAGAAGCTCACACCCCATGTCAACAGCCAAGCACCTTTCCCAAACCAGGTGCTCCCTGGAGAAAGGCAAGATCTAAAATTCCAAGGGACTAGAAAAATTAGACTCTGGATTTTTTTTTAAAAAAGCTAATATCTCACACTATACAACTGTCACATGGGACCAACTCAATTATTATTACCATTATAATTTTCCACCAATACTTTTACAAAAATTGAGTACAGAGAATTAGGTTCTGGTCTCACAGAATTAAGTAGGTGGTATTTATTCATCTCTGTAACTGCACCCTGGAAGCTACCACAGGGACTCGTTCTGGTAAGTTCATATGAGGAAGGGGAGTTGGGAGGAGGAATATGTGAAGAGCCAAACACCAAGAAGGAGGCATGACCTTCATGAAAACCCAGAATCCAGGCACTACTGGACCATAAAAGCGAAAGCACAAGATAACAGGTTGTAACTAAAGTTAATTTTAACTAAAATCTAGTAAGATTTTAAAAGACAGTGGACATTAATTCCACCAAACTAGAATTAATATCTGCTAACATGGAGGCTACATGCAATTATTTAATAAATACCTTTTCCGGTATAAATTCTCAATGGAATTTAAAGATTAAAGCAGAATGCTGGGATTTCAGGTTTCCAAAGCCATTCTGAAATATGATGATTCTTTACTCTCTACACATCATTCTACCGAAGCAGCAATGTTCTAGTCTTTAGTTTTGTTAGAAATTACCTAAATAATCAGGAAAAAAATTTCGCCCCCCACATCTTACTTAAAGCAATGAGCCCACTAAAAATCCAAGCCAACAGATTTGCGATGGAATTTAAATGAAGAGCCACCTGGCTCTCAGAACATAGCACCATGGAGAAAAGAAGGCAGCAAGGGCAAGAGGGTTATCCAGAGTGAGGAAATAAAAGTGTTTTCAAGTATTTGTAAGATGTGGCTGAAAAGATTAAGGGAAAATGGAAAGCACTTCTGATAAAATGCCACAATGGTCAAATCTACCCACATTATTGTTTTAGGAAGCAGAATTTATTGAACACTATTTGTCCAAAAGACAATCTATGTTTCTAAAGGTGAACTTCAGTTAAAATGAAATGCCTTCTTTAACAGGTCAGGGTAACTCAACCTACTTTATTTTTAGCTTCCAATGTACCAGACATTGACAGATAAAGCTCTTGATGGGTAATTTTACAAAAGAGCAAAATTTAAAAGGATGAGAGTACAGAACAAGGTATGTTCAAATGTGGACAGAGGAAGTTTATAACCCCGTGTAGCTGGAATCTTTTTAAGATTTAAGATACTTTGCTACATTCCTAATAACAGTATATATTTGTTAATAAATTAGTAATATTTTCAAAAGAGAAATTAATATGTAAATACAAATTATTATGTTTTAAACACACAGCTATAAACACATGGAAAACTGAGTATCCCTTCTGCTAATATTTGTTAAAATATTCAACATGAATTCAAATCTCTAGCATCAGACCCTGGCTCTCAGTGCTCATTCTGAATCAAGGACAAAAACTCATTCTATTTTCATACCTTGCATACAAAACAGCTTAATTCTCCAAAAATCAGTAAGTCAAATATTTGACTGCTCTGTACACTCTGGTTAGAGAATTCACATCACTCAGGTCACAGTGTTCTACCTGCTTTTTCAAGTTTTTCACATGAACAGTCAATATCGGGGCTGAATTTTCCCAGGTTTAAATGTCACTCTCAGTTCTCACTGTAATGCTGACAAAAACCACAAATGAGAGTCAGGAGTGTTTTTATATGGAGGGAGGGTGGTGAGACTCTCCCTGCTGTGAAAATACCAATAGTTCAGTTGGCACAACATCTTCCCTTTGGAAAGTGTCTGCTTCAGGGACCCAGAGCTAATGGTCCAGGAAGCAGTGTCTCCCGGGCAGAGGGGGCTGCAGGGGGAGGCAGGCCCGCGGTCCTTCCCTGGGCAGGAGTGGGCACCAGGACCAGTGATGACTTTGACCGTGCGGAGAGGCCTGTGATGGCGGCAGTGGATGAGATCCCCACCCACACACCAGATGTCCCTGCAGAGCCGCCTCCCCCATAACTGCTTCACCCTCGGGGAGGCTCTGCAGCAGTTAATGACCAAATGCGGCCATAAGCCTGGGGTCAAAGCCTGAGGTCCTGAACAAAGCAAGTCAATCCAAAAGAAACGAGAGAGTAAGTGAGTTCAGCATCTCGATAAAAAAGAAAGTGCACTTTGGCCCCAGACATGCATGAGGAAACAGCTCTATAACTACCCAGTAAAAAAAGAAATGCTTGGTTCTACAAGACCCACTCTCAGTTATCACCCAACGAGTGTATGTCATAGCATCAGTCAGGGTACTAAGTTGTCAGCAACAGATTCCAACCAACACATTCAAGCAGAAAAAGTAATCTGTTAAAAAGGATATGTGTTTTTAGAGACTACCCAGAGGGTCAGAGAAGAACGATGGAAAACCCTAATACACACAAAAATAAACACGCCAGACACTGTTGTAAGAGTTTTACTTTAGCTCCTCTAATCCTCATGACAGCCTCATGAGGTACACACTGTCATTTCCCCTTTTGACACTGAGGGACCTGAGGCCGGAGAGAGGAACCTGTGAGGACAGGCAAGGCCACGGGCCAGGGAGGGGGAAATGGGCTGCAGGCAAGGGTGGAGCTGGGCTGCAGGGAAGGGGGGAGCTGGGCTGCAGGAAGGGGGGAGCTGGGATGCAGGAAGTGGGGAGCTGGAATGGAGGGAAGGGGGAGCTGGGATGCAGGAAGAGGGGAGCTGGGCTGCAGGGAAGGGGGGAGCTCGGCTGCAGGGAAGGGGGGAGCTCGGCTGCAGGGAAGGGGGGAGCTGGGATGCAGGAAGCAGGGAGCTGGGATGCAGGAAGAGGGGAGCTGGGCTGCAGGGAAGGGGGAGCTGGGATGCAGGAAGGGGGGGAGCTGGGATGCAGGGAAGGGGGGAGCTGGGATGCAGGAAGGGGGGAGCTGGGATGCAGGAAGGGGGGAGCTGGGATGGAGGGAAGGGGGGAGCTGGGATGCAGGGAAGGGGGGAGCTGGGATGCAGGAAGCAGGAAGCTGGGATGCAGGAAGAGGGGAGCTGGGCTGCAGGGAAGGGGGAGCTGGGATGCAGGAAGGGGGGAGCTGGGATGCAGGGAAGGGTGGAGCTGGGCTTCAGTCTGGGATCTGAAAGCAGCCAGCCTGGCGGTGGAACCCGTGCCTGAGGCTGCCTCTCACAGACCAGCAGGTCAGGAACAAACTCCAAATCACGTCCAACACTGGTCCCACGGAGAAGCCACTGCTCTGTTTCCAGGCACAGACTCTGCAGTTCGCACCTAGGCCCTCGACGCTGTCTCTGGAACAGCTGCCAGTGGTCCTTCTGAAAGCCCAGCTGCTGTTCCCGCCTAACCCTCAGCAGATGGACTCTACCTGGTACCTCCTGCTCTGCATCACCTGCTTCTGATTTGGCAACTGGGGCAAATGCATCTAATGCCCACACCCGAGCTTCAAGAAAAGCTGGGAAGGAGGGTATCTGACATTCTCTGCTTATGTAAAAAGAGGCAGGCTCTGTCCTCACAGGAGAAAGAAAGGGTCTCCGTACGCAGAAATTTCCTGGGAAATGAGATGCGGGGCCAAAATCAACTACAGGAGAAGCCTTACACTCTGATGGCAGTGGTGAACACAACAAAGAAGAGAAAAGACTGAAGAGCAAAGAGCAGGACTTGGTTTGGGTAACAAAGGCCACAGGAAACTTCTGGTCTTTTTCCATAATGTTCCCATTTGTAGAGCACAGTTGCCAAGGATGTGGATTCTAGGGTCCATGCCTGGGTTAAAAGACTCAAGAAATGGTGGTAATGGTGACTGTGAAAATACTAACGACGATGGGGACAGGGAGACAAGCAGGAGAACACTGCCTGGAGCACTGGACTCACGTCACAAACAGCCTCTGCAGCCTCAGTTACTGTTGTTACCATCACTCATCCCACGTCAAGAGGCTCTGGAGCTCTGGCTCCTGCATTCATAACAAATACATACTGAGCCAGGCTCTAGAAATAAATACAAAGATAGCAAAAGCGGGCAAGATCTGCATTCTCATGGGGCTTATAGTCTACAGGGGAAGGAACTGAGTCATCAAATGACCACACAAACCAAAGACACCACAACAAAGGAGAGTATACGGCCCTGTGACTGTGTAAGGAAACGTGACCAGTTAGGCCAGTCAGGGGAGTGGCCTGACGGAGGAGGAGCAGCACACAGCGTCCCTGCTAGGGGACACACCAGAAGAAGGCAGTGTGACCAGGAGGAAGAGGGACAGGCCAGACAAGGAAAGGCTCCCAAACCACGTCAGGGGTGCCCGCCCAACCCCGAGGCCAGGGAGAGGGGCAACAGCACCACATCCCTCCTCTTGAACCAGCCAGCTAAGCCCCTGGGCACTGAGAGCCACCACCCCCTGAAGACAGGACAACCCCCTGAAGAGGGGACACCCCCCCATGGAGGAAGAGGCTCACGTGGGGTTAGGAGCCTATTAATACTCAATACTTAACATGCATCGCTGTGGAGGCCTGAACAGTCTGGACTCTCTGAAGATGCTTTACAAGGCATCTGCTGGAACCTCTCCTGCCCTTCACCTACCCAAAAAGTTTTGAACCACAGAACCAAAAAGGCTAAATTAAAGACAGAAAGCACCGAGAGACATGATCCAGCCTAATCTCCCTTGTTTTCTAGTTGAGGAAACCGTGCTGGTCACCAGTGACAAAACCAGGACTAAAGCTCGGTCCCAGATTTCCAATATCCAGTGCTCTTTCCATGACTCCTCTGCCCCTCTCAGAAAACACCATGTCCTTAATCTGCCGCCAAACCCAAACTGTCTTAACCCACTGAGAAAGCTGGCTCCCTTCTCACCGCTGAGCACAAGCTGCCTCCACATAAACAACACTAACATGCAACATAACAAACCAGAAACTAAAGAGCGGCACGTAGCAAGGGACGTTGGACTACATTCATTTAACAGCTGTCAGCTTTCCTCCAACACAGTTAAATTTTGATTAACTGGAAACTTCCCCTTTTTTTGTTAACGACTTCACTTTCAAGAGGAATCAGATTATAAGCAAAGAACGTCAGAGATTTTTTGTTAGAAATAATTATTAGAGGGAATAAAAACCTGTACAGCATGCTGGGTGACCCTCGTACATTAACACCATCATAGGGAGAAGTCATGGTCAAGATGGTAATGCTGGGAAGCAGGAGTCTTTTAAGCGGCAAAGGAAAGACCCCTAAAACACTGAGTTCTTCTTCTACTGCAGCAGCCTCCAGAAGCCAAGGCTGGATCACAGAGAAAACAACTAAGAGAGTGAAGCCCTGACACAACCCTACATCAGGGCTGGGCCAGACGTACGAAAGGATCATTTATGGTTTTGGTAACTGGTAACAAAGAGACTAATTAATTTCACATTTCTAATACCAATGAAGTCCTTTCATTTTTTGTCAAATAGGATAAAACATTAGTGCAAAATTATAACATTAATTCAAAGATTTTAGGACAATAGTTTGGTGAATCCAGTAACACCTTCAAGTGGATAGAACTAAGAATGCTAACAAATCAGTTGTTCTGAAAGCCCACAATTATTTTTTCTTCATTCCTTTGTTTTTCATAAAAAGAGAAGATTTCTACAACATTCATCTTTTCGTACCTCCATAGGTTTTATTTTAATCTTTTGCCACATTCTCCTCTCACTTTTGCCAAATGGTCACAAACAATCTATGTTTATCCAGTGCTACGGAGTGAACTGTCTCCCCAGATTCATGTTTTGCAGCCCTACCGCCCACTGTAACGTATCTGGAGACAGGGTCTTAGGAGATAATTAAGGTTAATGGAGGTCCTACCCAGCGAGCCCTAACCTGACAGGACTGACTGGCCATATAGGAAGAGAGATCTTTCATGTCCCCACCCTACCCCCGGCCAGGTAGGGGGGCCCTCATCAGGAAGCTAACTGGCCTGCACTTTGATCTTGGAGTTCCTAGCCTCCACGTCTGTGAGAATTAATCTTTGTTGTTTAAGCCACCCCATCTACGGTGTTTTGTCATGGCAGTCTAAGCTTAGCAAAGTATCGAGCTTCTGCAGCTGTCCGACTTATTCGGGCAGAGAGAATGGGAGTGTCATCTTTACCACCACCACCGAGACGACTAACGTGCACGGAGCAGGTGTGCCAGGTACTCTTTTACTAATACCTCATTTAAAACTCTTTTGTTGTTACTGTCCTTACACTGCGGAAAAAGAAACGGTAGACAAGAGCCCAAGCTTTTAAACACTACACTACAGCTTGTCTTTCATGTCAGACTGTTTTACTCTGTAATGGTTTAATTCCTCGGGTAGCTTTTCTTATTTTCCAGGTACTAGTCTACGTAAATTGATTTGAATCACTATCATTTTTATGTACACACTATTCCAGAGCTAGCTAACGCAATTCTATGAGGAGAGAAAAGCAGGCATTGACCGCACCTGAGATAGGCCAGCATTTGTATATACAAATTCTTTTTGCGTGAATTCCCTGTTATCTTATTAAAGGCACATACCCTCCAAATTCACCAAAGGTGACCGTGATTAGCAAAAGATAACCACAACAGCCCACCCTGATTTCTAGTATTTCTCCTCTTCTGATAGCTGATTTCCCCTGAACTCACTACGGGATTCAGCTACGGGGCCTGCCCAGGGCTCTGCAACACCAATCAGGCCCTCGGAAACACTGAGGCCGCACCTGCACATCTGCCAGAAGCTTCTGTGGCCAGAACCTGTCAGAGCAAGGACTGTTTAGCACTAACTGCAGTGCCCTTGACCGCCCTGAACCACAGGGTCCAACCATCTCAGGGAGACCAGCAGGAAGCGGCACCGGCTCCCTGACAGCCAAATACCGAGACCGTCGGGAAGTGCTCATCCTCCCACTAGGCCAGCAAAGCCACTTACTTACCAGGGTTTTCATGTAACGTTTTGCTGGCTTCACCTTCCCACAAGTTATTTTCAAGACTACACCCCAACCTGAGCCTCCTCTGTGCTTCCCTCCACCCCATGTTGCTTAACTAGCCCTGACTCTTCCATCTTTCATGGATCTTATCACCCTAGATACTGACTTTCAACCATCTTGGGATGAGGGACTCCTAGCTTCCTTGAGTCTAATCCTGCTGCAACAAGGTACATTTTTCTCATCTGTGTCATTAATCAATAAAGGCGCTGACCAGAGAGTCACTCGACATTATGAGCCCCTCAGCTAAGCTGGAGCATCGCTCAGGTAAAACTCAGAATAAGAAGTCGTCAGGCTTCATAAAACTGATCATACCCCAATAAAACTTGGCTAAGGAATCCTTCTGCATTTTTCACAGGGAAAATCCAAGAGCAAGGAAAACAGAGCTTAGAAGCAGTCTCATAAAATTAATAATATTACTTTTGCAATAAATCAAACCCACAGAGAGATTTTATAAGTTATACCTAGAAGTCAACCTTAAAGTTCAATTTAAAGGCATTAAAAAAAAGAAGTAAAATCAAATTGCCTATCCAAAGACCTAAATCAGTTAACTCTTAAAAGACACTCTTTAAAATGACAGAGGTTTAAAATCCAGTAGATATAATGTATAACATCCTAAAGAAGACAGAACTTAACAAGCATTATAGAGTAATACCCTGGTGGCTTCCGCAAGTACTGTCAGTCTGTGACTGATTCTCAAAGGAGAAGTTTACTGAGACTTGCATATATTCCAGAATACCTGAGAAGGCTCTACAAGGGCCCGCCATAAACTATCACTGAACTGAACACTCCAATAAATTTAACACATTCCTAACTTTTCTATTGGTAGCAAGTGACCAGCAGTAGAAAAATTTTTCTAGTCTCATCCTCCCTCTGATATCTAACAAGCTACTTTTAGCTCTAATTAGGAACAAAATTTACTTTTTCTTTAAATGGAAATTTGAGAAACACAGCCCCCAGACAGTTTGAAGACCACCACAAAAGCCGTTTACGCTGGCTTATATGTTACCATCCCCACCATATGGCATCAAATGTACTAGAGAAGCAGGAAGAACGGGCGGCAACAGACGTCATACGAATGGATCATGGAAGGTGTCTCTAGGTCTCCGTGCCTTCTACCCGGTTCACTTGCAGGATGACTAACTTTCTGTGTCAACCTGGCTAGGCTAGATGCCCAGTTGTTTGGGCAAACACTAATCTAGGTGTGGCTGTGCAGGTATTTTGTAGATGTGATCAACGTTTACAATCAGTGGACTTTAAGAAGATTACCCCTGCTAATGGGGGTGGGCCACCCCCTGCTAACGGGGGTAGGCCTCATTCAATCAGTTGAAGGCCTTAAGAGCAAAAACCAGTTCCTGGAAAACAAAGTATTCTGCCTCTAAATTATAATCTAGAAATCCTGCCAGTTTGTAGTATGGTGGCCTGCCCTACATACTTCAGACTCAAGACAACAACTTCAATTCTTACCTGAGTTTCCAGCTGCCCAGCTGACAGATCCACCCACAGATTTCAGACCAGACAGCCTTCCCAGTCACATGAACCAATTTCTTAATATCTCTCTCTCCCTCTCCACCTCCCTTTACCTTCTATTGAGTCTGTTTGAGGAACCCAGCCTGATACAACCTGTTTTAAGTTTTAGGCTCAGGAAATATTTGAAAATCACTGAGGTAGAAAATCAAACAAAAGAAAATATAAAAGTCTTCAGATAAAAATAAAGCTGAAGGGCCTCCCTGGTGGCGCAGTGGTTGAGAGTCCGCCTGCCGATGCAGGGGATACGGGTTCGTGCCCCGGTCTGGGAGGATCCCATATGCCGCGGAGCGGCTGGGCCCGTGAGCCATGGCCGCTGGGCCTGCGCGTCCGGAGCCTGTGCTCCGCAACGGGGGAGGCCACAGCAGTGAGAGGCCCGCATACCGCAAAAAGAAGAAAAAAATAAAAAATAAAAAAAAAATAAAGCTGAACAGTTTATACTTTTTTCTCCAAAATAAGCTACACTTTTTAACCCCTGTACCCTTTTTAGTGTTTTATTAAAAACATCATTTTTAACCAAGTACAAATGAAACATAAATTATAGTGTAACAACTGTTCTTCTGAGTCATTTTGTCCAATTGAAGGAACATACTGTATATTGAAAGGTTATACTGGGTGTCACTGAAAAGATACTTTAATCTATTCAGAGATTTCACTAAGCATTAGTTATCTACTGCTGTGTAGTAACTCTCAAAGGTACTGTCTCACAGTTCCTGAGGGCCAGGAAACAAGATGTGCCTCAGCTCGGTGGCTCAGGCTCAGGGTCTCTCTTTAAGCTGCAGTGAGCCCAGTGGTGAGAGTCACAATCTTCAGAGGACCTGACTGTGGCTGGTTGGGCTGGAGATCTGTGTGAAGATGGTTCATTCACACTGACGAACAGCTTCAGTTCTTCCACACGTGAACCCTTCCAGAGGGCCACGTGAGTGTCCTCACAACACGGCGGCGGGCTTCTCTCAATGTGAGCAATGTAGGAGCAAGAACAAGGAGGGTGGCACAACGCCCAGGGTGAGCTCGTCCCTGGAGGTCATGTGCCATCACACCCACCCACTCTGCCATTAGCCAAGCACACGCCACCTCCTGAAGGAAACAGTATCAAAGAGCTGCAGGAACACTGTAAGGCGTGAAACCATACTCTTGATTTGATCCTTGCCAAAGTTGAGCTTTAACTCGTCTCTCTCTCTCTTTCTCAGTTTTACCCTTATTGTAGGGATTGAGAATTACTTTCTTTCTATCCTACAAGGCTCAAAATGTGTAGACTCTCTATACACTTGTCTATTTGTGAACTCAATACTTCATCTTGTTTTTAACCAGCCAACACACACACACTATGAGTGTTCTGTGTTATTTAATCTCTTCCGCTTCAGGCACAGGTTCGTTCGGTCCATGATCTCACACAGATGTCTCACCTTCTTGAGCTCAGGCAAACCACAGGCCACCCGCAAGCTACTGGGCTAACTGTCCTGGTCCCAGTGCAGCAGGTCACCCTCTGTGGAGGAGGGAGCTGGTGGTGATAGTGGGGCTCTAGATGTACCTGACTGACTATTCAACAGGCAGAGGGTCTCTTAGATGCCTGCAGGGCTGGTAGGCATTGCTGTAGTGGGAACCTTTTAGCTCAGTTAAAAACCTAGCTGACTTATCACTGTAATGGGAACCCATCATTTGTGAAAAAGATCAGGTATGCGAGCATTTCGGACTCTCTTCAGAAGGAAATTCTTAAGTTGGGGCTAAAAAGGTCCACTTAAAAAGAGCATTTTATCCAATCTCTAATCTCATAATTGATTCTTTTCAATTAATTAATTCATTCATTTCAAGTAATCCTGTACTGAAACAACTTCACTAACGCGGCAGGCAGGGCCTAAGGTAAAGGGAAGGGAAATGACATTCATTGATTCTTCTCGCGTGTTGAGTGCTACTCTAAGTATTTTACAAGTCATTCAATTTAATCCTCACATCAAAACTGTAAGGTAGGCATTATTATCTTCATTATATAGATGAAGAAACCCAGCCTAAGGGAACTTAAATAATTTACTCCAAATCACACAATTAACAGAGTTAACACTCAAGCCCAGGTTTTCTTAACTCTAAATTCTACTGTGTTAAGTAAGCTCTTGCCGGTAGTAACATATCCAAAATGTCGGTGACTGACCACAACACACAGTTCATAGTAACTGGAAGGTAAAGGCTGCGTTAAGGTCTGCTCCAGGCTGCAGGTCTACTCTACACATCTTCTCACACTGGGATTCAAGCATAAGGAGTTTGAATTTCCCATCTAGAAAGAATTCAAGCCAAATCACACAAACCACATCTACAGCTCCTGCCCAGAGTTGGCATACGTCACATCTGCACATGCTCCATGAGCCAGAGCAAGTCACATGGAAGTCTTGCCTTGGGGGGAGAGAGTATACTTTGCCTACTAGGAGTTAGTGGAAGTCACCTGGCCAAGGACATAAGACTGTTCCCCAGGAAAAGAGAGAGTGTATTCCATGTGGCAAGAAAAGTGAAGTGAGTGGCTGATCGCTGGAGGGGCCAACTGCAGTAGTCATTAATGTCTGTCCCCCAGATAACTGCAGTTCTCTTCCAGGGCACATGGGGGGCTGTGCATCTTCATTCTATCAATGCCATGGGTGGCCCAGCAACTTGCTTTGGTCAATGAAATATGAGCCAGAGTGATGTTACTTCTGGGTGAAAGCTGGATAGGCTGGTGCACACATGGGCACTTTATTTCTGACAATGCTTCAAATGATGAGTGCAGCTTGGGTCCCTGAATAAGGACAATATGGGACAGAGCCCCCAACCAATCCATGATGACCACATGGCATGAACAAGAAGGTATGTGGGTCATTTCTGTTACCTCAACATGAATTTGCTTATTTTGACTGATCTATGTCAATTAGATTATTTCCCTGAGGAATGGAAACCAAGAAAGAGAAAGAACTGGGTGGTGAGCAATGCATGACAAATGCCAAGGTTGAACCTAAGATACTTTATGACAAGTCAAACTTAAATTAAGTCTTCAATGAAAAAAGTGGGACAAGGGCTTCCCTGGTGGCGCAGTGGTTGAGAGTCTGCCTGCCGATGCAGGGGACACGGGTTCATGTACCGGTCCAGGAAGATCCCACATGCTGCGGAGCGGCTAGGCCCGTGAGCTATGGCCCCTGAGCCTGCGCGTCCGGAGCCTGTGCTCCACAACGGGAGAGGCCACAACAGTGAGAGGCCCGCGTACCACAAAAAAAAAAAAAAAAAAAAAAAGTGGGACAAAAGTCCCTGTCAGACGCTCTAAGGCAATTATTCAGAAAAATTCTATGGTAAACCCGATCACAGAATAAAGATTCACTTCCTAATATAATCATTAATTTTTTTCCTATATCAAGCTTATTTAAGGTAATGTTCACAAATAATCAAAAATATTAAATACATACACTTTCATAAACTCATTAAATATCTCCTACTAAATATCATCTAGGTAAACTTAAGAAAAATGGAGATGTAAGGCAAAAATAAAAGACTTTCCCAGAATTAAGATGGTGAAACAAAAGAGAAAGAGAAAGTCACCTTCTTAAAGAGGTGTCTCCTGATCTCTAAAGGTAAGGAGAAGATGATTCTTTTACAAGCACACATACAACTTTCCCAGAGAAAGCCTTAAGCACACGAAAGTACCCACTATAATACAAGGCTCAGTACTAGAATTCAATAAATACTAGGCTGACTGATCGACCATATATATCTTGGGGGAAAGCATTTACTCTGTAAATCGCTTAGTACCTGCATGCATACTTTAGGTCCCAGACAAAAAGCTACTGGCAGTGACTACACTGGTTGACTTTTAGGCCCCATGCTGTGATTCTAGATCTAAAATCTGAATAGAAATTAATCTGTTACATGAGGCATATGATGGGGGAAACTGAAGAGCTCAGGAGTATAGTGAACTTAATTTCTGTCTAAACACATGCCAAGCCTTTTAAATCAAAATAGGAAGCACTTACTGAAAAGCTACCTTACGGTTGGCACAATGTTAAGACTTTTCATGGGGAAAAAGTAAAAAGAATCGTAAAAAGCATCAAAAAGTCTTTTTAGTAAATTCAAATAGTAAATTGGCCAAGTAGATAGCTATAAAAAATTAGTTTCCAACAGGTTTGGATATTAGACACTGAAAAGAACTAATAACCAAAAAGTTGTAGCGGTTGTTTCAACTGCACTTTTTACAATTTAATAAATTTAAAGTTGCTAACTTTTTGAAAGTTATATTACAATCTGTATGTTGCCTATTACTTAAGTCTTGTTTTTGTGTTTAATTCAGCTAGGATGATAGGCAGAGAGGAAAGTAACAAAATTTACACTTAATTGATTTTTAAAAGCTTGGATAAATTTTCACCTTTAAGTGACAAGCTCTCTAGAATGACAAGTGATGTGACAGGTAAAAGTAAATGAAACAAAAAACTGAATTACCCTTGTCATCAATCTTGTTCCGTTGTGTAGTAAATCTGGTTTGGGAGTGACACATTCTGAATTTTACTATTCAAGCACTAAATGAATCTGTCTCTTCCACAGTGATAGCTCTAGCACAACAGTGATACATATCCTCATTTTAATTAACCTAACGTTCTATTCACCGATCATACTTGGAGGTCTATTTCATTACCCTAAATTAACATTTTCTTTCCATTAAAGTTACAGATAATAAAAAAAGACATTGCTTCCATGTGTGGTTTATAACACATTTAATCTATAGTTCTCCTCTGCTTAGTGATTACAAGCACTTAAACGTTCTCTGAAAAGCACTTAGAGCTACTAGCAGCCCCATGATTTATTTACTCCTCTGCAGGGAGGGCCATTAATAAGGAGAATAAAAATGCAGTATTTCAAGAATAAAAATATCTAGTCATTAGCTCAATGAAAGCAATTCTAAGAAAGGTGTTGATTGATATTTCAAAAGGTGTGATGGGGCTTCCCTGGTGGCGAAGTGGTTGGGAGTCCACCTGCCGATGCAGGGGACGCGGGTTCGTGCCCCGGTCCAGGAGGGTCCCGCGTGCCGCGGAGCGGCTGGGCCCGTGGGCCGTGGCCGCTGGGCCTGCGCGTCCGGAGCCTGTGCTCCGCAGCGGGAGAGGCCGCAGCAGTGAGAGGCCCACGTACCGCAAAACACACACAAAAAAACAAAACAAATAAAAGGTGTGATGGTTCTCCTTAAAGTAAATGGGTTTGTATTTACATAAAATAATTGAATAATCCTAACACATTTTGTCATTTTATTCTCCTTGCAATTAGAAATTTAGTTTCTCAAGTTTAGAGTCAAGCTATAAGAACAACAATAAAGTAATTTTAATTGTTCTAGAGGACTGTTTAAAGCAAATGTTTGCCAATTTAATGAGAAATTATTTGATCATAATTCTTTGATACAAATTCAGCACCTAAGGCTAAACTGTCAACCCTTGGACAGAAATTAACATATATATCAGCTCATTACTGTTTACTTTCCAAATTAATCCCTGTTGATCAAAATGAAAACATAAACCTTAATTTGATTTAAAGATGGTTTAAATTTTTTTTTCACATTATCCCAGGTTTAAAACAGATCCTCTGAAGTGCTGTTAGACAAAAAAGTGTATCCCTCTTCCCACCCAACCGCCACCCTATTTCAGAATTTACTCTCAGAAACAATGCTGATGCCCAAAAGAAATCCTAAGTATTAAACAGACATTCTATTTTCATTACATGATATTGTGAAACTCTTGTTGATTTGAAAATTTAGGTATCTTATAAAAGTTACTGGATTTAAAAGTAGCCTATTGAATAAAATCTCTTGCCAGGAACACATCTTGTGTTAGATTTTTCTATAGAAATTTCCATAATGCATTGTCTCAATAAATAGTCTTAGAGGTTTGTACTTTCAAAAGTGCTTGCTATACATCTGAAGGCAGTATTTTTAATTCTTTCAAATTCACTTCAGAAAACTGAATGACGATTTGGTTATTTCACTTTCCAGGAGAAAAAGAAACAAATGACATAAATACTTCAAGATGAACTATTCCCAAAATTAACCTTGGAAGCCTGGGACTAGTTTTGCTATCTATTAGGATAACATCAAAAAACAAAAGTTACTCATTCCAACTATTTTTCTTCAATGATTAATATATGAAACTATTTTATCAAAACATATATACATATTTTTGAGCTATGGGCCATTTTAATAAGAAGGTAAAAGGTTTTCCTAATTCCCTAACATTTCCTTAATTTGGAACAAATCATGTGAAACAATGTTTTCTCTCCTTAAAGAAGCTACTGCTGAGAAGCTTAATTTAATAGTCTCCTAAAATACCATATTTTCAACCTACAACTTCTCTCTGCCTTGCTTCTTTAGCCTCCTATTAGAAGCGATAACTAATAAGAACCTGCTGTATAAAAATAAATTAAATTAAATTAAATTAAAAGAAAAAGAAAAACAGACACCTAAAATATATTTTAAAAAAAGAACAGCAGTCCTGAACCTTTTTGGCACAAGGGACCAGTTTCGTGGAAGACAATTTTCCACGGATTGGGGGTGGGGGGTTCATGCAGTAATGCGAGCGATGGGGAGCAGCACATGAAGCTTCGCTCACTGGCCTGCCGCTCACCTCCTGCTGTGCGGCCTGGTTCCTAACAGGTCACAGATCAGTACCAGTCCGCGGCCCGGGAGTTGGGGACCCCTGTATTACAATGTCTCACCCTATCTCATCCTAGTCAACTTTATTTCCACCTGTGCTCCTTCAGTTAAATAAATGTGATCATTATCTCCTGTGTTTATTTCATTCATCACACCTTCCCTCCCATTTCCTCGTGTCCATTCCCTCAGCAATGCCTGTCCTCTTCTTCCTCTCCAGCTAACCAGATCCTGCCCATCTTCAGGACACAGCTTAACACATCTCTCAGCTCTGGACCATAAGGGCCTGACTCTCCTTTGAATCTCTAGAAACTCACTGCCACATAAGGTGTCACTTTGTTCTTCAATTGTGTCACATGTGTCAGTTCTGTGATGAGCTACTTGAGAGCAACTGGGACCAGGGTCAGCACCATACACCACATCCAGAGCCATTATCTCCATAAATCTGCACGGACACACCTGAATATACCCAGATGTCAGTCAGAGCAGAATAAAGGTAAAGAGGCCCAGCCCCATAACAAAAATTCACTAAAGCCACTCTCAACTGTCACGTATCATACACTTGTATATATTACAGAAATCAGTGGAAAGATGATTTCAAGCAGTGGTCTAGTTGCTGTGTGTGAGACCTTGGCCAGGACAGGCCTCCAGGAGTTCTTGCTGGTGAGGCTCAAGGGCCGAGACCTCGCTGCTCCCTGAAGGAACCACACCTGGACCCACACCTCCTTCCACCCCAATATCTGACTGCCCTTCCATCAAGGAGTGTAGGTGCAGCACGGTGAACAAGCACACGGTAGCCTGGTGGGTGCCAGGATAACACATGAGAAATGGAGGTGGCTGGCTGAGTCTGCACTCATCTTGAGGGAGGAGTAAGCAGATCCTATTCCCAAATACCTACTTCAGGAAAGTAGCAAAGTCCTGTGCAGAAATTTTAAGTTTAAGGGCTGCTTAACTGACAACCTTGGACCAAGTCGCCATTAATAACTGAATGGATATTTCTGATGCTTCTCATCTACCCACCTCATTGCCTGTGTCCAGCAAAGCTGCCCCCCTTATAAGCCCATATAAGTGACTGTATGCTATTTCTTACCTCTCTAGAAACTGATACAATCCACCACCCACTCAACATGTTCTACTATTTACCTTTCAGACATTGTACCTTTAAACATATTTTCATGAAAGTATTATACATGAAAGTAGAGTAAAATCTTATCTGATCTTAGCCTCGATTTCATCTAGCCTCCAGCTTAAATGGTTACTATCCACTTCATATGATTCACAACTACTCTATGGAAGTAAGATTGACCCTGGAACTAAAAATTAAGAACACTGGTAAAGAAATTAGCTTAAGATACATATATATAATTCAACATTTTTTTATCCAAGTATTTAAGAAACAAAAATTTTTTCTTAAGGATATCTTTAATGAATAAATATATTGCCCTAAATGCTATGAAAGATGAAATTACAATCACTATTCCACAAAGACTACTTTATTTTGTGGCACCTCTGCTGTTCTGGATGAAACCGACTTCACCCTCAGCTCTAAGGGTAGGTCTGAACTGGCCCGAACCAATCAGCATAATCCCATCCTGCTTGCTATAATCCTTGATTCAGGGATAAACACATGACCTGAGTTGGTCCAATCAACATAAAACCAAAATGCTATTATTCTCTTTCCCTCTGGACCATGTGGTATGTGGATGTGAAGCCTGGAACCAATGCAGCCATTTTGCTACCATAAGGGAAGCTACCCAAGGTCAAAGCTGATACACAGAGAACAAAGCCAAGAGAACCACAGAGAAACAGAGCCAGAGCCTGCCAGGCCTAAAGCCCACCGAGCTCTGGATTTTGTCAGTTATATGTCACGTACACTCTTTCATATTCAAGCTATTCTGAGGCAAGTGTTCTATTACCTGCAACTAAAAAGAAATGTCACTTATCATTCTGAGGCACAAAAAAGATAGGAGTTTGGGAGTAACATATACATACTACTACAGTATATAAAATAGATAGTCAGTCAACAAGGACCTACTGTATAGCACAGGGAACTATACTCAATATTTTGTAATAACTTAAAAGGGAAAAGAATCTGAAAAAGAATATATATATATTTATATGTATATAAATATATATAAAACTGAACCACTGTTCTATACACCTGAAACTAACACAACATTGTAAATTAACTATACTTCAATTAAAAAAATAATTTAAAATATATATATACATATATAAAAGATAAGAAACTGAAGTTTCACAAGAAGTAGTAAACTTGCCTTAAATTGAATAGCTGAAAAAAAAAAAAGAGTAAGGCCATAGATTTAGGAGCAGAATGGACTCCTCTTATCCTCAAGGGTCAGGATGCTGGAGTTTTTACAAGAGGAATTTTCAGACACGATGTTGGCTGGGCCAACTCCTCCTGACCCGGCCAGCCCCTAGCTCTGAGAGCATGAATACTAAGATATGGCTCTTGTGACTGTGCCTGCTGAAGGAGCTGAACTAAAGAGCTGTAAGAACCATGGGTGAGCCTCCCTCCACCAACAGAAATGAATGCCAGACCCTCAGCAACATCACTGTGGAATATGAGGCTGCAGGGAAAACGATGCCCATTCTTCTCTCCAGTGGACAAAAACTACCCTGGGCTGCAGGAAATACAATCCCTCTGGTAAAATAATGGGAGCTTCATGTTTCCCTTCTGTGAAAACAGTAGCCAGGACCAACCACAGGAATGAGCAAGCATCTGGGGATTCTGAGGCTATTACACAGAGAGGAATCTCAAAAATATGTTCTCAAGAAAATGTGGCAGGGCTGAGGGTACTATCTGTGAAGTGTCAAAGAATTATAACTTGCCGTTCTCTACCCAGCTTGCCTTCCTTTCTGTTGCCAGCACAGAGCAGTAGCACAGCAGCTGGGTGGCTACAGGCACAGCAGCGAGGAAGGGCTGGGGGTGGAGGCAGAGGCCTGGACCCATCGAGGCAGTGGCAGGGGCTGGCACAGAGGTGGTGAGCAGCAAAGATAGTAGTATGGTTGGCAGATCTACCTACAGCAAATTATTTTTGATTGAGCAAATAAGAAACCATATTGAGGATAATAGGTGCTGTGTTTCTCACTGCCAGAGACAGTATTTAAAAAGAGCTCCAAGGGCTTCCCTGGTGGCGCAGTGGTTGAGAGTCTGCCTGCCGATGCAGGGGACACGGGTTCGTGCCCCGGTCCGGGAAGATCCCACATGCCACAGAGCTGCTGCGCCCGTGAGCCATGGCCGCTGAGCCTGCGAGTCCGGAGCCTGTGCTCCGCAACGGGAGAGGCCACAACAGTGAGAGGCCCGCGTACCGCAAAAAAAAAAAAAAAAAAAAAAAAAAAAAAGAGCTCCAAGATGCTGAGTTAGAACTGAAAGTATCATTATGAACCCATGATTTTACCAAATACACACACAGAGAGATATGGAAACATTTACAGATGTGTATATATGTACATGTGGGGGTGTGTGTATATATATATTTTTTCCTGTCCCCAGGTAGGGTCTCATTTTCTTTAATTACAAAAATGAAGGGCTACACTAGAGTTATCCAGAATCCCTTCCAGCATTAGAATGTTGGCAAACACAAAAATGCCCATCTTCCTGCAATCTTCCTAAACCTACCAAAAATAATACTTCAGAAAGACATGTCACGAGAGTTAGAAATTAGATATTTAACAGGAGAAGGCAGAATTATCAATTATGTCTACCACACAACACACACCATGAAGTCGCATCTTATAAATGTTCACTCTCTAGGTGTTGTTAGCCTTCAGAAAAATTGTCACCTTAGCAAATAATTTCTCTTAATGCTAGAAAGACACAACATGAACATCATTCTGCTTTAAAAGGGGGGCAAGGAAGACTATCACTGACAAAACGCTACACTCTAAGTTATTTCACTTCCACTTTGCCCTAGAGATGGAATTTTAAATATTTAAAAACCAGAACATGTAACATGCATAGAGGAGCCAAGCAAAAGCAATTAGAATTGTGAAATATTAATTTTAGCTTTTGCTTCCTATAACCTTAATAAATGCATCAATCAAAATGTTAACTTTGGGCCTCCCTGGTGGCGCAGTGGTTGAGAGTCCGCCTGCCGATGCAGGGGATGCGGGTTCGTGCCCCGGTCTGGGAGGATCCCATGTGCCGCGGAGCGGCTGGGCCCGTGGGCCATGGCCGCTGGGCCTGCGCATCCGGAGCCTGTGCTCCGCAACGGGGGAGGCCACAACGGTGAGAGGCCCGCATACCGCAAAAAAAAAAAAAAAAAAAGTTAACTTTTCTGCTAAAACTAAAGTACAAAATGCCCTTGTAAAATGAGCACGTGTCTATGAACTCTTTTGCCCTGTTTCACAACTTTGCCTCTCCCACAAGCAACCGAATCCAATTTAGACACCATAATACCAGGATTCTTACTCCACTCAATGATTCTTTCAGGAAACATATATTTGTAAGTTGGTGCCTACCACGCGATTAGACAGGATTACGTATGGCCACCACTCTTAACATCAACAAATGTACTTTAATGGATTGTCAGGGTCACCCAAAGTTTTAAAATATATGAATAATGGAACCAAAATTCAATTTAAATTAACTTTTACTAGCACCAGCAAGTAAAAGTACTGCACCAACAGCAGAACCAAAATGATACCACCAGGATTAAATGAGATGACAGGGAATTCCCTGGTGGCCCAGTGGTTAGGACTCCACACTTTCCCTGCTGAGGGAATGGGCTCGATGGCTGATCGGGGAACTAAGATACTGCAAGCTTCAGTGCGGCTCCCCCCACCCAAAAAAAAGGATGACAAGAGTGGGCGAGGTGCTACACCAAATGTGCCCTGGAGAAAAGAAACGCTTCCTGATCGTGACTCTCCAGCCTTCTGGGTACTTCCATGTACTACTTTGCACGGCTTTTTACCTCTTTAGTATCTTCATCTCTGACCCCTTCCTTCTAAACTCCTGAAGCACTTATTTCTATTAATCACTCGTTATTGTGTGTATCATTCCTTGTGTTGTGAATTCTTTAAAAAATAATATTCAGTTTCTTCAGCTAGATCTTAAGCCCTTCAAGAGTACAGAATGTATATTGTCTTTTTTGTAGTTTAAATACCTTGCACAGTTAGTAAAATAATAAGGACAAAATAAGTATTAAGCCAAGATTATAGTTTTCTGAGCACTATATTTCACAATTATGCATAATTTAAAAGGCCACAGTCTTGGATCAACAGTAAAAAGCACAGATTTTAGTTCTCGTTCTTCCCAGAATAAGCCAGTGGAGTCACTCAGCCTCACTTGGCTTCAGTCTCCTCATCCACATGAAACAATGACCTCTTAAGTCCTGCCCGTTATTAAATGTCTAAGACTCTACATCACAGAGTTAATACAAAGTTTATTTAGTATTATTTTAGTGGCATTACATGGCCGTTTTTGACATTTTAACACTGATTTTATTTTTAATATTTATTTATTTAGCTGTGCTGGGTCTTAGTTGCGGCATGAGGGATCTTTTTTTAGTTGCAGCATGCGGGAGGGATCTAGTTCCCTGACCTGGGATTGAACCTGGGCGCCCTGCATTGGGAGCGCAGAGTCCCAACCACTGGACCACCAGGGAAGTCCCTTAACACTTTTTTTAAACAATCTTTATTTCTTACAACAGAGCTGGGTCTCACAAATGAATCAAAATACAAAATGACTCAGTAAGTCAACTGCTCAAGTGCTAACTGGATCATGTTCTACTAAGAGTTCATTCTACTCAGCTATGGGACAAACTCAGGCCCTAGAACATGAATGAGTTGACAACAGCTAAGCTTATCCACTGGTTTTTAGAGGAGCACCAACATTACAGACCAGGAGAAAAGGAAAAAAGTTGTTTCTTCTATAACATGAGATGTGTTTGTTTTTTTTGTTTTTTTTTTTTGTTTTTTTTTGTTTTTTTTTTGCAGTACGCGGGCCTCTCACTGTTGTGGTCTCTCCCGTTGCAGAGCACAGGCTCTGGACGCGCAGGCCCAGCGGCCATGGCTCACAGGCCCAGCCGCTCCGTGGCATGTGGGATCCTCCCGGACCGGGGCACGAACCCGTGTCCCCTGAATCGGCAGGCAGACTCCCAACCACCGCGCCACCAGGGAAGCCCTGTTTGATTTTTTTACATCAAACACTGTCAAAGTAAACATTATTTACCTAATCCATCTTCTTTTTTCCTAAACTTTCCCCCTTCGTTTTCTTGTAATAAAAGCAAACATCATGTCCCTTCTTCTTTATTTTTTCCTTTTCTTCATATCAGAAAAAAGGTATCCAAACTTGGGAAACATCTGGGCACATGTTTTTAATATCAAACGGGGAGGTAAAAGGCATACCAAGCAAATGGACCTAATGCAACTCATTGTTTACTCTGGATTAAACTCCCAGGATGAGAGAAAGAGCTTGTGAACTTCCAGATATTTATCCAAATGAGATGCAAAAACTGTCTGTCTGGTGGAACAGATAACCACAAAGGTTGATGTCTCTGATGGGCATTAACCGATTTTCTATCTAACTCAGAAGCATTTCTCTGTTAAATTGCCTATATATGCCTGATGTCTCAAATGTTCTTTGAACCAGCCATAACATCTTACTGATTTCCTCATTAATTTCATGAGTTAAATAAAATCTCTGACACAGATTCATTTTATATTTACCTGAGACTGATGATTTTACCTTTTTGAAAATTATCCATTAACACTTGTAAAACCAGAAAACTATCATAATTCTGTAGGGAAGTATGACAGGTCTATTTACATAACCACTGTTCCTTAGATTGCTTAAACAAAATACTGATGAAAATCACAACCTTTTACATACTATCATATACTATTACTTCCCTTATAGGAATCATTATTTTCAGTGTGCAAAAACAAACAAACAAAAAACCAATTTTTTTTAATGTACTGGTATATTTTCTCCCATTAGGTTTACTGCAATTGTTCTGGTAAGCTCAGAAAAGCAAGCAAGAAAAAGATATTGATCATTAAGTCTGGCAGAATGAACAATTCATAGCCAAGACAGCTATCGCTCTGGCAGTGGGCAGGGGGTTCTCTTTGATGGGGCTTCTCTTTAAGTTACGCCTGAGAATGAAAAGAGCACATAGAGATGTGAAAGCCCACACAGATATATGGGCTGATGAGCAACGGGACCTTTGCAGCTACAATCAGCACCACATTGCTGACTCATTAAATGACAAAACGCACTTGATTTCAGCAAAGAACAACCAGCCCCTGTAATTCCATCACTTTCACGGAGACACCACATCAGAGATGCAGACGTTTCCTGACGTAAGAGAGGCTCTAGTGCCACTTGTGCCAAACCAGCACCATTTCTGTTCTGAGACATTTATTCTGCACAAAAGTGCTTTTCCAATTTTGCTGTCAAATGGCAAGAAGGAAGGTCTTACTTTATGACTTTTCTGCAGGCATTTCTATAGGGAAAAGATTTAGACAGAGAGCTTCACAGAAAATTAACAAATATGGCTACTGGGAAGCAATTTAATTTGGTCAACAAATACGGTTACTGTACAGTTTTGTTAGTTGATGGAATCATTCGAAGTGCTGCCAGTCAAAAGTCAAACGTATTCCCTAAATGACAAGAGAGGTCACGAAGACGGATTAGTCAGAGTACTGGATACCCTACAACCCAGAGAAAGCTCTTGAGTCCAGGGCATGGAGGAGTGGATGTCTGTGCTTCAAAATAAATCAATTGTCTGCAAACAACTACTTTTTCAAAAGAGAGAACTAAAGGGGAATATGATCCCAAACCAAGCACCAATCTCTAACTCCTTTTCTCACATTTCTCTCTTGTTGTCAGCTAATAATCAATACTCCTTACGGGAGCCTTGGCTGGAAGTTTGGCTTAGAATTTTCTCCTAAGATAAATACAATTTGAACTAGAAAAAGTAATAGAAAGCTATTTACCAGAATGTAAATTGTGGTTATTTCTATAATGATGGGATTATAAGTAACTTTAATTTTCTTACTGGCATTTTTCTGTATTTTCTGAAATTTCCAAAGGGAACATGTATTACTCTAGTCATCAGGAAACAGACAGATATAGATATATATACACACACACACACGTGTATATATTTATATACATATATATACACACATTTATATACATATGCATATATATGTAATTTAAAATATTTTAAAATAAGCACTGATCATTCAAAAGTTTTCCACATTAAATAAGCCTGAATTTTAAATTGATAATCTAGTTATTAGCTTTAAAAAAAAAAAGCTTCAAAAAAATCCAACTATAATGTTTGATGCAACAGTGACTAAGTGATTTCTATCCTAAGATGCAGCATTTCCTTAAAAAGCTCAAAAGCAAGACGCAAGGTTCATTAACTTGGGGGAATCAACCTAGAGAGGCAGGATCACCACCATGCCCCCGCTCCCAGTGTTAGTATACATTTCTGCTCAAAGAAGCAAAGACTGTTAGACAGACTGTGTAAAATCCAAGTTTCAGAAACTGATCATTTTAAACTAAACCTCTCAAGGAGCATTTAAATCTATTTCCTTCATGCTTGAGGTAGTATGACTTCTATAAACCAATATCCAGCCAGAATTAGGATGATTTTTAAAATAATTTTAAAATATGCTCATATTCATCAAGCTCAAAGAGAGCTACAGCTGCAGGCCAGGCGTGGTAGGTGACTCCAGAGGCCAGCACCTCTTAACTGGAGTTTGAAGAGCCAGGAAAGCACTTCCCATGTCAATTTCACAACAATTTTCCTTCTCTTCATTTCCCTCCACACAGCCCTTGAGATCCAAGAGTACCTGAACCCAGCCCAAACAATAACCCTTCCTTGAAGAACTTTTAGTTTCAAAGCAGCAAAGCTTGTAAAACTGAACATTTCAACAGGAAAGACTTCGATCACTGATATACCACCAACAAGAGAATTCTTTGGGGTTTTGGAAAAAATCTTAAAGAGCAAGTCATGTATTTGAAAAAATAACTAATGGATTTTTAATTTATGCATTTAGGCAAAAGACTACATTTAAAATATTTCAAAACTGAAAAGAGACTTTCTGAAGTCTCTTGGTTCTTAAACCAATTTTTAAAATGCTGTTAGGAAAACATTTAACTCCTTTTAGTGACAAATGCCATTTAAATAGGGAGTGGAATTAGAGAAGAATTTACAGTTGACGCTTGAACAATATGGGGGCACCAAACCACCACCCCCAGTCAAAACTCTGCCTGTAACTTTACATTTGGCCCTCCACATCAGGGGATCCGCATCCGTGGATTCAACCAGATACCGTAGTATTTATTGAAAAAATCCACATATAAATGGACCCACAAAGTTCAAACCCATATGGTTCAAAGGTCAACTATATTTAAAAATCCTTCCCAAGGATCTCTGTTAGCTGCTAACGTACAGATCATCTCTCTTTCAATCACATTATCTCAAAACTCTACACTACTGAAAATGAATTCTAGGTCTTAACCCTCCCTTCCAAAAAATGTTGTGCACCTCTGTCACTCTACCTCTGCTAGGGAAAGTCTAAACAAAACACATAGGAGTCAACCAGATGAACACAGAGTAACTGAAGAAGACAAAGAGTGAATAAAATAACAATAGCATCCCAAAACTTCACCCCTAAGCAGAATAATAAAATGCCTAGTCTGCATAACTATTTTCTATAAAAACTGCAAAAACAAGAAATAGAGAATCCTAAAGTAGTATCACTTCCTTCCAGTTTCAAAACCAGTGCACACAACAATTTTTGTTAGGTATGTACACACCCACAAGACTCCCAGAGCTCATGCAATTTACTTTAAATAAAAGGATCTATGAAGAAAATGTCCTGTTTTTATTCTTTCACACAAATTCTTGCTCAATAGTAAAATAAATGTTTACCACAACAACAAAAAAGGGTTAAACCTTCACATGAAAAGCACCACACAGAAATATAGTCCATCACAGGCCCTCTGTCCGTCAACATTCAAGCCTAGGGCACAAGTCGAAAGCCCTAAGGGCTGGGGAAACAGCATCCAATCTAAGGCAAGTCAGTCTATATTTCACCCATGAACATTCCCCAGCAGTCAGTCCTGCCAAGGGGAATCCCTGCTTATAAGTTCTGTGACTCTAAAAAAAGTTGAAAATCACGTTTTCTGAAGACAAGTGATCAAACATTTAAATAGGGATTTTTATTTCTCATGATCAATGACATCTGCAGCTCATGAAGGGTGACAACTGACAAATAACATTATGCTCTGCAAGAGACTTAGGGACCTTATAAGGATTTATAAGATATGATGTGGTTTTTTCACACCTTTACTCATTCAAATCCTCTTCATCTGAAATAAAGCTGTCCCCACGGTTCTTAAAAATTACAACCTAGTCAATATCACTATTGGCAAACTCAGAAAAAGCTCTGAAATCAAATATTAGCCTCCTCATTCTAACACACAAGAGAAGAGAGTGAATCCAAGGAAGAGACAAACATGAAAAGAGAAGATGGGAAGAGAACAAATGGAGGAGACAGGAGAAGTATTAAAACTTACAAGTTGAAATTAGACCCAATTTTATTAATGAAAAGAGAGTGGCATAATTTTGCTAGAATCTGAATGTAATTTGCCAATTGCTGCCAAGAAGAATCAATCAGCAGCTCCAGAGAATTCTAAATTAAAAATGATCAGTCACCATACTCATGAAATATAAAAAAGCCCACTGATGGATTAAAAGATTAAATGTCCCAGAAGTGATATGGGTAATGTCTAGTCACACAAACATGGGAGCAGTGAAAGATCTCAAAGTCAGAACAGACCAAAAGTTTAATCAAACAGCATTAAGAAACTCATGTGTGTTTCAAAATACACCTTGATGATGTTACAGAAGTGCATTAAAATCTATAATGCAGATTAAATGCTGGAAGCCTGAGTGCCTAGAGCCCGTGCTCTGCAACAAGAGAAGCCACCTCAATGAGAAGTCCGCGCACCGCAACGAAGAGGAGCCCCCGCTCACAACTAAGAGAAAGCCCACACGGAGCAACAAAGACACAACGCAGCCAAAAAACAAATAAAATTAAAAAGAGGGCTTCCCTGGTGGCGCAGTGGTTGAGAGTCCGCCTGCCAATGCAGGGGACACGGGTTCGTGCCCCGGTCCAGGAAGATCCCATGTGCCATGAAGCGGCTGGGCCCGGGAGCCATGGCCGCTGAGCCTGCGCGTCCGGAGCCTGTGCTCTGCAACGGGAGAGGCCACAACAGTGAGAGGCCCGCGTACCACAAAAAAAAAAAAAAAAAAGAAAAGAAAAGAAAAAGGAACAGATTATCATGACAGGCTGTGAAACTGTCTTCCTCAGAGACTTTAAAAATAGAATAGTTTACACGTGGGCCTCTCCAGAGTCAGGGGACATGGAAAAGGCCCTCCCAACATGCAGGTTCCCTGGCCACACCTGTAACCTTCCCACAGAGGCAAATCCTACAGCACTAGTCACTGAGTAACTCAGCATCTGCAATCATGGGGCAGGAGTCCCAAGTCAGAAAAACCACCTCGCCCTTCCTCTTCTGGGCCCAATTCTGAAGATTGTTACACAACAAACAACAGGAGATAAAGTACGGTTAGACTGTGACACTTCCCTCTATGGAGGGCTTAATGAAGGGAAAACTCATTTTGGGGTTTATACTAATGGAATGCTCCAGAAAAGTAAAGGAGTAGCAAATCTAGTATTTATTAAGATTGTTTAAGTATTAATCACCCCTGACTGACAAAGAGGACTGACTTGGTGAGGATCTTGAAGCTAAATTGGGAAGATCTACGGAGTCTGGAAATTTTAAAAGTAAACCAACAGTAGGCACTGTCTTGAAGTGAAGCAAAATGAGCAGGTAGATGGCCTCCATGTGGCAATAAAGAAGGCGGGAGCGTGGGATGAAGCCTGGAGACAGTCTAGCCACGCACGTTACACCAGCTGCTAGAAGAAAGGGAGCCGAGGCTCCGAAGGTTCCTCACATCCTTCTTTAGAATTCTTAGAAGCAGAAGCCCACATTTCACAATGTTAGTCTCTTCCTTTAAGTATCTGTTTTCTGCTCAGTCTCCAAAGTTCCCTAGAAATTATCAGGCTGTCCTAACAGGGTCAGCTCAGTGCAAGCACGGTTTATCTGGAGGTCAAAGGGAAGGAGTAATCCAAGGGACAGGAGGAGTCCCAGGCCAGGACAGCAAGAAAGAGGAAGAACGGTCCACAGTTCAGACCCCATGGCCTCCTGGATGGCCTTCCTCCACAGGCCCTGTGCAAAGCTCAGCAAATCCTAAGACACTGACAGAAATTCATTCTCCTCCACAGTGCAGCCTCGCACCAAAAATACTGGAAAAGAGAACTCAATCGTTTGCATCTCAAATCACTTTGTCCCCAGATCTGGTTCACAGACTTCAGTGTGCATAAGAATCACCCGGGGCCCATCCCAAGACATCTTGATTCAGTAAGGTCAGAGCAGAGACCCAGGAATTTGACATATTAAAAGGCACACCACACTTTCAGAAGCTCAAGCTGTAGAGAAAAATATATAAATGGCAGAAAGCAGGCAACAGAAAGAAAAAATTAAATCAAGGGTTTAAAAGAAGCACTTGCCTCAATTAATCTGTCACTCAATAATTAAATTTGATTGTACTACCTTCATGTTACTTCAGAAATGCAGGTGCTTCATTGGTTTTCAACTCTGATAACTCATAGGAATGACATCATTTGACAGTAACTGTTGTTACAGAAAGAGCTAAGGGTTCAGGGAAAATTTCTGATTGCTTTACCTTCATCCAAGCACACTGCTTTCAATAACAGAGACTGCCCCCTTGTGACTGGAGAAGCTTCAATAAAGTATTATAAAAAGCAAACCATACTGACAACAACATACACTAAGCACTTACAATATGCAAGGCACTGTACTACGTGCTTTACATGTATGAAACCAACAACCCTATGAGGTAGGTCTTACTGCTGTCCCCATTTTACAAGGGAGCACAGAGAAGTTACTTGCCCACACAACTACTAAGTGGAAAAAGCAGGATTCAAACCCAAGTCTCTCCAGATATGCCACAAAACAGGCTCACTCAGGTTTTAAGGGAAAAATTAAAAATTGATTTCCAGTGACTTCCCTGGTGGTTCAGTGGTAAAGAGTTCGCCTTACAGTGCAGGGGACGCAGGTTCGATCCCTGGTCAGGGAACTAAGATCCCACATGCTGCAGGGCAACTAAGCCCGCCCTCCACAACTACTGAGCTCGTGCACCCTGGAGCCTGCACACACCACTAGAGAAGAGAAAACCCCCATGCCACAACTAAAGAGAAAACCCGCATGCTACAACTAGAGAGAAGTCCATGAGCTGCAACGGAAGATCCCGCATGCCTCAACAAGGATCCTGCGTGCCACAGCTAGGACCCGATGGAGCCAAAAATGAATAAATTAAATAAATATATAATAAATAAATCTTTAAAAAATAAAAAAATTTTGGGGGGAAAAAATTGATTTCCAAACCATAAAACATAAGATAATTTGTTATAAACTGTGGAGCAAGAAAAATAAAATGTGAAAATAAATGGTTCCAACCACCTGCTCTGAGGTTCTTGTATAATTTAACTGTTAACTTCTTAAAAGACACTGGTCTGTCACATTTATTCAATGATTAGAACTTCCGGCTGTTTAAGGTTATACATGATCACTAGTTAAGGTAAAGAAAGGATCCCCAAAGTTGCCAACATATGTGCCCTGCTCCCTTCAGTGTAAGTGATAGCTTAACTTTTTAACCAGAAAAGAGTTCTAGTCTTTCAACACAATTTAAAATAAAACAAACATTTATATGCATTTTTGTGCTATCATTTAGCACTGGGGTCAGCAGTCTGATAGCAAATATTTTAGTCTTTGAAGCCCACACGATCTCTGTCACTACTCAAATTCTGCCACCAGAGCCACAGACAATACATAACAAATGGGCATGGCTGTGTTCCAATAAAACTTTATTTACAAAAATAAGCAGCTGGCTATATTTGGTCTGTGGCCCCACAGTGTGCCAACCCCTGAGTCAGCAGGCACTTAATGGTAGAAGAATTTAGGAAAAGCTGTATTTTTACTAGAATCTAAGCAAATTTCTTTCATGAAAGCAACTGTATAATCTACCACTCAAAATGTAAGCTTTTCTCATTTCTCATACTTTCAAGTTCATTTATACCAAAAGTACATGAACACACAAAAAAGAAATCCCAAATGCCAGTATTCCATTCATCTTACTTAACTTTACAAAGGCTAAGTTGGTGATAACATATACTTGGAATAGGCTATATCCATATTAAGGGAGAAAATAAATGTTTTAATATCTTACAGTTCCTACGGTAAACCCACATCTACAAAGATGCTTCAGTCTGGCTGCTCTTCAGCCACAACTACTTATACAATTCTATTATTTCAGGTCCAAAATAGACATAGAAATAAAAACCTACACACAAACACACACACACACACACACGTATATACATTTTTTTAAATCTTGACTTAAAAGAAAGTGCCCATGTTATGCTCAAAAGTGGAAGGAGAGAGTTGAGAGGAGCAAAACGCAGCTATCACAGCCAGGTCTGGGCCACAAGACCAACACACACTCAGCAGCTTTTATATAAAAACATCATTAAATGCATGGTGATCAAATACTAGGCTTCTCTCTCAAAACAAACAAGTCAAGTTTTCTGTAACAGTGTATGTCAAGACAGTCTACTCACTAACGACTGAAACAGGCAGAGCTTGTCTGACCCCCCGGAAGCACAGTCAGCCTGTGAGCGGTGGCTCTTGGTTGCTGTATAAAGTGGAGAAGGATGGTCTGGCTCTGTGAATGCTTCTCCAAGTGTGGTCCACAGCACCACAGGTACAAGCACAGTAACTGACCAGTTTCCACGTGGACACATTAGAGAAGGGAGCCGGGGCGAGGAGGAGAAGCAGCCGATCCAGAGGACAGGGAGGTGAAGGGGCCGAGGGAGGGCTGCCTCTGTGTGTACCTACGTTTGCACGTGTGCATTTGCATGTGGTTATGTGTGTGTGCGAACACAGGAGCATTCACTCTGAAACCTGTCCCTAAAACTGCCATCTATAACATCCATAACATTATGAATACTATGTGAGAAAGTGGTCTGATTTGAAACAGTTTATCTTCAAAACATGCAAAAGCTTTTCTGTTTTGATTTTGCAACCAGTCCCATTAAAGCTAGGATACGCTTATTTGAAGAAAATGCCTGAAGTCAACAGAGGATACATTTTTAAATTATTCATTATCCAAATAATCTTCAAAACCTACATTACAGGATTTAATTACATGTATTACTCCTTTAGTCTAACTTGCTTCTCTCAATAGGAGCTTTTCAAGATGTGAGAAACTCACGTCAGAAGCTAACAGTTCATATAAAATTGCTTTGGTTTTTCCACTACTTATTTATAGACTCAGACTTCAATCCAGTGTCTTCAGGACTCTAGTCTAGTTTCCCAGCTATTTACCAACTAACCCGTATAACACTACCAGCAAATGGGTGAGGGGTAGAATCAGCTCACCGATTACCCTTCATGAATAACATTCATGCACTTTAACAGTCTCCAGCGAGATGGGTTTCTCCTTCAAGCACTAAGTTGTCCTACCACAACACAACGCACAGCACCAAGGACAGACCCGAGGTGCAGAACTCAATTCAAAGGGCTACTTCATTGTGGCTGAACTCACAACTCACCAGCCTCTAGAGTGCCCCACATCCCCTAATGCCAAATGATCTCCAGCCCCATCCTCAAGGTCAACTTTCTGGCCCTGACTCCAGGCTTGCAGTGCTTTACATCTGAACTAAAATCAGAAACAACTTATTCACCAGAGGACAGAGCGATGGCAAGTAACTGAAAAGACACTAACATCATTAGCCATTACAGAAAGGCAGATTAAAGCCATGATGAGAAACAAGTACACACCCAGCAGAATGGCAATGATAAAAAATACTGCCAATACCAAGTGCTGCTAAGAATGCAGAGCAACTGGACTCTCACACATTGCCAGTGGAAATGCAAACTGGTTGAGCTACTCTGGAAACGTGCTAGGCAGTTTCTTATAAAGTTAAACATACACTTACCACATGACCCAAGAATCTTATTCCTGCGTGTTTAGAGAAATAAACACATACATTCTCACAAAAACCTATACATGAGTATTCACAGCAGTTCTATTCAGAAAGGTCAAAAACTAGAAGCAACCCAAATGTCCCTGAACGAGTGAGTGGATAAACAAGCTGTGGGACATCCACACAGTGGAATTCTACTCAGCAATTAAAGGAAAGAACAGCTGATACACTAGTAGATGGAGAATTACGTTGAATTTTTAAAAATTTTAAAGGTTATAGACTCTGTATGTATTAGTTTTTCGAGGAATGCTATAACAAAATACCACAGACTGAGTGGCTTAAACAACAGAAATCAATTTTCTCACAGTTCTGGAGACTAAAAATTCAAGATCAAGGTTAGCAGGGCTGGTTCTGGGGCCTCTCCTGGCCACCTGCCCTCTCTGTCTTCACAGGGTCTTTTCTCTGCGTACATGCACCCCAGGTGTGTCTTTGTGTGCCCAAATTTTCTCTTCTTATAAGGACAATGGTCAGATTGGATTAGGGCCCATTCAAACAGTCTCATTTTAACGCAATCACCCCTTTAACGGCCCTGTATCCAAAAACAGTCACATCCCAAGGTACTGAGTGCTAGGGTTTCAACATGTGAATTCTGGGGAGACACAATAACGCCTACAGTGGTATGCTTCCATTTATATAACATTCCCCATATGACAAAACTGTAGTGATAGAGAACAGATCAGTGGTTGCCAGGGTTGGAGGAAGGGTATTACTATCAAGGAGTAGCATGAGAAAATTTCTTAAGCCTGATGGAAAAGTTCTGTATCCTGACTGCGGTGGTTACAAGTATCAGTGCATGTGGTAAAACTTCACAGAACACAAACACACACACATACAAAGAGTACATGTAAAAACCAGTGAAATCTGAAAAAAAGGTCTGTAGTTTAGTTGATAATAGTACTGTGGTGAGGTCAGGTGTTATCTTTGGGGACAGTTAAGTGAGGAGTACAGCAGAAACTCTCTGCACTATTTTTGCAACTTTTATGAGTCTAAAATCATTCCTAAATAAAAAGTTTAAAAATAAATATCCATAGCTACTAGACTCTCGGGGGGAGGCCTGGAGAACCATGCTTAGTGGCTGTGCTGCCAAGTTCATGCCCTCCCTCCACACAGCCCAAAAGAAACAACTGTGACATCAGGCTGCACCAACCCCCCACCCCGGACCACTCGAGTCCCACCACAGTAGTGTGGGTATGCTGTCAAGGGGCTGAGAAAACCTGGACAGGGAGCCTTAGTAGAAAAAATTAGAGAATCAATGTTTTAGGCAAAAATTATCAATGGTTTTATTATTTCTTTCTTCAAAATACCTTTACATGAGGACTTGATTAATTTACCTTGAAATATATAGTCCAGGATTTTAAGACCAATTTCACACCAATTTCTGTTTGTTAATTTTATTCTCCCTAGATTTAATTTTAGAAACAATGAAGCAAGGTGGAGAGGGAAAGTAAACAACTTTAAGTCTTGGTATTGATTCATATTCAATTACTGGAGAGTAATTGATTACATTTCAGCAATATGACAATGACAAATTTAACACATCTGTTGTGTGTATAATTTTTTAAGAAAACCACTTCCAGGGTATAAATAATCCTTGATTTTAAAAAATGTATACCAATTCCAATTGTCTAAAATTAAGCCACATACTTAATAAGTGGCTTTTTTAAAGTTAGTTTTTAATCTAGCTTCTCTACTGTCTAGATGTAGCCACAGAACTGAGTCCCCCTAAGAAACAATCACTATTTGAGTTTTCCATACAAATTTAAATTAATTGAAACAGCTTGAAATTTGCAGTTAATCTGCAAAGTTTCATTTATGAGGTTCAAATTTATAGTATTCTTATTTCAAGAAAAAGCAGCATTACAATACACAAACCATATGTAAAAGGAATTCTGACTTCTGATCTTACAATTTTCTACCATTTGAGTAAGTAGTCCTAATAAGGCTCTTAATTCATCATCCTTAAGAATTCATACAATACAGCTTAATTTCATTTATAAATAAACCACAAACCCAAAAATGATTATGACTGCAATACAGACAACAGTGATATAAATTCAGTAAGGCTAAGAATTGATACAGTTAAAATACAATTGAAAAGTTTTTGGTTTAAATCAATCTAACAGTTCTTGACATACCCATTCCCCAAATCATCTTGAACACTTATGAAATGTGGAAAATAAGAAAGCTTGTAACAAAATTAAGACTGGAAGAATATGAGAGGAAGCAAAACAAACTACTTCATTATTTAAGCCAATTTGTGCCGGGGATACAGAAGTCCATCTCATTTTGTAGATGATTCAGTTCTAACCCAGGAGAAGGGAACTCTTTTCAGATAGAACATGGCTGAGCCACAATTTCAATCAGGTTCTGCAGCTTACTATAGGTCACATACACAGTGCAGAGAGCCACTGTTTTTTACTATGTTAGGAATGAAATGAAATAGGATTCTATTGTAGTTTTTGATATAACAAAGACCTGGCTATTTTTTTTTTCAAGAATCTTGCAGTATTACATTTCTGAAAATTTTACACATTTCTAAGTTAGCCAAGGACAAACCTCAGGTACGAAAACAAAAGCAAATCTATATCAGAATGTATTGATCTACTGACTTGTTGGTGGACATTTGGGTTGTTTCTAGTTTGGAGCTATCAATATTATGTATAAAACTGCTATGAATATTCATGAACAAGACTACGTACAGACATGGCTTGCTTTCTTTTGGGTAAATATCTAGGAGTGAGATTGCAGCATCATACGGTAAGTATATGTTTAACTTTATAAGAAACTGCCAAGTTACTTTGCAAAGTAGCTGCACCATTCTACACCCCCAAAAGGAATGCATGAGAATACAATTTGATCACCAATACTTGGCGTGAACGGTTTTTTAATTTTAGCCATTCTAGAGGGTGTACAGTTGTATCTCACTTTGGCTTTAATTTCCACTTCCTTGGATGACACATGATGCTGAGGATCTTTTTCACATACTTATAGGCCATTAATATATATGTCTTTGTAAAATGCCTGTTCAAATCTTTTCCCCATTTCAGTATATTCACATGATGGAATATTACTCAACAATAAAGAGGAATAAAACACAACAAATGATGAACCATAGAGGCATCTTGCTGAGCAAAAGTAATGAGACACAACAGGATACATACTATATGACCCCACGCATATAAAATCCTAAAATAGGTAAAATTAATCAATAACATTCAAAATCAGTGGTTGCTTGTGGCAGAGAACCAGAAAAGAATTACTACAAAGAGCACAAGGGCACTTTCTGGGAAGATGGAAATGTTCTATACTGTGTTTAGGGTAGTGGTTACATAGTGTATACTTTTGCCACATGTTAGAGACTTGTATAGTTTAAATGTATGACTTTCATTATATGTAAATTATATCCTAGTAAATACTACATGAGCTACTTTACATATCTTCAAACCTCATACTTGAATTTTAATGTTTGTGTGAAAAGAAGTGCTGAGTCAGCTGTCTACACATACATAAGTTTTAAAACTCCTTCATAACATAAAACTGATATCTGACTCTGAAGTCGAGGTACAGAGTCCATTCTGGGCACAAAAAGGTTTATATTTGACTAAAAGACCCTGTCATTCTGAATTTCCATCTATTGTAAAACACTTCAACTGACCATTGGAGAGAAAATGAATTAATAAGAAGGTACACTATTTTTGAAAAGCATGATTTACTGCTGTTTTTGCCACTCTCTGTCTGTCCGATCCTTGGCCTCCTGAAAGTACCATGGAGTTGTATTCCTAAATGACCCTCATCGTTACCCAGACTATTAACAACTTCTAGCTTCTGAGAATTATCTGGTCTTTAAAGAGACCATTAAACTTATGTTGACCACATGTTTCACATGCTTGAAGGAGATTTCCAGTCTTTGAGTCAAATGTCTAATGTTATTATAAATTAGACCACACGATGAAAAATTTTAAATTCCATGAAAAAAAATGTGTTTAGAATCCAAATCAAATGACCAAATATTATTTGCTCAAAAAGGAAAGGAAATAAAAATATAATTTAAATATACAATCAGACCAAAACAACTAGATACAGTACATACTTCGTGTCAGAAAAGTTTGAAAAGTCAAATCTATTCCTAAGTATAATTCTATAGTTACCTATTTAACCAAGAAAAAAATGTTTTATGTGTATGTATGTCTGTTTGTTCATTCATTCATTCATTCATTCATTATTCCTCTACCTCGTGCTTGAGGGAACACCATTCAAGCATTTTTTTTTAGTTATCTGAATAGCATTTGTTTGTAAATATATAAAAGATCCAAAGAGACTCTTGTTAGCTCATTTCATAATAATATAGTTTAGTTGTCTCAAATTATACTGTCTGCATCAAGATTAATAGTAACTTTTTCATAAAGACTGCTGATGAAAAAAGTATTTTAGCATCAGGTGAAGTAACTTAAGTGAGAAATGCACGTTCCAATCTCTTCTAATTTGAATTATCCAACTTGATAGTCTCTTTAATGTATTATTCTGCATAAATAAGATCCCCTTAAATTACAGACCAGAATTACTGTGTAAGCATTTCTTTGATTTAATGGTAATTTAATCTCCTTAATATAAGAGTTTCCCAAATTTGATAGGGTCTTTTAGTGAAGCTATTGCAAAGATCTCTACCCTTGATCTGCTATTTACCAATTACTTTACAAGTTTAAATACCTTTATTTTAGCACTTTCACAGGTTATCTTCTGGAGTCAGGCAACTGCTCATATCTTTTGCATCTGTTCTCATATAATTAACTAAATATTTAAAATCCGGTTGTTTTTCTCTGGCCAGACTTTCAATTTTGTTTAATCTCTCCTTTGATGCAGCTTAAAAAACTTTTACTATCCTTACATTAATAAGGTACATTACTTCAAGCACTGTAAGACGTCTTTGTGACAAACAAGTATGTGATTTGTGTTGGTCTTTTAGTTAAACTCCAGAGAGCTAACCTGAGTAAATAAACAGTGAAAAGAATCTCTACTTTCTGGGAGTATCTAATGTTTAAATTAAATCCATGTTTTGTTTGTTTTGTTTTTCTCATAATTTACTGAAATAAATGTGCTTTTTCACAATCCATGCTGGCTTAAAACACACCCATCTCTACCTCTGCATCCATCCACCCACAGCTGGCCTCATAGACAAAGATTTCTGGTCAGCCCAAAGTCAAAACACAAGAATGCTACTCCTAGGAAATAAGGTATTAAAAAGCAAATGCCCAGTACATAGTTTGAATAGAACTGATGGGGCTTCAATCAAGCCAAAACTTTGTGGGATACACACACACACCCATGTGCACCCACAGGCATGCCTACGGCACACACACACGCAGGCACACACAAGAAGGACCTCCAGACAGAGCCAAAATGTCTAAGTCCACCTTTAGACACAGACTCTTCAAGCTCCTGCACTAACCGGTTGACTGACCGGCTGTGGCATCATTCCTGAACTAACCTGCACCCTTCCCCACAGTGAGCAGTGCTCCAGGAGCTACTCCACGATAGCCCTGGTCCTTCAGCACTAAACTGTTCATTCAGGCAACGTGAAGCTTCCCCTGGCTTTGCACGTACCAAGCTTAGTTTGCTCCTTCACCATAATTATCTCAAAAGGACTTAGGCCCTGTACCTTTAACTTAAATCTTACAGCCCAGTGACTGTGGACATCTTACCAGACCCAATTCTGCTGCCCTCAGGTTTCCCGACTTCACCACAGCCTCACCCACTGCATTCACATTGTTCCAAATGTCAAGGTTCCTACCCTCAACCCCATTTGTGTTGTCTCATATTTGGCACTGGGGCCTTTTAGATCTCTTCCGTGTTAACCATCAACATATTGATCCTGCTTAATTTTATATATTATCAACTGCAGCATTTCTCAGCACACTGGCCTAAAATGAAGTTTATATACATGCTAATTTGAATAATGATGAACTATGTGAAAATACATAAAAGTCTATTAAAACATGTTCCTAAACCTAGAACTTCTCAGACAAAAAAAGAATATATATACATATATATAATAAATATAAATTGTCAGAAGAATACCTCAAAACCTCGGTATAACACTAATGAAGAAATGAAAATAAGCTTTCTGATAGGCTAACAAGTCAAATTCAAAGTGAAAAAGGCAACGGACATGAGGCTTTTATTGTGTTGCTTAATCACTACCTTACTATACCAACCTTGTGTGTTCATATTATAAAAATCATCTATTTGTGTTACAAGGAGTAACTCTGGGCTAACACTATAAACAGGACCTGAAGTGAATCCCAAGTGACAAGCTCCTCATTAATCATCATTTTGCAACATTCATGTTTCAACATGGTCCTTTAGCTCATTGTTTAAAATTTCAAGTAAATGGAGCATCCCAAAGATTCACTGGCAAGAAACTGTTTTTCCAACCTTTCTTAGCTTTGACATGCTTGCCAATTTATTCTGAAAGGTCACAGTGTAAACAGAGTTCTGCTGCATCTAGAAAAAAAACTGTTTAGCATAAAAAGCTGTCATTTGTAGACTAGCAATACACTACAGGGAAATCCCATCAAGAAAAAATGTAAATGGTATTACTGCCACTGAATTCTGACATATATGAGTTCTAATAAAATGATTTAAAAGTTTGGTGGGGTTTTTTTTGGTATAGCAACTTGGTGTCTAAGTAAAATTCTGGGGGCTTCCCTGGTGGCGCAGTGGTTGAGAGTCCGCCTGCCGATGCAGGGGACACGGGTTCGTGCCCCGGTCCGGGAAGATCCCACATGCCGCGGAGCGGCTGGGCCCGTGAGCCATGGCTGTTGAGCCTGCGCATCCGGAGCCTGTGCTCCACAACGGGAGAGGCCACAACAGTGAGAGGCCCGCGTACCGCAAAAAAAAAAAAAAAAAATCTGTATTTCAGTAGTTAGCAAACTCAATACAGCTACTGACAAAAAACATTTTTTTTTTTTTTTTTTTTTTTTTCGCTGTACGCGGGCCTCTCACTGCTGTGGCCTCTCCCGTTGCGGAGCACAGGCTCCGGACACACAGGCTCCGCGGCCATGGCTCGCGGGCCCAGCCGCTCCGCGGCATGTGGGATCATCCGGGATCGGGGCACGAACCCGTGTCCCCTGCATCGGCAAGCGGACTCTCAACCACTGCGCCACCAGGGAAGCCCCAAAAAACATTTTTAAAATATTTAATTTTTAGACATATGAATTATCTTATAAACATCTCTGTCAGAATAGTTTATTACAACAAGACAGATATTAGGCTAGGAATTCAAAATCCCTAGCAGACCTCCATTTTTCACCAGATGCCACCCAGGTGCAAGTCAGCCTTGCCGGGCCTCACCTCCTTCATCTTGGGGACGGGGCAGGAGTTAACTCTAGCACCATGTATGCTGCCTAGGATCAGGTCACAGACAAAACCAATAACTAAAAGATACTTTAAGCTTTCATTTACATAAAGGAATAATTTATAGGAGGGTTTAGATTCTGAACTACACGACCACTAAAGAATCCTTAAAGTTCTATGATATGTAATTATATTCAGATCATCTTCCACAAATTAAGAACAATTCATTTTAAAACACTCTGCACAAAAATAACGACAGAACATATAAATATATCTTTATTTTAAGAAACACTTTTTGAATTTAATGTCTTCTATTTGACTACATAAATTAAGGCAAAAAAATAGGATCCTATAAATTTAAACTGTATGTCTGATGAAATACCGTAGCTCAAATTACAATGCAAGATACATTTTTAAGACTGGTACAAATCAAGATCCAGTCTTGTTGATAGTAAACCTTTGTAAGTGAAGTTTGGCATCTTGGCATCTTTCATCTTGCTCTAGTATCATATCTATTCTAGATGATTATTTTGAACCCAGAATTCAAGGAGCACAGACTTTCATTTTCAGCAGATAATTCTATCAGAATATCAAACATAGACAGCTCTTTAAAATAGAGAAAATGAAAATATAAAAAGACAGCACTTCAAAATGCAGAAAACACGAAAATCTTGAACCGCAGAGGTTCTAACCAACCACAGCAGTCAAGCCTCTCATTCAATAATGATGAAGTCACTGTTCATGAGGATGGGGAAAAACTAGAATAGAAGGAAGAAAAGACAGAATGCAAATAGCTATCATTGAATAGTCTGGCAGAAATATAGAGCGAGGTCAAACTGTTAACAATGATCACTGTAATACAAGAGAACACCTAACATTCATGATAAAAACACAGATGTCACAAACATTTAAGTTCTCTAACATTTGTTTACAGCTTACATAATAATGTTTAATGAACACTAAAATCGTAAAGCAGAATATTTTCCCAAGTTTTCCGCACTAGAGAGCTGTTGCCTCATTAAAACAAAAGGATTTGATACATCGGTGCAATGACTCAGATGAACTTATTAGTAACCTGATTTAAAAAAAGCCTGATAGGGCCTCCCTGGTGGCGCAGTGGTTGAGAGTCCGCCTGCCGATGCAGGGGATACGGGTTCGTGCCCCGGTCCGGGAGGATCCCACATGCCACGGAGCGGCTGGGCCCGTGAGCCATGGCCGCTGGGCCTGTGCGTCCGGAGCCTGTGCTCCGCAACGGGAGAGGCCACAACAGTGAGAGGCCCGCGTACCACAAAAAAAAAAAAAAAAAAAAAAAAAGCCTGATAAAAAACTGTTAAGGACAAAGATATGGGTTGTTCCCTAGTTTCATAGTTTATTTTATGATTTAGATTCTAAATCTGTCTAACAATATCTGACCAGAATCTCCACTTAACCTCTATTGTTCCAGATATTACCTCAGTCCTTCGCCCTGCTACTGTAAGGTTTTATTCTATTTTCCATGACTTTCTCCAAAGTCACAAAAATACCGAAGGCCTCTCCTCTGTCTTTACGCCCTTCATAGGAGCTGGTTCCCACCTGCTCCTGGGAGCTCTCTACCTCCCTTCAGCTTCCCAACATCACACCCACTGAGCTCCCTTCCATCCTTCCAGAACACTTCTTTCCAGCCTTCTTCATGCTCTTTCCCCAATCTTCCCCACAAGTATGAACACCCCCCAAGGCCTGCCCTCAACCCTCCTCTCCTCATTCCATGTTGCTCTCATCCAACTTCAACAGAGCCTTGAAAGAACCGTGAGTTGAATAAATCACTTCTATCACCTATCACTTTTCTGAATGTCAGAACTGCATTTCCAGTTACATGCCAGATATCTCCAAAAATGAGTAATTCTATTGGAACCTCAAACTAAACATATCCAAAACTAAAATCACTGTTTCATACACTCAATAGCCAAACAGACCAATTATCAACACAGTTGTTTTCCATTTCTGTTCCAACTCACCCCCAAAAAGCAATCTGAAATGAGTCCTGGTGGATCTGGGAGTCAATCCCTAGCCAGCTTCACTCCTACTCAGCAGCAGGCACTGACTGGCTGACCCCACACACTCAGCTGCAGCCAGTTACTAGGTGCACTCTGATAAAGCCTTGTCTTCATTTGCTGCCTTATCTCCTAGGTAAGCCAGGTCCAGTCATGGCCCTTAGTTGAACACAAAAGAAGCTGACCCTGGCTGATTAGCAGAAAAGGAGTTTAAGAGGTTACTGGGCATCTCACAAAATTATTGGGAAGATGAAGAAATATGGTCAAAGTTAAGCTTCCAGAAACAAAGTCCCAACCATGTCACAATACAGGAGTGATTAGAAAATGGCCATCACTGCAATCAACCACTGGGAAGCCCCTGCTGCCACCCCCCACCTCCACCAGCACAAGGGGAAGCTCTCTGCAGAATCTGCTTCCTCAGTTCTAACCGAAGTCTCATGGGAAGTGAGTCTAACAGGTTAAGTCTAAGTCATATGCCTATAAATCTGGCTACAAAAGAGGATGAAAATTTGAGTACAGCTTTCCATATTGGGAAGACTGACTCCTACATTAGCAAGGCTAGATCTATATTGGGAAAACTTGCCCAAATATAAAAAGACTATTCAAAAGGTGAGGTTAAATATAAACACAAGTACTACTACATCCCACCTGTCCTTCCTGCCCCTGCTTCCAGGCCCACAATGGTTCTGTCCAAGACCCTGCCAGACTGGGGTGAGCTCACTTCAATGCACTTGCTGGAATGGGACCCACTCCGGGCCCCAAATTCCCTGCCTGGGTACTGCCAGTCACCAGGTGTGGAGAGACCACCCCTTGCTCCTGAGACCAACACCCACTCCCCCCAGCCATAGTTACTTCCTCCTCCACACAAGGAGACCACCCAAAACTGTATCAATGTCACCACAGACCTGGCAGCATTGGCAGTAAGACGACACTCATGTTGTTGTATCCCATACACCAGTGAACCATCCTGGACACTGACATCAGTCTGGAGTAAGTCCGATTGCTATGTACCCTCTGGACACTAGACTTTGATGGCAACTCCCCACACTCTCCTTGCCCTGTCCTCCTGGGCCAGCCCTTCCCCATCGACAGTCAAGCTCAAGGGCACGTGGCTCACACTCCCCCCTCTCCTTCTATCCATTCTGGGTTCTCAGAACTTCATACCTGAATATTGCACCCGTGTCCTCACAAATTCTCCCACGTCAAAGCCCACCTTGTGCCACCTCCACCAACTCATGTGCATATAAAATTCACATCAAATATTTAATTCTTTGGAAAACTGAACATCTCAGAGAAGTAAACTGTGTACAAATACAGAAAGCACTGTGGAAAATGTGCTCCAGAATAATTCATCTCGGTGCCCTAAGGCACATCCCCAGAAGTAAGGAGACCTACAACTGGCTCCCCATCATCCTCATCACTTGTACATGTGAGTATGAGTAGATACATGGGGAAAAAAACAGGTTTGGCAAGCAAATAAGTTATCTCTTTTCTGACAACTAGGCAAACTTAAGTACGAAAAATACTTCCTAAGTTGCTCTTTACAGACTGTGGATTGAGGTGGCAATCATGAAGTATTAATGAATGAGTAAGAATATAAAAGTATAGGAGGGACTTCCCTGGTGGTGCAGTGGTTAAGAATCTGCCTGCCAATGCAGGGGACACGGGTTCGAGCCCTGGTCCTGGATGATCCCACATGCCGCGGAGCAACTAAGCCCATGCACCACAACTACTGAGCCTGCGCTCTAGAGCCCATGAGCCACAACTACTGAGCCCGTGTGCTGCAACTACTGAAGCCCACGCGCCTACAGCAACGAGAAGCCACCACGAGAAGCCTGTGCACCACAACGAAGAGTAGCCCCTACTCGCCACAACTAAAGAAAGCCCGCATGTAGCAATGAAGACCCGACACAGCCAAAAATTAATTAATTAATTAATTAATTATTTTAAAAGTATAGGTAACATGACCATATCCCATTACTATCCCAAGGTTCAGTCCTTATCCTCCCTCTAAATTCATCCCTTATCTTTTTAATTTAGACCTAGATTTCTTACCTAAAATCCCCTTTGACTAATAGAAATTTTCCCTACATGAGTTTCCTCCCTAAAATTTCCCCTACATTTTGTCTAATGTAAATGTGGTCTTCTGCCCAGTTATCTTCTCCATTCAATCTTACTATTATGGCATTTGTATATGGACATTTTTAAGCCTTCTTATTTATAAATACCTCCTATTCTTTGGTGAAGGATTTTTTAGCATTTATTTGACACTATAAGAGCTGCCTTGTAGCAACCTTCTGGCTATAAATATTCACCTATTTGCAAAAGGCTAACTTCCTGTTAAAATAATGATTTACAATTTTTGTGTTCAAACAGATTAGCAAGGCGTTAGATGGCTGCACACATACTTGTCAAAAGAAGTGCAAAAAGATGCATGCCTCCTTTTCTTTCTTTAACCAGTAAAAAGTGACTGAATAAATTAATGAATTTCTATCTTTGTTTTAAAGATTAATCAGTGTTTCCTTTAACACATTAGAGATCCTTTTCCTTCTCCAAACTGGCATAGCTGTTGAATTATGTTTTTACAATGCTATACTAATTGTTATCTGTGTATCTATTCATGTCAACTGGAAGAGTACATAAGTTACTCATATCAAGAATCCTGTTTTACATAGAGAACAGACTTGTGGTTGCCAAAGCGGGAGGGGAGACTGGGAATTTGGAATTAGCAGATGCAAACTATTATGCATAGAATGGATAAACAAGGTCCTGTATAGCACAGGGAATTATATTCAATATCCTATGATAAACCAAAATGGAAAAGAATATGAAAAAGAATGTATACATATATGTATAACTGAATCACTTTGCTGTATAGTAGAAATTAATACAACACTGTAAATCAACTATACTTCAGTAAAATTAATTTTTAAAAAAATAAATTAGAAAGAAAATGAATCCTGTCTTAAACCACTTCTACTCCACATCCCATATGTAGAAGGCACTTAAGAAACATTTGTTTACACACTGCATATATACTGTTGGACACTATACTAGGTGCCAGAAATATCAAATATTTAACAGTCCAGCAAGTTGACTGGTAATAAAGAAGGTAATAAAAGAACTCTGATAATTAAGGAGCAATGCTTCACCTGCAACTACATTCAGCTATTCGAAATCTGTGGTTTCTTTGCCAGGTTGGTGACAAGTGACTTCACACATGGGATTATTTTGTAAGTACATACAACTTCCTATAAATTAGTATTGTTTCACTTAAGCCCCAAAGATAAACTAGTTTCTAACAAACACAATACTGACAAGTTGTCACCATAACTGTATTAGAAAAATTAACAGCTCTCATCATCCAATCCTTTCTTTAAAACTCTTTAAAAAGATTTCTATTTTTATTAATATTTTACTTCTCTTACAAATGGTTATAAAACACCTCTCTCCCCATTATTCTTTTTAGTCATTCATTCAATAACGTTTATTAAGTCTTTATAATACGCAAAGTAATATGGTAAACACTGAGAATTCAAAGATGAAAAAGAACCATCTCATCTTTTCAATCTATGTTTCTCAACTGTCATAAAAATATTCATGTTAATATTCATGTTCTTTAATGGGTATCAGTTGTGATCATCCTTTGCAGAGGGTATGAAAGTGGCCTCTGATTGTCCAGTCCAATGTTGTTTGGGCTCTGAACTGAACTGAAAGGATGAAACCCAGGTGAACCTCACCTTTGCAGCAGCAGAACTCCTACCAACCCCACAACTTATTTCCCACTTAGCCAAATGCTTCAAGACCCAGATCCAGTAACAGTCCACATCAATGTATTTACAGCAAGTACCTTTGAGCTTATGTGTAATTATTTTCTAAGTGTTTCCTGTTGTTCATTTGCCTTTCTGTCTAGAACTTAAGCTTTCATATTACAGGGACAACATTAAGTGCCTCTGTATCCTTTCAAAGCCCTGGCAACAATGCTGAGTGTACAGTTATCTTCTCAATGAACAACAGAAAGATGGGATAAGTACATAAATACCAAGATGTATAAAAAAGAGTTTAAAAAATTATCTGGTTAAAAATGAGCAGAGAACCTGAATAGGCATTTTTCTTCTTTTTTCAATTTTTTTCTTTTGTTTTCCTTTGATTTTTATTTTACATTGGAGTATAGTTGATTTACAATGTTGTGTTAGTTTCAGGTGTAGAGCAAAGTGGTTCAGTTATACATATACATATGTTGAATAGGCATTTTTCCAAAAAAGACATACAGATGGCCAAAAGGCACATCAAAAGATGCTCAACAACACCAATCATCAGGGAAATGCAAATCAAAACCACAATGAGATATCATATCACACCTGTCAGAACGGCTATTATCAAAAATACAACAAATAACAAGTGTTGGTAAGGATGTGGAGAAAAGGGAACCCTCATGTACTGTTGGTGGGAAAATAAACTGGTGCAGCCACTATGGAAAACAGTATGGAGGTTCCTCAAAAAATTAAAAATGAAACTACCATATGATCCAGCAATTCCACTTCTGGGTATTTTTCCAAAGAAAACAAAAAAAGTAATTAGAAAAGATATATGCACCCTTATGTTCATAGAAGCATTATTTATAATAGCCAAGATATGGAAGTGCCCAATGACAGATGAATGGATAAAGATGTGGTATATACTGTATATATAATGAAATACTACTCAGCCATAAAAAATAATGAAACCTTGCCACTTGTAACAACATGGATGGACCTGAAGCTTAATGAAATAAGTCAGACAGAAAAAGACAAATACCGTATGTGTTCACTTATATGTGGAATCTAAAAATCAAAACTAACAAATGTAACCAAAGAGAAACAGACTCACGGATACTGAGAACAAACCAGAGGGGAGATGGGTAGAGGCAAGAGCAAACTAGGTGAAGGGGATTAAGAGGTACAAACTACCAGTTATAAAATAAATAATCACAGGGATGTAATATACAGCACAGAGAATATAGTCAATATTTTATAACAACTTTGAATGATGTATAATCTCTCAAAATATCAAATCACTATGTTGTATACTTAAAGCTAATATGTCAGCTATACTTCAATAAATTAAATAAATAAAAATTGAAAAAAAAAGAGTTCAAATCACTTATGTCTACTACAGTGTTTAACGTTAGAGTCTCAAATATACTGAAAGATTTTATCATTTTGGTGATTTAAATTTTTTATATTAACTCATACATCCTCCATCGGTAAAAATTTTTACTCATCTGGTACAGCACAGTTCTTATGTCTCAGATTTCAGAAAATGGTACAGCCCCCTCCTTTCTATGTAAATGACTGGTTTCCTTTTTGCCTTTATTCCCAGGAAGCTTATAGCCAAATACAAAGCTCAATCCTACGATTGACACTTGAGAGTTATGATTTGTTCATTTATCCTAATTGTCTTTCCTTTTTCTTTTTTTAACTATTTTAATCAATGTGTTTTGTGTAAGCTGCCTCAGATGTTTTGTGGGAACAAAGAGGTTATAAATGAATTTACCTACTATGAAAAAGATATACACCAAGGTTCTATTTAAAAGTTCACATTTTCGGGACTTCCCTCGTGGCACCGTGGTTAAGAATCTGCCTGCCAATGCAGGGGACACGGGTTCAATCCCTGGTCCAGGATGATCCCACATGCCACGGAGCAACTAAGCTCGTGCACCACAACTACTGAGCCTGTGCTCTGGAGCCTGTGAGCCACAACTACTGATCCTACGTGCCACAACTACTGAAGCCCGAGCGCCTAGAGCCCATGTTCCGCAACAAGAGAAGCCACTGCAATGAGAAGTCCATGCACTGCAACGAAGAGTAGCCCCCATTCGCCGCAACTAGAGAAAGCCCGCACGCAGCAACGAAGACCCAACGCGGCCAAAAATAAATAAATAAATAAATGTATTTTTTTTTAAGTTCACATTTTCTGTTGTCCACCAAAACATACGTCAATTCAAACTTATTCTCCTCCACCTTTCCTTCTCCTCTAAGTTTTTGTCAATCATCCACATTCTTAAATTGTATTGTCTATTAAATTTACTATAAAGGCCAAATTTTCTGCCCATCCCTTCACACAGTTTTGAGTTTCACTGCTATTTTCTTTCATTTCTTTCAAATTACTACTTTTGAGTGGATCAATATCGTAGTTATAAGGTTTAGTGTGGTCTCTCTCTGTGTTCCAGACACTATTTTTAGCTAACAGGTAGCTAATTCCCAAAAAAACTTTCATCAATGACATAGGCCATAAAAAGCAAGCTTGTAAGTACTGAGATTCTTTCACTAAGTTTATGAAGTGTTGGTATATTTTGAAGAAATCAGAATATGAGACTCATGGCTCTTATATCACTCTATCCATTCCCTAGTAAACTAATAAGACCATTTAATACAAACTATTTCTTAGATAGAAAATGAATCATAAAAGAAAAAACTGAGGGCTTCCCTGGTGGAGCAGTGGTTGAGAGTCGGCCTGCTGATGCAGGGGACACAGGTTCGTGCCCTGGTCTGGGAAGATCCCACATGCCACGGAGCGGCTGGGCCCATGAGCCATGGCCACTGAGCCTGCGCGTCCGGAGCCTGTGCTCCGCAACTGGGAAGGCCACAACAGTGAGAGGCCCGCGTACCGCAAAAAAAATAAAAGAAAAGAAAAGAAGAAAAAACTGACAAAATGGACTTCATCAAAACTTAAAATTTTTGCTCTTCAAAAGAGATTGTTAAAACAAATAAAAACAGGCAAGTGTAGACTGAGAGAAAATATTCACAAAACACACATATACACATATACATATTTATATATGAATGTGTGTATACAGACATAATTTTATATATATATATATACACACACACACACAATTCTACACAGAGAGAATTGTATATATATAATATATAGAATTGTGTGTGTGTGTGTGTGTATAGAACTCATAAAATCCAACAAAAAGACAAACAACCCAATTTTTAAAATGTGAAAAGGATATAAACAGACACTTTATCAATGGAGATATATGAATTACAAATAAGGGCTGAAAAGGTGGTCAACATCATTAGTCATTAGGGAAATTAAAAGCATAATGAGATGTCATCACACACCCATTAGGATTGTTAAAATCTTTATTTTAATTCTGATAATACCATCTTTTGGCAAGGTTGCAGCGTAACTGGAACTCATACACTACTGGTGGAAATGCAAAAGACTCTAGCCTAGTGCCTCATAAAATTCAACATACCTTGTACATACTTAGCCTACAACCCAGCAATCCCATTCAGAGGTATTTACCCAAATGTTCACAGCACTTTTATTCACTGTAGCCAAAAACTAGAAGCAATCTAAATGTCCATTAAGTGGGGATGGGATAAACAAACTGTGGTACATTCATACAATGAAATACTACACAATAATAAAAAAAGAATGAACTACCAAAATATGAATTGACATAGATGAATACTGAAAACATAATACAGATCAAAAAAAGCCAAACACAGAAGAATACATATTTATATGGTTCAATTTATATAAAATTCTAAAACCAACAAAATTATCATGACAGAAAGCAGATGAGTGTTTGCCAAAGGCCAGGTGTAGAAGGAGGAGATTAAATGCTTAAGGGACAAGGAATTTTGGGGGATGATGGAAATATTACATATCTTGACTGTGGTGATGGTTCCCACAACCGCATACACGTCAAAACTCATCCAACTGTACACTTAAAATTGATCAATTTTATGTATGTAATTTATACCTCAATGAAGCCGGTTTAAACATTCAAACATAATACTTATAAAAAGCAGAGTCCCAATCACAGAAGAGAGGAACAATTATTAAAAAGAAAAAATAGAGACCATAAACATTAAAATATAACCTGCATACATTACTAACCTAAGGTATAATGTAGGCATATGTAATTCTAATCTTCACTACACTTATTCTCCAAGAATATGCTGCAAATCTTTACAAAGTGAAAAAAAAACCTACACTCTTATTTCAAATAGTTTCTATTCTGTTTGATGGCTTCTGTTTGATGGCTTCTGTTTGACAGTCATGGGAAAAGTATACCTGATCCTTAAAGAACAAGATTGTGAAACCAGGAGTGAGGGATTCTTAAGTGAATTAGGGCCCAGCTGCTGAAAAGGAGGCCCCAATGTAAGGCATTTCTTAACAAAATGTCAGTTTCAATGCCTCAGATGCCAAGGATGGCCTTAAAGAGAAAAATACTAAGCACAGTTAAAGCAAACAGACTAGTAAGAGCAAAGAAGATCACTAGCATTGTTCCTTTAGGGAAACACACACACACGCACATGCATGCGCGCACACGTGTACATACACACACACCTGGGAATAGGAGTTCTAACAATTTCCTTAGGATGACCTAGAAAGAGAAAATAGCCTGCAATGCATATAAAGGACAGAACAGTTTTCTACTAACAAAGCTTACAGTGAAGCAACAAGGGTACTTAACTTGAACTGCGGCATTCAAATTTCTCCTAATTCTTAAACAAAGCTCTCTACCAAAAGTAAAATATAATCAACATTTGGGTGTTTCTTTAAGGAAGAACTACATATTAACATAACAGACATCATCTAAACTGAAGATTAGGCTTGTCCATTAGGCCTAAGCTACTCTAAACTACCTATTGTAAATCTAACAAAGCATGTATACTACTTGTAAGCTGAAAACTACAAAACTCTGATGAAGGAAATCAAATACAATCCCAATAAATGAAGAGACATACCATGTTCATGAATTGGAAGATGCAACACAGTAAAAATGTCAATTCTTCCCAAGTTGGTATATAGGATTAGTGCAATTTCTATCCAAATAATGGCAAGATTTTTTGAAGACATAAACAATATTATCTTAAAATTTATGTGGAAAGGCAAAGGAACTAGAACAGCTAAAACAATTTTGAAAAAGAAGTAGGAAGAATCAGACTACCTGATTTCAAGACTTATTATATAAGTACAGTCATAAAGACTGTTAAAGGCAGAGGATAAATCCATACATCACTATACCTGAACAGAGAAACCAAAAATAAATCTACACAAATAAGATTTTGATGAGGATGCAAAAGCAATGCAACAAAGGAAAGACAGTCTTTCCAACAAATGATACTGAAACAATTGAACATCCATAGGCAAATAAAGGAATGAATGAATAAACAAACAAACAAAAAAACTACCTATTACTGCCTAGTTGCATCTTCCAGTAGGTTGTTAATCTTTCTTACCATAACACTGTGATAAACTAGCAGAGTTATGAGGGGAAAAGTTTAAAAAATAAAACTGTAGAGTGTATGTAAGAGTGTGAGTGTGTGTGTGTGTGTGTGTGTGTGTGTGTAAGCACTGAAAAATGGATTCATGTCCAAGATACAGTGAATTATGAATTAAGTCTGAAATGCGTTGAAGTATTCTAGTAACATAATAAACAATGAACCAAGGGAGTAGCTGAATCGTTTAACACTATAATATGAAACCTTAAAAGTCCCATACCATATTTTTCAAAAAGATATGCTAGTCTATTTAACACAGATTTTTTTCTTTGTAAGTAAAACAGTGGGTTCAAATATATGGTATTCTTAGAAGTTGAGAACTTATTGAAGGCAAAATAAATGTCAAATTGTTGGCTAGTCCAATAACAAGCACCACTCACAGATTATTTTTTGAAAAATCATTCATGTATTATGTACTTTTAGCAATAGTACATGTAGAAATTACAACTAGGGATTGGAGGAACCATAAATTATATTTAGCCACAAAAACAAAAGAGAAAAGTTGTGATCATGCACTAAGAACTACAACTGTGGTTCATCACCAGAAGCAGAAAAAGAACCACCTGGGTTCCACAGCAGCAAGGGCAGTGCACGGGGGCTTTCTTCACAGCACTTTCAGAACCAGGTACAACTGTCTCACTTAAACACGGTTAAGACAGTAAATTTCATGTTACATGTATTTTACCACAGTAAAAAATACTGGGAAGAAATATGGATGAGAGAAGCAAAGACACAAGATGTGGAGCTGAACCCTCATACAATATGTAAATGATAATAAGAAGATGAGTATATGGAATATAAGACATGGGTGGGTGGGCTTTGGGATGGGCAGGAAAGTGGGAGTGAGCATACAAAGAGTGTAACTGAGAGAGAAGGCTGGAACAGTTAAGAATATCTATTGACATTTTCAAATCCAAGACTGAGAGGGTATAAATTACATCATATTGTGTCACAAAAATAAAAACAAAAACAAAGACACTACAAAGTCCCTGTTCTAAAACAGTAATGAATTAAAGGATCTCAGTCAACAGAGCAATCTAACATGCAAGAAACTACTTGTTTAAGATATTCCCAACTAGTAAAATTCCCAATCCTACCATCGCTCTACAGTAAGGTGTTGACTGACACATTTATGCTCATCAATGATAACCCAAAAAGAAAAGGAAAAAGGAATCATTGTGCCACTTCCCACAAAGAGGGATCACAAGCAGGGCACCAAGGATTCAGGTGCACTGGTAGAATTCTGGCTCAGCAACTAACTAGCACTTGATCTTGGACGAATTGTTTAACCTTTCAAAGCCTCAGTTCCCTCATTTGCAAAGATCATGCTAATAACCAGCTCAGTAACTACTGACAGGATTAAATCAGCAATGCATATAACAAATTTAATAGTGTCCGGCACCCAGTAAGTGCTTAATAAACAGAAATCTGCCTCCATAACCACAACCACCACCACCGAGCAGGCCAATTCTCCACCTAAAATAAATAAAGCTCAGAGGCTCCTGACCTAAGAAGAATGATTCAGCACCACCTGGAACTGAAGGGGAAAATACACTTTCAAATTTATTTGTGTGTGTGTGTGTGTGTAAGTGTGCGTGCGTGTGCACATGCACACCTGCACATGTAACATACTGCCTCAGGCCCAACTCTCATTATGCAATTGATAAATATTTGCCAAATGATAAATTCCTTGGCCAACGTGTTAAACAAAAAAAATGAGAATTAGAAATACATAAAACATTGAAGCCATCAAGGTAAAGCAGTAATTTCTATGACTTTCAGTATGTAATTTTTTTCAGGCATCTTAGGAAGTAGAGATGATTTCCTTCTTAATATTTTAAACAAAACTCAAAAGTAGTCTGAAGGATTAATGAAAATGTACTTACAAAAGACTTAGAAAAGACTGTAAATGCAAACTGTTATTCTCTTCCTTTGGGATTATAGCCACCCTGCCAAAATCCAAAGCTGTTATTAGTTAGTTTTTTCCTCAAAGATTGAATGTTATTTCATCTCCCCTCCATTATTTTAGCCTTTAATAGTCAATGTGAAAACTGGACCTGATTACCTGATTACGAATCCTGTTTGCGATTCTTCTGTTTCCAAGTTTATGAGAAAGAAATCTGTCTTCTATATCTTTTTCCATTTTCAGGTCTGTTTCTTCTAGATTATCACCCCATTCACATCTCAATTTAGTTGCTCACTGACACTGTTCCCTTAACTGCTTAGCAACTCAACAAATACAGTCTTGTATACGGACAAAATCATAGCTGCTCCAAGGACAACCATAATTTTTTTTAAACCAGAGCTTAAGTGCCTTCCATATTCCTGAAGTCTCGTAACTCTATATAGGTTTCTAATTTAAAATGTAGGCCTGAAAACACTGAAACTCACCTAATATCATGCTCTAAAATGCACCCTCAAAGTATAAAATTATTAAAAATAAAAAGGATTTTATACAAACAGCAAGAGTCTCACAAACATTTACTCCTATTCTTAGTGCCTTTTTAAAAACTTAGGGGAAACCAAACCTGTGCATTTAGTGATTCTCAATTCTATCATTCCTTGATTATCTCTAGTATCAACTAGTCGAGGACAATTTTCATTTGCTGTTTTTATTTTTGTTTTGAACTCACACATACTCTCGTTTCAGATAACATTCTCCATGCCACTCCAATGTTATATATGCTGCCTACTTGAGTTCACAGAGTTCTCTCTGTGTCACCTGGATTAAGACATTAAGCCTTAATAAGATTTTTATTTCTGAGACGCAAGATTCTCAATGCATATAAATCAGAAGATGTATTCCACACTCCCTGCCAATTTCCTCATATATATGTGTGCAATTAAATAGACAAGCAGTGAAATTTGAAGGTACAGAATTAGTAGCTGGTATCTGGACAGTACTCACCTGCCTGTACAAACAGGGCAGGGAAGAGAAACATCAACCAAGGGTGTGGATAAGGAAGAAACAAAGAGCCAACTTACAAATGAAGACAACTAATACTGGTCTTATTCCCCACCCCCAACCCCCACCCCAAAAAAGACAAGGTCAAGGGATTGTTCACATCCAAAAAGAGCCCTGCAAAACTCAGCTCAAAGCTGACCTCTTCCTTGAAGGCTTCTCTGCGGTCCCCAGGCTGTCCATCACCTCTTTCCTGTGCAGGCTTCTCTGCGGTCCCCAGACTAAGTCCATCACCTTTTTCCTGTGCTACCGCTGCACCCAGGACACACGGCTCCTTCACAGACCACAGCACAGGAGGACTGTTTACATCTCTGCCCACTGCTGCCCCCCTCACCATTCACCCTGAAAGCTTAATCATACCTCTGCCCCTGCATATTTGCCTGGCACGCAGTGAATACTCACAAAGAGTTATTACTATGTTGAACCTGAATGAAAATCTTTTTCTAAATGTTATATAATTATGACAAAAATGATAGTCAGGTATAAAAGAAAGCCTAACATTATATATAACCAAACACTTCTTTTTAATATTTATTCTTTCTCTGGCACACCATTATTAAGTGTCACAGATAAAAAAAAAAGCTGATCTGGATTTAACACAGGATGTGGTCAATCCTATTTCTATGAAACAAAGTTGGTTTAATTAATATAATATTTTACTTTGGTTTAAATTCCTCTGTGTCGTGTGTGTGTAACTCTCTTATCCTCATTCTTTCTCATTAATGAGGAATCAGAAAGCTTTGAAAAAAAAACTGAAACTCAAAGATGTACACATAATCATTACTTCTCAATGTCCGGTCACTGTGAAAAATTACACTCTCAAAATTTAATCAATCCTGGAACAAAACTGTATTCGTATTCCTAGCTCCCCCTGTGCAAAATTTTTTAATTGGAAAACTAACAGGTGATGCATCTTTCTTTGTAGAGACTGAATAAATTTTTGCTCTATGAGAGAACTGTCAAAGAACTGAATTTACAAGGACCCCCACCAAAAAAAAACTATTTCAGTATTCAGCTGTTTCCTAGCAACTGAATCTGCAGATATTTTCTCATCACAAGTGAGTAATAGGGATAAAAATCTGTGTTTCAGTGCACTCAGGTGTCAATGAAAGCAATGCAGCTCAGTGGAAAAAAACACTATAAATAGTGTGTAAAAATACTAAGTATCTTCTAGCCAATCTGGGCTGAAGTGTTAAAAGGGGTAATTATAATTGTTAAATATGATAAATGATCTGAGGAACAGGAGTGTTTACAGAGGAATACAGGGGCATTCTTCTGTGAGCAGGGGTAAGAGTGCACAGGGGACACAAAGGTGACCACAGAAATAGTAACCTAAGAATTACTCTGGAAAGTTAGTTCAACCATGAAAAGAGAAGCTGCTGTTCTCAAGTTAGACTTTAAACCTGGCTGAGGCTGCATCATAAATTTCTAGACAAAATATAACCTCACATATTACATACTCCAGAGAAAACCTGTCAAGAGAGTAACAACTGTAACCCCTGCAGCCAACTGCAGCGGTTCTCAGGAAGCAGGCTACTGCGGCCACAGACGTTCCCAGCAGAGACTGCAGAAATATTCTGCATGCACAGCCCTTCCCACATCTGAGGCGCTTCACTCTTTCCTTTTATAAACAGGACACTGAAGTGCAACATCGTTTCACTTACTTTTCTCAACAAATCTGGAGAAAACACAAACATGCAGCTCTCACAGGGTAATTCACCAGATCCTGAGCACCTGCTCTTCTCAAGGTACTGTGCTCAGCATCAGAGACAATGAAGTTGAACAGGGCTGAGTCCCTAACCTGCAGAAGCCAAACAGGGCTCAGTCCCTACCTGGAGGTGTTGAACAGGACTGAGTCCCTAACCTGGAGACGCTGAATAGGGCTCAGTCCTACCTGGAGAAGCTGAACAGAGCTTAGTCCCCACCCTGGAGAAGCTAAACAAGGCTCAGTCCCTACCTGGAGAAGCTGAACAGGGCTCAGTCCCTACCCTGGAGAAGCTGAACAGAGCTTAGTCCCCACCCTGGAGAAGTCTACACGTAAAACATGTCATGGAACACTTGAGGGTGAATAAGAGAGCAGTAGAGGGGCAGAGGCATTTGACTGGGCCTGGGGAGAGGCAACAATCTATGAAGAAAAGGCACTGACTTTAAGGAGTTATGGGAGACCCACAGGGAAGAACCCAAGTCCTTCACCAATCAGCCACAGGAATTTTGGTAAGCCACCCAGCCTTTACAGGGCTAAACTTTCATGGGCAAAATGAAGAGGCCTGACTGGTAAGTTTTATTGAGAGCTCCTTATAAAAGAAAGCTAAAGCACTACCATACACAATAGGACAAACAAGCATGTCCACTGATATCGAAAAACCTCAAGTTTGGATTCTAGGCGCCAAGAATGAGGGCAAGATAACACACAATGATGATCACACAACTCTAAACTCCTGTGCTGCTCTAAAAATCCTATGTCGATGTGCTGCGAACATTTGCTAGCAACTAGAAAAAAGTGAATCGTTAAAATTCTTGCCACCAATAATTTCCATAAACACAAAGTGCAAAACTGTACTAAGCACCACAGGGAGAAATAAAAGGAAAATTCCAAACCCCTTAAAATTCTATTCTTTACATGAACTAGCCCCTTCAAATGAACACCTGAAAAATATATAGCACTTTGGAATTGTTTAAGCACCATATATATATATATATATATACACACACACATATATAATACATATATATATAAAAACCTGATTTTTTTTCCAATGAATCTAAGCTAGCCTATCAAAAACCTAGAATATTCCACTAAAACAATAACTTTTACTCAATCCTATTTTGTGATGGTGCTAAAAGCCTCATTTTCTAAAATACTGGGTTGGCCAAAAAGTTCGTTTGGATTTTCCCGTAAGGTATTATGAAAACCCTGAATGAACTTTTTGGCCAACCCAATACAATACATATGAAGAAAGATGCCAAGACTCACTTGTAATGACTTGTTCATCTGTGGGATCCAGTGGGCCTGCCTGACCCCACATCCTACCTTGAAATACTCACTTTGGTTACTAGGTCCTCTACAATCTAAAGAGCAACATTCAGTTTAGCATCCTCAGTCAACAAGCGTGTCTCAAAGTAAAAAAGAGGATGTTTATTTTTTCCCCCAAAATGAATGCTTTTTCTGTTATCGATAGTTTCATGGCTTTTAACTGCACTGCTTTGTTTCCTAGAGCTCAGTACCAGGGGAGAATGAATGGGCTGGTGCCTGAGAGTAAAGGCAGGGGTGAAGGATTAGCAGCTACACTGACTGGTCCACTGCAATCACTTTAAAATAACATTAAATAACCAGAAAGTAATATTGGAAAAGACATATTAATCAATCCACAACCAAAGGAAATCAACTAGACACAAGTAAGACAAGGAAAATTCTTATATGATTACAAAGTAAGTAACCATTCAAGAAAATTAATTATATTTAAGCACAGCTTAAGGAACTAAACTGAACACTGCTTTTAAAAAGAGGATAAAAGATTTAAGAGGATTCTAAGCTCTGTAGAAATAAAAAATTACTTGATCAAGTGCCTACAAAGAATATTTTTCCAAAGCAACAAACACTTGGTGAGTCACAGATCCAACTACTATTCTAAACATGTGAATAAGAAAATCCTTTTCAAAAAAAGAAAATACTTACTTTCCTCTGTGACTCCAAGAAAGAGCTGCTTACTTGCTGTCAGTTATTTCCTAGGGAGCTTCTCGAAAGTCCTCTATCTCTAAATTAGAATAAATATATTTTCTGAAAGTCTATTTTCTAAAGTTTTACCAGCACCTTCTAATGATGAATCTCACCCACAGAAAGTGAAATTAGTCACATAATGTGAGAAAAAAAGAGAATCTGCCTTAAAGATATTCAGCTAAAACTTAAGAAGCTGCCCGTTTTCTAAAAACAAAGCAAGTACGCTCCACCAGTGACACAGAGTGGAAGTGTGTGAAAACCCAAGCTCGGCTGTGTGACCCCCTACGTCTCAGGGCTTCACTTTATCCTCCCCAGAAATCCAGACTTAAACCCAACTTCACACTTGCCATCACCACCTGGATGACTGACAAGCACCTCCTGCTTAACGTGATCAGAGCAGAACTCCTGCTTTTAGCCTGTGGACTTCTCACACAGTCTTCCACATCGTGGTAAAAGACATCACCCTCTAATCAGTTACTCTGGCCAAGAGTCTGGGCAGTGCAACACGGTGGTCAGGAGTAAAGACTGAAGCCAGGCTGCACGGATGCAAACCCTCACTTAGCTGTGCAGACTGTATGCCTTGGAGAGTGAAAATGGTACCCACCTAACAGGATTACTGTGAAGGTGAAATGTGAAGCTGATGTGAAGCATTTAGAACAACACCTGGCAAATATTAAATGTTCATTAAGTGTAAGCTTTCACTATTGTTTTTATCCTGATTTCCTCTTTTTCTCTCACACCCAGTCTGTCAACAGCACTTCAAGAAAGTAACTGAAATCCAGCGAGTTCTCTGAATCATCACCACCACAAGGAGCCTCTTTCCAGCCACCATCGAGATTAAAGTGATAAACTTCTGAACTAGTCTTCCTACTGCCATTCTTTCTATACCCTCCAAAGTGGTTTTTAGCCACAGTAACCTATTCTAAATATAAATCAGATTATATCACTCCCTTTTACAAAACCATCCAATGGTTTTCTACTACATTAGGCTAAAAATCAATCTCTCTACCCTGGTTTGTTCAAAGTCCTGCATCGCTGCCGTCTCATCCTGTACAGCTCCCTGCTAGCTCACTACACTCCAGCATTGTGCAAAAATGCCACCCCTCTCTCCTCGGGGCCTTGGCATCAGTGACCACTCCTGCCTAGAATGTACTTTCCTCTACTTTTGCTCTGCTGGCTCCTTTATGTCACATATAATATTGTTATTGTTTATTTATTTGGTAACTGGTACAAGTTTTATAAGAGAAGAAATTTCATCTATCCTATTAAGTATTATATCCCTAGTACTGAAAACAATACGTGGGTGAACAAATAAAAAGTTATTAAAAAAGAAAAAAAACCATTAAGTGAGAGAACTGGCTAAAGGCTCTAAAATTGTTATGTGAAGCAAAGAAATATATCTTTCCCTCATTCTTTTCCCTAACTGGTTATCAATTTATTGTATCTCAGCTCCAAATTCACCCTTTTTGCCTGCTCTGTAACTGGACCCTAATACACTTACCTTTCAATATTTCCTGAGTTTGAAGATCTAAATCCCCTGATAATACAACTACTCACAAAGGCACAGTTTTCATCAAAAGATCCTAAGAATCACAATTAGAAAACCCGAGATCCAGTTATGGCTGCAACAATTACCAGCCAACAAGACACTGGACAAACTACCTGGCCTCTCTGAGCAGCACTTCCCTAGCCTGTGTGATACAGACGGTCATCCTCGTCCATCTCAGAGGCTTGTAGTGAGGATCAAATGAGATCACACACAAGCAGTAAACTATGTGCGGACAGTAAGAGTCATCTTCATTATTCAGTATCTATCAGTCCAACAAAATGTTATTGAGCACTGACCCTATGTTACGTAGAGAGAAAAGTTTAACACCAAGCCCTTACTCTCAAAAAGCTTACATTGTAGTTGAGAAGAAAAATGCTAACTGGAGTAATCTCACTGCAGTTTGGTGGTGTGCAGAATGCTGTGGGGGCACAAAGGAGACACACTCATTACAATCCTGGGGCTCAGGGGGGCTTCCTGGAGGAAGCGGTGCCACAGCTGAGTCTCACGGATCAGCAAGGTGAGAAAAGAGCTCTTATCAAATGAGAACATAATGCCCATGTTTTACTAGTCCTAAAGCATGCTCAAAAGCCAGATTTGTTATCTTATAATATAAATCACATGATCAAAGACTAACAACAAGCTTGCAGATGTCACCTGGGGTAAAATTCTTCTATCAACTTAGACTTCCCCCAGCACCATTTATTTCTTCCTCTACCACAAATTAGAATACCTTTTTCTAAATCTTTAGGGCAATTCTTCTCATCCTACAAGGATATTTTCAAATTCTTTCAATTACATACTTCAAGGTCAAAACCTTCCTCACTGGAAAGGACAGTAATCAAGAAACCATCACAATGGGTTTAATTTCCCCTTTGCCACAGCCTAAAAGCAACACCTTCCCTTCCTCCCAGAGCTTCAGACTCCAAAGCTGTCAGGACAGCTTCCCAGTCAACCCCCTCCATCCACTCTCCTTCACAGCGAGGCAAAGGGCTCTATGGACAACCTCTCAACCAGACTCGGCCCTGACCTACCCAGGAGAAAGCCAAGCACTTTTTGGCCAACCCAGTATTTTAGAAAATGAGGCTTTTGGCACCAATACAAAGTAGGATTGAGTAAAAGTTATTGTTTTCAGAATATAAACAATACCAGAAAAAAGTATAAGTTTTAACTCAAAAGGAAAGGTTGGCCTTTGCTTATACGGTAATCGGTACGGCTTAAAAAGAGCCACAGCACATAACTTTGAAGTTATGTACTAAACACTAAGTGCCCAAAAAAGTGTCCCAAAAAAGTACAAAAGAAAGCTACACTCAGATTAACAAACAACACTGAAAAATGTATTTTTAAGATGTTATCACTTAAGTGTCTGTTTTTAAACAAATCTCTTAAAAAGCACTGATTATGTCATTTATTTAACTCAGCTACCTCCAATTTCACCCAGCAGCGGGCTGTTTATTGTAGCACTAACCTAGTCCTGCTTTTCCTAATTAAACATAAAGACTTTCTTCTACATTGCCCTCTACTGACACAAAATAACAATTTAGAACAGAAATCTAGGGGTTATATCTACCACAGGCCACACTAATTGTTAAGGGTCACATATGACATCCATCTCCAAGGAAAAAAAGACACAACCTTGAAGAAACAAAGGCTGTTCACAAAATTAATCATCTCACCAATAGTATTACTAGGAGAAAGAAAAAATGACAAAATTAACCATGAGTAGTAACAACTAAAAACCTACTTAAAGGGACTTTCCTGGTGGCGCAGTGATTAAGACTCCGCCTGCCAATGCAGGGGACACAGGTTTGATCCCTGGTCTGGGAAGATCCCACATGCTGCAGAGCAACTAAGCCCATGTGCCACAAAGCCTGCGCTCTGGAGCCCGCGAGCCACAACTACTGAAGCCCGCATGCCCTAGAGCCCGTGCACCACAACTACTGAAGCCCACGTGTTCTAGGGCCCGCGTGCCGCAACTACTGAGCCCGTGTGCTGCAACTACTGAAGCCCACGTGCCTACAGCCCATGCTCTGCAACGAGAAGCCACCACAATGAGAAAGCCTGCACACAACAAAGAGTAGCCCTCACTCGCCGCAACTAGAGAAAGCCCGTGTACAGCAATGAAGACCCAATACAGCCAAAAAAACACTTACTTAAAGACATAAATATAAGACATGACACCATAAAACTCCTAGAAGAGAACATAGGCAAAATATTCTCATACATAAATTATACCAATGTTTTATTAGGTCATTCTCCCAAGTCAATAGAAATAAAAGGAAAAATAAACAAATGGGACCTAATCAACCTTACAAGCAAAAGAAAGAAAAACCACCCTTGCACAGCAAAGGAAACCATCAACAGAACAAAAAGACAGTCTATGGACTGGAAGAAAATATTTGCAAATGATGTGACCGACAAGGGCTTAATTTCCAAAATACACAAACAGCTCATATAACTCAATAACAAAAAAAACAACCCAATCAAAAAATAGGCAGAAGATCTAAATAGACATTTCTCCAAAGAAGACATACAGATGGCCAATAGGCACATAAAAGGACGCTGATCATCACTAATTATTAGGAAAATGCAAATCAAAACTACAGTGAGGTATCACCTCACAACAGTCAGAAGGGCCATCATTAAAAAGTCTACAAACAACAAATGCTAGAGAGGGTGTGGAGAAAAGTGAACCCTCCTACACTGTTGGTGGGAATTTAAGCTGGTGCAGCCACTATGGAAAACAGTATTGGAGGTTCCTTAAAAAACTAAAAATAGAGTTGCCTTATGATCCAGCAATTCCACTCCTACACATATACCCAGACAAACCATAATTCAAAAAGATACATGCACCCCTATGTTCATAGCAGCATTACTCAAATAGCCAAGACGTGGAAACAACCTAAATGTTCATCAACAGATGAGTGGATAAAGATGTGGTACACATATAAAATGGAATGGAATGAAATAATGCCATTTGCAGCAACATGGATGGTTGCTAGAGATTATCACACTAAGTGAAGTAAGTCAGAAAGAGAAAGATAAATACCACATAACAGCACTTATATGTGCAATCTAAAATATGACACAAATGAGCTTATCTATGAAACAGAAACAGACTCACAGATACAGAGAATGGACTTGTGGTTGCCAAGGGGGAGGGATGGATTGGGAGTTTGGGGTTAGCAGACACAAACTATTATAGAATGGATGAACAACAAGGTCCTACTGTATAGCACAGGGAACTATATTCAATACCCTGTGATAAACCATAATGGAAAAGAATATATATATGCATAACTGAGTCACTTTGCTGTACAGCAGAAATTAACGCAACCTTGTAAGTCAACTATACTTCAATAAAATAAATTTAAAAAAATTAAAACCTAGGAGTTCTACAAATAACAGTACAGCATCATAAGCAATCTGAATATTATTATAAAAATTAAATTATTTTTTAAGAAGTACAGAACAAAACTATCAAGAGTATGTAACTGGGGCTTCCCTGGTGGCGCAGTGGTTGAGACTCCGCCTGCCGATGCAGGGGACACGGGTTCATGCCCTGGTCTGGGAAGATCCCACATGCCGCGGAGCGGCTGGGCCCGTGAGCCATGGCTGCTGAGCCTGCACGTCCGGAGCCTGTGCCCCGCAACGGGAGAGGCCACAACAGTGAGAGGCCCGCATAACGCAAAAAAAAAAAAAAAAAAAAAGAGTATGTAACTGAAAACATGAACATATGGAAATAAAGTGAACATGGAAATATGGAAAAAAAGTAAAATACTTACAGCCAAAGCCTTGGACAGTTTGGTTCTAAATTCATTTAGGATGATAGCCACAATGTCCTTGAGTGGTACATAAGCAAAGCCATTTTCCAAATAGACTTTCCTTCCTCGGAACAGATCCAGAGCATCAGCAAAAGGGATCTGAATTTAGTGTGAAACAGGGAAAATAAGTCAGTACCTGTCATTACAAAATTCTCCTACACCTTCATAAATACTAAGGCTAAACAAAATCTCTCCTATGAGAAAGTCATTAGTCCCAGCAGATCAAAAGAAAAAAAAAAGCAAGAAGATCAATTTGTACTCCTTGTAAGTAAACAACAGCATTAGGAAGGAGTGGCAGGCCAAAAATGTGTTTGTTTTAGAGTAGATCTTTCAAAAAATAATAAGCCAAGTTAAAATGCTTTATTTTCATTCTTAACTCATCAATTTACAAATTATAATCACCAGGATTTCAAATTCCCAGCTCAAGCCCTCTAGGTACACTGCATTCCCCTCACATGACATAGTCCACATTTTGTTCTGCATCAAGTGGAATCCAATGTGTATACAATATGTTCAGTGCTAAAAATTACTAGTAAGTAAAGTAATTCCAAATTTCTTCATCTATGTTTCCACTCTTTCTCCAGAGAAATATATTGGAAAAGCTAATCTCAACACTAAGAAATGGAAATAATAATAAATGTCCAGTTTTATCTTTAAAATAAGTACTTGCCAGTAAATATTTTTTTAAAAACCTAATAAATACTATTCTACTTATACTTTTTAAAGTCTTATGAACTATGGTAAAATTTTAAGAGATGAGCAGATTATGGTAATGGTATTAATAAATTGCAAAACTCATCCTTACTCTTCAACAGAGTTTTTCTACTTCTTAAAAATGAGGTAAAAAACTAGGTTAAAAAAAAAAAAAAAAGATCCCCAAATACCCTATTCACCCAAGTTTTATGGAAGAGTTAAATCTATATGCCCATAATTCTTCAATGTACTCACTGACACCACACAATAATCAGATCATGTGTTTTTACAGAAAGTTTCTAATTAATTTACAGATTTCTACATCCAGCACACAGTCCTTGCCCTGAAGCAGTTCACCACTTGGTTGAAGAAACAAGGCGGACTCACGTGGACAGTGGCTCCCTGGCCCTGCAGGAGGACGCTGGCCAGACTGGGGCGGGGGTGGAGCGGGGGAGGTGGGGATGGAGTGCCCGTGGTGGCATGACCCGCACCAGACGCCAGGCATGGGCAGCAGGTAGCCGCCCCTCCCCAGCTTCGGGAGGTCCTCAGCCCCGCAGCCCTGCACCAGGCTCAAACAGGCAGGAGTCTGTGCTGAGGATGCGCGGATAGCGGTGAGGGGGCAGGGGCCGGACCCGGGCAGGGGGAAGGAGGCCGGGGCCCCAGGGCACCTGGGAGGGAGGAGAGGCTCCCTCGCAGGGTCGGCATAGGGAACAAGGGGCCGGGGGAGAGGGGCGTTGCAGGGCTGCCCAGCCCCAGCGCGGCCCGAGGCTGAGCACAGTGAGGAGAGCGCGGCCCGCAGTGGGTTGACACCCGAGCAGCACCAGGGGTCCGTGCAGCGCAGCCCGGGGCGGGGAGCAGCACATCCGGCGGGGTGAAGACAACATCCGAACAGGAGGGGGAGAGGCTGTGTCCACAAGAGGCTACACAAACGCGTCAATAAAACACGGATAGAAGCTCAATGTGATACATTTAACAAAACCTAGGAAGTACTTTAAAAGCGTACCTACCTTATAAACTGACTCCAGCTCCAAATGAACCCCACCTAAACTGTATGATGAAGCCATAATATCCTGTTCTCGGAGGCTCTTCTCTTCATCACTTATCTAAAAGGAAACATACTTTATATCATTTAAAAATTAAAACTCTGCATTCAGTTTCAATAAAGCACTTTCCTGTTGCAGTGAAGATTCTATACTTTTTAAAAACTCTTAAAACTCTGATATCTGAAATCATTCCTAATATGATTATTAAGTCATTACTATCATTAATGAAGCCAAAATATGGAAGAAAATTTAAATTCAATATACTTTCAAATTTCTACTCTGCCAATTTCTGAGGACACATATCGAAAGAACAGTAGCAGAGAAACAATATCCTGGACTAGCTGCACCCACAGACTCATGAAAGTAGAAAATGAAAACCTTTCTGAAGAAATATACAATTCTCCTAGGGCTCAGTATAGTCCTCCAAATAACTCCCCAAATACAATCTCTAGCACACAGATAAAACACACACACAAGGAAACAAGACTCCATCAGTGGGAACCAGATTGGTACAACCAAAAGAAAAGTATAAGGATTGGAAAAAAGAAACAAAATTGTCATTATTTACATATTATGTGATTAGAATCCTTAGAAAATCCAGAAAAATCCACAGATAAATTATTAGACCTACTGACCTAATTAAGCAAGGTTTCTGGCTACAATGTCATACAGAAAAACCAACTGTATTTCTATCTGCCAGCAGCCCAGTTTAATAATGGATTTTTTTAAACTACCATTCATAATGGGATTAAAACTATCAAGTATTTAGGAATAAATCTAACAAAAGATGTTCAAGGCCTCTAGAAAAAAAAAAAAAAAAAACATGTAAGACCTTACTGAAGGAAACTGGAGAAAACCTAAATAACCGAGAGACATCCATAAACATGCACCAGAAGATGTCATACTATAAATGTATCAATTCTCCTCAAATTAACCTGCAGAATCAATATACTCTCAAGCAAAATCACAATAGCTTATGTGTCTGTGTTGCTTCTAGAATGTATAGGGACACACAAAGTGCCAAGGAAAGCCAAGACAGAAAAAGACAGTCAACCCAACAGAAAAATGAGCAAAAGATATGAACACACTTTACCACTGAGAAAATTTGAAGTGCCAATAAATACGATCATATCTCATCTTATTGCACTTTGCTTTATTGTGCTTCCCAGATATTACTTTTTTTTAAAAAACAAATTGAAGGTTTGTGGCAACCCTGTGTTGAGGAAGTTTATCGGCACCATTTTTCCAACAGTATTTGCTCACTTCGTGTCTCTGTCACATTTTCGTAATTCTCAAAATATTTCAAACATTTTCATTATTATTGTATTTGAGAGCACTGAACAAACAAACATGTATCATCAAAATCAGTGCAAGAGAGTCATCAACTGAAAACTGCCACCTCAATTCCTTTTTGGTAATGAACAGGATAAAAATACAAAAACTAAAAATGTAATATAACTAGATGTCATGAGAAGTCTCATAGGCAAAAATTTTAAAGGGTGTCACAGCACACATTATATATAATCAACACTCATTCTAGAGTGTTTAAATTGAGTTTTAGCAATAGCAAACATTTCTCTAAGAGCTAACACCAGATTATTCTCCTTTAGTATTGGCTTTGTTTACATATACCTGTTGATAGTAACTTCTCTACTTAATTGACTATTTACCTTTTACTTTGCATTCCATAGGACAAATCCTTCGAGCTCAAATATACCACCAGATACACAATGCAGAGACTATTTGAGAAGAGGCAGGTATGTTTCAGAGCCAGGCTGTAATTCTCAAACAGCAACTGATAAAGTGAGAAACTGACCAGGGGGACATGGTGAAAGGGAACAAGATATCTGTACATCCTCATGATGATCTTTCACTATCTTTACGTGATTTCCAATTTAAATATAAAAACTATTTCAAATTTGTACAGTGAACACTTACTTATTTGAAATTAAATAAAAATGAAATACACATGCCTGTTCTCCCCACCATTAATGGGGATAATCATAGGTGATTGCATGAATCGTTTTTTGCCCAAATGGTTTTGACTGGATCTGGCAATACTGAAGTTGAGGCCAAATGTGTTAACCCACCACGTCCCTTTTACAGTCACTTATTATAGCAACAAAGAATTAGATAACTCTGAACATACAGATGTTTGCCATGATAATATCTGGGGTTTTAACTGAACAAATCCCACAGCAATATATAAGAACAACTAAGACTTCTCCACGAATATAGGGGAATATAGTACCTCTCTATCCCTAAACTCAACTCAAATATTTGTATTAACAACACCACAGGTGTTTATAAGCAATTAACTGCTCACCAAGTAACTGTCAGGTAAGCAGGGGAAGCACACTTCAGCTCAACTGTCATACAACAGAATACTTTACTTACAAGAGACTTAATGTTCCAAACACTCTTCTGCCTTAGGTATATAGTCAAGGCTCAATTTAAACAAAATTCAAGGTCTAAATGAAAACTAGAGTAGATTATTAAAGAATGTGGTAAGACTGCCTTTCACTGAAATCTTCCCCCACCCCCCAAAAAAACAGGAAAAAAAAATTATCTAGACTTTACTTAGATTAGAAATAATGAATAAAATTCTAAGGGATTCAATGTGTTTCTAAACTGTTCACCCAAAGTAACTGGGTGCATTCCGAATAATGCACATTCTAGGTGAGATTAATGTCATTTCCTACATGATAGCCTTTCAGTAAATACTGTTTTTCCTTGGTGAATTAAAAGTTCATCCATTTGCCACACACACCTAAACCTTCATTTAGCTATTTAATAATAAACAAAATAAGAGAATTGTCACTGAAAAATGTTGGATGACTGTTTGAAACTTTATTAATTAGTATAAACTTCTATTGACTTCATTATTTCAAATTTCTAAAGTAATCTTGAGTATTCTCTTCTGCTTCTGGTATAAAAGCTACTGGGAAAAATATGAGCATATTTCACTTTATCAGGCTCCCCTAATGAGGTTAACTACTGGTTGCCTAGAAAAAACTCGTTCTCTAAAAGAGCAAGACAAAATTAAACAGCTTCCTGCTTCTACTAACAAAGGATCTCATGTAAGAGTTAAAAACAGCTACAGTGGAACAATTATAAAAGCAGAGGAACTGAGTAGAAAGTATATAGTTTTTGTAACTGCAGAAACCTAAGTTCAAATCTTAAAAAAGTGAATTAACCTCTTCATACCTCAGTTTCTCCATTGGTAAAAGGAAGAAAATAATACCTGTTTCATGAACTTTTTTGTCAGAATTAAGTAAAATTATGTAAAGTGTCTAGAATAGGCCTAACGTATAGCATGCCTTTAATAAATGGTAAATATTTATTATTACTATCAGTAATGTACATTTTGATTAGCTTGTTTTCCAGGAACACAGTGAAACATTTTTGATCCACATCATCATGATAAGATGGCAAAGTTGGAAGATCCTGAGTTCACCTCCTCCTACAAACACACCAAAACTACACATATATATATAGAACAGCTCTCTCTGAGAATGACCTGAAGACTAGCAGAAGAGCTCTTGTACAATTAAGGATATAAAGAAAGAAACACACTGAGTAGGGTAGGAGGGGCAGAGACACTATCTAGTCAAGACCCACATCCCCAGAGCAGCAAGCCACAAGCAGGAAGAGATATCACAAACTCAGAGGTCCTCCCTCAGGAGCGAAGGGTTTGAGCTCCATATTGGGCACACCAGACCCAGGGACTGGCACCGGGTAGGTGAGCCCACTTAACTAGCTTTGAAAAACAGCAGGGCTTGTGCACGGGAGAGCTGAAGGAAATTGAAATTCCACTCTTAAAGGGCTCATGCACAAACTCACTCACTGGGAGTCCCAGCACAGAGGCTGCAGTCTAAAAAGAGCCTGGTGCTCTAAACAGCTTGCCAAGGCCACTCCAGCAAACCCCAGGTCCACTCCAGCACCAATCATCCCACCAAGGCAGCAGCCCCAACATGTCCTGGAGAAAGTCCTAGCCCATCCCCACTACAACTCCACCTCGCCTGCCAAAGCTGACCAGCACATACAGTTCACACTGGGGATACTCCTATACAAGACCACACCTCCAAAAGCAAGAGACATAACATTTCACCTAATTCACAGAAACAAACACAGAAAGTCAAACAAAATGAGGAGACAGAGAAATTTGTTCCAAACAAAAGAACAGAATAAAATCCCAGAGGAAAACTCTAAAGAAATGGAGATAAGTAATTTACCTGATAAATAGTTCAAAGCAATGGTCACAAAGATGCTCGCAGAACTCAGGAGAAGAATGGAGGAACACAATGAAAACTTCACAAAGAGTTAGAGTATATAAGAAAGAACCAATCAGAACTAAAGAATACAACAACTGAAATGAAAAATACATCAGAGGAAATACACAGCATTTTAGATGATACATAAGACCACATAAACAACAAGGAAGAGAGAATAGTGAAACTCAACCAATCAGAACAAAGAAAAACGAATTTTTAAAAATGGGAATAATTTAAGGGAACTCTAGGACAACATCAAGTGCACTAACATTCACATTATGGGCCCAGAAGGAGAAAGGGGCAGAAAACCTATTCAATAAAATAATGGCTGACAACTTCCCCAGACTGGGAAAAAAACACACATGCAGGTCCAGGAAGCATAAAATCCCAAACAAGATGAACCCAAGAGATCCACACCAAGACATATCATAATTAAAATGGGAAGAGTTAGAGATAGGGAGAGAAATTTTAAGGCAGCAAGAGAAAAACAGTGAGTCACACACAAAGGAACCCCCAAAAGGCTATCAGCTGACTTTTCAGCAGAAACTTTGCAGACCACAAGGGAGTGGCATGCTGCATTTAAAGTAATGAAAGAAAAAAACTTACAACCAAGAACACCCAGGAAGGCTATTATTGTTCAGAATCAAAGGAGAGTTAAAGAGTTTCCCAGACAAGCAAAAACTAAGAGTTCATCACCACTAAACCAGCATTACAAATGTTAAAGGGTCTTTAAGCAGAAAAGGCTATAACTAGAAATAAGAAAATATATGAAAGAAAAAAGCCTCACAGCTAAAGGCAAATACATAGTAAAGACAGTGGATCATCCATTTAAAAAGCTAGTATGAACATTAAAAGAAAAAAGTCATAAAATCAACTATAATTACAATAAGCAATTAAGAGACACACAAAGTAAAAAGATGTAAAATATGCCACCAAAACATTAAATGTAGATGGGAGGAGTAAAAAAGTAATGCTTTTAGAATGCATTCAAACTTAAGCAAACACCAGGTTAAAACAAACATATACACAAATACACAAATACACAAATACACACACACACACACACACACACACACACATATATACATATATGAACCTCATGGTAACCAAAAACCAAAACCCTACAAGAGATACACAAAAAATAAAGATAAAGGAATCCAAACATAGCACTAAAGAAAATCATCAAACCACAAGGGAAGAGAACAAGAGAAGAAGAAAGGAACAGAAAAGAACTACAAAAACAACCAGAAAACAATAGCTAAATGGCAATAAGTACATAGCTATCAGAAATTACTTTAAATGTAAATGGACTAAACTCACAAAGATATAAGGTAGCTGAATGGATAAAAAAAATAAGACCCATTTATAGCCTGCCTACAAGACACTCACTTCAGATCTAAAGACACACATAGGCTGAAAGTGAAGAAATGCAAAAAGATATTCCATGAAAATGAAAATGAAAAGAAAGTTGGGATAGAAATACTTGTATCAGATAAAAGATTTTTTAAAACAAAGACTGTAACAAAAGATAAAGAAGGACATTACATAATGATAAAGAGGTCAATCTAACAAAAGGATATAATGTTTGCAAATCTCTATGCACCCAACATAGGAGCATATAAATATATAAAGCAAACATTAACAGACATAAAGGGAGAAACTGACAGTAATACAATAATAGTAGGGGACTTTAATATCCCACTTAAATTAATGGATAGAGAGAAAATCAATAAGTAAACACTGACCTTAATCAACACACTAGACCAGATAGACTTAACAGATGTGTGTGTGTGTGTATAGAACATGCCATCCAAAAGCAGCAGAACTCACATTCTTTTCAAGTGCACATGTGACATTCTCCAGGACAGATCACATGCTAGGCCACAAAACAAGTCTCAATAAATTAAAGAAGACTGAAATCATATCAAGCACCTCTTCTGATCACAACAGTATGAAACTTGAAATCAATTACCAGAAGAAAATTGGAAAAACAAAAACATGTGGAGGCTGAACAACATGCTACTAAACAACCGATCAGTGAACAAATAAATCAAAAAGGAAATTAAAAAATACCTAGAGACATATGAAAATGGAAACCCAATGATCCAAAAACTATGGGATGCAGCAAAAGCAATTCTAAGAAAAAAGTTCATAGTGATACAGGCCTACCTCAAGAAACAAAAACAACTAAAATAAACAATCTAACTTTACACCTAAAGGAACTAGAAAAAGAAGAGCCAACAAAACCTAAAATTAGTAGAAGGAAGGAAATTAAGACCAGAGTGGATATAAATGAAATACAGACTAAAAAAAAAAAAAAAAGGAAAGATCAATGAAACCAAAAGCTGGTTCTTTGAAAACATCAATAAAATAGACAAACCTGTAGCCAGACTCATCAAGGTTAAAAAAAAAAAAGAGAGGGCCCAAATAAATAAAATCACAAATGAAAGAGAATTTACAACCAATACCACAGAAACACATCCATAAAAGACTACTACAAACAATTACATGCCCACAAATTGGACAACCTAGTAATAATGGATAAATTCCTAGAAACACACAAATTTCCAAAACTGAATCAGGAAGAAATAGAAAATCTGAACAGACCAATTACCAGTAATGAAATTGAATCAGTAATTTTAAAAAAAATCCAGCAAACAGAAGTCCAGGATCATATGGCTTCACAGAGAGTTCGAACTGTATCAAATATTTAAAGAAGAGTTATCCTTCTCAAACTATTCCAAAAAATTGAAGAGGAAGAAATGTTGCCAAACTTATTCTACGAGTCCAATATCACCCTGATACAAAACCAGACAAAGACACTACAAAAAAAAGAAAATGACAAGCCACTGCCTCTGATGAACATAGAATGCAAAAAAATCCTCAACAAAATATTAGCAAAACAAATTCAACAATACATTAAAAGGATTATATACCATGACTGAGATTTAGTCTCAGGATGCAAGGATGGTTCAATATCTGCAAATCAATGTGCTAAACCACAATAATAAAACAAAGGAAAAGAATCACATGATCATCTCAGTAGATGCAGAAAAAGCATTTGACAAAATCCAACATCCATTTATGATTAAAAAAACTCCTAACAAAGTGTATATAGAGTGAATATATCTCAACATAATAAAGACTACATACAACAAACCCACAGCTAACACTATGCTCGATGGTGAAAAGTTGAAAGACATGGATGCCCATCCTCACCACTTTTATTCAACATAGTACTAGAATCCTAGCCACAGCAATCAGACAAGAAAAAGAAATCAAAGGCATCCAAATTGGAGGGAAGAAATAAAACTGTTACTATTTGCAGATGACATACTACATATAGAAAAACTTAAGACTCCACCAAAAAAACTATTAGAACTAATAAATTCATGCAGTAAAGTTGCAGAATATAAAATTAAATTACAGAAATCTGTTGCATTTCTGTACACTAATAACTCTCACAAAGAGAAATTAAGTAAATCCCATTTACAAATGCATCAAAATAAATAAAATACCTAGAAATAAATTTAACCAAGGAGGCTAAAAACCTGTACTCTGAAAACTATAAGACAGTGACGAAAGAAAATGAAGACAGTACAAATAATTGGAAATACATACCATGCTCATGGAATGAAAGAATAAATATTGTTAAAATGCCCATACTACCCCAAAAAATCTACAGTCCATGCAATCCCTATCAAAATACCCATGGCATTTTTCACAGAACTAGAACACTCCTAAACAGTCCTAACTAGAATAGCCTAAAATTTGCATGAAACCACAAAAGACCCCAAATACTCAAAGCAATCTTGAGAAAGAACAACAAACTTGGAAATATCATGCTCCTGATTTCCAACTACACTACAAAGCTACAGTAATCAAAATAGTATGGTACTGCCGCAAAAACATACACATAGATCAGTGGAACAGAATTAAGAGTCCAGAAATAAACTCATACTTTTTTGGTCAACTAATTTACCACAAAGGAGCCAAGAATTTACAATAGGGAAAAGACAGTCTCTTCAATAAATGGTGTTGGGAAAACTGAACAGCTACATGAAAAAGAGTAAAATGGACATTTTCTAACACCATATACAAAAATAAACTCAAAATGGGTTAGAGACTTAAATGTAAGACCTGAAAGCATAAAACTCATAGAAGAGAACACAGGTAGTATGCTGTCTGACATCAGTCTCAGCAATTTCTTTTTTTTGGATCTGTCACCCCAGTCAAGAAAAACAAAAGCAAAAATAAACAGATAGGACTACATCAAACTAAAAAGCTTTTGCAGAATGAAGAAAACTATCAACAAAACAAAATGGCCACCTACTGAATGGGAGAAGATATTTGCAAATGATAACTGATATGGGATTAATATCCAAAATATATGAACTCATATAACTTAATATCAAAAAACAAACAATCTGATTAAAAACTGGGCAGAGGAGATGAATAGACATTTTTTCCAAAGAAGACAAACAGACGGCCAACAGGCACATGAACAGATGCTGAACATCACTACTCACCAGGGAAAGGCAAATCAAAACCACAATGAGATATCACCTCACACTTGTCAGAATGGCTATTATCGAAAAGATAAATTTTGGGGAGGGTGTGGAGAAAACAGAACCCTAATACACTGTTGGCATATTAAACTGTAAATTGGTGCAACCACTGTGGAAAACAGTATTGAGATGCCTCAAAAAATTAAAAATAAAACTACCATGCAATATAGCAATTCCACTCCTGGAAAGAAAACAAAAACATTAATTCAAAAAGATATATGCACCCCTATGTTCACTGCAGCATTATTTACAATAGCCAAGATATGGAAGCAATCTAAGTCTCTATTGATAGACAAATGGATAAAGAAGATGTGGTATATATATATACACAATGGAATATTATTCAGCCATGAATGACATCTTGCTACTTGTGACAACATGGACTGATCTAGAGTGTATTATGGTAAGTGAAATAAGTCAGACAGAGAAAAAAAAATACCATATGATTTACCTATATGTGGAATCTAAAAACCCAAACGAAAGAACAAACAAAGAACAGAAGCAGACTCACAGATACAGAAAACAAACTAGTTTTTGCCAGAGTGGAGGGGGACAGGGGGAAGGGCAAATAGGAGAAGGTGATTAAGAGGTACAAACTTCTAGTTATAAAATAAGTAAGTCACAGGGATATAATGTACAGCATAGGGGATACAGTCAATAGTACTGTAATAACTGTGTATGGTGACAGATGGTAAGAAGACGCATAGTGGTGATCACTTTGTAATGTATAAAAGCATTAAATCATTATGTTGTACACCTGAAACTAAAATGATGTTGTAAGTCAACTATATTTCAATTAAGTAAAGTGAAATGTTTCCTGAGACTAAACTGGTTTCTATGAATTTGTCATTTTATTAGTTAAACTAACACAGGACTGGTCTTTAGGGGGTATACAATAAAGTTAGCTAGGTTATCACTACAGCACCTTACAATCAAGGCATATTATGCTTCCCAAATTAACATCTTCCTGAAAAGAAGTATATAACAAACTGCTCTAAATGGAATCGCATTTCCAGAATGACTTACATTATTATTCCAGAGATGCTCCATCTTCAGTCTGGTTAATTTTCAATCAGCAAAGACCCTGAACATTTGAGCCTTGAGGTTCTCTTTCCACCACTACTCGCAATTCCCCTACCTCAACCTCTATTTTCCACACCCACCCACCAAATAGTAAGTACCTGAATGTTTCAAGTGGTATATGCAGTAGTGGTATAATCTTTTTTCAAGCAAAAATCACACAGAGCTCTAACAGGTTTGGTAAAGTTATACTTCCTTATTTTATAATCATGTTGTTTAACATGCTCCTTAGTAAAAGAATTAAGGATCTGGGTTGTGTGCATCTTTCTCTTTTTGGTATTCTTCATCAGACCAAGAACGGGGAGAGCAGGCTCCCTCTGCCAGCAATCCTGAAAGGGGATTAAGAGCGAGGTCTGGAGCGGCAAACGTCCCCACACTGAACAGGTGTCGGAGGCTGTCTGTGTAGACTGCCCTGCTGTTCACCCTGAGCAGAGTCCCTCACTGAGGGGGGATTACACATCCCCTACCTGCTGAACTCACATGTAGCCATGTGACTTGCTTCAGTCAGTGAGATGTGAGTAGAGGTGACACATGTCACTACCAAGCCAACAATTTACAAGCACGCGGTTTACCCAGTTCTCTCCTCCTTCCACCACAGCAACTGGTAAAGTTCCAGATGAAGGCTGCTCGATTGCCTGAATCATGGCGCCAAAATGACACAGAGCAGGGCTACCGCTGGCCCACAGGAGACGTAAAGCATGAACAAGAAACAAACCTTTTAGCAGTCTCTGAGGCTTAGGGGTCATTTGTTACCACTGCATAGCCTATCCTGACTGATAGAGTGATCTCCCTCCTCTTTGGATCACACATTTTCATCAATAAATTATTCTGAGCACATAATTCCAGTATGTTTATAAATTGCATACACATATCACTGTATATTAGGTACTGATAACATGCCTCCCCCTCAAAAAAAATGAAAAAGGAATGAGATTTAAAATATATAAGTTGTATTACTTACATTCTTCCCACATTCCCAAATGATCATCTTGGGCACACCAGTTTGAAACCACTAGTCTATTACCCTGGCCTCTGAAGTAAAGATACGAACAATGCTTCCCAGAGATTTATTCTATAAAATTCCAATCAACAATATTCATTCATGTTTATAAACAGTTTGGCCAGTTTTCTCCTTGAATCCACACAGCTCTCTCTCTCAAGGCCTGGTCCTTAAACATAGCTGTACATCAGATTTGCAGTGGAGTTTTTCAAAATTACAGATTCTTGGTGCCACTGAGACCTACAGATTGAAGCCCAGAGGTGTATATTTCTTTAAAAGGTCCATTAATGACTCTGAAACACACCACTAGTCTAAAATACATTAAATCCCAGGGAAAGAATCCTCTTTTCTAAAATAAATTTACCATGTCCTAGAAATGCTACCATCAATTCTAGCATTTGATTTTTTTTTTTCTGGAGAATGTTTCTTTCTGAAACACTGAGAACCTACTATATACCAAGCACTATTTCCAGCAGATGGGATCCAGCTATAAACAAGCCAAAAAAAAAAAAAAAATCAAAAAACCGTTGTTGTCATGAAGCCTATATTTTAATGGCATGAGACAGACAATAAACAATAAACTATCAGGTAGTGATCTATGGTGAAAATAAAACAAAGGGATGTGCTATGGATGGGACAGATTTATACTTCAGTTGTATAGTCAATTAAAGCCTCTCTGGAGAAGTGACATTTAATTGGAAACCTGAATGATAAGAGCATCCCAAGCAGAGGTAACAGTTAATGCTAAGGTGCTAGAGAGAAAAAAGGCTAGTGCGCTGGAGGACCAGAAAGAGGCGATGGAGCAGGGGTGGGAGGGGGACAGACAGGGCTCTGAGGCCTGCTGAGATAGGGTTTTGTACGAAGAATGGTACAGTAAACTGAAATTTCAGGCAGAGGAAAGTTCCGATCTGATTTATACTGTGATTTTAAGTTTGCTCTAGTGCTGAATGGAGAAAGGATTGTGTTGTAAGGAATTGTACTGGAGAGAAAGAAAGAGATCTACTCTCAGTGGGCAATTTAGGGAAAAGATGACAGAGGCCTGGACTAGAGAAGTACAGGCAGGAAAAAAACAAGTGGATAGATTTGGGATATGTTTAGGAGGTAGCATGGGCTGATGGACTGCAAATGAAGGGGTGGAGAAAAAGACTCCTAGGTCTGGGGCTTCAGCCACTGGACAGATGGTGACACCATTTACTGACTCATCTTCTTCTTGATCCTCATCTCCACTGCCATTTATATTTTACTTCTATACATATTTATCATAAGTGTCTTGTTGCAAGTCACCTCTAATCCTTTGTGGAAAGGGGCATGGCATCAATAAATACAAATAAATGATTTCAAGTACCAGTTTTTCTTAAAATTAAACACATCTGTATAGCAGGTAAAAAGTAATAATACCAACAATATTAACTTCTAATTTTATTAATATTAAATGTTAAAATATTAATATTTATTAAAATAATAATATTTTATTATTTACTACAAAATTAATTTAATATAAAATATTAATAGTAAAAAGCTAATTAAAACAAGTAATTGATGGGAAGACTGTTTAAAGTATCCAATGTATAATGAAACAATTAGGAATCACTTATTTTATAATGAAATTAAAAATCTGTGGGTAAAGCAAATACTGAAAGCAATTTTCATGATTTTTAATATTGTTATCACTATTTTTAATAAACATCGGTGCTATATCAGTAGTAAATATTGTGATCTGTAAAGGGTACATGTTTGCCAAATGCCCTGTGACCCAATCATTAATCCTACTGTGGGGATTTAGGATAGCAGCAAATTCCTTCTTGACACTCTGTCCACTGAGAGCTGAGATCTATTCACTCTCCCCATGACTGGGCTGGCCTGTGACTGCTTGACCAACAAAGTATGGTGCAAGGGACACCAGGCCATCCCATGCCTCATCTTTGAGGGGACTGACAGCTTCCACCTTGATCTCCTGGAGTTCTGGGTCACCAGAAAAGAAGTCCAGCCCCCTTGTTTGCGGGATGCCATGGAGAGGATCCCCGCAAAGTCCATCCTTCTAGAAGTCCTCACTCAGCAAGAGGAATGTGAGTGAAGCTGTCTTGGACATCCTAGACCAGACTAGCTACCAACCAAGGAGCTCCATGCAACACCATGTGGAGCAAAAGAACTGCCCTGTTGAGACCAGTCTGAATCCCTGACCCTCAAAATTGTGAGATATAATAAAATGGTATTGTTTTAAAACATTAGGGTTAGGCTATGGTTTTAAAGTTTTAATGTTAGGTTTCAGAATTGTTGTTTTAGGTTTGGAGACAGATGTTACACAGTAATAAACAACCAGAACACTTATCTACCTAAAATAAAAGTTAGTTTAAAACATTTTTTCTACTAATAATCCAATTCTTACAAAAAATTTCCTTCATTTAAATGTACAGAAGAGAGCCAAATAAAGGGGAAAAAAATTAAACTGTTAATAATTGGTAAATCTCTACGGGAAATCTTTACTTTACTTACAAATTCTTTGTCATTTTTATAGTCACCCAAAACATTCAAAGTTAGAAAAATGAACAATAATTTAATATCCTGACATTCTAATTAGTATGTTGATGTCTCAGTAACTCTGCCAACATGATCAATGTAAAAATCAATCGTCTGGTTATTTTATTACTGCACAGGCACATTCGGAATATACTAAAATTTAACACCAAAAAGGAAAGATTAATCACTTTTACTCAAGCACATTTCTTCTCTCCTACAAGAAAACAAGCCTCTTTTTAAAAAGAGCTGGGTAATTTATACAAAAGTTCTTCTAAGTCTCCTAAATAAATCAAAACAGCAGTAATTCCTGAGCTGCGCATAAGAGGCCCAGATACACATGAGAACATTATAATCTAACAGGACACATCAGGACAGCATTCCCCCCATCCCACCCCACTCAGCAAACATTCCTTCAGCACCTTCTAGAAGCCAGGTACAGTGCCAGCAGATAACACGAGCAAAAGTAAGGTGCTACTTATAAACGAACTGTATTATTCAACCATAGCAAAAGCTTATGAGAGGACAAATTGACTCCACCAACAATGAAATCTGAAAGCAGCAGCCACTCAGAGGGGAGAAGTTGTGACCTCCTGCATCAGCAGGAGAGCAGAGGTCTTGAGAGGACCTGGGTGTCCGCCAGCCCTCAGGAGAGCGGAAGTGGACCACATACCCCAGGGCTGCCAGGGTGAGGTGGGGACACCCTCCAAACCACCCAGGGCAGGCAGGACGCCACATGACCCGGTGCTCAGCCTTGGCTCACAGGAGCGAGAGGTGGGCAGATGGAAGGAAGCACACTCAGCACAGTGGAGGAGAGGCAACAAGGGATCCATCCCAGGAACCTACATTTAGAGTCCAGCTCAGAGACCGTTCACTCAAAGAGCCGTGGATAAAGCTGAAAGTCACCAGTGACACCACTAGGGCAGTGGCTTTGCCTGAGGCTTATAGATCAGCACTAACAGGGTAGCCAGGCAGCACTTAACAGCATTAAACATGATGATTTACTGAGAATAGCTTGATACCACCCCAGAGGCCGGAAACCTAAGAAGCCACATGGGGCACAGAAGACGGAAGAAAGTCACTTCAATTAATCAATCTCAATCAGTTAACCTCTCTCTCTCGCTCTCTCTTGGAGACACACACACACACACACACACACACACACACACACACACACACACACACTCCACCCCAGGTCTGAATTGGGGAGCAGGACTCAACAGTGGCCAATTTATAGGCTGAATGACTCCCAAGCTGGTGTGCCCTAGAAAAATGCCAGTAACATAGCAAAACATAAAGTAACAATAAGTAAACAATGCATTATGTAATAAATGATGCTGAATATATAGAAAGCAATATTAAGAAAATTTATTTAAAAACTCATATCTATTCCTAAGAGCAAATGTAAAACTATATTACAAGACAATAGGTTAAATATAAAAATATAGGACCTTAGAGAAATAAGTGGCTGAGAAAAATCAGACTGTTCATATTATTCAATCCTAACCAAGAGGCTAAAAGCCTGAGTCGGAAACCCTAGAGTCAGAACTGAAACAACTTTGCACCAAAGATCTCAATGAATTTTTTGCTCAATTATTTTCACGCAAGTCCCTTGTCCTTGCCCTCAGTCAGTACCTAAAATTTAGACCCCTCTGGAGCCCCAGCAGTGCTCCTAGCCATTCTCATTTCTTCCAGCCCTGCCCCATCTATCCCCTCACTGATATGTATACTCCCTCTGAGCTCATTCCAAAATATTTCCCACTTTGCCCTCCTATCCAGCCCAGCCCACAGGTTGCCCTCTTCCCAGTCCTCCTGGACCTCTGCAGCCTCCTGAGGACACTGCTCTGGCCTAAGTCAGCACAGACTCATTCCCTCCCTCCCCCAACTCTGGCCAGCACCTCCCCCACACCATTCACAGCCCCAAATGCATCAGTCCCTCTGGCTCCTCCCCAGGGTGACCCACCATCCCAGTTCTCAAAGGACTTAGGGTGTCTCAGGACATGGGACTTTCAGGGCTAAAACTGGGACTGAGGCAGTCCAAACCCAAATCTTCCTGACATGGTAACGTCTCCCTTCTTGCCACTCTCCGAAGTAACTGCTGTATCCATGTGAAGACTGGTCCACACTATGCTCACAGCCCTGGCCCGCCACCCACCCCCACCCCACCTCAGCAGCCCACTCCCACAGCCACAGCACAGCCACAGCCCATACGCTCTCCCCAGCCGGATGCCTCACCCTGCCGCTCACCCACTCCATCATCCCCAACACGCATGCTCTGTGGGCCCATCAAAGTCTTGTTTAACCCAGGCCTTGAAACTCTTCCTGGTTTCAACTTTCATTCCCCAAATACTCTGTTCTCCAATGATACCAACCTACATGCATTCCCTGTAGCACACCATGACTTTCATCGCTATGATTTTGCACACATTTTCCATGTCTGAAATTTCCTCCCATACCCTGTGTTTCTACAGGAAAATGGCTATGCAGCTAACACATTACCTCCACAAAGTTTCCCCAGATTTCCTCAACAATAGTTACATGCAGTATTACAGTATTTACACACTGTACCATAAGCATGTATATGTGTATCTCCCACACCATAATATGAACCTAAGCATAGATAAATGTGTTATATTTACTTATATTTATTTTTATATTCCCAGATTTTGTCACAATACCTGGTGAAACGTTTACAGACTGGAATATATGAACTACAAAAGGCGACAATGTTCAAACTGAAGGAACACAGAAAAAGAGAAGAAAAAAAAAAAATATTCTGTATGGTAAAACTCCAAGAGACTAAAAATTGTTATTGAGAGCATATGATAAAATAATTCATCAAATGATAAAAGCAGATAATTTATACAAGGAGTCATAAGAATTCATAAAAGCAAAAGGATGTTCAATTCTGGTAGTAACCAAAGACCAGTTAAGAGGTTACTGCAGTAGACCAACAAGCAGTAGTAAGGTAATCCTAGAATTAGGACATTGTGATATAAATGGAAGAAAAAGATAAGCAATAAGAAAGATGGAAAGGAAACACCAAGAAGAGAAAGATGACAGGATCGTGCCTGGGTGAAAGCATGAACACAGCACCTTTAATAAAGATGGTTTTACCTGACACAGTTACTCCAGATGAGCACATGGACAGTTCAGCAAATTAAAGCAACAGCACCCCTAAGAGCCATCCTCTCTGCAGCCCAGCCTGCACAGAGGCTGCACAGCACATGCTGGGGGGGGGGGGGGTGGGCGGTGGTTTACAACAACATTCCAACAGCACAGCAGTAGACAGAGGCTCCTGGCTCCAGCCCTGGGCCGTTAGGCAGTTTCCAATTTCTTAAGTTATTTGGATCTACTTCCCACTGAAAACAATGAAAAATGCTGGATAAACCATTAAAATATAATTAGTTTAAGAGCACTAAAAAATTGACAGAAAAAGGGAAACTGCCAGGCCAAATTTTGAGGACAACCTAAAGCCAGGAGAACCAAAGCCACTTTTGCCCTGAAGGCATCAGCCAGTGTCATCTGCTTGTGCTTCAGATCCACGGCCTCAAGGGGCAAAGGCAGCAAAAGTCAAGGATTAACACCCACCAACCATGGGATCCTAAAGGAGACCCTCCCAAAGGACAACATCCCCAGGGGAAGATTGAACTAGAAGTGACTCACCATCTCTCCCTCAGCTACACAAGAATAAAGAGCAGGCTCTCCCGGCACTGGACAAAGAGGAAAAGAAAAAGGCAGGAATAACAAAGTCTTTGAGAAGCTGTAGCCACCCTGTGCAACATCCCAGGCACACATCCACAGTGCACACAGGCCCAGGAGTCATGGTGCTAAAGATGGTTTAAAAAGAGTCCCTGACTGGTAATACTCCAGAAGCCTAGCAGAGGCCACATACTGCCTTTCAGAGAGAGCACATTCACCCTGGGAACGCCCAAAACTGTGTGAGGACAATAACCAGTCACAGATAACCAGGCACACAGGAAGCAAGGCAGCATGAGTTAGAAACAAGCACAATAGCAGGAAGGGACTACACAGATTTTGAGTCTTAGAATTATCAGAAGCAGGTTAAAACACAACGTACAACATTTAAAGAAGAGAAAAACAAATTTTAAAATATCAGCATGGAACAAGAATCCATAAAAAGTAACACAGCAGTTCTTTAGAAGAACTTCCAGAAGTTACAATAGCCAAAACTTAAAACACAACAGCAGCAAAACAGACAAAACAGAATAGAGAAATAACAAACTGGGCAACAGTTGAAGAGAAATCATCTGTAATTCAGCAGAGAGAAAGAATAAAAAAGGAAAGTGCAGATACGAGAATGAGATGTGAAGGACTGACTAAGGTCTCAAATACACTGATTGGAATCCCAGACAGAGAGGAGAATGAATGCATGGAGGGAAATTTTAAATCAATACAGCTGAGAATGTCCAGAATTAGTATAAGACACCAATCTACAGATCCAAGAAGCCTAGTAAAACCCTAGCAGGATAAACTAAAGAATTTCACTCCTAGTCAAACTGAGCATGTTAAAATTAAACAGAAGTGAATCAAACAGAGTATCTTAAAAGGATACAATAAGCAGGCTGGCGATCTTACCCTCAAAGGAGTTAGTTAGACCATCAGCTGACTTCTCAGCAGCAAAAGCAGAAGCCAGAAGAAAGCAGAGTCATATATTTTCAATGTGCTAAAAGTATCTGCCAAGAATCTAGAATTCTTCATCCAGCAAAAATATCCTTCAATAACAAATGTAATCTCCTTTCTTGTTTTTGTTTGGGAGAGAGGCATTTTCATTCAAACAAAAAGAATAATAAAATCTAAAAAGCTGTACTTTACCTCACGCTAATGCAACATGGGAACAGGTGGACATTTAGGGTAAGATGAATATTTAATGTTTTCCTGCACATCTCTTTCATATATACAATCACATTTTCTGTTATTACTAATTGGTTACTTATATAATTGTGTCATGGTTCTTCAACAGATCAGAAGACCCAAGGGTCAGGCACCATTTACAGGCTTCACTGGGTGTCCCTCATATACACTCACAACTACTGTGCCCAGCCTGGGAAATATTTACTGGCTGCTGACACAGTCAATAGTTCAGGACTGAACTCTTACCATCACAATTTATTTTCACCCAAATATATGTGGAATTTTATTTCAATGATTTAACATAAAATATTAGATTAACAATTGTTCTGATTTTGCATTATTAAACTTTATAATCAGTAAATATTTTAAAGCAAAATTTTAATGAATGCTAAGGAGACTTTACAACTAAAGTAATCTGAAGTGTGTTCCCCTTCTCCAGTTTTCCTGTGAACTAAGTTAATCAAGTCTATGAAATCTGCAACTGCTTCTTTAATTCTAAACTATTTATTTAAAGCACCCAGTTAATTGGCACAATTTTTATATCTTCACACAGCTTTCTATTACTGAGCTTCAAATTTTCTGCTTTATGATATCTCCCTATGTTACCTTCTGCAATAACTTTCTGGTGCACAATTAAAGGCCTCCAAACTCCATCTTTGTTGGGGCTCCAACTGGCAAATGTCTTCCAAAAAAACAAAGGAAAGTAATTTTCCTTCCCATTTTTTCAATGTAGCCCAGTAGAAAATTGTTCAACTTTACTTAGTTCTAAGTTTTTTAACTATGCAGCATTTTGGACATTTTCAAGATCACTGGAAGAGGTGCAGCCAAACTCTGATTCATGAACAACAGGATAAGACAGAAGCTTTCCAACATAAGCAGCTAACAGTAGGATACTACAAAAATAAGGCTTTACTTAGCTGGGGAGGAAAGGATGAAACTTGCTTAGAGTCAATACAGACTATTGGTAAAGTCATGTTTATTCAAGCAAATGGAGAATGAAATAAAAGAGTAGGGGAAAATAAGGTCCAAAAAAGAAGCTGATTTGTTACATTTTCTTACAGGCCATGGGAAATCAAATCACTGGAAATTTAAGTTTTTAAAAAAGTTAGGTGTTATTAAATTTATATGTCTATCATGTATTTCAAATTCAAGCAGACAGTAGAATACTAGATATTTTTTGTGTCTCGATGAAGGAAAAGGTGGTGTTTATTCCAAGAGATGCTCAGATACATATATTTGTAACTGAAAATATTAGAAATCAGTTTTACAGCTTTGAAAAAGGTGTCCTATTTGGTGACCCAATTCAACAATTTTCATTCCTCAGAAAATGACCCAGACATTTGAGGCTGCAGCTGGCAGAGAAATCCACCATCAGAGCATCTATGCTACCTCCTTTCTGCCTTCTTTTAAGATTCAGATGAAATAACATTAGCTCGATGATGCCTTCCTAGATTAATCCAGCCCACAGCAATACCCTCTTTACTTTTTCATAACTCTTACTGACAGCACCAAACATTTTACCCTGTTCTGTTTCTTGAAAAGTCTCTTCCTGCTCCCCCAAACTATAAGCATGTTAATGCAAATCCTCCATCATGCACAGCATACTGCTGGATATACATAAAGCCTTTATTAAATATTGGTTACAAATTAATATAAAGGATTCTATGTAGGATGGACTCAGGAATGAACTCTGATAGCTAGGGGATTTATCTTACAGACACAGTTGCCTTGCAAGCACACTTCTTATAAACTGTGTGTGAATCTGAGAACCTTGGTAGGAAAGAAGCTATAGTCAAACCCTTCCAAGCCACCTCCTGATGCTGATGGAGACGCAGACAAGTGTTCCCCACCATCTCACACAGGTGTCCTGCAGACGCTGCTCACCCATCGATCTTACTTCCGAGTCCTCCCCTTGGTTACATCCCTTCCCAACTCACAGTTCCAACCCTCATTACAGTCCTAAAATGTTCAACTGCTCCATCTGCACTTAAGACATGGATTCAAACACAGGACGAAGCCGTGACGCCACCAACAGAGTGGGTTTACTCAGGGACATCCAGTCCTCCAGTTCTCCAGGGCTTCAACAGTGGAGTACAATGGGAAGCACCCTGCCTGCACCACCCAGGGGCCCTCTTCTGGGTCCCAGAAATTCACAGCCCTCCTTCTACTCCTCTACATCAGAAATTCAAAAAAAGAGCTTATGTCAGCCCTGAGGAACCTGTGACATTAATGTGACCCTCCCTGTAACAGCCATCATTCTTGTAATACTGTAAATACGTATCTCATCCACATTGTATTATAATTAGTCTCCCTCCAAAGCCTGAACTCCTACCCACCTAAATGGAGCCATTTTCATTCTATGTCCTCAAAATTGTAAAAAGAGAGAGAACACACTGAATTCATACATTATATTGTTCTCTGTAGTAAACTTGACATTGATCTTTTATTTGAAATATCAGTCACTTGGTTCCTTAACTATATTTTTCTTGCTACTGTTAATTTTAAGTTATCCCCCAAAAAGACAAAATTATTAATTATTACTTCAATTTTATAGAAATAAAGAAGAACAACCTTGGAAACTTACAAGAGAATTTTATACTGCATTTCCTTCACTTTGTATCTTGCCTCCAGTAAGATCATTACAATCCAAAAGTGATACAGCTTAATGAATCCACAGAGCTAAGCAGCAAATTCAAACAGCTGTGTATGTGTTTGCGTACATCTACGATTCTCCTGTTCCTTAAGCAAAGTGTTATAATAGCAGCAAATGTGTCTGCCAATACACAGACGGGTTTTAATAGGTCTCAACTGTCCTGCTTCCCTGGACTTATGAAATAGTTTTTTAATCTATTTTCAGTTTTTCAATAAGAAATAATTTCAGTAGATTTTCCACAGAAGTTAAACCCTCCCCCTTACCTACCATAATCCAAACTCCATAATATGAAGAGCCAATAGAAGGCTATTGCTAAAAATAAAGAAGGAAGTAAAACTCTGGAACCATTCAAAAGGGCACACAAAAATCAAGGAGCTGTATGGTATGGTCTATAGTAACTTAAGACTGCTTTTATTCATTTATGAATGTCCCTTTCTATTTATGAAAGTGTTTTTAAATCCCCTATAGGAAATACCCTGAATATATCTCTTAGCTCACTCCCTCTTAGCTGAACTGAATTTAGCAAGAATAAACAACTATCACAATCTATGCTATGAAATAAACACAATTAATTCAGTCTACTTTAAACTTCAGCAAACTCTGACAGGTAAGAGCACTGTATAATAAAAAGGTATCTTTGGAAGTAAAGAAGACCTCAAAGGATCCTGACACTCCGGGCATATCTCAGGGATGTGGCAAGCCTCTCTTCCTCAAAATTAAAAAGCCGTAAACTTCTCAATGAATTCTTTTTAAGCAGCTTCACCAATCACATTTCTGAAAGGTAGAAAGCATCTATCAACAACTTTCCTATTTCTGTCCCCTTTTTTTAAAATAGATTTATTTATTTTATTTATTTTTGGCTGCATTGGGTCTTCATTGCTGCATGCAGGCTTTATCTAGTTGCAGCGAGCAGGGGCTAGTCTTCGCTGCGGTGCGCGGGCTTCTCATTGCAGTGGCTTCTCTCGTTGCGGAGCACAGGCTCTAGGTGCACGGGCTTCAGTAGTTGTGGCATGCGGGCTCAGTAGTTGTGGCTCGTGGGCTCTAGAGCGCAGGCTCAGTAGTTGTGGCGTGCGGGCTTAGTTGCTCCGCAGCATGTGGGATCTTCCCGGACCAGGGCTCAAACCTGTGCCCCCTGCATTGGCAGGCGGATTCTTAACCATTGCGCCACCAGGGAAGTCCCCCATTTCTGTCCCTTCTGAGTAATCTACTCTCCCTCAGAATTTTCTGTACTCACCTAATTATCAGAATTTCATTTTCCATACTATTAACCATAGTTTTGAATTATATTATTGTGACTACATTTCATAAAGTCTTTCCAAGTCATGGGAGGGTTGTTTGAGGGTATTTGGGGCACACTATTTTGTTTCGTTTTCAGCTCAAATTCAAGAAGCCAGAAGCCTGAATTTAGCTCTGGATATCAGTTACCTATTACTGCATAACAAGTTACCCCAAAACTTGGCAGCTTAAAACAGTAACCATTTCATTCCATCTCCCAATATTTTTGGTCAAAAATTAAGAAAAGGGGACTTCCCTGATGGTCCAGTGGCTAAGACTCCATGCTCCCAATGCAGGGGGCCCGGATTTGATCCCTGGTCAGGGAACTAGATCCCACATGTCACAACTAAAATATCCTGCACGCTATAACTAAGACTTGGCACAGACAAATAAATAATTTTTTAAAGAAAAGAAAAAAAGGATGCAGCTGGCAATTCCTCTGCTCTGTGTGGCATCACATGAGGTCAACAGGGGTACAGAGCTAGTGAACAGCCAGATCTGAAGAGGCCAGGGGGCTTTGCTCTCATGCCCGGCCCCTGGTGGAGTGGTGGCTCCAGGGTTGGGCTCAGCTAGGACTGTCGAGGCACTGAGACACAGCCTCTCCCGCATGGCAGCTGCTGGTTTATGCTGGCTTCAGAACAGATCTCTCCCGCAAGCTGGTCTCAGCAAGCCTGGATGGACTTCTTACATGGCACCTCAGGATGCAGGAGGGGGAGGCTGCCAAGTTCTTAGGGGCTGCCCCCAGACCCTGGCAGAGCACCACTGCCACCACATTCTACTGATCAAAGTCCCTGTAGTAATAAAACCCCTTTATCCTATTGCATAATAACTTGTTTCTAATCTTCCAGGAGCTAGAAAACAACTGAATTTTAAAGTAACTTCTCCTTTTACCCTTTGAATTAAAATGTAAGAAGTGCTCATGGTCAGAATTGTCTAGCTGTCTGTCCAACACTTACCTGTATGTTTCACTAATCCCTCACACTACACACAGAAAAGCAAGATTTGGACTAAAATCTGTGCTCATTCATTTTAATAAAACTCTAATATTCCAAATTCTCTTGGCTTATCTTACACAACTGAAGTTCTTATTTTTTGTTATTGTACATGTACTTGTAGCCATCATTTTTTTAATTGAAGTATAGTTGATTTACAATATTGTGTTAATTTCTGCTGTACAGCAAAGTGACTCAGTTATACACATGCTTTTTTATTTAATATTCTTTTCCATTATCATAGGAAATGGTTTATCATAGGATATTGAATATAGTTCTCTATGCTATATAGTACATAGTATATAGCAGGACCTTGTTGTTTATTCATCCTATATAGAATAGTTTGCATCTGCTAACACCAACCTCCCACTCCATCCCTCTCCCAATCCCCTCCCCCTTGGCAACCACAAGTCTGTTCTCTACATCTGTGAGTCTGTTTGTATTTCATAGATAGGTTCGTTTCTGTTGTATTTTAGATTCCACATATAAATGGTATCATATGGTATTTGTCTTTCTCTTTCTGACTTACTTCACTTAGTATGACAATCTCTAGTTGCATCCATGTTGCTGCAAATGTAGCCATCATTTTTTAATCGTTCAAAGGGATACTGGGGGAAAAGCCAATATTCTCCATATACACCATCTTTTACAAATCTCATGTAAAAGCTAGAATGGCAACTAAACATAACAATAATAATAATAATAATGAGTTAACATTTATTGTGTGCTTATTATCTGCCAGGCACTGTTCTAAGAACTTTACATACAGTAACTTATTGAAGCTTCCCAACTTGAGGAGGTAGTACTGTTATATTTTCTATTTTGCAGGCAAGGAATCCACATCAAAGAAGAAAAACTAGTAAGTGGCAGCACCATATGTGGTATGGCACAGGAGCCTGTGCTCTGCACCCCCAGGCTGTATGACCTCTAGATTACCCCATTGAAACAGCACACTACCCTTGATCCTGGTGCATGTCAAAGCAGGATTCATACGACTATACCTCAGGTTCCCTTTCCTAACACCCTAGGTCTACAGTGCAAAACCCCAAACATTTTCTGTTCCTGACTCAGATTAGGGGTAATGCATTCTTTATCTTAGATTCCCTAGTCTTAATCCTAAATCAGCCACAGACACTTGACCAGTCTATAAATAGTCTTCTGTCTTTGCTCTTCCTGATAAAAAGACAAGCTAGGAAGAACCCAAAGGCTGGGATCCAAATTCTTTTTTTTTTGCGGTATGTGGGCCTCTCACTGTTGTGGCCTCTCCCGTTGCGGAGCACAGGCTCTGGACGCGCAGGCCCAACAGCCATGGCTCACGGGCCCAGCCGCGCTGCGGCACGTGGGATCCTCCCGGACCGGGGCACGAACCCCTGTCCCCTGCATCGGTGGGCGGACTCCCAACCACTGCGCCACCAGGGAAGCCCACAAATTCTTGCTCAGTTACTGAACTAAGATGCTCCCCCTGCTTCCTGGCATTAACGCTGACCCATACCTGCTGACTTACTTCCTGCTGCATCTCTTAGACTTGTTAAGGGGAAGATCTGGTCAGCTGTGAGGGGAGCCTGGCATACCTGTCTGTGATGAACCTGCCCGTTTCTATGCTTGGTTTGAAGGCACCCGCACAGGATTCTATCAGTTCCCTGTGCTGTCTGACTCACAGCAGGAGAAAAGAGCCAGTAAAAAAATCAGAGACCCAAAGGACCAACAAAGTTACAACTAGAGACTCTAATGAGCTCAGTAAAAATCAGTAAAAAAAAACAAAGTTCAACTCTAAAACTTTGGGAAAAATGAAATTCCTAATAACATTGTTATATTGTATATACTGAGTCTTTGGCCCACAGCATCTATGGATTACCCTGCCCTGTGTTACACTGAAAGTCTACAGATAACCACTGGTATTTGTTATCCCTTAAGTTTATATCTTAATTAGTCTGACAAGTTGATTTTAAATAAAGCCATCTTTGAAAGGTCCATTTAGATTTGTACAGATAATCAGCATCTGCTTCTAATCAAACTGAGATGATTAGCAAATTAAACCTTTTATTAGCATTTTGCATAATTTAGGCAAATTATGCTTCTTAGGTTTAAGAAGGTGAAACAGGGTAAATTTATCAGTTAGATATTCCTTTAAATCTTTATTAATTATCTAATTTTACCACAAATACCTCTGCCAGAGGTCAACTTTACCCAAACTAGGTTCAAATAGCATTTTTTTAAGAAAAAAAAAGGAGGGAAGGATGAGAGAGTGAGGGAGGGGGCTTCCTTCCTTCCACTTTAGCCATTCAGTACTGCAAAAGCTGAAGTTAATTTCACAGGCATTCAATCACAGTTTTAAAGAAAAGCACTCATAAAAAGGAAAGCAACCTGTCAGTTTTCTTTGTTAGACAAAGAGAAGCCAGCAGACAATAAAGTAGAAAAGCTGCCATCAGAACAAACCAAGCTAACCCATTACTTTTACCTAAAGCAACTATATTCTCTAACACAAAGAGTGATGCTGACTTTTTTTTTTAAACAGCCCATTCAGCTGCATGAGTTTTTTCTCGTTTAAAATTATTTATTTATTTATTTATTTATTTATTTATTTATTTATTTATTTATTTATGGCTGCATTGGGTCTTCGTTGCTACGCACAGGCTTTCTCTAGTTGCAGGGAGCAGGGGTTACTCTTCATTTTGGTGCGCGGGCTTCTCAATGCGGTGGCTTCTCTTGTTGCGGAGCACAGGCTCTAGGTGCACAGGCTTCAGTAGTTGTGGCTCATGGGCTCAGCAGTTGTGGCCAACGGGCTTAGCTGCTCTGCGGCATGTGGGATATTCCCAGACCAGGGCTCAAACCCGTGTCCCCTGCATTGGCAGGCGGATTCTTAACCACTGCGCCACCAGGGAAGCCCCAATGCTGACTTTTTTAAAAAGCTGTTTCCTCTCTTAACCGACCCAAAACACCCCATTGGCTAGCAAAAGTAAGCAACTCAGATTTGATAAACAATAGTCACATAATAAATAGCAAGCACTTGAGGGATGGTGGAGGAAGCATATATCATTTCTAACATATGGAACCACAGCTTTTGATGAAGACATGGTCTTAGAGACAGCCCCTCTGTTCTAGAATTAATCCTCTTGCAAAAAAAAAAGAGGCAGCAAAATCCAAAAGTAGACTTTTCTCATGACTACAGATAGCAACCTACTGAAAAGTTCAAATAAATCATATCTTTATCCTGCTATAAATTCTACCCAAACTGTAGCTCTTTTATGTGTGTGTGTACACATGCCTGTGTGTCAGAGGAAGTGGTAAATAAAAAGAGAAGGGAAAAAAAAAATCATGCCAAGGTTATATTAAAAAGGGATACTAAAATGAATTCTAATCCATTTTAAAGGGTATACTACAACAAACTAAACAAAAACCAAGACAGATAGAATAAAACAAACAAGAAGCTATCCTTTCCAAATCCAAATTCCAATCCATTTGTACACAGATCCTTTGCATCTCTGAACACCCTGTATCTAGAAAATCCAAACAACAGCTCTGATATACACTAATCAACCAAAGAGTACCAAAATTGTTTCTTTACGGACTTACTCAAGTGGCAATATTTTTAATATAATTTACAGTGCTTTGCATCTAGAGGCCCTCAGAAAATATTAGTAGGTTCACTGACCGGAAAAATCAAGTCTATATTCCAAGGGCTGCTTTTTTTTAGGCATTTCATGGTGGGTCTCAATTAGACAAGGAATCAACAGCCTAATTCAGAGTAACTATAGAGCTCTGACGTAATATGACACACATCCAACTGAAAAATACTAATTTCTCTTAACCCCTAAAATACCAACTGGACAACTAAAATGCAAGTGTAAAAAGTTAAAACTCTAGGTATGTAAGTGCCTAACACTGAGTCATATGTGTTTACTATTTAATAAACCCCTCTAATCACTTACTATTAAGGCAGAAGGAAGAAACATACAAACACCTGCAAAGCATGGACTTCATTTCACTTTTTGCTTCCCTTTTACACTGAACGGACTGTTGCAAGTTAAAGCACAGTGCTTTGGCTCCCCCAAATGACACTTCTAGAGCATAATAATCCTGACACAAAGAAAAGAAACAGATGCCAAATGCAACTGGGTTCCTGCAGCCCATCTGCATCAGAAGAAACCTGTCAAATACTCGATTCAGTTTTAGTATGATCACCCCTCATTTACCCAACTCTCAACCAATATATAGGACCAAGAGTTTATCTTTAAGTCCCAAAAGGTGAAGGAATTATACAATAAAAAAACAGAGAAGAAAAGTGAAGGTGAAACTACTACACCAAAGGTTGCGTCACAGAGGTTTTAACAGTCAAAAAAAATGAGAACTTTTTAAATAAAAATACCTTAAAGTGAATTATATACAGTTGACCCTTGAACAACATGGGTTTGAACTGTGTGGTTCCACTTATATGGGAATTTTTTTCCCAATCAATGTGTACTACATTTCTACACAATCTACTGTTTGTTGAATCCAAGGATGGAGAACTACGGCCAACTGTAAAGTTACATGTGGATTTTTGACTGTGAGAAGGGGGGAGATGTCATCACCCCTGACCCCAGAATTGTTCAAGGGTCAACTGTAATTATCACAAAAATTAGGTCCAAGACTACAACCAACCAGACCTTCAAAAATCAAACATAACAGCTAATTAGATCACTTGCTTAATTTGAAACATTCAATACAACTTCTGAAGTTAGAAGTATTATTTAGTTTTGTTTTTACATGCATAACCAAGGTGCTTAATAAATAATAAGATAGCTAACCTTTAATAAATAGTTACTACATGCCAAGCATTATGCAACTTACGTAAGTAATTTCATTTGGTTTCACATCAATCCTACAAGGGATATACTATGATGTTCTCTATTTTATGAGGAAGAAAATGAGGCACTGACAGGTTAGGTAACTTACCCAGGGACATAAGAAATCCACTATGAGATTACTCTTCCCAGGTCTTCTCACTCACACTTTCTCCCTTAGCAATCTTCTTTTCCACCATTTCAAATAGTATTGTCATATGGTATTTTGATTATATATTTGCAACCACGACCTCCTGAACACAGCTTAACATTCTGAACTGTCCACTGCCTATCTTAATTGGCCGACCAGCACTCACAGGCAATATTTTCAGAACCAAAAGCACTATCCTGCCTAAAAACATACTCCCATTTCTATACTCCCCACCATCAATAACCTCACACTATCTGTGTATTCTACACACCAAAAGCTTGGCCTCGTTCTCAGCTCACAGGCCATTAGTCGTCAAGCCCTCAGGCTCCTTCCCTAACGACTACCATCCCTGCCCACTCTGCCATCCCTGCCCACTCTGTCCACTGCCGCAGCCTGGCTATGGTTCAGACTCTCATCAGGCCTTCAGCTGGCCAGTCATTCACTCAACAAACTCTCATCATTAACAAAGAAACTGGCAGTATCCTAACAGAACTCTACCATAAGTCTCAACATCCTACTACTTGGCAATCCTTTTTTTTTTTTCAACTTTTAATTTTAAAATAATTATAGACTCACAAGAAATTGCAAAGATAGCATAGAGGGGCCCCACATACCGTTCACCCAGGGCCTCAATGGCCCCATCTCACATAACTGCAGTATAGCATCTAAAGCAGACAGGTGACTTTAGCACAACCCATGTGCACAGCTCCATGCCATTTCATCACACCTGTACATTTGTGAAACAACCACAACTAATTATTTTACCCCAAGGGTCTTAGTGCTAACTAATTAATCTCATTAAGCCTTTAATAGACTCATTCTCACGTTCAGTTAGCAGGCAGCTTCACTATAAGATAAGTGAAGTGGTGTCAGTATTACTTGGCAATCTGCAACCTCAATTGGGGTCCCACCTCTCCACTTCCTAATTCACTCAGTCATCATCATCATACTAGATTATAACACGTCAGCCCACGCCTCAAAACCCTTCACCTTGGGCTTCCCTGGTGGCACAGTGGTTGAGAGTCCGCCTGCCGATGCACGGGACACAGGTTCGTGCCCTGGTCCAGGAAGATCCCACATGCCGCGGAGCGGCTGGGCCCGTGAGCCATGGTCGCTGAGCCTCCGCGTCCGGAGCCTGTGCTCCGCAACGGGAGAGGCCACAGCAGTGAGAGGCCCGCGTACCGTAAAAAGAAAAAAAAAAAACCCTTCACCAATGCCCTCCTGCCCTTACCCTATCTGGCTAGCCTCGTCGTCCACTCTTCCCCGTAATTTAATGACAAACTTCCTTGTCGTAAAAACATACAACCAAAACCAAGATTAATATGGGAAATACATGAATGTATTTCCTTGAAATAAAAAGGGGGAAGAAATCATTAAAATAACATAAAATGAAGAGAGTATGTGACATCTAGACCTCCAGAGGGTAGGGGTTACGCTATGATTAGAAAAGTGAGATGATGGAGCCATGTCTGTGTTCCAGCTGGAAAGGGGAGGAAGAAGCCCCCTGCATGAAGGAACAGCAGGCTGATGGTGCTAGAGAGAGAAAGGAAGGGACCGAGGCCTCCACCACCAACCAGTCCTCAGAACATAGGTCCAGCAGCCACTGAGCCTCCACAAGGGAGCAAGAGAAAAAAGAGACCACCCTAACCACCCAGGTCCAGCAGCCGCTGAGCTTCCACAAGGGAGCAAGAGAAAAAAGAGACCACCCTAACCACCCAACCCATCCCCAAGCATCCCTCAGGTCTATCTTCAGGACCTGTAGGCTGACCAGCTGAATGCATTTCAGAGGTCCTAGGTCCAAAGGCAACATTCTCTCAATGGCTTATGATGCTTGGAATTCCTCTGCAGTGCTGTTTACACACACCACCATTATCATCATGAACTACAATATAGATATATTTTGAAAAAATTAGAATTCTTTTTAGGATTAACATTCCTCAAGACTGGCTACTTTAAGTCATAATCATAAATTTATAATTTCTAGGAATCATTTCAAAAGTGATCCAAAGACCAGAAACCTCACTATATGGACAGCACAATCCCAAGGAAAAGACACCTTCACTGTATGTTCCATGAAGCGAAGAACAGAAAGAACTGAATGTCCTGACCCAGGCGCCCCAGAGGACCTGTGAGCAGCCAGCCAGCCAGCCCTAGTCCTCCCCATCCGAGGAGTGAGCTTGCCCGGCCCACTGGGAGACCAGGAAGCCCTGTGCACAGAGCTCTGCACTCTGCTGTGAGGGGACTACAAAGGAGCACGACTGAGATGCTGCTTTTGGCCAGTTCCTGCATCTGCAATGCTCACAAGTTCATGTGGGTCCTAGAAATATGCAACACTGTGGGTTTAAGAAGATTATTTTTTACAAAAAATAGGAAGACATCCAGATATAACTTTAGTTATGGAAACGATGTGTCTGGGATGATAGCTACTTTGGTATTAGCAAGGTAAACAATGTACTTTTTAAAGTGGGGTAATACCATAACTAAAATAACAAGAAAAGCAAAGTAATTTAAAACAAAATAACACTGACGTAGATAAATGATGAGGTCCCGTGCACTAAGCGACACAAGCAGGCAGTCAGATGCTGCACCCGCTCCTAGAAGCGCCTGCAGGCAGCCCCGTTTGCAGACAGGCATGTTGGGGGCCACGAACACCACACCAGTGAGGAGCGTTCTTTCTCCTCTCCATCTGGGACTCCAGGAACAATCCGGGCATACAAACACCATGGGGGAAACAGTCTGTGTTTATTTATAAAACATGTTTGGTTCTAGATTCAGATCATCAGAAACAGGTTTTTTTGGTCCAAATAAACATAAAAAGGAACATTAAAGAGTCGAGAAGGACGTGGACAAGTCACTGTGCAGAACTACCCGTCGCATCACAGGCGCTCTGTGCCCACCCCTCATTGTCACAACTGCCACAGTTCCACAAAGGCGTCCAGAATATCCAGATGGTGAACACAGCCCCTACAGTCCAGAACCCCAAAGCTGGACCATGAAGCTGTCCTCCTAAGGCCCGACGTGAAACAACCAGTGGCCTCCGTAACTTCTCCTGACGGGTTCAATTCAATCACTCCCACCTCAGTGTAAAATCTGCTCTTGGATTTTGGTTTACACATCTTTGAATGTTACATGAGTCTACTGTGAAACATGAACTAAAACACGCAATGTGATCAAAGAAATGTTTTTTAAAACATCCCAGAGAAGAAAAGCAACAAAGGGTATAGAAAAGCCATGGGCTGGATAATGGGGCTGCAGGAATACGATGCTCCCCAAGAGGCAGCACACATATTACACTGGGAAAACCACTTATGGTATATTTAACACACAATATTTGGTTTCCATTTCTGCCAAAAACTGGCAGCTAAAATAAAACATCTTAGTAAATTAAGGTTAATGCTTTAATTTCCTACATTGTAAATGTCTCACCTCACACCTGTGTTTGTATATGCCTTTGATGGGCCATGTCAGCATCTACTCCACTTCATTTCACTGCCAGTGAAGGACTAGCTGGGAAGAAACCTGCTCACATATATTTAGTAAGAACCTTTGTGATTTACACATTTCAAAAAACTAGAGGTATGATTTTTGCATTCCAGTTCTACCACTCCATTCTGGGGAGGTCACCTAACCTCTCTGGAGCTTCAGTTTCCTCATGGAGCTGTTGTGAGGATTAAATAACATAAAGCATGGAAAGCATATAGCTTAGTGACTGCCATTCAGTAAACACATAACAAAAGTCACCTCTTAATGACTCTTTTCCTCTGTCTCCTTACATCACCAGGCAGAACAAAACCTTAGTAAGTTCACTGTCCATCCAGTCATCAATGAGTATTCCTTCCTTAGGGAGCAAGGACCCTGTGCGAGTTCTGAAACAGTCCTCCTGATTTTCTAGCATGCATGCAGAGGCCTTACTCCTCGGATCAACTAAAGGAAGCTGGAACATATGTGGCTATTAGGCTTCAATACAGAAGACAGAAAGATTCTCTTGCCCAAAAGCTGCATGGGACTCTGAAATTGGGAGAGCACACTTTAACCAAAGATGAATAGGGAAAAAAGCCAGACAGCTGGCAGGTATCAACAGCTGAAGTATGGCACCAGTAGTCTGAAAGCCAAGGAGATTAGCAATCAGGGGCAGGGAGAGAGTGGATGGAGAGAAGCCCAGAAATAAGGAGTTTAACGCTCTGTCAGTATGCCTTGGTTGGGGGTGGGGAGGTGGAGCGGGGAGCAGCAGGATGGACACACTGACAGGGCCTGGGCTAACTGGGTAACTGTCATGACTGCAACTACTTCCTCCTACATCCCTAGTTCTTAGATCTAGCCACTCAATGACTGGGAACACAATGATTCTTTTGGCAACTCCACTAGCCTTCCACATCCCTAGATCTTATTCTCATCCACAGACTAAGACAAAGCAATCTGACCTAGGCTCTGAACTAGTCCAGAACATGACTTCAACTGAAAAGTACTAAATTTTCAGGGAACCTGGGGGTAACGGTAACAGGTTAGAAAGATTATGGAATGAAAAAATAATGTAAACATTAAAAAACTAAGTATCTTTTTTGTAACACCTTCAGAAAACATGAGTAACACTTTACAATGTAAATGTTTAACTACAGAAAATATCAGAACACTAAAGATGATATTTAATAAAATTAATTTCATTCTTTTAAGAACTAAATAGTAACATATGTTATATATATATATAACACTGTAAGACAATTAGGACATAGCTCTATACGTGGAAACCAGCTAATTTACAGTCATACATTTTTTCAAGGGCAAAGTCACAGGCATGGAGTCATCAACAATGAGAACACAAGGAATTCTAGAGTCAAAAGCCACAGGAAATTTTTTTAAAAGATGACTTGCCCAAGTTATTTAAAAAATATTTGCATATGTTAATTTTAGCCTTCAAGGGTAATTCAGCTTCACATTTAGTCATAGCATCTTTAGGTTTAAACTATCTCATAATGAGCAGAATCTAATTTTGTAGCTTGGTAAGGAAAATCCAAATTCTGTGAACTTCTAAAATACTGCCACTAAAGACCAACTGACAAGGTGTATTTTTACAAATATATACATAATGGATAGGCCTCAAATAACTAGAAAATTCAGTGAACCTTTTCCTAATTCTCCAAATATAACACTATAGCTATCCAACAAATATCTATAAAATAATACAATGTTGGCTTCCATAATTATTTGATGTCAAAAAACACTGTGAGAGGACTTCCCTGGTGGCGCAGTGGTTAAGAATCCACCTGCCAATGCAGGGGACACGGGTTCAAGTCCTGGTCCAGGAGGATCCCACATGCTGTGGAGCAAGTAAGCCCGTGCGCCACAGCTATTGAGCCTGCACCCTAGAGCCCGCGAGCCACAATTACTGAGTCCGTGTGCCACAACTACTGAAGCCTGTGCGCAAAGAGCCCATGCTCCTCAACAAAAGAAGACACCGGAATGAGAAGCCTGAGCACTGCAACGAAGAGTAGCCCCCGCTCTCCGCAACTAGAAAAAGCCTGTGCACAGCAACGAAGACCCAACACAACCAAAAATAAATTAATTAATTAATTTTTTAAAAAACCACTGCGAGGGGGAGCTTCAAAATGGCGGAAGAGTAAGACGTGCAGATCACCTTCCTCCCCACAAATGCATCAGAAATACACCTACGTGTGGAACAACTCCTGCAGATCACCTATTGAACGCTGGCAGAAGACCTCAGACCTCCCAAAAGGCAAGAAACTCCCCCACGTACCTGGGTAGGGAAAAAGAAAAAAAGAAACAACAGAGACAAAAGAATAGGGACGGGACCTGGACCAGTGGGAGGGAGCTGTGAAGGAGGAAAGGTTTCCATACACTAGGAAGCCCCTTCGTGGGCGGAGACTGTGGGTGGCGGAGGGGGAGCTTCGGAGCCACGGAGTAAACGCAGCAACAAGGCTGCGGAGGGCAAAGCGGAGAGAGTCCCGCACAGAGGATTGGTGCTGACCAGCACTCAGCATCCCGAGAGGCTTGTCTGCTCACCCACCGCCGGGGTGGGCGGGGGCTGGGAGCTGAGGTTCCGGCTTCAGTCGGATACCAGGGAGATGCCTGGGGTTGGCTGCGTGAACACAGTCTAAAGGGGGCTAGTGCACCAGAGCTAGCCGGAAGGCAGTCCGGGAAAAACTCTGGAGCTGCCGAAGAGGCAAGAGACTTTTTCTTGCCTCTTTGTTTCCTGGTGCACGAGGAGAGGGGATTAAGAGCGCCACCTAAACAAGCTCCAGAGACAGGTGAGAACCGCTGCTATCAGCATGAACCCAGAGATGGGCATGGGACGCTAAGGCTGCTGCTGCCGCCACCAAGCAGCCTGTGTGCAAGCACAGGTCACTATCCACACCTCCCCTCCCGGGAGCCTGTGAAGCCCGCCACTGCCAGGGTCCCGTGATCCAGCGACAACTCCCCCAGGGAGAACACACGGCGCACCTCAGGCTGGTGCAATGTCATGCCGGCCTTTGCCGCCGCAGACTCACCCCGCGTCCCGGAACACCACCCCACCCTCCCCCGCGCCCCTCCCCTCCACCCCACCCTCCCCTGCCCGGCCTGAATGAGCCAGAGCTCCCGAAGCAGCTGCTCCTTTAACCCCGTGCTATCTCAGGAAAGAACAGATGTCCTCAGGCGAGCTACATGCAGAGGTGGGGCCAAATCCAAAGCTGAACCCAGGGAGCTGTGCAAACAAAGAAGAGAAAGGGAAATTTCTCCCAGCTGCCTCAGGAGCAAAGGATTAAATCTCCACACTCAACTGGATGTACCCTGCACCTGTGGAACACGTGAATAGACAATGAATCATCCCAAATTGAGGAGGTAGACTTTGGGAACAACAATATATATATTTTTCCCCCTTTTTCTCTTTTTGTGAGTGTGTATGTGTATGTTTCTGTGTGTGATTTTGTCTGTATAGCTTTGCCTTCACCATTTGTCCTAGAGTTCTGTCTGTCCGTTTTTTTTTTTTTCTTTTTTTTTAGTATAGTTTTTAGCGCTTGTTATCAGTGATGGGTTTGTTTTTTGGTTTAGTTGCTCTCTTCTTTCTTTTATTTTAATCACTTTTTAAATTTTTTTTAATAACTAGTTGTTATTTTTATTTTAATAATTTCATTTTATCTTATTTTATTGCATTTTATTATATCTTTTTCTTTCTTTCTTTCTTTTTTTCTCTCTTTTATTCTGAGCCGTGTGGATGACAGGCTCTTTGTGCTCCAGCCAGGCATCAGGGCTGTGCCTCTGAGGTGGGAGAGCCAAGTTCAGGACACTGGTCCACCAGACACCGCCCAGCTGCACGTAATATCAAACGGCGAAAATCTCCCAGAGATCTTCCTCTCAATGCCAAGACCCAGCTCCACTCAACAATCAGCAAGCTACAGTGCTCAACACCCTATGTCAAACAACTAGCAAGACAGGAACACAACCCCACCCATTAGTAGAGAGACTGCCTAAAATCATAATAAGGTCACAGACACCCCAAAACACACCACCAGACGTGGACCTGCCCACCAGAAAGACAAGATACAGCCTCATCCACCAGAACACAGGCACTACTCCCCTCCACCAGGAAGCCTACACAACCCACTGAACCAACCATAGCCACTGGGGGCAGACACCAAAAACAACGGGAACTACGAACCTGCAGCCTGCGAAAAGCAGACCCCTAACACAGTAAATTAAGCAAAATGAGAAGACAGAGAAACAAACAGCAGATGAAGGAGCAAGGTAAAAACCCACCAGACCTAACAAATGAAGAGGAAATAGGCAGTCTACCTGAAAAAGAATTCAGAATAATGATAGTAAAGATGATCCAAAATTTTGGAAATAGAATGGAGAAAATACAAGAAACGTTTAACAAGGAACTCGGAGAACTAAAGAGCAAAGAAACAGTGATGAACAGGGCTTCCCTGGTGGCGCAGTGGTTGATAGTCCGCCTGTCGATGCAGGGGACATGGGTTCGTGCCCTGGTCCAGGAAGATCCCACATGCCGCGGAGAAGCTGGGCCCGTGAGCCGTGGCCGCTGAGCCTGCGCATCCGGAGCCTGTGCTCCACACCACGAGAGGCCACAACAGTGAGAAGCCCGCGTACCGCAAAAAAAAAAAAAAAAAAAAGTCATGAACAACACAATAAATGAACTTAAAAATTCTCTAGAAGGGATCAAGAGCAGAATGACTGAGGCAGAAAAACGGATAAGTGACGTGGAAGATAAAATAGTGGAAATAGCTACTGCACAGCAGAATAAAGAAAAAAGAATGAAAAGAATTGAGGACAGACTCAGAGACCTCTGGGACAACATTAAATGCACCAACATTCGAATTATAGGGGTCCCAGAAGAAGAAAAGAAAAAAGGACTGAGAAAATATTTGAAAAGATTATAGTTGAAAACTTCCCTTATATGGGAAAGGAAATAGTTAATGAAGTTCAGGAAGCACAGAGAATCCCATACAGGATAAATCAAAGGAGAAACACGACAAGGCACATATTAATCAAACTATCAAAAATTAAATACAAAGAAAAAATATTAAAAGCAGCCAGGGAAAAAAAAACAAATAACATACAAGGGAATCCCCATAAGGTTAACAGCTGATCTTTCAGCACAAACTCTGCAAGCCAGAAGGGAGTGGCAGGACATATTTAAAGTGATGAAAGGGAAGAACCTACAACCAAGATTACTCTACCCAGCAAGGATCTCATTCAGATTTGATGGAGAAACTAAAACCTTTACAGACAAGCAAAAGCTAAGAGAATTCAGCACCACCAAACCAGCCTTGCAACAAATGCTAAAGGAACTTCTCTAGGCAAGAAACACAACAGAAGGAAAAGACCGACAATAACAAACCCAAAATACTTAAGAAAATGGTAATAGGAAAATACATATCGATAATTACCTTAAATGTAAATGGATTAAATGCTACAACCAAAAGAAACAGGCTTGCTAAATGGATACAGAAACAAGACCCATATATGTTGTCTACACGAGACCCACTTCAAACCTAGGGACACATACAGACTGAAAGTGAGGGGATGGAAAAAGATATTCCATGCAAATGGAAATCAAAAGAAAGCTGGAGTAGCAATACTCATATCAGATAAAATAAACTTTAAAATAAGGAATGTTACAAGAGACAAGGAAGGACACTACATAATGATCAAGGGACCAATTAGAGAAGAAGATATAACAATTATAAATATCTGTGCACCCAACATAGGAGCACCTAAATACATAAGGCAACTGCTAACAGCTATAAAAGAGAAAATCGACAGTAACACAATAATAGTGGGGGACTTTAACACCTCACTTACACCAATGGATAGATCATCCAAAATGAATATAAATAAGGAAACAGAAGCCTTAAATGACACAATAGACCAAATAGATTTAATTTATATTTATAGGACATTTCATCCAAAAACAGCAGATTACACTTTCTTCTCAAATGTGCACGGAACATTCTCCAGGATACATCATATCTTGGGTCACAAATCAAGCCGCAGTAGATTTAAGAAAATTAAAATCATATCAAGCATCTTTTCTGACCACAACGCTATGAGATTAGAAATGAATTACAGGGAAAAAAACATAAAAAACACAAACACATGGAGGCTAAACAATACGTTACTGAATAACCAAGAGATCACTGAAGAAATCAAAGAGGAAATCAAAAAAAACCTAGAGACAAACGACAATGAAAACACGATGATCCAAAACCTATGGAATGCAGCAAAAGCAGTTCTAAGAGGGACATTTATACCTATGAAAGCCTACCTCAAGAAACAAGAAAAATATCAAATAAACAATCTAACTTTACACCTAAAGGAACAAGAGAAAGAAGAACAAACAAAACCCAAAGTTAGCAGAAGGAAAGAAATCATAAAGATCAGAGCAGAAATAACTGAAATAGAAACAAAGAAAACAATAGCAAAGATCAATAAAACTAAAAGCTGGTTCTTTCAGAAGATAAACAAAGCTGATAAACCATTAGCCAGACTCACCAAGAAAAAGAGGGAGAGGACTCAAATCAATAAAATTCAAAATGAAAAAGGAGAAGTTACAACAGACACCACAGAAATACAAAGCATCCTCAGAGACTACTACAAGCAATGCTATGCCAATAAAATGGACAACCTGGAAGAAATGGACAAATACTTAGAAAGGTATAACCTTCCAAGACTGAACCAGGAAGAAATACAAAATATGAACAGGGCTCCCCTGGTGGTGCAGTGGTTGAGAGTCCACCTGCCGATGCAGGGGACACAGGTTCGTGCCCCGGTCTGGGAAGATCCAACATGCCCCAGAGCGGCTGGGCCCGTGAGCCATGGCCGCTTGGCCTGCACGTCCGGAGCCTGTGCTCTGCAACGGGAGAGGCCACAACAGTGAGAGGCCCACGTACCAGAAAAAAAAAATATATATATATATATATATATGAACAGACCAATCAAAAGTAATGAAATTGAAACTGTGATTAAAAATCTTCCAACAAACTAAAGTCCAGGACCAGATGGCTTCACAGGTGAATTCTATCAAACATTTAGAGAAGAGCTAACACCCAGCCTTCTCAAACTCTTCCAAAAAATTGCAGAGGAAGGAACACTCCCAAACTCATTCTATGAGGCCACCATCACCCTGACACCAAAACCAAACAAAGATACTACAAATAAAGAAAATTACAGACCAATATCACTGATGATTATACATGCAAAAAGCCTCAACAAAATACTAGCAAACAGAATCCACCGACACATTAAAAGGATCATACACTACAGTCAAGTGGGATTTATCCCAGGGATGCAAGGATTCTTCACTATATGCAAATCAATCAATGTGATACACCATATTAACACACTGAAGAATAAAAACCATATGATCATCTCAATAGATGCAGAAAAAGCTTTCGACAAAATTCAACACCCATTTATGATAACTCTCTAGAAAGTGGGCATGGAGGGAACCTACCTCAACAAAATAAAGGCCATATATGACAAACCCACAGCAAACATCATTCTCAATGGTGAAAAACTGAAAGCATTTCCTCTAAGATCAGGAACAAGACAAGGATGTCCACTCTCACCACTATTATTCAACATAGTTTTGGAAGTCCTAGCCACGGCATTCAGAGAAGAAAAAGAAATAAAAGGACTACAAATTGGAAAAGAAGAAGTAAAACTGTCACTGTTTGTAGATGACATGATACTATACATAGAGAATCCTAAAGATGCCACCAGAAAACTACTAGAGCTAATCAATGAATTTGGTAAAGTAGCAGGATACAAAATTAATGCACAGAAATCTCTTGTATTCCTATACACTAATGATCAAAAATCTGAAAGAGAAATTAAGGAAACACTCCCATTTACCATTGCAACAAAAAGAATAAAATACCTAGGAATAAACCTACCTAGGGAGACAAAAGACCTGTATGCAGAAAACTATAAGACAATGATAAAAAAATTAAAGATGACACCAAAAGATGGAGAGATATACCATGTCCTTGGATTGGAAGAATCAATATTGTGAAAATGACTATACTACCCAAAGCAATCTACAGATTCAATGCAATCCCTATCAAATTACCAATGGCATTTTTCACAGAACTAGAACAAAAAATTTCACAATTTGTATGGAAACACAAAAGACCCCAAATAGCCAAAGCAGTCTTGAGGGAAGAAAACGGAGCTGGAGGAATAAGACTCCCTGACTTCAGACTATACTACAAAGCTACAGTAATCAAGACAATATGGTACTGGCACAAAAACAGAAACATAGATCAGTGGAACAAGACAGAAAGCCCAGAGATAAACCCACGTACCTATGGTCAACTAATCTATGACAAAGGAGGCAAGGATATACAATGGAGAAAAGACAGTCTCTTCAATAAGTGGTGCTGGGAAAACAGGACAGCTACATGTAAAAGAATAAAAGTGGAACACTCCCTAACACTGTACACAAAAATAAACTCAAAATGGATTAGAGAACTAAATGTAAGATTGGACACTATAAAACTCTTAGAGGAAAACATAGGAAGAGCACTCTTTGACATAGATCACAGCAAGATCTTTTTTGATCCACCTCCTAGAGTAATGGAAATAAAAACAAAAATAAACAAATGGGACCTAATGAAACTTCAAAGCTTTTGCACAGCAAAGGAAAACATAAACAAGACAAAAAGACAACCCTCAGAATGAGAGAAAATATTTGCAAACGAATCAACAAAGGATTAATCTCCAAAATATATAAACAGCTCATGCAGTTCAATATTAAAAAAACAAACAACCCAATCCAAAAATGGGCAGAAAACCTAAATAGACATTTCTCCAAAGAAGACATACAGATGGCGAACAGGCACATGAAAAGCTGCTCAACATCACTAATTATTAGAGAGATGCAAATCAAACCTACAATGAGCTATCACCTCACACCAGGCAGAATGGGCATCATCAGAAAATGTACAAACAACAAATGCTGGAGAGGGTGTGGAGAAAAGGGAACCCTCTTGCTCTGTTGGTGGGAATTTAAATTGACACAGCCACTATGGAAAACAGTATGGAGGTTCCTTAAAAAACTAAAAATAGAACTACCATACCACCCAGCAATCCCACTACTGGGCATATACCCAGAGAAAACCATAATTCAAAAAGACACATGCACCCCAATGTTCACTGCAGCACTATTTACAATAGCCAGGTCATGGAAGCAACCTAAATGCCCATCGAAAGATGAATGGATAAAGAAGATGTGGTACATATATACAATGGAATATTACTCAGCCATTAAAAGGAACGAAATTGGGTCATTTGTTGAGTTGTGGATTGATCTAGAGACTGTCATACAGAGTGAAGTAAGTCAGAAAGAGAAAAAGAAATATCGTATATTAACGCATATATGTGGAACCTAGAAAAATGGTGCAGATGAACGGGTTTGCAGGGCAGAAATTGAGACACAGATGTACAGAAAAACATATGGACACCAAGGGGGGAAAGCGGCAGGGGGGTGGCGGTGGTGGTGTGATGAATTGGGCCATTGGGATTGACATGTATACACTGATGTGTATAAAATTGATGACTAATAAGAACCTGCTTAAAAAGCATTAAAAAAAAGAAATTAAAGACAGGACATCAAAAACAAACACAATAAATATTGGCAAGGATGTGGAGAATAGAGAACCCTTGTACACTGTTGATGGGAATGCAAATTGGTGCAGCCACTGTGGATACAGTATGGAGGTTTCTGAAAAAACTAAAAATAGAACTACCATATGACCTGGCAGTTCCACCCCTGGGTATATATCTGAAAAAAATAAAAACACTCATTCAAAATGATATATGCACCCCAATATTCATAGCAACATTATTTAGAATTGCCAAGATATGGAAGCAAGTGTCCATCAACACATGAATAGATACACACAATGGAATACTACTCAGCCATGAAAAAGAATGAAATTTTGCCATTCGCAGCAACATGCATGGACTTGGAGGACATTATGCTAAGTGAAATAAGTCAGACAGAGAAAGACAAATACTGTTAATGATATCACTTATACATGGTTACCAGCAAGGGGGCAGGGGGGGTGAGGGACAATATAGGAATGGGGGAGTGGGAGACATAAATTATTGAGTATAAGATAGGCTCAAGGATGTATTGTACAACACAAGGAATACAGCCAATATTTTGTAATAACTGTAAATGGAAAGTAACCTTTAAAAATTGTATAAAAAATTTAAAATAAAAATAAAAAATAAATATCTAGAAATTAAAGACAGGAGAGCAGGGGGAAAAAAAGATTTATAAAACAGTTGAAGAACTTTCCTAGAAAATAAAAAAGATAAACTGGATCTTAAAACAAAAAGGAAAATAAGAGGAGAAATTCAGGAGGTCCAAATTCTAACAAACAAGAAATTATAAAGAAAGAGCAATGAAAAACTAAAGGGAAGAAATGATCAAATCCATAACATAAAGAAATGTTCTAAACAGAAGAACCCAAGTATTCAGATTAAAGGGCCCATCAAGTTCCCATCTGAGAATGAAAAACAATTCAGACATCATCACGCAATTTCACAAACCTGAGTGGGAGGTGGGAGGGCCAAACTACAGAAAGTGAGACACAGTTCAAATGGAAACAAAAAGAAAGCTAGGGTAGCAATATTTATATCAGACAAAATAGACTTTAAAACAAAGACTGTAACAAGAGACAAAGAAGAACATTACATAATGATCAAGGGATCAATCCAGTAAGAAGATATAACAACTGTAAATACATATACACCCCACATGGGAGCACCTAAATACAAAAAAGCAAGTATTAATAAACATAAAGAGACAGTAACAAAATAATAGTAGGGGACTTTAACACTCACTTACATTAAGGGACAGATCATCCAGAGAGAAACTCATTAAGGAAACACTGGTGTTCGATGACACACATAAGAACAGATGAACTTAACAGATATATAAAGAACAATCCATCCAAAAGCAACAGAATACATTCTTTTCAAGTGCACATAAAACATTCACTAGGACAGATCACATGCTAGGCAACAAAATAGTTCCAAAAAATTTAAGAAGACTGAACTCATAACAAGCATCTTTTCCGACCACAACACTATGAGACTAGAAATCAAGTATAAGAAAAAAATACCAAAAACCCCAAATATATGGAGTCTAAAGAACATGCTACTAAACAACCAATGGGTCCCTGAAGAAATCAAAGAGAAAATCAAATTACATGGAGACAAGTGAAAGGGAAACACAACAATCCAAAATCTATGGGATACAGCAAAAGCAGCTCTAAGACGGAAGTTTATAGTGATATAAATCTACCTCAAGAAACAAGAAAAATCTCAAAACAATTTAACCTTACACCTAAAGGAAGTAGAAAAAGAAAAACAAACAAAACTCAATTAGTAGAAAGAAATAATAAAAATCAGAGCAAAAATAAATGAAAGAGACTAACTAAAAAATTAGAAAAGATCAATGAAACTAAGAACCAGTTCTTTGAAAATATAAACAAAATTGACAAACCTCTAGCCAGACTCATCAAGATAGAAAGAGAGGACCCAAATAAATAAAATATTAAACGAAAGGAAAAGTTACAACGTCACAGAAATAAGTGGATCATAAGTGATTACTACAAACAATTATACACCAATAAAATGGACAACGTAGAAAGAATGGATAAATTTCTAGAAATGTACAATCTCCCAAGACTGAATCAGGAAAAAATAGAAAATGTGAACAGACCAATTATCAGTATTAAAATTGAATCAGTGGGGCTTCCCTGGTGGCGCAGTGGCTGAGAGTCTGCCTGCCGATGCAGGCGACACAGGTTCATGCCCCGGTCCGGGAAGATCCCACATGCCGCGGAGCAGCTGGGCCCGTGAGCCATGGCCGCTGAGCCTGCGTGTCGGGAGCCTGTGCTCCACAATGGGAGAGGCCACAACGGTGAGAGGCCCGCGTACCACAAAAAAAAAAAAAAAAAATGAACCAGTAATCAAAAATCTCCCAGCAAACAAATGTCCAGGACCTGATGGCAACACAGGTGAACTCTACCAAAGGTTTAACGAAGCCCTAAAACCTATCCTTCTCAAACTACTCCAAATAACTGAAGAAGAAGGAACATTTGTGAGCTCATTCAATGAGGCCAGCATTACCATGATAGCAAAACAAGACAAAGACACCACACACACAAAAAAAAAATCAGTGATGAACACAGATACAAATATCCTCAACAAAATATTAGCAAAACAAATTCAACAATACAGTAAAAGGAGCGTACACTATGATCAAATGGGATTTACCCCAGACATGCAAGGATGCTTCAGTATCTGCAAATCAATTAATGTGATGTGCAACTAACAAAGAATAAAAATCCTATGATCATCTCAGTAGATGCTGAAAAAGCTTTTGACAAAATTCAACGATTTATGATAAAAATGCTCAACAAAGAGGGTATAGAAGGAATATACCTCAACATAATAAAGGCCCGATATGACAAACCTACACCAACAACATACTCAACAGTGAAAAGCTGAAAGCATTTCCTTTAAGATCAGGACAAGACAAAAGTGTCCACTCTCGCCACTTTCATTGTACATAGTATTGGAAGTCCTAGCCACAGCAATCAGACAAAAAAAAAGAAATAAAAGGAATTCAAATTGTAAAGGAAGAAGTAAAACTGTCACTGTTGACAGATGACATGATACATATACAGAAAATCCTAAAATGCCACTGAAAAACTGTTAGAATAAATGAACCCAGTAAAGTTGTGGAATACAAGATTAATATACAGAAACCTATTGCATTTCTATACACCAACAATGAACTATCAGAAATTAAGAAAACAATCTCACTTACAATTGCATCCATAAGAATAAAATACCTAAGAGAGTAAATCTAACCAAGAAGGTAAAAGACCTGTACTCAGAAAACTATAAGACACTGATGAAAGAAACTAAAGATGACACAAACAAATGGAATGATAAAGCATGCTGATGGACTGGAAGAATTCATATTGTTAAAATGACCATACTACCTAAGGCAATTTACAGAGTCAAAGCAATCTCTATCAAAATACCAATGGCATTTTTCACAGCACTAAAACAAATAATTCTAAAGTTTGTATGGAAACACAAAAGATCCCCAATAGCCAAAGCAATCTTAAAAAAGTAAAACAAAACTGGAGGTATCGTGCTCCCTGGTTTCAAGCTATATTACAAAGCTACAGTAATCAAAACAGTATGGTACTGGCACAAAAGCAGATACATAGATCAATGGGACAGAATAGAGCATCCAGAAATAAACCCACACTTATGTGGTCAATTAATCTAAAACAAAGGTTTCAAGAATATACAATATGGAAAAGATAGCCTCTTCAATAAGTGGTGTTGAGAAAACTGGACAGGTACATGCAAAAGAATCAAACTGAACTACTTTCTCACACCATGCACAAAAATAAACTCAAAATGGAATAAGACTTAAATTTAAGACCTGAAACCATAAAACTCCAGGAAGAAAACATAGGCAGTACATTCTCTGACGTTGGTCTTAGCAATATTTTTTAAAGTATGTCTCCTCAAGCAAAGGAAACAAAAGCAAAAATAAACAAACGTGACATCAAATTTAAAAGCTTTTGCACAACAAAGGAAACTACCAAGAAAACAAAAAGGTAACTTACTGAATGGGAGAAGATATTTTAACAATATAGCTGATAAAGGTTAATATCCAAAATATACAAAGAATTCACACAATTCAACATCACAAAAACAAACAAACAACCAGAGTAAAAAATGAAAAGACAAGCTGAATAGACATGCTTCCAAAGAAGACATATGGATGGCCAACGGGCACATGAAAAGATGCTCAACATCACTACTCATCAGGGAAATGCATATCAAAACCACAAGGAGATATCACCTCATACTTGTCAAAAATGGCTACCATTAAAAAGACAAGTAACAAGTGTTGGTGAGGATGTGCAGAAAAGGGAGTCCTTGTGCACTCTTGATGGGATTATAAGTTGGTGCAGCCACTATGGAAAACAGTATGGAGATTCCTCAATAAATTAAAAATAGAACTTCCATCATCCAGCAATTTAACTTCTGGGTAGTCACCTGAAGAAAGCAAAAACACTAATTTGAAAAGATACATGCATTCCAATGTTTATTGCAGCATTATTTACCTTAATCTAGATATGGAAGCAACCTAAGTATCCACTGAGAGAGGAATGAATAAAGAAGATACAGTGTGTATGTATATATATACACAATGGAATATGACTCAGCCACTGCCATTTGCGACAACACAGATGGATCTAGAGGGTATTATGCTAAGTGAAATAAGTCAAACAGAGAAAAACAAATATGGTGTGATCTTATTTACATGTGCAATCTTAAAAAACAAAACTAACAAAGAAAATAAAATGAAAACAGACTCATAGATACAGAGATCAAACATCTGTTTGCCAAAAGGCAGGGGGCAGGAGGTGGGTGAAACAGGTAAAGGGGATTAAGAGATAACAAATAACTCATGGGGATGTGATTAAGGAATATAGTCAATAATGTTGTAGTAACTTTCTATGGGCACAGATGGTTACTAGACATTGTGGTGATCATTTCATAATATATGCAAATGCCAAATCATTATGTAGGACTCCTGAAACTAACCTAATATTGTACGTAAACTATATTACAATTAAAAAGAAAAAAAAGAACAAACACCTTGAATCAGTAACTTAAACTTCCACCTTAAGAAACTAGACGGAAAGAGCAAACTAAACCCTAAGCAAGCAGAAGGAAGGAAATAATAAAAATTGTTAATTGATAATAATAGAGTAATTAAAGAAATAAGGAATAGAAAAACAATCGAGAAAAAAACAAAACCAAAAGTTATTTGAAAAAATCAACAAAATTGACAAACGTGTACTTAAATGATCAAAAAAAATAGATTTAAATGGGTAAAATCAAGAATGAAAGAGAGGATATCATAACCAACCTTTAGAAATGAAAAGGATTATAAGGGAACACTATGAACAACTGTATGCATCAATTAGATAACAGATGAAATGGACAAATTTCTAGAAAACAGGAATTACCACAACTGTCTAAAGAATTAGAAAATTTGAATAGATCTACAACAAGTAGAGAATGAATTAGCAATTTTAAAACACCCCACAAAGAGAAGCCTATACCTAGACAGATCCCTGGTAAATTCTAGCAAATTTTTAAAAAAATTAACACCAATCTTTCACAACTTCTTCCCAAAAATAGAAGAGGAAGAGACACTTCTCAATTCACTATATGAGACCCATATTACCCTGATACCAAAACCAGACAAAGACATCATAGGAAAACTACAGACTAATATCCCTTACCAATAAACACAATCCTCCACAAAAGACTAGCAAATCAGGGGCTTCCCTGGTGGCGCAATGGTTGAGAGTCCGCCTGCCGATGCAAGGGACGCGGGTTCGTGCCCTGGTCCGGGAAGATCCCACATGCTGCGGAGCAGCTGGGCCCGTGAGCCATGGCCGCTGAGCCTGCGCGTCCGGAGCCTGTGCTCCGCAACGGGAGAGGCCACAACAGTGAGAGGCCCGTGTACCGCAAACAAAACAAAACAAAACAAAACAAACAAACAAAAAAGACTAGCAAATCAAATGTAGCAACGTATTAAAAGGATAATACAATACAGCCAAGGGGGATTTATCCCAGGAATATCCCAACAAGGTTGGTTTAACATCCAAAACTCAATTAATGTAACACACCATATTGATAAAATAAAGGCTAAAGCCCTATGATCTTTTCAAAAGGTGCAGAAAAAGCACAAAATCCAACACCCTTTCATGATGAAAATGCTCAACTAAAATTAGAAAGAGATTTCCTCAATCTGGTAAAGGGAATCTACAAAAACCCCACAGCTAACATCATATGTCTTGGTAAAAGACTGAATGCTTTCCCCCTAAAATCAGGAACAAGACAAGCATGTCCACTATTCCCACTTCTATTCAACACCATATTAGAGATCCTAACCTGGGAAAATAGGCGAAAATAAATTAAAAGCCTCCAGATTGAAAAGTAAGGATTATTTCTTTATAAGAGACATAATCTCCTAAGAAATCCACCAAAAACTATTAGAATAAATGATTTTGTAACGGTGCAGAATACCAGATATATACAAAAATCAATTGGATTTCTATACACTAGCAATGAACATTTCAAAAATGAAATAAAGAAAACAACTCCACTTACAATGACATTAAAGAATAAAATACTTAGGTATAAATTTAACAAAAGTATACAATTTCATTGAAAAAAATTAAAGATCTGAAGAAACAGAAAAAATTTCCATGTTCATGGATCTGAAGCCTTAATATTAAGATAGCAATACTCCCCAAATTGATCCACATAGTCTTCATAATCCTAAACCTGAACCTCAGCTGGTTTATTGGTAGAAACTGACAAGTTGATCCTAAAACTCATAAAATGCAAGGAACCCAGAAGAGCCAAAATAATCTTGAAAAAGAAGAACAAAGTAAGAAGATTCGTACTTCTCAATTTCAAATCTTATTACAAAACTACAGGAATCAATATTCAAGAGCACACAGTACCAACACAGGAGAGACACACAGCTCTAACTAACAAAATTGAGTCCATTTATGGTCAATTGACTTTTGACAAGAATGAAAAAACAATTCAAAGAGAAAAGAACAGCCATTTCAACAAATGATGCTGGGACAACTCGATATCCACACGCAAAAGAATGAAGTTGGGCCCCTAATTCACACCATACACAGAAATTAACTCAAAATGTAAATAGACCTAAACAGACCTAAATATAAGGACCAAAACTATAAAACTCTTAGAGAAAAACCATAGGAGTAAATCTTCACGACCTTCCATTAGGCAAATCCTTTTTAGATCCGACAATAAAAACACAAGTAACAAAAGATAAAAACAGGGACTTCCCTGGTGGCGCAGTGGTTAAGAATCCACCTGCCAATGCAGGGGACACGGGTTAGAGTCCTGGTCCAGGAAGACCCCACGTGCCACAGGGCAACTAAGCCATGAGCCACAACTATTGAACCTGCACTCTAGAGCCTGCGAGCCACAGCTACTGAAGCCTGCATGCCACAACTACTGAAGCTCTCGTGCCTAGAGCCTGAGCTCCACAATGAGAAGCCTGCGCGCTGCAACACAGCCCCCACTCGCCGCAACTAGAGAGAGCCTATGCACAGCAGCGAAGACCCAACACAGCCAAAAATGTAAATAAATAAATAAAATGTTTTTTAAAAAATGATCTTACCAAGAAAATGAAATGACAATCCTCAGAATGGAAGAAAAAAATCTGTAAATCACATATCTTATAGTGGACTTGTATCCAGAATATGGAAAGAATATGTAACACTCAACAATAAAAAGATAACTCAGATAAAAAATAGACAAAGGATATAAATAGATATTTCTCCAAAGAAAATATATAAATAATCAAATAGCACATGAAAAGATATTCAATGCCATCAGTCACTAGGGAAATGAAAATCAAAACCACAATGAAGTATCACTTCACACCCACCAGGATGACTATATTCAAAAAAAAAAAAAAGACAGCAACAATTGCTGGAGAATGTGAGGCAACTAGAACCCTCACACACTAGTGAGACGTACAATGGTGCAGGCACTCTGGAAAACAGTTTGTTAGTTCCTTGAAAGTTTAAATACAGAATTACCCTATAACCTAGCAATCCCACTCCCAGGTATTATATATATCTGAAAATAAAAAGATATCCACACAAAAATGTGTATGCAAATATTCACTGCAGCATTATTCATAATAGCTAAAATGTAGAAATAACCCAATGTCCATCAACTATTGAATAGAGAAATGAATATAAAATGAAGTACTGATACATGCTACATATACAACATAGATGAAGCTTGAAAATATTACGCTAAGTGAAAGAAGCCAGTAACAAAAGATCGCAAGTTATATGAAATGTCCACTAATATGAAATGTCCAGAATAGGCAAATTCACAGGGACAGAGAGCAGATTAGCTGTTGCCAAGGGATGACAGAGTGAGAAATCGAGAGGGACGACTACTGGGCACAGGTTTCCTTTTTAGGGTAACAAAAATGTTCTAAAATTAGATGGTGATGGTTGCACAACTCTATGACTACACTAAAAACCAACAAATTGTACGTTTTAAAAGAGTGATGGTTGGGCTTCCCTGGTGGCGCAGTGGTTGAGAGTCCGCCTGCCGATGCAGTGGACACGGGTTCATGCCCCAGTCTGGGAAAATCCCGCGGAGCGGCTGGGCCTGTGAGCTATGGCCGCTGAGCCTGCGCGTCCGGAGCCTGTGCTCCGCAAGTACCGCAAAAAAAAAAAAAAAAAAAAGAGTGAAGGTCAAGGTATGTAAATTCTATCTCAATAAGGCGATCATAAAAGATTATACTTGTGATCTCACTTATATGTGGAATCTAAAAAAGTCCAACTCACAGAGTAGAACAGTGGTTGCCAGGGGCTGGGCACAAACGTCCAGTTATAAAAGGAATGAGCTCTAGGGATCTCACGTACAGCTGCTATGAGAGTTGATTCTAAAGGTTCTCACCACAACAACAAAACGGTAATGATGTGAGGTGAAGGATGTGTTAACTAACCTTATTGTGGTAAACATTTCACAACATATACGTGTATCATCACACTGTGCACCTTAAAGTGACACAACATTAGTATGTCCATTATATCTCAATAAAGCTGGGGGAAAAAACATACCATGTAATACTATTTATGTAAAGTTCAAAGACAGGCAGAATTACTTATCATATTAAAAGTCAGGATAGTGGTTATCAGGAGGGAGACGGGGTTAGTAAATGGGAGGAGGCACAAGGCAGCACAGGGTGACAGCAATGTTCTCTTTCTTAACCTTTGTGATACTTCACAGAGCTGGACAGTTATGATTTGTGCACCTTTCTGTATATGTTATACTTCAATAAAAAAGTTTTTTAAAAAAAGAAAGAAATATTATGGTTTTTGCTTAAAAAAAATTACCTCATCTATTGAGACAATCTAGAGTAAAGAATAAATCTTCTCACAAACACTTTTTCTCAACCTAATAAAACCATAATTTCAACAGCAAAAAAAAAATTAATTATTTTTAATATGAGAGGACAAATGGACTGTAACTGATATTAGCAATAAGAGACTTCACTAAGGATCAGCATTCTAAGCAAAGTGGAAAACGCAGGAGGTTTGGGTGAGACGGCTCTGAGACCGACACTTTTCTCTGCCCAGGTAGATGTTACTCAGAAACCTCACAGGGTTCACAGACGTGATACAAACTATGGAAAGTGCCTTGTTGGCATATGACAGACACTAAATGTCCACCTAAGGTTTATTTACTTCCCTTCACACAATCTCCTTCCCCCAATGAAATAACCCACTCTGGTTCTTGCTGCAGTGGGCACATCCACTTCTCGGCAGGACAATGTCCTTCACTTACTCCAACTTCTACTTTTTTAACTTTATTTGGCCTCAAGACACCCATTCTAACACCCAAATGGAGTCCCAAACCATCCTACCGCCATCTGACTGCTCTAAGTTTTCCAAACAGAATTTTTCTCCCTTCCCACTGCAGCACACTCACCTAAAAGACAAAAATTCTATTTCCACCCACAATAATTATCCCTGCTAAATATGCGCCCAACATTTCTTCTATTTTGTTTAATTACTATATGTAACTCATTCAGATTTGTCTACAAAATTATACCTTAAAACTATTCAGATATTTTATCAACAACTGACTTCTAAAATAAAGTATTATCCCCCAAACCTCATTGTTGGAAATAACTACTACCACTTCTCTGTTTTCTTTAGAACATTATTAGCTTTAAATTTTTGGCCTGGAAGATTCTGGTTAAAGATAAACTTTTATAAATTAAACCTTTTTGTGCTTTCATAAATCACATATTTAATACAGCAACTGAATAAATGTGCAGCTCTGGTACTAAGGAGCCTCTTTTCTTCTAGTTATGGAAGGGAGAGGTTCACTGTTGTGCAAAGCCAATAGTTATTGTTTCAGGTGGGTACTTAGGAAGAAAATGTAAAGAGAACAAACCCCACACATTAACACCAACACTTAAGGGAGGGATGAACGGTGATAACAATCGGGAATGACTTTAAAAATATACTTACAGCCTCAAACTGCAAATGGCTATCCTTTAAGAAACTCTGAATTTTGTCCTTGGGTAAAATACTGAATCGAAATCGAAGGAGATCCATTTCTTGTTGAATGAACCAGCGCCTAAGCTCTTCGCTAAAATGGAGATAAGGAAATTATAAGTGAAAAGTCCACTGACTATTTTAAAAGTCCACTGATTATTAAATCCAAGAAATTTATATGAAGCAATATTCAAACATGAGCAAGATGCTAAAAGACTGAAGTTAAAAGCATCAAGTCCTCTATTATGATAAGAGTGTGAATATATATCACATGCCACAATCTCCCTGGGATAAGTAGAATATAGGGGAGAAAGGTGTTATGAACATAAAATTAAAAGAATTAAATACAGAATACTTCGAGCCTAGCTGCATTATTATCAAATAACATAAAACAGTGCATTTCTTTTAATGTAACTGCAAAATAGCCATCTACATCAGAAAATGGGGTATCCCTTCGGTCAATGCCAAATAAACATCAAAAGTTTTTAAAGGTAACTTCATCTCTGAATGGATTATGATCAGATAAACTATGCAAAGTAAACTTTGCTTACAGCTTTATAGTTTATAATTTCACAAAATTTAATACGCACTAGGATATCTCAATTTTTTAAGTCAATATACACTAATTTATAAGACAGATGGGCATTATTGTTGTTGTAAAATAATTATGCTACTTCATGTAAAATATGATTTAATTTTCTTTCCCCAAATGACTTTCATATTGTCAGCAATTCATTTACTGCATAAATTGCATAAACTGCATGTGCTTTCTTACAAAAGAAAAACTCTGGGACTAAAGCTGGTGAATAATTTCTCAGTTATTATCTTGAGATAGTCACCAATTCAAGATTCCCATTTGATATTACCAAAAAGAAACAGAAAAGAAACAAAATAATAAGTATGTAATTTAGCCAAAATTAATACAGGAAAAAAAAATTTTTTTAAAGCAACTAACTCCTTCTCCCTCTGGGTGGCGCTGTTGACTTACAAGAAACCAACTACCAAAGGAAAGATCTTAATCTAACGTGCACCAGCCCATAAACGTCAACATCTAAAAACCTGTGCAGATTCAAGTATGTGTTTGATTCATTATTTCTTATAAATACTACCACTTTTTTTCTGGGGAAAAAAATATCAAAAGTCTTTCCTAATGAAATTCCCTCTAATTTTAAATCCTAAATGAAGAGTCTCTCCCACAAAGTAAAAAGTGTTTTAACAGGCAAAATCTGAAAAAAAAAAAAAAAAAAAAAAAATTTTTTTTAATTTTTTAGTAAACAACTTGTTTCAAACAATTCTCTGCAACAGTGTTCCGCCCACGAGCCACTGGTTTCTGACATTATTCTTGGATTTCCTACGATCAGTACAATACCTGTCAGCCCTCCTGGACCAGTTTACAACCCAAGATGTCAGACTTGACCATGGAGGACAAAGGTATACTTACGACTGGCAGTAAGCAAGGCGTAAAATAAAGTGAGAAATGTGATCTCTTCTTCGGGGTTCATATTCATCTTCCAGGTTTTCCTTAAAAACAATGGCACATGAAGAAAATAAATGCATCGGTACAGTAAAAGGTGTAAAGAAATACTGAGTCAGCATAAGCGAATGGTGAAGTACGAGTTTCAATAACACAGATTTCATAATATGCTCCCCAGGGTGAGTACCATTTTACTTAGGTTAGCAATCAGATGAAACAGAACTGAACAACAATACCTCCTGGGTTTGGACCCCACTATTTTCTTCCTCTTCTTAACTTTCCTTCTCATCCAGCCTACACCCAGGCACTCACCTCTTCTACTACTTCTCACATCAACCCTCAACTGCTTTCACTTCAACCATTTGGCAAAACCTAGATTCTAAATAAATCCAAAGATACACTCTGCAGTCCTGTTCCCAAAATGCTGAGAACCTCTGGGAAAGATATATACAACTATAGGAATTTGGAACATTAAAAATTCACAGCCTCTAACCTTGACTGGACCTTTACCAACACCAAGGCATCTTTATTCAAGCTCAACACAGTCAGAGCAAACACATCCTGAGCATTTCCAAGGTACCAGGCACTGTTATAAGCATTTTTAATCCATTAGCCCATATAATCCTTTGAAAACTCCTATGAGGTGGGCATCACTATATCCCCATTTTAAAGATGAGGAAACTGAGGCAGAAAGAAGTTATATAATTTTGTCCAGGCCACAAAGCTTGTAAGCAGCAGAGCTGGGATCTGGCCTGTAACCATCTCTTTCCTCACGTCTTAAGAAAGCTGTTTCCATCTTCACTAGGTGGACAGTGCTCCCCGCCACACCACCTTCTTCTCTCTCATCACATGACCTCACTTACTTTACAGAAGATAAAGGTCCCCAGGCCGACTCCTTCAGCCCCAAGCTCCTGCCGCCACATGCTGTACTGCCTTCCCTTCCCTCTCTGTGGACAAATCTCTCTCCTTCCTCCTACATAAAGCTAATCCCTACACTGAAACCCCATGGCCCACCTGCTCTTGCCTCCTAAGGACCCTGACTTATCAAATGCTCTCTCAAAGTATCTTCAAGCTCCCTCCTCTTCTTTCTCTTCTAGATCTTTCTGCTCAGCTTATAAACGTGTTCAAGTCACCGCTGTTGTGTGTGTGTATCTTCTCTTTTTCCCCCGTCTTTTCAGCTACACGTTAGAAGAGGATGTATTCCACATCACCCTCTCACCTCTCCTCCAAACACTGCCACTGTTCCAGCTTCTGCCTCTACCTACAAGGTTCTACCCCGTTGATAAATCCGATGATTCTATACCACTAATCTTATTGGTTCTAAGTGTCTGAAATCGTTCCACCATGAAGACAAGAGGTCTAGATTCAGATCTTGGCTGCACCGTTTTCCATCTTATGAGCTTGGGCAAGGTACTAGCCTATCGATATCAGTTTCCTTGTCTATAAAGAGGGATGATGACAGAACCCACCCTCCTAAGACCACTGTCTGGATTACATGAGTTAATATTCGTGATGCACTTAGTACAGACTCTGGGACATGGTTAAGAACAATATGAATGTGTGCTGTTGTATCATTACCTGCGTATCATGATCATCCGTACTGAGACCCCAGCTTCCCTGGCTGCCAGGGTGGCTCCTCTCCACCCCAAGGCAGCTCCTCCTCAATTGCCCTTCCAGACTCCCCCCATTCCACTCAAATGTTTCCCTGGCTGCCTCACCTACTCCTGATGATGCCAACCTTCCTCCTGAATGTGCACCCCCACCCCAGAGGTCCCCAAGTCCAGATCCGTGTGCACACCCTGCTGGCCTCAGACAGCTCCACAGCACCTCAAAGTCATGTCGAGATCTAAACTCAGCGTCTTCCCTCTAAAAAGACTTGCCTCCCCTCCTGTATATTATCACCATCCAGCCGTCTCACCAGAAACCCGGGTGTCATTCAGAACTCTTCTCTCCCTTCTCTCTGCAGTCACTAAGATCTTCCTATTCTACCCTCTCACTATTTCTCCAGTCAGTCCTCTTCCCTCCATTCAATTAACTCTTGTCATCTCCAAGTTCCTAACTAGTTTTCCCCACCAAAGATGACCCTGTCCATCTGCTGTTGGCAGTCATCTTCCCAAAATAAAAACTGTATCACATCCATCAAGATTCGGTTCCAGCACCATCTCGTCTGGGAAGCCCTCCCAAACCTCCCCAACCTGAGCTAATTCTCTGTGCTCTTGGAGTTCGTCACCCTGTAATACACAAAGCACATCTGGCAATGTCTGGAGACATGGACTGGGTGGAAGCCAGAGATGCCAACGAGCCCCCTAAATGCACCGAGGAATCATCAGACCCAAAATGTCCACAGTCCCGAGGTCAAGAAGCCCTGTGGCACTGTAGTCTGACTGCATGTCAATCACCCGTAGTGGACTGTAGGTTCCTTCAGAAGAGTCTTTTTTAAAGCCCTATGCCTAATACAAGACCTTTCCCACAACTGATACCCAGTACATGAATATACACAAACCAAAGAAACATCTTTTTCCCTCTTTTACTTACTCTGTAGGAAAACTTAAGCTTCCGAAGCTCAGCCTCTAGTTTACTCTGGTACTGCTCACTTCCTTTCACGTAGCTCACACCAAGATTCTCGACTGCTTTTAGCACTAGAAAAATTTTTTAAATTTTTAAAAACAGAAGAAATGAATAAAACATGTAAATGCAAGATAATTTTAAAAAACTAAATCCAAATAAAATCTATGGCTACCAATTCCATAGTTACTTGTTTATAAAAGATGACAATATTTAAGCTTTATTTTCTGCAAGTACATTATATAAGTTACATATGTTTATCAGAGGATAATCTCCACCATGTGCAGAAAATACCCACATCCCACAGCATAATCTCACACCAGGGATTCTCAACCAGAAGGGAGAGAGGGATGGGGGGAGATCACTGATGGACTGAGCACCACTGCTGAGGGATGCAGAAGTGTGTCTGCATGTACAGCCCTCGTGTGGAGCCGTCTGTGAGGCAGTCTGCTTCACTGACTCAGCACAGACTCATCAGAAGACAGCCCTTCCCTTCCTGATGAAACAGAGAAGGAGAGGACACAGCAGTGAATAAGCAAACAAGCCACCGTGACTAGATGCTACACACTGTCCAAAGGTTCCTGAAGCCTCTGTCAACCCTTCCTCAGATGAATTCTTCTGCCATCGGTATGAAAAGAGACATTTTTTAATTCAAGAACGAAGAACTTCTAAAATGAATCCTGAACATAAACCCATGTCCCCCAGGTACCTCCGTATTATGGTGTCCCGAACCACTCATTCTCTGCCCCTCAATCCCACTCCTCTTCCTGCCACCCCACCTCCATCCGCAGAATTTCTATCCACCAGATCATCCACACTGGAACTTCAGCCACCCCCACCTGTTCCACCACTCCTCATACCTAAGAGTCGCCAAACCCTGTAAATTACACCTCCTAGTATCCCTTCAATCTCTCCCTTCCTGTCACTGCCTTACCATCTCACCTCCTAAGTGCCAAACCCAAGGGACGCTTTTCAATCATCACCTTAATCTCAATGAGGCATATGACACTGCTAAGCTTCCCAGAACCCGTTCTCCCTTGCCTTCACCTTCATTCAACAAACAGGTAATACAGATACTCTGTATTAGCAGTTCTCACCCTGCTCCTCTAAGAATGATTAACAGTATCTCACCTCTACTTCTGATCTTCCCACCAGGATATCGTGGAACATAAACTCTACAGACAGTGCTGTTATTTGTTTCAGTTTACAACTAACTTGTTTCTTTCTTCCACCAACACACAGAAGTAGGTCCCCAGTAAAACTGCTACATCCTTCTTACACCCCAATATTACACCATTAGCTTGGCACAGAATGCCCTTGCTTACCCATACTTCTCCATCTACCCTGAACTTGTCACTGTTCCCTCCAATATGACACTCTCTCTCATGCCTCCAAGCCTTTGTACAGGTCATTATCCCAGCTTGCAAAAACCCTTCACTTCTTCTCTGTTGAGAAATTGCTACTCATCCTTCAAGGTCCAGATCACATTTCAACTTCTCTTAAGAAGTTTTACTTAATCAGACTAGGACAATCACTCCCATCTCTATGTTTCAGTAGCCCTATTAGTTACCTCTACTAGAGCACTTAAAATACTAAACTACAATTATTATTTTGGATATCTGTCTCCATGTACTAGAATACAGCTTCAACGAAAATGAGAATTACATTATTCAGCTCAAAATCCCTACCACCTAGAATAAAGTGGAACTCAATAAGCAGGCACTGTACAAGGAATAAATGAATGAATAGCAAAATCTCAACAGAAAACCCTCAGTAAATATTTGTTGAATGAAGGAAATAAATTACTCTAATTCATTCCCACAAAGTATACGTGAGGTTCTCAAGAATATATAAATTCTAATTCAAATCACTCACATTTAACTCTATCGATAGCCAAGTTTTCAAATTCTATCAAAGATATGTTTCCAGAAGGCGGCTGCAAGTAAAACTGAAGGCTATGTGGGTAGCAAGCATTCCTCTGGTCATCTGCCAACCTCAGTTTCCTCCGATTTCCTCCAAGAAACTGCATCTTGTTACCTTGGAAGGAGGCACATAAAGTAGTTGAAATGATGGAAAATGGAGTTTTAAAAAAATGCAAAAAAATAATTCCACATGTAAAGGGAAAAAAAATTGAGGTTGAAGAGCACGTACGAAGTGTTAACAGTAGTGTCCCTGAGTGATGTCTTCTGTATCTTCCAGACTTTCGACAATACACCTGTAACAATTGTGCAGGGGGTGGGGAGAGGTGTACGCTGGAGGAGACGCAAGCAGTGGTCCTAGCCTCCTGCAACATCAACGGCAGGTGATGCTGCCTGCTCACTAGAGGTCTGTGTGCCTCCGCCCTTAGGTCTCTGCCATCCCAAGAGTCAAGATAAGATTTCACACGGGCAGCAATCCTGAATTCGGAGGAGAGCGCGGGAGATTCCGGCTATATCAGAGACTCCATGCGCAGGGTCCATTACTCGCTTCCTCCCTTACATCCCCGGGAAACAGACAACTGTCTTTCGGGTCCCGTCTGTCGGAGCTCCTCTCAGGAGCGTCCACAGATGCCTAGTGACACCCCGCTCCCGCCCTCCCCGCCCCCCACGCAGGGCGGTCTGTCAGCACCGGCACCGGCGGCTCTGCCCGGACACGCCACCAATACTCGATACCCACCCTCTGCGCCCGTAGCCCCAAAGCGCTCTCCTCCTTCTCTGGACTCGCAAGCCTCAACACCAGGATTACTGTCCGTCCCAAACCCGCGGGGGCTTCTCTTACCTCCAGCCACACGAGACGTGAAAACACACAAACCCCAGCAAGCGCTTTCCCGGGTGGCGGGAGAGTTCATACAAGACCGGAAGCGGAAGTGGCTGGACCACCAAACCCGCCCCAGAGGTCCCGCCCACCTGCGCGGCCCCGCGCTTGCTCAGTGGGGCGCTCTGGGGACCGCGGGATTTGTGTCCACTTTGTAAGCTGCAGTTCCTGTGCATGGAGCCGCGCTGTCTGGGGCGGTGGGCGGAGAGCGGGCCCGGCACTGGCTCCCCGCTAGGGACTCTGGGTAATCTCTGAGGGCCCCGGCCTTTGGGGCTGCACGGCCCGCGTCTTACAAATGCGGAGGCAGACTCTGGGTCATCTACGTACAATGCCTAGGCCATCTACATACAAAGCCTAGACGGGCTTTTTCCTAGACTGCAGGCCCTCCCCTGGGGAAAGATTTACGTCCAGTGCACCCCCTACACACACCTGGTGCAGGGCGGCCACAGAAGATCTGCAGTGAACTAGAACGTATGCATCATGCACACGTGCACCCAGAAATCGCTCGGCGTCTAAAGTAGAGCAGGCCCAGAGGGGCATAGCGGCGAGCACGTGCAGAGCGCTGGGGAGAATGTGCCCTAGGGCTGCGGACCCGGAGCTAAACCGGCTCCCCACTGCAGGACGCAAGGTTTTCAGAGCTGGAAATAAATTTCGCCTGTGGCCTCCAGGAGGCGTGTCTCGCTTACAAAAGGGGCCGCGGGAGGCTCTAGTAAAGATGGGAGGTGAAGAGCCCTCTGAAATGCTCAAGGTTTTAGAGACGTAAACTGCACTGAAATAACGTAAATCTTCAGAGCACTTACCCAGCATGGACCAAACTGTGGCTGGCACTGACCTTGTACCAGGACGCGTTTTAAGTGACTTACACATAAGTTCATTTTATTTCCATAACCATTTAAGGTAGGTTCTATTATTAACCCCCTTTACAGATAAGGAAACCGTGCAACAGAGAAGTTAAGTGACTTCAAATATCGCACAGTAAATGGCAGAGCCAGGTTCAAAGTCTGGGAGACATGCCAAGCACCACAGTGCTAACCACCACACTGTACCAATTCCACTATCGGCACCTCCCCTTAATTCCTTATTCAACACACAACTAACATCACCTGGCCTGAAAAAGACACCTGAAGCGTAAGAACTGCCTGAAGAAACCTGGAGCACAGACCATAAGAACATTTATATGAATGTTTAGCTGATCTCTGGATAGGGAAGGAATTTAAATATAACAACTTACAAAGAAAAATACCTAAAGACTTGACTATACAAATGTAAAATTGTGCATCTAAAAAAAATCACAAGAATTTTTGCAGTCATAGCAATAGGGGAAAAGTTCACTATAAAAATAACATCAGGGACTTCTCTGGTGGTCCAGTGGTTAAGAATGAGCCTTCTAATGCGGTGGACGCAGGTTTGATCCCTGGTGGGGGAACTAAGATCCCACATGCCGCAGGGTAACTAAAGCCGGGTGGGCTCTAGAGCCCACGCTGCAACTATTGAGCCCGCATCACAATTAGAGAGAAGCCTGCCCGCCTCAACAAAGAGCCTGCACACCACAACGAAAGATCCCACCTGCCGCAACTAAGACCCAATGCAGCCAAATAAATAAATAAATAAATATTTTAAAAATTAAAATTAAGGCTTCCCTGGTGGCGCAGTAGTTGAGAGTCCGCCTGCCGATGCAGGGGACACAGGTTCGTGCCCCAGTCCGGGAGGATCCCACATGCCGTGGAGCGGCTGGGCCCGTGAGCCATGGCCGCTGAGCCTGCACGTCCGGAGCCTGTGCTCCGCAGCGGGAGAGGCCACAGCAGTGAGAGGCCCGCGTACCACAAAAAAAAAAAAAAAAAAAAAAAATTAAAATTAAAAAATAAATAAAAATAATATCAAAAAGGCTAATACCATCAAGATGTAAAGAATTATGTAAATTGGGAAAAAATCATAAGATACAAATGGGAAAAGAATAGCAATAGATAATTCATAGACAAAGCAACTAATGATAAAGTGTGAAAAAATGTCTATCATTGGCAGCAAAGAAAATTTCCCCTACAAAACTGGCAAAGATTTTACAATGAAAATACTCAGTATCGGGCAAAGCACAATACGATGGGCTCATATAGGAACTGACTGCCGTGATACAATTGTGGAGTATACTGTAGTTATATGTATTATGAGCCCTAAAAGAATTCATACAGTTTTACCAAAGTATTTCACTTACATGAATCTGTCCAGAAATAGACACAAAAATTTGTGTCCAAGGAACGTCATTGCACCATTATAAGGACGAAAACCCAGGAAAATAAATAAATGATGGTATGTTCATATCATGAGACATTACACAGACTTTTTAAATATATATGTTTTTGAACAATATTGACCTGGGAAAATGTTCAGGATGCTATGAAGTCAACAGAGCAGAATACATAAAACCACATATGCCAGATAATCCCAATTTTGCAAGAACATAGCATTACAATTTTCTCCAGCATTTCTGACTACTACCAATAGGCTGCCCTCTGCAACTCCTATCCTCGTCTTGCAATCCAGGCATGTGTTATGCGTTGCGATCAGAATTTTACGTGCAAGACTGCCCCTCTGTGCTAGTGTTGTTTTTATTTCACTTTTCTTGGCTTCATCTTTGGCCTGGTCTTAAACTGGCCCTCTTTTAACTTAAGTATCAATGCCCCTTTTTCTACAATAGATGATATTAAATACTTCTTTAGGCAATTTAAAAAATTAGTCTATTGCAAACAGAAAATTGCTTACATAAGTGGGAACTAAGACACTGACAATGGAACATTTGATGGTATTTTTAAAGTTCCATTTTAATTTTATATAAAGTTCTATATTAATTTTAATTCAAGAAACATTTGAAAACTTCCCACAGCATGGCCCCAGGACTTGATGACTTTCTTGCCTATGACTGCCCCCAGCTTATAAGCTGAACTACCAGCTCTTCCCCAAAGAAGGCCTTGCATCCCCTACCCGTGTCTCTTTGTGGTGCTCTCCCCGCTTCAAGAGCCCTAACCTTCCCTCCTGTTGGAATCCTCCCTGTCCTTCAGCACTTCAGTTGTCAAATACTACCTTCCTCTGTTCTGCTGAACCTTTGCTTATGCCGCATGGTTTAAACCCCCAGCACTTCCGAGTTGTATAATTCCTTCTCCAGCTCTACCCCTCTACTATAGAAGGTCTTCATCTTTGGGGAACAGGAACCACTGAATGATTTAATGAATGCACTCCTCAGAAAAATGCACCTACACACCAACTTTGTTCACTCTTTCAAAAGGTTTGTGAACACGTGTGGCTGACTGTGTAGCACTACCAAATTTTCAGCTCTTTTGGGACAGGCCCCTTTTTTTGTCTTTGTGATTCCTAAAATGCCTACCAGAGTATCTTCCAAATTAAAAGATGAGGTAATTAATGTCATTTTATGACATTTCAGAGAGAGCTGGAAAAATATGTTCACGTTTCACATTACCAACAGCTTACTAAACATGTCACGTAGAGCTGCCTTTTCACAGTGGTAAAGACGCTTTAAGCTTCAGAGTACAAAATAGCCTGTGTCTGTTCCAACTGTTTTAGCATCTTTATTGTTTTCCCATGCCACGGTTTTTGTCACTATCTCACTGTGGACAGTGTTTTTGGCAATTGCAATACGAATCTACGTATCACAGGACCAATAATGCACAATAATGATACATTTCAGTTAGCCATACTTGGTAAATCACTGTGAGCTCTTCCTGTGTTTATTTCACCAACCAAATGGATTGACCCAATGCTCAGCTCTGGCAACTGTGGTGAATATAAATTACAGACCCCAACCTCACAATCAGGGAGAAGAAAACACATATAAACATATAACTTTTACTTCCACTAGACCATAAGCATCCCAAAATCAGGGACTACTGTGTCGTTCATCTTTGTAACCCTGGTGCCTGTGTCATTCATCTTTATAACCCTCCATGGGCCCTCAACAAATATTTATTATCCTGAGATGATGTAAATATGAGAGATGTATGAAAAAAGTGATGTGTTCAGCTGGATATTCAACAGATGGTTTGAATCAAATGGGATTCCAACCTATAAAACTTCAAGTCCTCATCTGAAAACTTTGTACACATTCCTTCCAGAATGACTTGGCTCCCTAGTCTAGCCTGCAATAAAGCCCAGAGTACCTTGTCTGATGGAATTTCCATGAATCATCACTGCTCAATTCATTGCCTGCCCTGGGCATTACCCAGCTGCTGACAGGCTGTCCCACAGAGCTTTCACCCTCACGACTCCATCTCCAGGAGTTCTGTCCTGTCGTATGTCACACTTAACAGCTGAGATTTTAGTTGTCCTGCTTGGTGAATCAAAGTGAATGTTCATTCTTTCCCTGTGCAGGGTGTGTTGCCCTAAAAACCAAAGGCCTGGTAAGTTTCTTTACCCAGTGAGGATGCTATAAACTCTGGGTCCTTTCAGCTCCACTTGCCATGGAAAGCAGAGGAACAGGAGGCATTCCCAGCAGGACAGCTGACCCATAAAAGTTAATGCACACTTAGCCAGACATAGGTTGTGAGGTCAGGGTCTGTAATTTATATGTATCTTGGTTGCCAGGGTTAAGCATTGTATCAGTCCAGCCCTTTCCATCCTGGTCCCTCCACCCTTTCCATTTCACTGCCCAGCTCTGGGAAGAAACCTAAAACCTCTTTCTTTCTCCCTTTGTTTCAGATTGCTTTTATTAGCCTAGCATCAAGAAGCAAGAGAACTAAAGAAAAAACATTTCTTAAAAGAAAGTACACAGAGGGCAGGTTACCCTTCCATATATCAACAGTGCATGATTTGTTTCAGAAATACTAACAGAGCACCTGCTAAGTGCCAGGCAATGTTTTCTCTGCTGGGAATACAAGAGTGATGAAACAGCCAAAATCCCTGCCCTCATAAACCTTATATTCTAGTGGGAAAGAGAAATAATAAACAAGAGAATTATACACATTGCTATGTTAAATAAGAAATTCTAAGCTGGAAAATAGAACAGAGGAAGAGGATATTAAGTTTTTGGAGGAGGCATTGAAATTTTAGAAAGGGTAGCCAGGAAATGATAGCTAAGAATGTGAGCAGGAAGGAGAGACCAGAAGAAAATTAGGGATTTAGTCATGCGTATCTTTAAGAGAGTAGCATTTCAGGCAAATGGAAGGCTTGTCATAACTCCATAGTATTTAAGACAATGTGATATTGGTATAGGGATAGACAAATCAACCACTGGAACAGAACAGAGAACCCAGAAATGGGCCAACACCTATGAAGAAACCTGGCATCTGACAGGTCCACTGTACAAATCAATGGAGAAAAGATGTGACAGTTCTAAATGGTGCTGGAACAGTTGGCTATGGGGGGAAATTATACTTCCTACCTCCCTCTGTACACAAAAATCAATTCCAGATGATTTAATGACTTAACTGTGAATGGCAAAACTAAGACTTTAGAACAAGTATATAGATAGCCTTGATGTAGCAAAGAATTTCTTTTTTTTTTTTTTCTTTTTTTTGGCCGAGCCGCTTGGCTTTTGGGAGGATCTTAGTCCCCCCACCAAGGATTGAACCTGGGCCCTCAGCAGTGAGTCCTAACCACTGGACGGCTAGGGAATTCCCAGCAAAGAATTTCTTAAACAAGTCATTAAGAAAAAGCACCAGCAGTTAGGGAGATGGATGGTGGTGATCGTTGCATAATGATGCCACTGCATTGTACACTTTAAAACAGTGAATTTTGTGTTATGTATATCTTAACACAATTTCTTTATAAAAAGCACAAGCACAAAAGAAAGATTGATAATATTAACTACACTAAAATTAAGAACTTAACTTTAAAAATATATAAACATACATTTTTAAAAGCATTTGCAAGTTGGGAAAAGAAAGTTGTAAGAAATAATTAACATAAGAGTTAGTATCCAACTATAATCAATAAGAGGAAAGTAAAAACACAGTAGAAAAGAGGGGGAGAAAAAAACTAAACAGATGTTTCACAACAGAGGAAACATAAATGACCAATAAAAGTGTGAAAACATGTTCAACCACATTAGTAATTGAGGAAATGCAAATTAAAACCACAATGAGATAAATATTGTAAGCCCACCAGATGAACAAATATTTTTTAAGTCTGAAAATATTGTGTTGACAAAGAACTCATATACTGCCAGTAGAAGTGTTAATTGATGAAACTACTTTGAAAACAATTTGACATCTTCTGGCAAATTTGACCCTTTGTCCCAGTATTGTAATTCTACTGTAAGTATACTTACAGTATACTGTAATCTCTCTCTGGAGAGATTTTTGTACATAGACATCAAAAAACACTGATGAGAATGTTCATAGCAACATCAGGATAAACACTGGTAAGTACCCATCATCAAGAAAATGGCAAATAAATTGTAGTCAGTTCACACAGTGGAATATAAAAAACAGCAAAACTGAATGAACTACAATTAAACACATCAACACTGATGAATCTCAAAAATACAATGTTAACTGAAAAAGCAAGTCAGAGGAGAATCCATAGGTGCTGGTATCTTCCACACCACCCCTCACCCTCCCTCCTGCTCTCTGCTCCTGGTTCGTGTGAATCGTCCTCTTGTGCCTTCTGCTTCCAGACCTTCTGAAGGCAATTAAGAGCCCCAACAGGATGCAGGAAGGAGAGAAGGAAGTGAGACAACGTATCTGTTCCCCTAGCTGCCTTCCCGCAAGGCTGCCTATGTCCCTCCGCCTGTCACTGCGCACCTCAAGGTGACCGCCTTGAAAGGACTCCCTTCCTCCACCTTTCAGGTCTCCACACCATAACATGTTGACTTTGGTGAGGCCCTACCTGATTGCACTATCGACCCTCATGGTTCCCTACCCCCACACCTTCACAAATGGTCTCTGCAAAAAATCATCTTTGAATCAGCCTATTTTGAGTGTGCTATCTGTCTCTTCTTGGAACCTGATGGATACATATCAGCATTCATGTGAAAGCTTAAAAAAGTGAAATAATATATTGTTCAGGGATCCATACTGCAGGTGGAAATTCTCAAAAACGCAAGAGAGAAATTAACACCAAATTCAAGATAGTAGTTGACTCTGCGGGGAGGAAGAGGATGCACCGTTGGGGGCACATGGGCCTTCACAGGTTCTGGTATGGTTCTGGGGCTTATGCTCAATACTGGGCACACGAACATTCCTTTTAATATTCTTCTTCAAGCAGTACATATATGTAAAGTGGACATCTAAAAAGGAAAAGGGACAGCCCAAGAAATAGGAGAGCACAGTCAGTCATCCTCCTCATGGGATCCCATTGGGAACACAGTAGTTTTCACTCTTATTTCCTGCTCCCTCCACCCCACACCTCATCCCCACTTCCTATCCCTCCAAACCGGTATGTTCTCTCCCTTCTCTCTTATTAGCCCCAAGACAGGGCTGACATGGCAGGAGGGACTGAGGTTTCAGAGCAGCGACCATTGAAGGCCTGGTGTGGGCTTCCTGCAGACAACCATTCACACCTGATGTCCCTTGTCTTCTGTCCAGGGTCCTGGCACCAGGTGCTCACCCTGGCAACACAGGTCCTCCTCCTGCCTATCTGTCTCTGAACCGCTCAGGTGCATACATCCAGAGTCCTTTTCACTGAGAGTCACCAGCCTTGCCTAAATTCTCACCCCCACTTGCTAGTGTAATTCACCCCTTCCTGTAATGACCTGGGAGGAGGATTGCCTGAGCCCCCCAAACAGCTCGTCCTGCCAGGAGCTTCTCAGCATCTGGACACAACTGCAGGGGGCAGGAGAGGTAGATTACTAGTCTGACCCTCTCACTTGGGGTAGCATCGTGTGGACCAGAGCACAGAATCCTGAATCTGGGCCTGGGATGGAAGGAAGAGAGATGGGATGGGAACTATATGGGGTCTAATCCAAAACCTCTGCTTCGAGTTTATCTGTCTGGTAAGTGTGGCGGCTAGCGGGACATGGGCATGAAATGAACTCACAATGAACATAGTATCCAGTAAAGCTGTTCACTCTTGGTGCTGTTTATACAACCAGGAGACTAATAAAGAGCACAGAAAAAGATGTGACCTCGGTTTAGCCACATGGAAGTGCTTTCAATACTGGTATTTATAAGCTCCACTTACCAGTTATGGATAATTACTTATGGACCATAACTGTAGGTATTCGATTACTCTGTGTCAGATTAATTTTTTGGCAGAATTTCTTTTATCACAGTACTTATTATTCATGCCAGCTCAGAGCATCCAAAGACAAGAAATACTTATTTGAGGTTAGCACACAACCCAATTTGGAGCCTAACAATTTAGTATTATTTTTCTTCCCCTATTTAAATGTAAGCTGATTGGAATCCCTGTGCTAGACTCATCTACTTAGAATCATCTTTTGGTATTAAAAGGAATGTAGTTGAAGGAAGGGGGGATAAGAAAAGAATCTAAATAATCAAGCAACTCACCTCAGACACAATTTTGTCTTATGCTTTATAACTGATGTCATTTTCAATGTACTGTCTATTCAACCTGCTAAATGTGAACTTCTGAAGTGAATTGGTTATTTTACATGAATTCAACTAGGTCTGGGCAACATCCATTGTTCTTTGGGCCCAAGCTCTTCTGAATATATGAATTTTTAATATGAGACTGATGATTAGACCATGAGCTCCTCGAGGCCAAGCTGACCAGCTCCCAGCACACAGCAGAGATTCCAGAGTGTCTGCTGAACTGAATTGAACTCTTCTGTATTTATTCCTGATTCCAGATGTGCTCTCATATGCCTTATGATGTAATCGTTCACAGGAGATGTGTTTTCACTCTAGACTTTGGCTATCCCATTGAAATTCCTGAACAAAATATTTTCTCTCCATTGGCTGGTTTTTGGAAACTGAAGTAGTTGTAAATATGATCCTGCTGTGATGCCAAGATTTAATTCCAGCTTGACAGGCTCACTGATAATCATGTGCAAAAGTTAGGCTCCTTAGCTAGAAAATGATTTTAACATTTCAGAAAATGGAAATGTAAAAATAAAAATAAATCTGCCTTTACTCTGACTAATCTAGACACTTGAGGAGAAATGCTCAGGGTTATCCTCAGTGAGGAAAGAGAAGGGGCCTACCTGACACACGTGTGGTCACCTCATCTGCATTTTCTTCTCTTTGAGCAACAAAACAATCTGTTAGCCAAGGGCCCATGGGGTAAAAACTTCATCCATCTACAGGGAACATGGTTATTTCTTATGAGGTTAATATTTCAGGGTCAGTGCCCCAGAAGCAGTGTGGTGTGTACTTGGGACCCAGAATTGTCTTCTCACCTACTGCTCTCTTTCCAACCTCTCTACCCCACAAGGTGCCAGACAACGGCCCCAAATCAAAGGCTTCAGCCTCTTCCTCAGGGACACTCACCACCACTTCCTCCTCACCCGACCCCCACACACACTCAGGCCACACAGGCTATGCTCAGAACCAAGGTCAGTGTTTCCCAGAGTACATTTATGAAGGAATTAGGTTATTTTTTCCTTTTTCCAGGGGAGTGATAGGAGCAGCTGTTTTCCTGGAAACTCAGTTTAATGACCTTCACCGTGGGAATTTTCTGTCTGCTATGTAGACTTAATCCGATCTTTTTTATGTTATATTAACTCCAGACTTTTCCAATATATTTGTTTCCTAACAATCACAGTATGGGCATTTGTGGAACACATTATCGTTTTCACAGCAATTTCATTTACATGATCTAACCCAGGATTTCTCAAACCAATTGAATTTCTGGAGTCCTTTCATTCAAATATAATTTCCATTTTTTTCTTTCCGTTTTCTCCTTACATTTTTTATGATAGGTGTTAGGTGAGCTGACGCAGGTTGTGAAAGAATTCATAGAAATATTAGCAAGGGAAGAAAAGAAAGTTTTTATTCACTTTCCAAGGGAGGAAAGGGGCCAGACACAAAGAATGGCATTGGCACTTGAAGGGTGGGGGTTTGAGTCTTTTATTGGGCTTCAAAGAGCAAGGCGCAGGAAAAGGGGTGGGTTTATGTCTATTCTGGTCCACAGCAGTACTCGGGGCTGGCTGTGTCTCTATAGGATGTGCTTTTTGGAGAATAGACCTGCAGTCTTCAGTAGTTTTCCAGTTCTTGGGTGTCTGAAAGAGACTTAATAGGGGTCCTTGACAGGTGTTACTCCATTTTGAATCATGTTAGATAGGTTTACAATAAGCTTTAAAGAACTTTTTTTAAAGCATATTCTGAGTCATCTGGAAGCCTGTGTTATTTCCAAATATGCCCTCAGTCCAGCCATTGCTTGTGACATCAATCCCGTTAGTGCCGTGTGATCATCTGAAATGACACAGTTTGACTTGCCATGTACAGTCAGCCCTCCATATCCATGGTTCTGCATCCTTGGATTCAACCAACTGAGGATGGAAAATATTTTGGGAGAATGTTTTCCAGAAAGTTCCAAAATGCAAAACTTGAATTTGTCACATGCTGACAATTATTTACATAGCATTTCCATTGTATTAGGTATTATAAGTAATCTAGAGATGATTTAAAGTATATGGGAGGATGTGCACAGGTTATATGCAAATATCACACCATTTTATACAAGGAACTTGAGCATGCTTAGACTTTGGTATCCACTGGGGGTCCTGGAACAAGCCCTCCACGGATACAGAGGGATGACTGTATTGGTAAGCGTGTCCAGCTGTTCTTAGATTATTAGCAGTTTCTAAAGTCAAAATACCAGTCATCACCCTGCATTATCATTGTTCTTAATTTAGATTTTTATCAACAGTTATACAGACAAAACTAGCTTCTGTCTTGCACTCATTATTTGCAATTGCAAGACATTCTCATGAAAAAGCCTTTAGTTTCTTAAGATATTCAACAAGTCAAGGTTTGTTTGATACTGTGAAAACAAACCAGTGTAGAAAAGTCAGGTACTATTAAAAGCATAGAGGTGAACTTAAACATGAAGAGGATTCATTGGTGCCAAATAAGGTAAATGATACTTTATTTCACTGAACAAAGGAAGATTTCACAGCATTTGGAATAGTGATTTGTGGTGAGACACTTGGGTTTTCACAGGGTTTATAATTCCAAAGACACTTAGTGATTTCAAAGAACACACGCTGCTCCTCCAGCCAGTGCTCCATCAGTATTGCAAGCAGAAGTATTGCTCTGATTCGGCCTATGTACAGATCAACTACAGAAAAGTCAATCTACAAAGTGAAAGAGCGGCATGGACATATATACACTACCAAACGTGAGGTAGATAGCTAGTGGGAAGCAGCCGCATAGCACAGGGAGATCAGCTCGATACTTTGTGACTGCCTGGAGGGGTGGGATAGGGAGGGTGGGAGGGAGACGCAAAAGGGAGGGGATATGGAAACATATGTATATGTATAACTGATTAAATTTGTTATAAAGCAAAAAAATAAAATAAAATAAAATTAAAAAAAAAAAAAGTCAATCTACAATGACATAGCAAACTTATGCTTACTAAAGGGGAAAGGGGGGCGGGGGAGGGATAAATTAGAAGCTTGGGATTAACATAATTACAAAATAGATAACCAACAAGGACCTACTGCATAGTGCAGGGAACTCTACTCAATATTTTGTAATAACCTATAAGGGAAAAGAATCTGAAAAAATATGCACTTATATGTGTAACTGAATTACTTTGCTGTATACCTGAAAGTAACACAACATTGTAAATCAACTATACTTCAATAAAAAAAAAGAAAGAAAGAAAAAGAAAAGTCAATCTACAATGAAGGATGTTCAGTTTGTTGTACTTCTAAATTTTTCCCTCCTGCATTTTGTGGTGAACAATTAACTTGATCATTCCTCCAATCAATTGTAGTGACTAAAAGCAAACTCATTTTTTAAAAATAAATAAATAACCAACTATGGTAATGACAATGATTCAGATGATGATCCACTGTGCTCAAAATAAAAATCATCTAGTAAAAAAGTGACAAACTCTATCATTAACCTTATCATATGCTCTTTAATTTTCACAAAACCTCATCCAGCAAATTAAATTAATATTGTTCATTGGAATTCTATCAGCTTTACAATTTTGTTTGTGTCTAACATGTAAATGTATTTAGGTTTTTTGGGTGTATCTTAGCTATGCACATATAAAAACTATCATAACAAGAACAATGACATCAAAATGGTATAACATCAACTCTGGGTAACCTCAAAAATTTTCTTCCTCTTAAGGGCTTCTTTACATTACTTAAGTTTGAGAAATCTAGCCTAATCATAAATTAGATTAACAGTAAAGCTTTTGATTTATGCTACTTAGGATAACTTTCCCACAGTGATTTAAAACAATTTTCAACAAATTTAGAAATGTAAAATCAATTTAAATTTAAAATTTTTTAAATTTTAAAAGTCAGTTATTCCTTTCTGCTCCAAAGATTATTTTATTTGAATGAGGGATAATAGAATTTTATGACTGAGTTATTTCCAGAATGTATTGGCTTAGGGATAGACGTACTAGACCTTTGGAGTGTTTATTTTGTGGGAGATAAACAACGTTGTTTAAAAACACTCTTCCAAAAGGCTCAAGGTTGTTTAGAACATCCATTAACCTTAATGGATTTACAAAATATTAAGGAAGAGAAATGTGTTTTAGTAGCTGTGTCTTTGAGAGATAAAGATAATACTTTCATTGCTAAGAGATTTTATATCTTTATCTCTTAGCCATATATGAATAACCAAGCAACAATTTTCATATCTCTTATGGACACATAATTTTTAACCTACTGCTTAAAATTCAACAGCTACCTTGAAATCAATGAAACTCTGAGAAAACATTCAAAAACCAAAAATGTTTGCTAATGATTCAAGGATGTACTTAAATGGAATACTTAAAAATTCAGGAGTTAAATGGCTTGGAAAGAATATCTATATATATAAATAAATTCTACTTTTATATATATAAAAATGTAATCTGCTAAAAAAAGAACTAAATACTAACTAAATTATTTAACAGATATTCATATTTAAAGGTTTTTTTCCCTAAAAAATTTTTATATTGTCATCAAAAAGGCCCAGGTGAGGCAATGTTTCATATTTGGTGTCTAAAATTTGGAAGTGAAGTCATTTCAAATTTGGAAGCAAGAATCTTGTGTCCCTCTGAGGGTGGAGGCTGAAGGTACTACTGTAGTGCTAGAAGGTTCTATCCCAGCCAGTAACTGGGAGTGTCTTCTGAAGTGTCTGTCTTGAGTGGTTGCCATGGAGATTGTAAAGGAAAATAGAACCAGAATTGCATCAGGATGCAGTCTTAACTCAGCCTGATTCAACACTCGTAAAACAAATAATCCGCAGGAGTCTTTTTAGGTAAACTCCTCCCTGATAGCACCCACCTGTAGGAGATCAGACTCTGGCTGGCAGGTTTCTACACTTCATTCTTTTTTTTTTAAGATTTATTTATTATTTTATTATTTTATTTATTTTTTTTTTGGCTGCCTCAGGTCTTAGTTGCGGCACACGGGATCTTCATTGAGGCATGTGGGATCTTTCGTTGTGGCCACGCAGGCTCTTCCTTGCGGTGTGCGGGCTTCTCTCTACTGGTGGCATGTAGGTTTTCTCTTCTCTGGTTGTGGCGGGCAGGCTCCAGGCATGTGGGCTCTGTAGTTGTGGTGTCCGAGTTCCAGAGAGCATGGGCTCTGTAGCTTGCCGCACGCAGGCTCTCTCGTTGAGGTGAGTGAGCTCAGTAGTTGTGGCACACAGGCTTAGTTGCCCCGTGGCACGTGGGATCTTAGTTCCCTGACCAGGGCTTGAACCCCCATCCCCTGCATTGTAAGGCGCATTTCTTACCACTGGACCACCAGGGAAGTCCCTCTACACATCTTTTTTTTTTTTTTTTTTTTAATTTACTTTTGGCTGCATTGGGTCTTCGCTGCTGCGTGTGGGCTTTCTCTAGTTGTGGCGAGCGGGGTCTACTCTTTGTTGTGGTGTGCGGGCTTCTCATTGTGGTGGATTCTCTTGTTCAGAGCACAGGCTCTAGGCACACGGGTTTCAGTAGTTGTGGTACGCAGGCTCAGTAGTTGTGGTTCACGGGCTCTAGAGCACAGGCTCAGTAGTTGTGGCACACAGGATTAGTTGCTCCACGGCATGTGGGATCTTCCCAGACCATGGCTTGAACCCGTGTCCCCTGCATTGGCAGGTGGATTCTTAACCACTGTGCCACCAGGGAAGCCCCTACACTTCATTCTTAATACTGATTTTTCAAATCATCAGGTATGATGTTTCCAGGACTGTTTCTCCCATTCTTAGGACTACCATACCAGTCGATGATTTGAGCTCAGGACCAACATGAGTTTCAGCACTGGCAGCAGTCTTTAAAAGGAGAGGGTGGGCTTCCCTGGTGGCGCAGTGGTTGAGAGTCCGCCTGCCGATGCAGGGGACACGGGTTCGTGCCCCGGTCCGGGAAGATCTCACATGCTGTGGAGCGGCTAGGCCCGCGAGCCATGGCCGCTGAGCCAGCGCGTCCGGAGCCTGTGCTCCACAACGGGGGAGGCCACAACAGTGAGAGACCCGCGTACCGCAAAAAAAAAAAAAAAAAAAAAAAGGAGAGGGTAATGAAACCCAGAAGAAAAGGGGTCTTACCCAGACCAGGTACCAAAAGAATGGCTATCCTGTGCTTGGTGTAGACAGACATCGCTTCCATCTCTTGCAACGAATACCTTTATGCACAAAAATAACAAACTAAAACAAACAAAAAAACACCTAAAACATCACGTGTTTGAAACCACCTACCTACTTCTCCAAAATCAGCTAGTCTCACCAACATTAATAGTAGGATGGCAAAGATAACTGGCAACCCTCCCTATCCCCTTTTGATAAGAGGGAAATCCTTTTAATTGAGGTACTTTAATACAGATCAGTACCTTGTACAAGTTGAGGCAGAGAGCAACCATTAAGGGTCCCTGTTTCTGCTGCTGCCTTACCTGGGGTGAAGTTGGAAGATGTCCAACTTTGCATCTAAGCTTGAGGATGAGGACTGTTGTTTCTAAAGGTAGGACCAGAACTCTGCCAGGAGGGAAAATAGCAAGACAAGTTTAAACCAAGATTTATCCAGAAAAACTAACGTCTCTGTTTGAAAAATGTGCTCACTTATTGTCAACTCATCAAAAAACCAACAGCCTCCTTACTCTTACTGGAAGGAAGGTTGAACTCAAACAAGTAGATACATGTTACCCCACACACAGGGACTGGACCCCATCTATGGCCCAGTCCCCAAACCCAGCACATGGGGACACTCAGCCATGGAATTGTCAGGACGAGAACCCAAGCTTTCTGATTCCAATCCCAGTGCAAGAACTAGTGTGAAGGCAGACTTGGCAGCTCCTAGTGACAGATGGGATGAGGGAGACCAGGACAGGGAGGCAGGGAAGAGAGTGCAGAGTCCAGATGATTCAGATTTATTTATTTGGTTTTGTCTTTCACTATTCCTATGCTTTATTATAAAATGCACTTTCTGAACATTATTTTTACATTTTCTGTATGTTATCTTTAACTTCCATAGCAATGTGTGAGTTTGGGCTTGACAATCATCTTACACAAATGAAAGTAACTTAATAAAATGACAATTTTTACTGTTTAAAAGAAGAAAATAGAAGACTTCTCTGGTGGTGCAGAGGTTAAGAATCCGTCTGCCAATGCAGGGGACACAATTTCGAGCCCTGGTCCGGGAGGATCCCACATGCCATGGAGCAACTAAGCCCGTGCGCCACAAGTACTGAGCCCATGTGCCACAACTACTGAAGCCTGTGTGCCTACAGCCCCTGCTCTACAACAAGAGAAGACACCACCATGAGAAGCCTGTGGACCCCAACAAAGAGTAGCCCCCACTCACCACGACTAGAGAAAGTCCACAAGCAGCAACAAAGACCCAACGTAGCCAAAAATAAAATAAATAAATTTATTTTAAATAAAAAATAAAAGAAGAAAATGCTTCTCATAATTTGGAGGGAAAGGAGAATGAAGAGAAGTCCACTGCTTCACAGGAAGGCCCAGTTTTGTCGCTGTTAAAACTCTGTCCCCCAGTGTGATATTTCACCCCTCTCGCATCTGGTCCAGGCCTGCTTCCAGGGCCACCTCCTTCAGGCACCCAGCATACCCACAGCCACTCCACACTTCCACTCAGCTCTTCGGTCTTGTCATTCTGTCAGCACTGAGTGCCAGTCTGCAAAATGATATATAGTTTAACTGATATTTCAATTTAAACTTTTCAGTTTGAAATAATTCAGACTTATTAAAAAGTACAAAAAAAGCACCGAAAATTACCTATCGACCTTCATCAGCTGATCCCAAAGATATTTTCCCGCTGCTGTCTGCCTTTCCCATCCAGGATCCCACATTGCATTCAGTTGTCCTGCTTCCTCAGTCTTCTTTACACGGGACAGCTCCTGAGCCATTTCTTGTCCTTCATGTCCTTGGTACTTCTGAAGAGGACTAGCCAGTGATTCTGTTCCTCGCCCATGTTTCCTCATGATTGAATTCAAGTTGTACAATTTGGGCAGGATTATGTCCTTCCACAAAAGATGTTGTGCCCACTCCTGTATTCTATCCATCCAGATTTAGAGGTTACTTATCTGGGTGTTGGAGAGGATGGTTTTCTCTTAGATATGTTGAGGAATCAAATAATAGATGGCAGATTTGTGGGAAGAAAGTGATGCATTTGATTTTTAAATGAGGAGTCAAGGTGCCTGTGGACCCGTTCATGTGAGGATGAGCACCAGGATTTTGGCAAATAAGAGTTGCCAACCAAGTGGAAAGCCAGGAGAGAAACAGTCCTTCTGCTAGTGTCTGGAAATTTTGTATCTTCTTTTATCCCCTCCATGCACTTTCTTTTTATTTCCCTAAAGTCAGTCAGTTCATTAAGAACAAAGCTAAGGATCGTAATTCTAACCACAGTATGCCATGAACTAAATATATAACTGGCCTTTCCTCATGCCAGTTATTTCCTTTGGCACAAGAGAGATTTAGGGCTCACACTGCAATATTGAATAAAGGTGACAAGAGTGGGCACCCTTGTCTTGATCTTAGCTGAAATGCTTTCAGCTTTTCACCATTGAGTGTAATACTGGCTGTAGGTTTGTAATATACGGCCTCTATTATGTTGAAGTATGTTCCCTCTCTACCCTCTTTTTTGAGAGTTTTTATCATGAGTGGATGTTGAATTTTGTAAACAGCTTTTATTCCATGTATTGAGATGATCATATGATTTTTTTATTTTTTATTTTTTAGAAATTTATTTATTTATTATTTATTTATTTTTGGCTGCGTTGGGTCTTCGTTGCTGCGTGCGGGCTTTCTCTAGTTGCGGCAAGTGGGGGCTACTCTTCATTGTGGTATGCAGGCTTTTCATTGCAGTGGCTTCTCTTGTTGTGGAGCACGGGCTCTAGGCACGCGGGCTTCAGTAGTTGTGGCACGTGGGCTCAGTAGTTGTGGCTCGTGGGCTCAAGAGCACAGGCTCAGTAGTTGTGGTGCACAGGCTTAGCTGCTCCACGGCATGTGGGATCTTCCTGGACCGGGGATCGAACCTGTGTCCCCTGCATTGGCAGGCAGATTCTTAACCAATGCACCACCAGGGAAGTCCGATCATATGATTTTTATTATTCAGTGTGGTGTATCATGTTGGTTGAATTACACATGTTGAACCATCCTTGCAGCCCTAGACTAAATCTCACTTGATCATGGTGTATGATCCTTTTAAGGTATTGTTGAATTCATTTGCTAATATTTTGTTGAGGATTTTTTGCATCTATGTTCATCAGTGATATTGGCCTGTAATTTTGTTTTTCCGTGGTGGCTTTATCCAGTTAGGGTTCAAGGTAATGTCCTCCTAGAACGAGTTTGGAAGCATTCCCTCCTCTTCAATTTTTGGAATGGTCTGAGAAATATATGTGTTAACTCTTTAAATGTTTCTATAATTCACTCATGAAGCCATCTAGTCCTGGGCTTTTGTTTGCTGGGTGTTTTTTTTATTACTGATTCAATTTCATTACTGGTAATCAGTCTGTCGTATTTTCTATCTCTTCCTGATTCAGTCTTAGGAGATGGTACTTTTCTAGGAATTTGTCCGTTTCTTCTAGGTTGCCCATTTTATTGGCATATTATTGTTTGTAGTAGTCTCTTATGATCCTTTGTGTTTCTGTGGTGTCAGTTGTAACTTTCTCTTCATTTCTGATTTTATTTGGGCCCTCTCTCTTTTTTTCTTGTTAAGTCTGGCTAAAGGTTTGTCAGTTTTGTTTATCTTTTTTTTTTTTTTTTTGCCGTACGCAGGCCTCTCACTGTTGTGGCCTCTCCCGTTGTGGTGCACAGTCTCCGGACGCACAGGCTCAGCGGCCATGGCTCACGGGCCCAGCCGCTCCATGGCACATGGGATCTTCCGGACCGGGGCACGAACCCATGTCCCCCGCATCGGCAGGCGGACTCTCAACCACTGCGCCACCTGGGAAGCCCTTGTTTATCTTTTTAAAGAACCAGCTCATAGTTCATTGATCTATTCTGCTATTTTTTTAGTCTGTATTTTATTTGTTTCTACTCTGATCTTTATTATTTCTTTCCTTCTACTAACCTTGGGTTTTGTTTGTTCTTCTTTTTCTAGTTCCTTAAGGTGTAAAGATTTTTTTATTTGAAAAATTTCTTGTTTCCAGAAATAGACTTGTATCACTATAAACTTTGCTCTTAGAACTGCTTTTGCTTTATCGCTTAGTTTTTGGATTGTTGAGTCTCCATTTTCATTTTTCTCCAGGTGTTTTTTGATTTCCACTTTGATTTTTTCAGTGACCCATTGGTTGTTTAGTAGCATGTTTTTGCCAAATTGTCTTCTTGAACTATTTATTTTAAATTATTAATTTGTTATATTTATAGAATAGTTAATATTTATAATTTACTTGTACTCAATCTTTATTTTGTATTGTTTCTGGTTAAAATTGGCTTACATGTGGAAACGTGAGATTGGTTGGGTGAGAGGTAATGGAGGGGAGACTTTTTTTTTACTCTGTATTTTGACATTTTAACTAATAACAAAAATGTATACAGATTACTTGGGTAATTAAAAACAAACAAAAACTATTAATATCAGATATAGACAACATATTTATCTTTTAACAACACAAGTTTTAGCTGTTTGATTAATAGCTTTTGAGCTGTACAGACTCCAAGTGTATCTGCCAAGAGTTAACTCAAAAACTAAACTTGGCAATATTGCAGTGAAGTGCAGCTGGTTTATCTCATCTGACATTCAAACATTTAAGGAAAATCCATTTACCCACGTGGTTTATAATGTCCATTAGCTGAAATAGTCTCCCAAGTAGAACTTGTACTTTTGGCTTCAACTGTCTTTATCTTCAGGCTTTTCTTCCTTTTAGGAAGTTTGCCCTGTGCCCCTTTTATCTTTGTGAAATAAACTACCACAATTCTGTTTAAGCAGAGTCATTCATGGGGAGGGTGACCATATAATTTATTGTCCAATAAGCACAGTTTTGAGAGTGGGGTGGTGCTATAATAATCAGGCTGGGGAAACAGAACCACCTCATGCAGAGTGGACTGAATAATCACCCTCCTTAGAAGGCTTTTCAACTTCTGTGATTTTAGGAGTTAGCTTTTTTAATTTTTTCAGTATTTATTAAGAAACAACTAGGTGCTGTAGAAATCAGAAAGAATACATGACACACAAAATCAGTTTGCAGAAAGGTTACCAGGCACTTGAAGACAGGGCCAGTGGCAATAAAAGGCCATATGGGAAATTTCAAGAAAGCCAACTACAGCAAATAACCTGAATATTGCTTTCTTAGTGCCTTACTAATCTATTTTTCTTCATAATGCTCAAGTGAAATTAAATACTATTATCTTTGCTTTAGAGTTGAGATTTTTAAAAAGTCATAGGTCTCTCCCAAAGGCTCAAAACTAATAAAACACTGAGGCTAAACCAAAACCTCTAACGTGACCCCACATGAATTGTTAGTGTCTGCTTCCCGTACATATGATAGAATATAAGGAAAAGTACCTCGTCAGTTACAGGGGATATTCAATGTTAATTTAATATTCTAAACTATAGCTGGTATGGAAAAAGAGCAGAAAGACAGATTAGGAGGCTGAGACTAGGGATGTTAAGGACATACACCAAAGTCAGGAGTAGAGGTCAAATGAGAGGTGAGCAAGAAGGCGTGGACTTACACGTCCAGAGCCACAGATGACCAAGCCCTGGAGGAGAGAGAAAAGGGCACCGCCAGCAGAGGCAACGACGTGGGCGAAGATGTGGTCCAATGTCAATCATTCAGTGTGAGCTGCACTCAGAGTACATTTGGGCCCATATCATAAAAGAGAAATCAGAGACCAAGATCTGTGTATGAAGAGAAATGTATAAAGGCTATTAAGTAAGGGTTGACACTGAGCTGGACTAGAAAAACAGCAGTGCCAATGAAGGGGAGAAAGAATGCACAACACACATTTAGTGATGATCAAATGAGCTGAGAGCTGGAAAAGAGACTTCAAATACATGTGCCTGAGAGAAGGATGGCAGGGTGGCAGAAATACGGAGGTTCCCTGGGAAAGCCAGTTCAGAGTTCGGGTGAGGGAAGTGTACTCGTTTGCTTGGGCTGCCATACCATAGAGTGTGTGGCTTAAATAAGAGAGGTATTTCCACACAGTTCTGCAGGCAAGAAGTCCAAAATCAGGGTGTCGCCTGCGTTGGTTCTTCCAAGGCCTCTCTCCTTGGCTTGTAGATGGCTGTCTTCCCTCCATGCTTGTCTGTGTCCTATCTCCTCTTCTTACAGGGACACCCAGTCATAGTAGATTAAGGCCCACCCAGGTGACCTTATTCTACCTCATTCACCTCTTCAAGGACCCCATCTCCAAATATAGTCACATTCTAAGGCACTAGGGGTTAGGACTTCAACATTTGAATTTGGGGTGGGGGACACAATTCAGCCCATCACAGGAAGAGACTGAAAGAGGGGATTATCTCAATTTTAGTCTTTTATAACTTGCAATTAAATTAGATTATTAAAGTAGAACCAGTTAGGAAGCAGTTGGAGATCCCAGAATTTAGGTACTAAAATGTACGTATTAAAATGTATTCATTGAAGCTGTGAGGCTCCATCACTTCTCCAAGGGAAAGGGTATAGAGATAATAAATTTAAATGAAAAAATTTTTTATTTAGCATGTAATAGCTAGGTACTGTTCTGAGCACTGTGCAATATGCAAAAATGAAACAATAATAAGAAATACACACACACACACACACACACACACACACACACTGCATAACATGAAAATGATCCTAAGAGAGAACAAATAAGTACTAAGAGTGTTTTTAAAAGGAAGAGCTTACACTGGATGGTGAAAGGTACAGACAGAGTCCAGGACTGGGGCTTGGGTATGGTTTATTTCCATCATGAGTGATGACTTTTGCCAGTACTTGATGTTTTCCTTGGATGATCTGTGAGGACAGAGTGATTTACCCCAGGACTTTAGAACAGATCGGAAATCATTTCATATTGGCTTTGAGCAACGCAGGTAAATGTTGGATCAGACTCGGGGTCTAAGCTGGTCAAGATCACGCAGAAACTCTGTTTTATTACTTTTCTATAATAAAATATCAGGAGAAGCATGAGCAGATCACTTAATATCTTAGCGAGTGAGGATTTATCTAGAAGTCATGCTGGCAGCTGCTCCCGCCAGGTCAAGCTGAGGGTCCTGAGATCTCATCTGCTCAGCAGCACCTCCCCGCCCAGCACTGCTTCCACCCAGAATCCCCTGCTCCAGGTCAACGCCTGGTGACTCCAGCAGTGCCCTGTCCAACTGCGGTTGTGTTTCAGGCCGGGAGTGTCCGTTGACTCACAGGACTATGGGTCAGTGTTCCAGGCTAGTAATCTGTCACTTTAGAAATCTCAGGGGAAATATGAGGGAGATAAGTACATTTTGACAGAGATGAGAGAAAGTAAAAAGCTAACATTAGGGATAGCTGGTGAAGGACATACAGGAACTTTTTCATGGCTTTTGGAACGCTTCTGTAAACCTAAAATAATTTCACATTTTTATTTATTTATTTATTTAGGCCATGCCCCATGGCTTGAGGGATCTTAGTTCCCCCACCAGAGATCCAACCCAGGCCTTCAGCAGGGAGATCACAGAGTCCTAACCACTGGACCACCAGGGAATTCCCATTTCACATTTTTAATTTTATTAATAAAAAAATAGAAAGTAAGAAAATGTCCAGGAATTAGTATTAATGAAAAAAGAAAAATACAGTTTTATATATAAAATGATCACAAACATACATGTAAAAACTTCTATAGCAAATATACCAAAATAGTAGCAATGGTTGTCTCTGTGTGGTGGGATTAGAGTTGGTTTTATATTTTCTCTTGACACCTTTCTAACCTCCACATTTTCTCCAATGAGATTTTAAAATTTTGTAACAGAAAATACAAAGACTAAAGAAATAAGCCCCCTCTGAAAGTTCATCGCCTCACTCAGGATCCCTGCACCTCTGTGGAATACCGAGGAGGCTGTCAGATTTCTCAGCACAGCAGACGTGGTACCGAGGCTCCGCCTCACCCTTCAGCCTCCTCTTCCTCTTTCCTCTGGTTGCTCACAGGTCCCAGCCACCCTTGTATGTGCAGGATATCTGCAAGCTGGAAAGCCCTTTCCCCACACCTCCCCCGGTCAAAGACCCCTCCCTCAGGACTCGGCTCAGGCCTTCCCTGACACGTACTCAACTCAAGTTTCACATGAAATGTCTTACCCATTTGTCTATGAGCTCCCTGAGGACAAGACTCAGTGTTACTTTCCACTTTGGAGCTTAGCACAGTGCTGGCAAAGAGAAGGGCCTCAAACGTTTTGTGAATGATACGAATTCCATTCACTGTATTCATTATTTCCCCTCTAGCCCACCCCACCCTGCTTTCCTCTAAGTCCCTATATGCAAAGAGGAACTTGCCTGGATCTAGTCTTATAGTTCTCCAAAAAAGGGATGACGGCATCTTGCCTGGGGTAGATAAATCCAGCAGTCACAGATTCCTGGAAATTCTCCCAAGGGCACTGCAGTTACTCATCCACAAAATGTTTCTGTGTTCAAAGTGCTGAGAGAAACTTCTCCAATAGTTCCCTAATCTATTTCCCTGCAGCTTAAAAGCAAACTATCCCATCTGAGAATTGCAAAGGAGTGAAGCAGAGATTAACTTTTCCTCTCAGACCTACAAAATGCAGTTTCCAGAAGTTTTTAAAAAAGAGTGAGAGAGAGAAACCAGTAAAGGAAGCAGTAAGATTTTCCAGCTCTAACGAGTGGTTTCCCCCATACAAAAACCTTTACGAACTCAAGTCCTTCTTAAGACAGGACTTGGAAACAGAATTTCAAACCATTTTGGAAGCTAAATGTCTAGTACTGTGGCTTTGATGAGTTGGGCTTAGGTTTTCACAGACCACGACTTCACTCCTGCAGCAGAACAAACACTATAGGTGGTAACTACCTAAGTGCTTTGGGCCCTGCCCCTTGGGCCTATCACGGGGACCCGAACATACCTGGCAAGTAGTAAGCACAAAAAATCATCACTGAATGCATACATAGAGGGTTTTTTCTTATTTGCTTCATGTATCAAAACAATTGTCACTCAGAGAGGAAAAAATACAGAGTTCCAGAGCAATGTTGATGGAAAGGGTCTCTTTTCCATCATGGTTCACGACTAGGTCCCTTTTCCTTCCCCAACTGCTGATACCCTTTCCCACCTCCTTCATGGATACTTTCCCAGCTGAAGCCACTCTCTCATCCACAGCTCCTAAGAAAATAAGAGCAAACACACACTGTGTCCATATTTTATATTACAGTGTATCTCTCAGAATGTCACATATATTTATGTGATTTTGTTAATGAGACATTTTAGAGCATAGTTCTTGTCAAAATATTAAAGTTACAAGCTAGAATATAAAGACTTTATTTTATAAAATATCTTTCAATACAATAGCTTGCATTCAAAATAATAAAAATGTATTGAAAAACTGTCACTGTTTGCAGATGGCATGATGCTATACATAGAAAATCCCAAAAACTACTAGAGCTCATCAATGAATTCAGTAAAGTTGCAGAATATAAAATTAATATACAGACATCTGTTGCAATTTTATACACTAACAATGAACTGTCAGAAAGAGAAATCAAGGAAACAATCTCATTTACAATTCCATCCATAAGAATCAAATACCTGGGAATAAATCTAATTAAGGAAGTAAAAGGCCTGTACTCAGAAAACTATAAGACACTGATAAAAAGACATTGAAAATGACATAAATAAATGGAAAGATATACCATGCTCATGGATTGGGAGAACTAAAATTGTTAAAATGACCATACAAGCCAAGGCAATCTACAGATTCAATGTAATCCCTATCAAAATACCAAGGACATTTTTCACAGAACAAGAACAAATAATTCTAAAATTTGTATGGAAACACAAAAAATCCCAAATACCCAAAACAATCTTAAGAAAAAAGAACAAAACTGGAGGCATCATGCTCCCTGATATCCAGCTATTCTAAAAAGCTACAGTAATCAAAACAGTATGGTACTTGCACAAAAACAGACACATAGATCAATGGAACAGAATAGAGAGCCCAGAAGACCCCACACTTACATGGTCAATTAATCTAAAACAAAGGAGGCAAGAATATTACAATGGTGGGGGGGAAGATAGCCTCTTCAATAAGTGGTGTTGGGAAAACTGGACAGGTACATGCAAAAGAATCAAACTGGACTACTTTCTCACACCATGTACAAAAACACCAAAAATAAACAAATGGGAAACATTTGCAAAACAAAAGCATTTTCCCGTTTGTTTATTTTTGCTGTTGTGTACCAGGAACTAACATAGTGTTGTAGGTCAATTATACTTCAAAACCAAACAAACAAACACACTCAGAGAAAAAGAGGTCAGATTTGTAGTTACCAGAGGTGGGGGGTGGGGAAAGGGGGAATTAGATGAAGGCAGCCAAAAGTTACAAACTTCCAATTATAAGATAGAGAAGTACTAGGGATATACCGTACAACATGATCAATATAATTAACACTGCTGTATGTTATATATGAAAGTTGGCAAGAGAGTAAACCCTGAACTCCCATTACAAGGAAAAAATATATATTTTTTCTATTTCTTAAGTGTTATATCTATATAAGATGATGGATGTTCACTAACCCTATTGTAATCATTTCATGATGTATGTAAGTCAAATCATTATCTGTACACCTTAAACTTATACAGTCCTGTATGTCAATTATATCTCAATAAAACTGGAAGAGAGAGAGAGAAATATCTTGAGGCAATGGAGTGAAGTTCTGGTGTTAGGAGAGCAGACATGAGGGTAAGGGAACAGGTTTTGGGTAACAGATTCTCCCAGTGCCCTGGTGCGTACAGCTAACCTTACCTATATACTCCACAGGCAGAATCTTTAATCCACGCTAATGAACTGACTCAACTCCCATCATGATTCCACAAGATCATCAACTCTATTTCGAAGCAGAACCTGACTCCCAACACCCACCCCCCAATCTTTGAGTTCCCAGGGTACTTCGTGTATTCCTCCAGCACCCAGAACTTCAACGTGTAAGTACATACCTGGCTCTCTCCAGTGCACTGTGAGCTCCTTGAAGACAAGGACTCATCCCATCTCCCCAGTACCCAGCAATGTTTGCCATCTCTGAAGTGTTCAGTACATATTTGTAGAATTAATAAATCTCCTTCTTTTCCAGGGTGCCTAGCTGGAAAGTTCACAACAGGTTGGACACAGAATGAATTTGTCTGCAACATCTCAGCCCCATCAGGGTACATTCTTGGCTGTTTTGTCCACTGCTGTATCCTGAAACAGGGCGGACCACACAGAGTTAACAAATACATGTTGAATGAATGAATCTGCTCCATTTGAAAGACTGCCTTCTTACCCACACTCTGACTGCAGACTCATCCTCTCAGTAGTCCCTCTTTCTGTGCTGAGTCTCTGTGATGGTGACTTCTTGACTAAACCAAAAACTTCCTGGAACTCACTGGCCTGCTAGTTCCTATTCCTGGTCCTTCCGAGTTGGTTTTCTTCCTCTTCCTTTCCTCTCCTCTTCTCCCCTCTTAATGTCCTCCTCATCTTCCCTCATCCTCCTATCCTCTTTCTTCTTCTCCCCTTTCTCCTTTTAATTATTTGAGACATGCAAAAAATCATAAACTGTGTCTTAATGGTCCTGTCTCCACCCACCACTCAGCTCACAAATCGAGGTTTACAGTTATAATTGAAGCCCCTGTATGTATCTCCCCCAAAATGCTTTTCCCATGCTTTTCCCTTCCTAAAAGTAGCTGCTATCCTTTATTTTTTTACTACATATATATGTATATAGTATTATTTCACAGTTATTAACTTACTGCATAAGTAATACTTGCTTTTTTTCATGGGAAACATGGAAGTCTAGTTCCTTCTTTGTCACTGCTGTATAATATAACGTTCCATTGTACAAATATATCACAGCTGATCAATTCACTTTGTTCCTAACTGACGTGTAGGTGGTTTTCAATTTTGCTGTTAGGAACACTATTGCTATGCACATTTTTGTTACCCTTAGGTGGGAGCAAAGAGGGGGTTCCAGTTGGCCCCTGGGGAGAAAGTCCAGTTGGCTTTTTCATGAGGACTCAGAAAGAGCTGGCACCCTCCAGCCACCTCAGACCCAGGAACTCAGTGGCTCAGAGGGAGCTGTGCTGGAGTGGCAGTGACAGTAAGGAAGAATGCATTCAAGTTGTCATGTTTCCAACCCTCTATACAAAACTTTGACTGTGTCATGGCACCAAGCTACCCTGCTATGAGATGCTTTTCTAGCAGCCTGGCAGTTCAAGTGTAGGACTGGAGAAAGCAAATATTTGGATTGGCCCAGGATTGGGTTTCGGAGAAAAAAATTATTTTAAGATTGTGCCTCAAGTAGTCTGAAACCATCCAGTAGTAATATAACAGAGAAGAACAAACCTGACTCCACATTGGATCTATTCCCTTAGCTCTAACCCTTGTGCTCTGTTACCTGTGCTTAGTCATGCTGGCTCTGCAGGTTTTGTAAAAGAATGTTGCCTATAGCCTGAAATATACAGGATAGCCTATTCTCAGTGCTCTAACCTTTAAAGGTCTAACACTTTTCATTCATATAGAGATAAAAATTTGCAGAACAGATAATAATTGTTGTCTTGTTGGAGGTTTACAGGAACATGGTGACCAGACCTACATGGACAGCTGCAAGAACAAAGAATTATCACATATCCTCTGGGGTCTGGTTGGCACCAAGAAGTTTGCAACAACCAGCCACACCTCCTCCCCTTTTAGTATAAAAGAAGCCTGAATTCCAACTCAGGTAAAATGCTTCTCTGGGATACTAGTCCACCATCTTGGTCTGCAGGCTTTCCAAATAAAGTTACTATTCCTTGCCCCAACAGCTCATCTCTCCATTTACTGGCCTGTCAAGCAGCAAGCAGTACAAGCCTGGACTCAGTAACACTGTCTACTTTTAACTCTAGGCTTGTCTTCTTAGTTCTGCAAATGGAATTTCATTCTGCTTGCCTTTTTCTCTTTTTCCTCCAAATCATTGCATTTGACAGAATTACTGATCCACGACTTACCCATTTTGGAGATGACATTGAAAGACTATGTATAAACATGGAAAAATGACTCCTTAGCAGTGTTGGTAGCCAAAAGATATACTAATGTTAGTTAAAATCCTCTTAAATGCCCCAGAACCTGGTGTATTAGAATTCTTCTTAAAGCTCAGTAGAAAAAAATATTGAATGAAATCCACTTTTCTACCCACAATGTTAACCTTGACTCTGAGGTAGCATTTTTTTTCACCTTTTATGCATAGACATTTTAATGTCACATGGTATTTTAAAAGCCTTGATAGTCCTCTCAATAGATGAAATCCTCACATGAGCTCAAAAGAATACATCCTGCCTTTGGTTCTAACATGTAACATCCTTAGATCCCACTAGATGGCACGGAATTCTCTGCAGTAATTGGAGCACCACCCAGCGGGCACTGAGGGAACAGTAATAAAATATCTTTGGACCAAGGAGGAAGATGCCCCCCCTCCCAGCCGCTGGAGACAGAGTAACAGCTTACTTGATTCACAGAACTTTCCACCCACTCCAACACTTTTATAACCTTTGTTGGGCTCTTCTAAACCCATCTCGTTTAAACTGCAAAGCCAGAAACAAGAGCTGTCATTCTTTTCAAGCCTAAACAGCGCAGAGTCCACTAACAGGATGGTGTTTCTGCCCCCACACGCCCACCTCCTACAGCTCAGCTGTCTCTGTTCACATCGGGCTTGTTTTGTGTGACTCTCACATCTTTCCTGAGACACAGTTCAATGTAATCTGTCCTTCTGCATTTTCTGTCTGGACTTCTCTTGTGTTTCCATTTCTAGCCTTTATTAATTTACAACCTTTTCTTGCTTGATTATTTGTAATCACCTCTGATTCCCTAAACTGATTCAAACAGCATATTTCAGTCTAATTAAAAAGAGATGTTAATAATGGATGCTGTAAACAATTAACAAAACAGGTGTTATTAGTATCAAATCAAAGATAATTCAAGGGGCTTCCCTGGTGGTGCAGTGGTTGAGAGTCCGCCTGCCGATGCTAGGGGACATGGGTTCGTGCCCCGGTCCGGGAAGATCCCACATGCCGCGGAGCAGCTGGGCCCGTGAGCCATGGCCACTGGGCCTGCGCGTCCGGAGCCTGTGCTCCACAACGGGAGAGGCCACAACAGTGAGAGGCCCGCGTACCGCAAAAAAAAAAAAAAAAAAAGATAATTCAAAAATCCTTAATATCCACTAAAATAAACAAGCACTTAAATTCTTAACTTAAGAAATAATTCTTTTTTTTTTTTTTTTTTTTGGGTTTTGCGGGCCTCTCACTGCTGTGGGCTCTCCCGTTGCGGAGCACAGGCTCCGGACGCGCAGGCTCAGCGGCCATGGCTCACGGGCCCAGCCGCTCCGCGGCATGTGGGATCTTCCCGGACCGGGGCACGAACCCGTGTCCCCTGCATCGGCAGGCGGACTCTCAACCACTGCGCCACCAGGGAAGCCCAGAAATAATTCTTAAAGGAAGGAATTTTGAGGGCTTAGCATAGGACAGCTATTTCACCAATTTACGGAATCGTTAATGGAAGAAAGCTTGGAAGTCATCTGGTTCTCTACCATGGTAGCAACCCCTCCTAATTTCCAGGTAGTCAACCAGGCTCTGCCTGAACACTTCCTGGGAGAGAGAACAAGTTTAGTCTCAAATAAAGAAAAGGGAATGGGCTCCAACACAGACAAACTCAAGTCCTAATCTGTGCACTTGCTGTTTCTAGCTTTGTGACCTTGGGTGAACAACAAAACCTCTGAAACGTCCTTTTTCTCATCTACAGTATAGTTTGGTTGGGGGTTGCGGGAAAAAGTAAAGATCCCAATCGCCATGATTGTTATAGAATCAAATGAGCTAACACACTGCCCTTCCCAAGCAGTCCGTTTCACTTTGAGATGGCTCTGATAGGAACCTGTATTTGCCTCCCTGTGTTTTCCACCAGTTGACACTGTTTTTACCCTAATTCCTCTTTCCCAGACAGTTTTCCAAGTAGACAAAGACCATAAGCCTCCACCTCTGACCTCACACCTTCTGACCCCCCACTTAACACAGATTTTCCCCTCTTCCAGTTAGGGCTCTACATCTCTCTCAGCCATTCTTTATATCAACGCTTCCCAAACTTCTTCATGTGGTAGCACTCACGGGAAGGGATGAGATTTGCACAGCACTGGGCTAGATGGACGAGACTGCTCAAAGCCCACAGGTTCATGTATTGCACTGTCTCAGAGGGACCCCAGTGGGGTTGGGCCCACCTGCCCACTGCAGTGACTGCTCACCAAGATGCCCTTGATGGCCTTCCTCTCCTGCCAGTCTCACTTCCCACTCCCTGATCACGTTAGCTGGGATTACCTCCCAAATGAGCTATTTGCAGCCAAATTCTTATCACATCCTAGTAAATAATGAATACCAAAATAACTGGCAAAATGGTAATACAAATAATATCAAAGTAAACCTTTGTGCATTAAGCTCTTCTCCAAAGCATGTAACAACCACTAAGGTAAACAGTGTCTTGATTAATTAATGAAGGCAATTGCTTAAATTCTACACTTCACTTTGCATGTGGAGGTACTATATTCATTTTAAGGGCATTTCCTGACATATCGAGACATTATCTTTCATAGCTAAAGAACAAGTTTGCAAAAGATTTAATGACTTCCAAGTTCCCATCTTTAACAGTAAAGGTACAAATAGTTAAGATTTATTGACCATTTACTGTATGTCAGGCCCTGTGTTAAGTGCTTTGCATCATCCCGCTACCACTGCAACAACCTTATATTATTTTAGAGGTGTTATTATACCCACTTCAAAGTTCTGAACTGGCAAATGGAGAGAAGCTTTGGCAGGATAAACTATTTTTACCCTACAAAATATTATTCTAATAAAGGCTACAATACACACTTGAAGTGAAGAGGAAGATGGGGGCAGGTAACCTGATAATTCAACAGCAACAAATTATCCCTTTCCTCCACAACTTAAGAACATTTTAAGGGCATTTCCTGACATATAGGAAATGTATGAATTATACATACATTTCGGGGGTGAATTATCCACATGGTTGAATCAAATCTTCACTATATATTTTATATTTAGCTAACTTTGAACTTCATCTTAAACAAATGGTCACTGTGATCAGTCCCATAAGCAACTGTGGCTGCAAAAACTGTCAAGGTGATTATTTGATTAGGTAGAACAGAAAATTCGGGTATTTTTAGAGCTGACATTATTGGAATTTTAATAAAATGAGTTGTTTATTCTTGACTTTGTACGACTTCTGGGTTTGTTTTCTAGATACAGAGATGGAATTTGCACCAAAATTCTAAATATAGAGAAATAGTCCTGAGTGTACGGCCAAGTTTTCATGTCAAGATGCTTAAACACTTGTCTGCCCTCATGAAATTGCTGTTGTCTTCCATGAAGCCTTGGCTCCTTGGTTTATTTATATTGACTCACATTACAGCTACTTGATATTTAAAATAAAATGGAAAGTTTGCTGCATTCTACTCAAAACCATGCAAATGGCAGATTTTCCTTTTGCTTCTGGGTGTCTCATTTGTTCAATCTTCTTAGAATAGTAGTCCCGAGCCTGGAAATTACTTAGGTTTCTGGCTGTTCTTTTTGTTTTTTTTTTTCTTATAATTTAAAAATCAAATTATCTGACTTCATCCTACTTTTGTAAAAGTAGGCAGAAAGCCTGTTCCCTGTTAATGATGAGTTGACCATATTCTGACAGTACTTTAAAAAGAGTTGGATGACATACTGGCAGGAGAAAGTCAATTGGAAAAAAAAAAAGTGTACTCATATTTGGAAAATGAGTCAGTGTCTAGGAACCAACTGCATTCAACACACAAGATTTGCTCCAAAGGAGAAAATTGAAAATGCGTCAAGAGAAGCTGCATAATAAATATGTCTAGAGTTGTCAGGCAGGAAATTCTTTATAAAGAATTTATAAAGAGATGCTCAATTTCTGGAGCATCTCTAGACTAAATTGATAGATTATTTTAAAAACTAAAATATATCACTAAATGCATTCAGAACTTTTCCCTAGAAATGTCAGAGTCTGCATGCCTAAATGTGTTCTGGTAAGTTGATGAGTGTCTCTGCTAAAACAAAATACATGAAAAAAAAAAACCCCACCTTTTTAGAGGAGCAAAATTATAATGGCCTATGCCAACATGCCAAATAAACAGCAGATGCATCACAGAGACTGTATATTAAACAACTAACTTGAAAAAAGATATCCAAAATATCACAATTTTTTCTCCTTTTCCACCTAATAATTAAAGTCACATTATCCCTTCCCTCCCCAAAATAAAAAATGAGGAAAGAATAGACAAGGTTAACACACAAAATGACTTTGAAATGCTGCAAAATGGCCTGTTTGCCTGGATGGTTTAGGAAAGAGGCAAACTCAGGTCTTCACGGGAGATTAAGTTGCTTCCTATGGTCACCCAGTTCAAAGACAGAGCCAAGACTGTTAAGATTCTACTTGTTGTGACACACAATGACATTTGTGAGCATTTATAGCACTGTATAGCTTACAAATCGCTTTCACAGACATTAATCATGTGACCCTTATAACAATCCTGTCAAGCAGGTGGACATGTATCACTATTACTGTTCACATTTTACAGAAGAGACTAGAGTCCAAGTCTCCAGATAGCTCAGTTTTCTCTCCTCTAACCATTCTTCAAGTTCAACTCTTAAACTGTACGTCCCTAAAAGATTTCAAGTGCTTTCACTTAGATTGCCTCTCATAACACTGATATCAGAGGGATTGTATCTGTTTACAGATTTATTCTATGTCAAGAACATGAGGCTGTTCCCGTCATTACATTCTATGAAATGATGGGTTGATTATTCAAGAAGATGATGAGCGCTCCAGAGCCAATGAAGAAGAAAAAAATCAATGTGATAAATTAGGGGACCAAAATAAATATGCATCACTTCCCTCATGACAACCAGTTACTAGGCCAGAAAACTAGCAAATGAAGCCCCCGGCTTGGGCGTCGTCAGGAACCCTCACTAAAGAGGCACCAGGCACTGCCCCACCCAGCACTGCAGGAAACATCAAAATACTTCTATAGCAACTGTAACTAAGGACATCATTAGGAAATTGAAAATGCAAAAGAAGAAAAAAGAGTCATAAACTGGGGACAAACAAGATTGTTTCCTGGTAGCGTGAAGCCCACTGTTCACTCCCAGAAAACATAAATATTTAACCACCCGAGGCAGGCTGTAACCAGCTATTTCAGCTGGCCAAAGCCATCCTCCTGATTTATATTCCTTTTTTTTTTTTTTTTTTTTTTTTGGCTGAACCGTGCAGCTTGCGGGATCTCAATTCCCCAACCAGGGATTAAACCCAGGCCACAGCACTGAAAGTGCCGTATCCTAATCACTAGTCGACCAGAGAACTCCCTGACCTATGTGCTTTTAAGAAAAGAAATCAGGGGCTTCCCTGGTGGCGCAGTGGTTGAGAATCTGCCTACCAATGCAGAGGACACGGGTTCGAGCCCTGGTCTGGGAAGAGCCCACATGCCGCGGAGCAATTAACCCCGTGAGCCACAATTACTGAGCCTGCGCGTCTGGAGCCTGTGCTCCGCAACAAGAGAGGCCACGATAGTGAGAGGCCCGCACACCGCGATGAAGAGTGGCCCCCACTTGCCACAACTAGAGAAAGCCCTCGCGCAGAAACGAAGACCCAACACAGCCATAAATAAACAAATAAATAATTAAAAAAAAAAAAAAGAACATAGGGGTTAACATAATTTAAAAAAAAAAAAAAAAAAAGAAAAAAAAGAAAAGAAATCAACCAAAGAGTTGAAAACACAAGGAACTCAGAAATGCATGTCCCAAGCATGTGGTAACAGGCTCTAGTCTGATGGATTGGTCATGAGTCAGGAGAGCAGCCCAGTCACTTATTAACTATCAAAACTATTATAGTCAGGCAGGTATTGTCAGGGACAGAGAAGTGAATCAGAAATAGATTCTGTCTTCAGAGTGTTCAGTGTTGTAAGGAGAAATAAAAGATAAATACTATAAAATAAGCTAGAATGTGACAGATATCAAAAGAGAAATAAGATTATTGCTATTAGATTTTAGATTATTGGAAGGTCTTACGGGCTAAATTTTGTCACCCAAAAAGATCTGTTAAAATATCCTAACCCTTAGTACCTCAGAATGCGACCTTATTTACAAATAGGGTCTTTGCAAATACAGTGAAGTTAAAATGAGGTCATCAGTGTGGCCCTAATCCACTATGACTGGTGTCCTTATAGGAGAGGAGAATGCCGTGGGAGATGGAGACGCAGGGAGAGGACGGCCGCGAGGTGGCAGAGGCAGAGACTGGAGGGGTGCGGCTACAAGCCAAGGAGTGCCGAGGATTGAGAGAAGTAGCAGAAGCCAGGGAGAGGCAAGGATGCATCCGTCCCTGGAGCAGACCAGGGAGAAGACACGTTGATTTCAGACTTCTAGACTCCAGAACTGTGAGAATAAATTTCTGTTGTTTTAAGCCCCCCAGTTATTAATACTTTGTAACTGCAGCCCTAGAAAACTAATACGGAGGGAGAGAACACTTTCTACTAAACAGATTCTTGTAAGAAGTACATCTAAATTGAACCTTGAAGAACTTGTAGCATCTGGATGGTAGGAAATGGGATTTCCTATTTATACGATCATAGCATCTACCATTTCTTGAGGACCCACCATGTGCCAAGTATTGTACCAGGAATCATTCGTATGTAACTGGCGTGGACATGTAGACCTCACCTCCCTAACTGACCCTCCGGTCCACCCCACAATGGTTGATACACATAGAAACTTCAGTTTGGTAAATGGAAGAGGAAGGAGGGGTGGGGGTTGGGGAAGGCTGTGGAGGGAGGGGGTCGGAAATGGAGCAGATGGCAAAGTATCTGTTCCCATCCTAGCCCTGGCCGTGAGCCCCCTGTAGAAGAGAGGATGGAAACAAGTTCCAGAACCTCTTGTGAGATGTTTTGTTTTGATGTGAAACCCGGTGAGGAAGCAGTCAGAGGCTCCGGAGGCTCTGCATTTGGGGCTGAGACAGCTTCGAGCCAGGGAAGCCACTGTGCTTTCCTCCCAAAGCACCGGGCCACGAGGAGGCACCCAAGGACCAAGCTCTCTGGGAGCAGCAGGGGTCAGCATTCTGGGTGTGGGCTGTGTTCTCATGGTGGACAGTGACCCTGGAGACACTCCAGCCTTGGCAAAGCCAAAGCTGGTGGCCTTGCAAGCAGATGGTGGACGTATGGAAGCCGGGGCAGGAGGACAGAGGAGGGCAGAGGCCCGTGGCAACTGCGACAGAGGCAGGTTGGCAAGTGAGCGTCTTTGGGAACTTCTAGAGCTAGCCGGAAATACTTTGAAGGGAGTTAACTGCCTGCAGCCAAGTATGATAGGAATTCATGCCATAAAAATTAGAATATGAAGAGAATGTGAGACCTTGTTTGGAGATAGCAGGCTGATGAGGCTCGGAACACACTGCTTAGGACAGATTTTCCCACTTAATTCAACCGAAACCCATCATTATCCCCACTTTACAGGCCAGAAAACTGAGGCTAAGGAGGTTAAATAACCTTCCCATCCTGTGACCCAGTCACTAAGTGACTGAATCAGAAATAAAACCGGGACTTCCCTGGTGGCGCGATGGATAAGACTCTGTGCTCCCAATGCAGGGGGCCCAGGTTCGATCCCTGGTCGGGGAACTAGATCCCACATGCATGCCTCAACTAAGGAGCCCACGTGTGGCAACTAAGACCAGGTGCCACTAAATAAATAGTATTAATAAATAAATAAAACGTTAAAACAAAAACAAAAAAACATATCTGTCTGCCACTAAGGTCTGTGCTATTGCTGCTATTCCACAGTTGCTGATCTAGGCAGGGGGAAAGCATGACACTTGCAAGGAGTCTGGGAAAGGCTGCAGTAGGTCAGGACACCAGCCAGGGTCCTGGCAAGAAACAGAATGCAACCCAAGTTGTTTGAATGAAGAGACGAATAAAGATACTACTGACACAGCTGTGGGCAGGATTAAGAGAACCGACAGGGGATAGTCAGCCAGCCAGAGGCCTGCAGTAGATGGAAGCCATTACAGTCCTAGTGGGTCCCAGTGGGACGTGGAGCCACGGAGGAAAGGCCACCAGCCACATCCATAATCCTGGAAGGACGTGGCCCTGCCAGAGACGCAGCAGCAAAGCAGGGAGAGTGGGGAAGGATAATCTGATCTCTCCTCTCACTCCCCATCTGCCCCTGCCACGTACCAGCTATGCCCCCTGGAAACCCGCTGTCGGGGAGCCTGGGAGAGGCAGGCAGCGGCGGGGATGGGAGACTCACAGAGACGGAGAAGGAAGACATTTCCATGGAGAGAAGGGACATAGAGGCCACATGCTGGGCTGGGCCATTTCCTGCCCTACTCTGCCCTGTCCTATGTCACAGAGGATCACTGCTCCCAGCCTCCTTTGCCCTCTGTTTTCTGCATCAGTTCAGCCAGAGGGAGGCCCTGACGGAGACTCTGGGGCAGGAGAGGAGAAGCCAGGGCATTTTCTCCTCTCTTGGTGCCTTGGGTGTTGTCTATAGCAGTAGCTGCCTCTCCCATGGACCCAACTCTTGCTGCAAGACCTGCTGTGGTTCCAGCTTCTTCCTGGCCACCCCAGGAAGAAGGTCCCTTTGCCCCTTAAGCTCTAGGCAGTGGTAGCAGCGTCTTGCTCTGAATGACCTCAGGGATGCCTCTCTGTCCCACTTCAGGCCTCTCTGCTCTGTCAACTCCCGTGTAACGAGTCCCTTATACTAAATTCTGTCTATTTAAAATATCAAGACTATTTGCGGGACCCTGACTGACATAGGAAACTCATATCAGAAACCTCAACCTTCCCAGAAAGTGGGGGGGAAATGAATGTAAGCATGACCTGCATATCATGAAAGCACTGAGTAAATCACTATTGTGAGCCGGTCCTTTCCTCTCACTGGAGGTCATGCCAGCGAGACTTTCTTACCCCTGGGGGTTGCACACAGCCTTGTAAGAACTATCCTATCAGAATTCTTGGTCTTCTTGCTGACTTGTCCTCCTGCTGCAGCTATCTTATCAACACCATCCCTGAAGCGAGCAAATTCTCTACTTTCTCTGTTCCTGCTTGTTTACCAGAGAAATAACTACTTGGCCAAAAATCTCTTCTCCTGGAATGTTTGTCTGCTCTGTTCACTATATCCATAGCCCGCATTTCCAACAATCCTACACCCATGTCTTTCCGCAGAGTCCCTTGAATCCACTAAGGTTCCTCTCAGTTGATACAAAGGAAATCTACTAAGAATCAAAGCCCCCAAATTTATGACAACATGCTATAATTTCATACATGGAATTATAAAAAAACTGGAATGGGTTTTAAAAAATGAAATAAATGCTGATCTAGAAAACCTGACATAGAAAAATCAATACGTTATTAAAGTGATTATCCACAAAACAGTTTAGTATCTTTTTCACTTTAGAATACCACACTCCCACCATGCACTTGGAATTTGATTCAATTTACAAAGTTTCCATTTGCCCACAACTCTTCAGGACCACCTGCCTTTGCAAACTGAGTTCCAGCTCCAATCAAGGGTCCAAACACTTATTAGGACATTTCAGACAGAGGTTCAGTGTTTCTCGAACACATACTTTTTGTTCTAAGCTGGGATGCACTTTAGTTGTTGAATGCTGAGGTGTGGTTTGCAGGAAACCACATTCTTGGTGTGATTCTTTCCTACGCTCCACCCACGCCCTCTGCCACTGTCTTCGGAATTCCTCCCATGCCTAAGCCTAGATGTGCATGTGGTCATTATTATTTTTTTAAATTTATTTTTGGGCTGCGTTGGGTCTTTGTTGCTGTGCGTGGGCTTTCTCTAGTTGCAGCAAGTGGGGGCTACTCTTTGTTGTGGTGCGCGGGCTTCTCATTGCAGTGACTTCTCTTGTCTTGGAGCACAGGCTCTAGGCTTGTGGGCTTCAGTAATTGCAGCATATGGCCTCAGTAGTTATGGCACTCCGGCTCTAGGGCACGCGGGCTTCAGTAGTTGTGGCTCGCGGGTTCTAGAGTGCGGGCTCAGTAGTTGTGCACGGGCTTAGCTGCTCCGCGGCATGTGGGATCTTCCTGGACCAGCGTTCAAACCCATGTCCCCTGCATTGGCAGGCAGATTCTTAACCACTGTGGCACCAGGGAAGTCCCACATGTGGTCATTATTGAGGAGTGCTCTTAGGAACAGCCCTTACAGAGTGAGGAAGCAAGATCAGGCAGAAAGAAATGCGGAGCTAACTTAGATGCAACTGAGGTTTGGCCAATCCCATGGGAAGCTCTGGAGCCAGGGTGGCCCTTCAGATATGTTCTGAATTGAGGCAAGGGTAGGGTCTTTATCTTCCCACATCTGACCGCTCAGCCCAGAGTGTGGGCTGCCATGGGGGGCACCCTTGGGCCAGGCCATGTGCTTCAGCCAAGGGCCATGCCTGGTAGGCAGTGGGGATGGGGTGCCAAGGGTGAGGATGGAAGTAAGAGGGTGGGAGTCGGGGTGGGGCTGTCTGGGGGCCATCATCAGCAAGCACTGTTCCCAGCTGCCGAGGGAATCAAAGCCTTGGTTCTGACCAGGGATCAGCAGGAACAGCACAGTGTCCACTCCACCCTAGAGAGGCAGAGGATGTGTCTTTGCTTCTTGATATCGGGCTCTGCCTGTGTGACTTGCCTTGCCCAGTGGAATGAGACAGAAGTGAGTGTGCAGTTCCAAGAGACCTTGCATATTTCCAATCTCTTTCTTATACATGTGCAGGCTGACCTGCTAGGCACAGGCAGAAGGTGAGAGGCACTTAGAGCACAACTACCGGAGCAGACCAGCCACCAGGCCAAGCCCAGTGTAGACCCACAAACCCCCAGGGTGGCCCATAGTCACCATAGAAATAAGTGCTTGTTTGTATGATGTGGTTTGTTATGCGTTGATAGCAAGTCCCTAGGACAGGCTCTGGCTCAGCAGATCTGGTCCAGTGTCCAGTACTTGTGACAGTTAAATCTATGTGTAACCGTGACTGGCTGTGGGTGCCCAGATTCAACATGATCCCTTGGTGTGTCTGTGAGGGTGTTTCCGGGTGAGATTAACATTTGAATCAGTGGACTAACTTGTTCCCCTCAGTGTGAGTGGACAGCATCTACTTTTGAGGCCCTTAAATAGCACAAAAGGCAGAGGAAGGAGGAGTTCATAATTTTTCCCCCCACCTCACTACTTGAGCTGGACATCTCACCTTATCTTCTCCTGCCCTTGGACTGGGATTTACACCATCAGCTCCCCTGGCTTGTAGGCCTTTGGACTTGGACTGAATCACACCACTGGCTTTCCTGGGCTCCAGCATGCAGACACCAGATACCACCTTCTTAGGGGACTTCTCAGTCTCCACAATTCCTCATAATAAATTTCCACAAGGCGAGTCAGAAGCACTTGATCACTATGAGTTATGGTCCATATACACACTTTTATTTCTAGGTGCACAAATAATGCCCCTGGAAGATACTGTGGATGAAGCGGTGTAGCAGAGAATGGGCCAGTTCCCACTGCCCTCCAGCCCCCTAGGCTGCCTCTGTCCTGCCCTCCGCCCTCCGCATGTGTAGGTTCTGGCCATGTAGGAGGAGCTGGAGTTGGGTGCAGCAGAGCCAATGGTAAACTGGAGTGTCTCCCTGTGGGTTCCTGGACCCTTGAGCCAAAGACAATATCAGATGGAAGAGGCAAGAAAGAACAGGGGCAGGTGTCTCTGGTCCTATGCTGGTCTTGCCCCATGGCTTCCGGGCTCTGGGGTTTTCTTCACTTTGCAGCACGTCATGTTCTGAGGCATCAAGAATGGTCTGTGGGGCCCTCCTTGTGCAGCCACTTCAAATGCTGCTATAGCCGGAGAGATTTTGTTCCCTGAAATTCTACTGCCAGGTTTTGGCAGCATGCTTTGCTTTTTTCCTCTTCCTTTTAAAGCTGACAAGGAGAAACAAAGTGCAGAAATAATGTTGACCAAATAAAGAGATACTATGCTTTTTTTTAAAACCTCATTTGCGTCAGAAAAGCCATTCCCAAATGAGCCATAACCAGATGAGACTATACATACCCCAAGTCTTACAAGAGAAAGTTCTAATTGCAGACTTCATATTTTATGATCAGGGCGTCCAAAGGGAGTTGAGACTTTGAAATTGTTCACATCTCTCGCTCTGAAATCTTCACTATGGCACACTGTTCCTAATTATTAGGTTATTTCATTTTAAACATGAGAGAAACTGAGAGTCCTCCCCCTTCACTTCCCAAATTTCTAAAACAGCTACTTGTTGTTTTTAATGGTGCTGAAAAAAAAAAAAAAAAAAAAGAAAAGAAAAGAAAAGAGAAAAGAAAACAGTGCATTCCTGAAACATTACAAAAGACCAACAGAAGACAAGCAAGGGCAGCACACTGAAGAGAATCCTGGGGAAGGGCTTCTCAGACATTTACACCAACACCCTAGCGAAAGAGGAGAGGAGAATGGCCCCTGGGACGTGCGGAGTATAAATAAAAGTGAAAATTCCTCACATCAGTAAGAGCTCACTATGCCAGCCGCTCTCCCCACATTTAATATGTGCTTGTCCTTTATTCTCATGATAACCTCATGAGGCAGGTGACACTATTACTCCCATTTTATAGATGAGAAGATTGAGAAACTGATACACAAACAGGTTAAGCAAGTTCCCAAGGCCCACAGGTAGAAAGTGGTAGAGCTGAGATTCAAAGTCCTGCTCCAAAGCCTGTGGTTTCAACCCTGAGTCGCCATGAATAGTCTGTCACCAGCTTAAAAAAGCGCATGGAGGATAGGAGACAAAGATGCAGGGTAGGAGGACTTGAGCTCACCTCCTCTCATGAGCACACCAAAATCACAACTAATGGCTGAACAACCATCAATAAAAAAGACTGGAACCTACCAACAAAGGTATTCTACATCCAAAGACAAAGAAGAAACCACAATGAGACAGTAAGAGGGGTACACTTGTGATATAATCAAAAATGCATATGGATATTTCATTCTAGTCCATGATATTTACATGTTTGCTTTAAGCTAAAAATATTTCTTTCAAAGATTTTTATCTACATTTTCCAATGTCCTACTTCCCTTCTAAGTAAAATATGCCCCAAGAAGGTACACCAAGCATTTGAGGTGGTGTGCTCAGTTTGAGGAACACTGGCCCAGTGTAGGTAACTTGCCCCCCCAAAACAAAAATACCTTTATTGTATCAGTCATGATTAATGTGTTCAATTAACCAAATATATAAGAAAGATTAGTTTCTTCCCCAAAGTCAAAGCAACTAATTCTAAAGGGTTGTGGGTAAAATGGAATTGAACAAAATAGATTAACAGTAATTTAGCAGGAGAAAGGAGGCTGACACATGAGTTAGATGAGGCTCACCGTGGCTAAACTCAAAATAAACATAAGACTTGACATAAGGCAGAGCATCTTATGAGCAGGATATTTTTAGTTTGGACTGAGATATAAGGACATGTGAAAGAGAGAGAGAGGAAGAATGTGTGTGTGCATGCATGTGTGTGTGTGTGTGTGTGTGTGTAAGAGGGAGAGAGAAAATTTGGAGAAGGAGCTCAAAGTCTGCTTTTGTTATAAAAGATATTGCAATTTTTTTTTTTTTTTTTTTTTTTTTTTTTTGCGGTACGCAGGCCCCTCACTGTTGTGGCCTCTCCCATTGCGGAGCACAGGCTCCGGATGTGCAGGCTCAGCGGCCATGGCTCACGGGCCCAGCCACTCTACGGCATGTGGGATTTTCCCGGACCGGGGCACGAACCCGTGTCCCCTGCATCGGCAGGCGGACTCTCAACCACTGTGCCACCAGGGAAGCCCAAGATATTGCAATTTAATGGGGGAAAAAGTAGAAGATTTAGAGCAAATTCAGCCATGAATGAGAACTTTGTAAGTAATACTTAATGAGTGCAACTTATTTTATCAAATCTAAAACATCATCAGTTACAAAATTCATTCAAATTTCAAAGATCAAAAACGTTTTATAAAAATTTCATCCTGGAATTAATGAAATACAATCATTTATCTGAACCCCATTTGCAAAATGAAGATAATATATATTACAGCCTTGCAGGGTGATGGTGGAGGATAAATGAGGTAACATATGCCTAACAAACACATAGTGGGTCCTCAGGAAACATAAGGTGATTATTATTTCTACCCCTTTTTGCCAAAAGCAAGTTGATTTCCTTCTTCAGAATAATATTTTAATTTTTACTACAAAAGCTTAAGTTACAAAAGGGGGCATTCACTTTATCACAAATGAAAACAATATGCTGATGGATAAAGCAAGACAGTATTTATCTTCCTCCCCAGTTTGTTCAATGTTTATAGAACAAATATATGTATGTGAGTATCTACACACACAAAGACAGGGATAAATCGCTTTTTAAAATTTATTCACTTGAGCACTGCACTGCATAACAGATAAAGAATGACATTAGAGGAGACACAATTCATTAATTCTCTTTTTATTCTTTATTTATTTATTTATTTATTTTTTTGCGGTACGCGGGCCTCTCACTGTTGTGGCCTCTCCCGTTGCGGAGCACAGGCTCCGGACGCGCAGGCTCAGTGGCCATGGCTCACACGCCTAGCCGCTCCGCGACATGTGGGATCTTCCCGGACCGGGGCACGAACCCGTGTCCCCTGCATTGGCAGGCAGACTCTCAACCACTGCACCACCAGGGAAGCCCATTAATTCTCTTTTTAAAAGTGTTAGGTACTATCGGTGAAATGAATATAAATTACACCATGCTTATACTTAAGGAGCTTTAGAGACTAGTAATGTCTTTCTTATATTTGTGTCTTGAAGCTTTTTCCAATCATCCTAATTAGAAAGTCTTTCCCACCTTCACAAGTCTGTGGATTTCTGTATTATGCTTATCATTTTTATGCAACACGGCATACGGTGGTTATTTATGTTTATATCTTATCACCTCTCCCAGCACATTGAAAAAATAGACATGACAGGCTGTGGCCATGACCCAGCACTGGTCGCTGGAAAGAGCAGTGGAAAGATAAGATTGCAAATAAATGGAGAGTAATTCTAACGACCAGCCATGGGTTCTAGGCCATATAGAGAAGGGCTAGAAGCCAAGGCACTGAAAGATGAATTAAATAAAGGGATCGAGGTGATCAAGCTTTCCTTGTGCTCAAGAGTAGGTGCAGCTTCAGTGAGATGTGAGAATTGGAAGGAATGGGGTTGAGAACTACAGAGAAGAAAAGGGACATTTATATTGTCACATGGGAGAGAAGTTCAGAGTGATGAAAAGGTTCCTGTTATGACTCTCCCAGTGGGTAATGGAAATAAGATTCAAGAGTTGAGGTGAAAATCTATTGAACTGAGGTGGTAAATACGTTCTAAAATCTAGGATGCTAGGTCCATGGTTGTTGAAACACCCAGGACAAATTCAGAAGTTAAAGTAGCAGGGACAACAGTGAGCTTGATGCCATTAGATCTTCTGAGAGTGTGTGTATGTCCGTGAACCACAGCCACAGGTTGGAGAGTGCGTGGCATAGCTCAATGTAGCAAAGGAAGAGGAGCATTTTCACCAGGGTGAAAGTGTAATGATGTCTTACAGTGGTTCTCAAAGGGTGGTTCCTGAGCCTCAGTATCAGCATCACCTAGAAACTTGTTAAAAACGCACATTCTAGTCTCCACTCCAGATTGACAGAATCAGAAACTGAGGGTAGGGCTCAGAAATTGGTGTTTGGACAAGCCCTTGTGATAGCCGCTTGTCTTGAAGTGGCTGTGGGGAGGACTGAAGGATGAGTCAGCACCACCCACTGACCATCACAGCCATCTCTTGAGTCACCTGTGAAGTTCAGATTCCAATGAAAGCCAAGAAATGGAGGAGGGAGCATCGTGGAGAAAGTGTGGGGGGAGAGAAGAGACAGTTACAGTGGAACAGGTTTCCAGAGACAGCCTGAATGTGGACCCTACTCCTTGCTATCCTCAGCCCTTGCATGAGCTCAGCCGTTCACGACGGAAACTAGGGACAAGCTGGATGAATAACTATAATGTCAATGCTTTATAGGGACCATAGTTATACTGCTAATAACTATATATAATTAGTAACTATTAACCCAGGTGCAATCATAAAACCAGCAGGGGGTTAGGCTCCTGATCCCCCAGTGCTGAAGGGTGGGACATTGCTTTGTCAGATGGAACAGGTACAGCCACACGGACTAATGATTTCTCAGCTTAGCCTCACAGCCTGTGGTACCTAAGAAGCACTCAAGTTCATGGAGTGATTTATATGCCAAGTCTTGTACTCACAGCCTCCCGCTTTGCTGTGATACAAACCCCTCCTGAACCACCACCGGGATCATTCCCCAAATGGAACTAAGTACACTTCGGGTTGCTTCAGCCCTAATTACACAGGTTCCTTCACTGCTGTTTATGTCATTTGAATGTTGTTTTCTTAGGAAGTTGAGGAGGGGTCCTGAAACCCAGACCACGAGGCAGCACCTGCAGAGTTCATTATAGTTGGACCCTCCCCCGTCCTGGTGCACCGCAGCTTTGCTCTTGGCTCTCTGCACTTCTGAATCCCAGGAGTGTAAACACTGGGAAACCTCACCCTCTATCTTGTCTGAAACTTCCAATGGCCCCCTGAATTTACTGATCTATTTCAAATAACTACTAACCCAATACATTTCTTTCCTTCAATAAAATAGATCTCCTTTCTAATCAATACAACCCCCAATGGACAAGGCAGGAAGGTAGGATTAGGCATCCATAGTGAGGAGTGTGGGGTCTGAGGAAGTACAGAACCGCAGTGGGAACGTGCTTAAGGCGAGAGCTTGGAAACTTAGACAGACTCAGGTTCCAGAATGAGATAAGCCAGTTATTAGCTGTGTGATCCTGGAAATCACGATAGTGTTAAAGGTTAAGTGATAATGCATATAAAAGTGCAGAATTCCCAGTAGATGGGGAAACTCAATAAATGGTAAATTGATTTTGCATTTCTTAAAAATAAACAACACCATCCTGCAGGCCAATTTTAAAAAATGCATAATGCAGAATCAAGTGATAATCGTGTATTTACTGCTTTCTATAAATGTAAAAATATTCCTAAGGAGGGAGATACTATTAAGTCTTTTGAATAAGATTCAGGAAGAAATATAGTCAGCACTATGCTGTGATGTATCCAAAGTGAGAAGAAGACATGTCTTCATCCTCAGTGGGGAAGACATGGAATTTTTTAAAACAATTTTTTTAGAGGAGTTTTGGGTTTACAACAAAATTGAGAGGTATGGAAATTTCCCATATACTCTCTGCCCCCACACATGCATAGCCTCCCCCATTATCAACAAAACTCACCAGAAGGATGTTTTTTTACTAAGGATGAACCTACATTGATAAAACATAATTACCCACAGTTCATCATTTACAGTTAACTCTTGGTGTTGTATATTCTACAAATTTGGACACAAGTATAATGGCATATATCCATCATTAACATATCATACAGAGAATTTTCACTGTCCTAAAAATTCTCTATGCTCTGCCTATTACTCCCTCCCCACTTGTACCCTGGCAACTGCTGATCTTTTAATCTTCTTCATAGTTTTGCCCTTTCCAAAATTCCTTATAGTTGGAATCATACAGTATACAACATTTGCTAATTGCTTCTTTCACTTAGTAATGTGCATTTAAAGTTCCTCCATGTTTTTTCATGGCTTGATAGCTCATTTCTTTTTAGTGCTGAACAATATTTCCACTGTCTGGATGTATCACAGTTTATTTATCCATTCACCTACTGAAGGATATCTTGGTTGCCTCCAAGTTAGCCAGTTATAAATAAAGCTTCTATAAACAACCATGTGCAGGTTTTTGTGTGGACAAAAGTTTTCAACTCCTTTGGGCAAATATAAAGTGTAAATATCAAGCAATAGCTGAACTGTATGGTAAGAGTAGGTTTAGTTTTGTAAGAAACTGCCAAATTGTCTTCCAAAGTGGCTGGACCAATTTGCATTCCCATCACCAATACATGAGAGTTATTTCTTTGCATCCTCACCAGCATTTGGTGTTGTCGTGGTCAGCATTTTGGCCCTTCTAATAGGTATGTAGTGGTATCTCATTGTTGCTTTGATTTGCATTTCAGTGGTGACATACAATGTGGAGGTTTTCATATGCCTATTTGCCATCTGTATATCTTCCTTGGTGAGATGTCTGTTTAGGTCACTGGTCCATATTTTAATTGGGTGGTTTGTTTTCTTATTGTTGAGTTTTGAATCCTTTTACATTTTGGATAACAATCTTTTATCAGATGTGTCTTTTGCAAATATTTTCTCCCAGTCTGTGGCTTACCTTCTAATTGTCTTGACATTCTTTTTCACAGAGCAGACATTTTTTTTATTTTAATGAAGTCCAATTTCACAATTTTTTCTTTCATGGATTGTGCCTTTCCTGTCGTATCTAAAAAAGCATCACCTTATCTAAGGTCATGTAGGTTTTCTCCTATGTTTTCTTCTAGGAGTTTGACAGTTTTGCATTTTACATTTATTTCTATGACTCATTTTGGGCTAATTTTTGTTAAGTTTGTAAGGCAACATATGGAATTTTAAAAGCTAAAGATTAATGCTAAGTAACTGTACCAGCAAGGTTACGGGTTGCTTGATTGGGTGGATTGAGTCATGTAGGAATTGAGAACCACAGACTAATTAGTAAGGAAAGGATTTAATTAAGGACCTCTTCTTAGAGGAGGTGAAGTTTGAAGGAAATATTTAACTGGAATTTTGGGAAGGATGTTGATGAGCTGGTCTAAATAACCTAGATTGTGCAGGCTCTAGAAAGCAGACAATGTTTCCTCTGATGAGAAAATAATGAAGCTGGTGGGAAAGCAGAAGCTTAGATGATTTTCTTCAACTATATGAAGATCTATTATATGAAGTAAAAGTGGCTGCCTGAGGAACACCTAGTTTGATGGTATCTGCCCAGATCCTTCCCCCTTCTGTGTAAATAGTCCCAATCCACAAAAATGACCACTACACCCATGTGTGAAGGACTTAACCACCCCCCTCCACAGCCTCAGTTGACTGGACCAAAGAAAGCCTCTAATCCAAGCAAGGCATTCAGATTGTCTCTTCTGGAAATTTGAGATTGGTCCAGCAGAGGAGTCAAAGACCTAGGGGTGACTGACCCACCAAGAGGAAGTGACCTGAGCCACAGAATGACTCTGCCTGGAGAAGAGCAGCCCCTGCCAACCTACACTGGATGTGACCCAGCAGAAAACAACCTGTATTGTGTTAGGCCACTAAGACTCGGGGGCTGTTTGTAGCTGTGTTTCACTTATCTTGACTAATACAGTGAGTTAGACTGTCTCACCCCTGAATAATTCCTTTGAACGCTTGGGCTTGTTAATGAAAGTAAGATTTTTTTAAAAATCTAATCTATAGATGACCTGAAAGATGGATCAAAGGGAAAGAGAAGTTGGAAACAGAGAGATCAATTACAAACCCAACACAGAAATTTAGAATCCACATAATAGGGCCTGAATTGGGGAATAGGGAAGAAAATAAGATGTGGCTGAGAGGAAGATTACAAGAGATAAATCAAAATAACTAATTGTATTAATCATGCCTGGGCATAGCCTGTACTTCTGATGCTTTGGCATCCAGGGTCATTCTGACCCTGGGGAGATTGGCCCTCCAAAGGCTAACCAATCCCTAGAGCTGGTGAAGGCTGGCCTGTCAGCATACCTTTCCTATGGAAACCAAGTTGTCCAGACCCCGCACTCTAACTACCTGCTACCCACCCACCCTAATCACCCAAGGGCCAGGTACGGACAACTAGAGATGACTCCGATGCCCCAGAGCCCACTGAAATCACCCAAATGAGCCAGCCCTAAGCCTGCTCCCTCTGCCTCACTCCTTCCTCTCCATGAGCCACGACGAAGGCTCCGGCCCAATCCTCCCCTCGCTCCCTCTGCCTCCGACCACCCTGTTGCTTCCCCACGTGGCCCTGGGTGGCCTCATGTGCCCCTCCTCTTGTAACTGTAACAACCTACCTTTTCAATGGCAGTGGTCTCCCAAACTGTTGGCCTCACCATGTCTAAATAATAATAAAATTTACATCCAAAAACACTAATTGGGCGTGATGGGTGAGAAAAAGTCAAGTGCTACCTGATCTTGCAGCCCTCTCCACCTGCCCACTGATGTTAGTGGCCTTTCAGCATCTTGATCACATGAGCTGTTTCCAGCCTCAGCCCTTCCTTCTGCTCCGAATTTTTTTTTTTAATTTTTATCTTATATTGGAGCATAGTTCATTGACAATGTTGTGTTAGTTTCAGGTGTACAGCAAAGTGATTCAGTTATACATGTATCTATTCTTCTTCAAATTCTTTTCCCATATAGGTTATTACAGAATATTGAATAGAGTTCCCTGTGCTATACAGTGGGTCCTTGTTGATTATTTGCTTGGAATTTTCTTATCCTCTCTCTTCATGTGGCTAACTCTCTCCTGACTGTCCTCAGGTCTCTGTTCAGATGTCACTTTCATGTGAGGCTTTCCGAGTCTCCTCAATCCACTTTATCGTCTTTCATAGTTCCCTGAATTTTTTTTCTTTCACAGTATTTACCACAAATCACTGTTTAATTTGTGATTACAAATATCTGTAGGCGTTTATTTACTTACAGTCAGTCTGTCCCCCTGGATGGTTAACGTCATGAAGACAGTAGCTGTATCTCTTTCATTTCACTCCTTTATACCCAATGCCCAACATCATACCTGACACTAGTAAATACCCAATAAATATTTGCTGAGTGAATGAACAAATTCTCAGATTTCTAATCTGAAATACTGGAGAAATGATACAGACTGTCTGAGTCAGTATTCACATATTGAAAAAATAGCAATATTTGTAGAATCAAATAATTAGAAACTTAGGGAATAAAAATGAGTGAGTCAGGAAAGGTCAACAGTCTGACGCAGTGTCCAGTGCACCAGAGTGGTCAGTCAACAAATATCAGTTCCTTCCTTCATCTCTTAGGGCTTATGTCCCAAACCACCAGATGAACCACCTGCCTCAGTGGGACTTGCATGGAACAAGAAAGATGGGCTTTTCGATACTGGTTTTCCTAAATCCAGGAAGGCCAAAATCTAGTCCAGGTGGATGTAGGAGCTTTAGGAGCTTCAGGCCCATAACAGAGCAACACTCCACCTTGGCACTGACCAAGACTCCACTTTAAGCCTCCCCAGGTCCAGGCTGTCAAGGTCAGTGTGCCAGCTCGCCTGTCTGCACAACCTTTTGGCTCCGAGGCTTCAGCCAGCACTTTAACCTGGGTATCCCTTATCCCTCAATAGAGAACCTATGTCCCGTCTTAGGAAGGCTCACCTCACTCTGACCAGGCAGACTGGCGCTAGTCTTACTCCCAGTATCCAATTAGAAAAAGACTTCTTTCTTCCACAGCTGGCCTATTTTTCATAATAGGGAAAAATTGCTCAGCAAATTCATGGGGAAAAAATGCTCTTTGCAGAAGCAAAGGAGGGGATAAAAAGCTAGTTTAGATTTTCCTAGAATATTTCTCTCCTTATGAAACATTCACTGAAACAGGCATGTCACATTCAAGAAGAAAATGTTTTTGGAGGACAATTTTTTTTAATTTGTGGCATCATATTCTAGCCTTTCAGATTCACATGTTTCATAATTGTCCTCTGACCATTGTTCAAAGGGAACATGGCTTCAAAAAAGTGGGGGAGGGGAGAGGTGGCCATCAGTTCTCCAGAAATAACATGCTGAGAAAATTGACACAGTGCCAGCCAATGAATATTGGTGTTTTGAAGTAACAACTTAAGGGTATTGAGGAGTATCACTACCCCCACTGTAAGGCACTTTTTGAAATATTGTATTCCCTCTCAAATGGCTGTGAAATGAAAGTTAAAGGGTTACAAGGCTGAATCTAATATTGCTAGCTAAGGACAATTAGGTAAGTTAATAGGTGTAATTTACCTCTCTCCATGGATAGCAAAATGAATTTGAAAATTGCTTTGTAACCCAAAGAGCTTGCCTCAAGTTCAGACTGCTCCCACCATCTGTTCCCAGTGTTAATTTGCCAAGTGCCTGGGTGCTGTGCTTTCCTGACCAGCTTTGCAGTCACACTTCAAAACCAGGTGCAGATACATATGGTTATGCCCTGTGACATACACGATATATGATTTGGATATGCCACTCGATGTGATCTATATACGCCAAGATTTTATGTACATTCCTTAATTTCACACTTTGTCTCATTCTAGCCATTGACACCTGTAATAGATCCAACTCTTTTTTGGTTAAATTCAAAATTCCCGAACACAGATTGAATGACATGCTGACTAGTGTTATTGCACCCGGTGTCTTAATTTTTCCTTAATCTCACTATTCTCTAAGGATTTCAGAAATAATCTCATTCTCACTCACTAGCTAGGGCTACAAATACATCCAAAGTGAGAGTTTATTTTTTAAAAGCTCAAATAGCGGCTTCCCCTGCTAGGGGATATCCTTTGAGTCATACAGAAATTACTCGCCAGAGGTTTCTAGGCTATGTCAAAAGAAAACCCCAAGATTCTTCAAATCACTACTTGAAAATGTTAGGATCCTAAACTATATATCCTTTTTAATTGAAGTATAGTTGATTTACTATGTTGTGTTAATTCCTGCTGTACAGCAAAATGATCCAGTTATACATGTGTAGACATTCTTTTTCACATTGTTTTCCATTATGGTTCATCACAGAGTATTGAATATAGTTCCCTGTGCTATAAGGTAGGACCTTATTGTTTATCTATTCTATATATAATAACATCTGCTAACCCCAACCTCCCACTCTATCCCTCCCTCACCCCTTAGCAACCGCAAGTCCGTTCTCTATGTCTGTGAGTCTGTTTCTGTTTGGTAGATAAGTTCATTTGTGTCATGTTTTAGATTCCACATCTAAACTACATTTTAAGACATAATTTTGATAGCCCCATGAAACACTTTCTCACACAGATCATATAGAGAGCATTGCTGTTTCATCTGCAGCAGCTACAAATGTGAACTTATGCTATTTCAGCAGGTTTTGCTATTTCTCATTGGTTTCCTTGACATTTATCTGGTGCTCAAAATATACCAGAAATAATTTTGCCCTGAATAAGCCTCAATTATAACTTTGCTCTTTATTTCACAACACTTTTTATCTTCCTTCAAAGCTTACTCATTGATGGGTAATTATTAAGCACTTTTCAAATTCCTAACACTATGTGTGGTATGAAACAGAGCCTTGAAATTTGACAAATCCTAAACTCATTACAATGTATTCAGGCCAAAGAATTGATGAATAATCTTCCACCCTCAACCAAAGTCACCCCTGGATGTGATGGCAGTGAAGGAAGGTTGGCCTGAAAGCCTAGGGTTAACTTTTCCAGCACAGTGGGAGAGATGTTGGATACCCTGGCCCCAGGTGATCAAGAAATCGTGTCCAGAGATGTCAGCTGGAGAGGAAGGAGCACATGAAGACAATAAGGGCAGAAGCAGAAACTAGCAGGTGAGGGAATCCGCAGGAATGTTACCTTGTTATGCGTCTCCCTAGTGTCACCGAGCAGGACCACCGAGCAGGAGCCTTCCCAGAACAGACCCCCCTCCCCCCAACCATGTCCTCTGCCTGCCTCTTATCTGCAGAAAAATGTTAGCCTCCTAGGCCTTCCCTGAATTCCAAAGAGGAACTTTAGTCAGAGAAGTGAGAAAATGCAGAAAGAAAGGAAAACAGTCAAACGAGACAAAATAATAATAGTTTAGCCATTAAACAAACCCAAGGACCTTTAGTTCCTCCTCAAGGGTTGTAGAGAATATTCTGAGCCATGTCCTTTCAGCTGTTTTGCAGAGACTGAAACCCCCACCAGGTGGGAGAAGTTAACTGAGTGCTGACCACAAGCACATAGACCCCAGACCATTTGGAACCAGAAGGTTGATGTTGTTGACTCCCGATTACCTCACCACCAACCAGTCAGAAGAATGTCCAGGAGCTGATCACACACCCCACAACCCCCCTCCTCACCCCATCTTTAAAAACCTTTCCCTGAAAGCCTTCAGGGAGTTCAGGCATTTGAGCACTAGATGCCTGGACTCCTTGCTTGGCTCCTGCAATAAACACTGCACTTTTCTTCACCAGAACCTGGTTTCAGTGGATTGGCTTTACTGCATGCAGATGAGCAAACCCGAGTTTGGTTCGGTGACCCTAGCACTCCCTGCAGTGGTGAGCGACCCCTCCCTGCTCCAGCCTGGTGGTTGGGCAGGGGCTGCCTCTCTCCCCCTCTACTCCCCATCCTCCTGGGCACAGGCATGATCTATGGAACAGGCTGAGTAAATGAGCACCACTGCATCAGGGTTAATTGTGCTTCTGGTTTCTGAGCTGGTGTAACACTGCCCTGCCTTCAGCTCTTGCTCCTGCCCTTTTGCCAAAACAAGTATCACATAGGTGGGCAGAGACTGGTGGGGGTAAGTTGTTGGTAGCAGCTGGGTAAGAAGAGGAATGTGCGGTTCCTTTTTCTTCACTGGTGAAGCATCTCTTCAGCTGTATCTCATGAACATCCGAGGCCACCCAGGCACTAACGAAGGTAGAATGGCATTATCTCTAGTTTCACAGCCACTTTCTATAGGCCTCTGGGAGAAAGAAAATCAAATAATTTCCTACTGTTTGTCATTGAAGAGGGAAGAAGTTATACAGGAATAAAAAGAATTGATGCCTTTGAAATACAGACCAAGAAAACTTGGGTTGAAATACATTTCTAGGCCCAAGACAGAGCCACTCCTGCCAAAGGCAAGGTCAGCAAATCAAACTTCAATAATTTTCCCGCATCCCTGCAAATGCACCATGTGAGCAGAAACGCAGTGCATCCGGTCAGCCAATCCCCAAAGGCCAAGCCAACCTGGACCTTCCCACCCCAGACAACCAGATATTTTCTAGTCATCTCTTCCTTGTTCTCTATTCTTTATCCTGTAAAAGCTTCCAGCCTTCACCCCCACCCACCCATTGTGCAGTTCTTTGAATGGAGACTGTTCTCTTCATGGAGTATTAAAGTTTGTATCACCTAAATTGTCTACTTTGATCATTTTTTAACACTTGTCATACCTTTTCGTGCATAAGTGGCCTATCGAACAAACAACGCAGGTTTCTGCAACACAGTTTAACATTTAAATGAGTTACTGGAAAAAAATCTTAGAATAAAAGAAAAGGAGAAAATAAAAATTTATGAGCAATTTTTCAATTTTAGAGTTCAGTGATATCATATAAGGATAAATAGCCATAGAGGTGATACAGTAAGTGAGCAACCGCTGACATAATAGGACTCCTTTGATACAAAACCAGAACTAGATTTGTATGTTTTCTGTGGTTACCTTAACACTCTAAATAATCACCTAGTCTTTCTCAATAATTTGAAAGTTGTGGGCTTCCCTGGTGGCGCAGTGGTTGAGAGTCCGCCTGCCGATGCAGGGGACACGGGTTTGTGCCCCGGTCCGGGAGGATCCCACATGCCGCGGAGCAGCTGGGCCCGTGGGCCGTGGCTGCTGGGCCTGCGCGTCCGGAGCCTGTGCTCCGCAACGGGAGAGGCCACAACAGTGAGAGGCCCAAGTACCGCAAAAAACAAAAACAAAACAAAACAATAATTTGAAAGTTGTAATTAAGGATTAAAAATTGAGTGCTCTGTTCCATCTCATTCTGTAAACAGGAATATTCATGTCTTACCGTTTACCATCAAACACTGCAGGTGCCTCCTCTTTCCCCCACCCCCACCCCCTCCATACACATGCAAGGGCACGGGACCTGATCCTTATGTTCTTGCTGAGTAATTGTTTGATCCCTCGGAGCTCTGAGATCCCAGCACTTGTGCTAAACCAGGAACCTAGACTGGCCAATCTCTCGGAGCTAGAGAAGGAAAATCTAGGAAAAAACCTGCAAAACTGAAACCAGGGAGAGCAGGACTAAGAGGGTGGAAAAAGGAGCTTTATTGCAGCTTCTTGAGATTACTTAGTTAATTGGTTACCACATCCCAGGCAAAGTCAACCCCATGAGTTATCGGGCGCACTTCCAGAGAGGACAGCTAGAATAGTCTATAGAGCATAACAGGAGGTCGGCCGGCTGGGCCTCATGGCTGTGGGACCTGGCCTACCCTCTCAGAAGGACTCACACTGTCTTGAAATTATTAATAATTTATTTTTGAACTCGTGCTTTGTAAACGAGGTGTGATGTATGGAATCTAAAATATGACACAAATGAATTTATCTACAAAACAGAAATAGACTCAGACATAGAGGACAGACTGGTGGTTGCCAAGGGGGAGGGGTGTGGGACAGGGAAGGACTGGGAGTTTGGGGTTAGTAGATGCAAACTATTATATGTAGAATGGATAAACAACAAGGTCCTACTGTATAGCACAGGGAACTATATTCAATGTCCTGTGTTAAACCATAATAGAAGAGAATATGAAAAAGAATATATATGTATAACTGAATCACTTGCTGTGCAGCAGAAACTAGCACCTTTTATTTTTTTATTATTTTTTTTATAAATTTTATTTTATTTTATTTTATTTTATTTATTATTTTTGGCTGCATTGGGTCTGCGTTGCTGCACACGGGCTTTCTCTATTTGAGGTGAGCAGGGGCTACTTTTTGTTGCGGTGTGCGGGCTTCTCATTGCAGTGGTTTCTCTTGTTGCAGAGCATGGGCTCTAGGAGCATGGGCTTCAGTAGTTGTGGCACGCAGGCTCAGTAGTTGTGGCTCACAGGCTCTAGAGTGCAGGCTCAGTAGTTGTGGCACGGGCTTAATTGCTCCACAGCATGGGGGATCTTCCCGGACCAGGGATTGAACCCGTGTCCCCTACATTGGCAGGCAGATTCTTAACCACTGCACCACCAGGGAAGTCCCTAACACAACATTTTAAAACAACTATACTTCAATAAAAAAATTTTTTTAATGCCATTGTATAAATTCTCATTGAAAACTAAATTCCCACTCAGGCTTACACAAAATGTATTTGTATGAATGCAAATACATGTTTCTTTCTAGAAAAATTTTTCCATGAGAAGGATGAGATCTATATGTGTTGAAATTTGTATTTCAAAATAATTCATCAGAAATGTATCCCAACATTGTCACAGCTTATAAAATACTCTTAAGAGCTCCAGTAACTGTTGCATCAGCAGATCTCAAAAATTTTAATTATAACAAAATCATGTGTGATCTTGCATTTGCCGAGTGTGACTGACATTACTTTCAGTTATACCAGCTGAAAATGAAGTTGCTAAAAGTGTACATTTTTTTTTTTTTTTTTTTTTTTCCGTACGCGGGCCTCTCACTGTTGTGGCCTCTCCCTTTGCGGAGCACAGGCTCCGGACGTGCAGGCTCAGTGGCCATAGCTCATGGGCCCAGCTGCTCTGCGGCATGTGGGATCTTCCCGGACCAGGGCACGAACCCATGTCCCCTGCATCGGCAGGCGGACTCTCAACCACTGCGCCACCAGAGAAGCCCTAAAAGTGTAAATTTTGATGACCTAATAAATTAATTTGCAGAAAACCAAGCCAGAAGTCTTATAATCATTCAAGATATTATTCTATCAAGTGTTATTATTTATTGTATTAAAAAATTATCACATCAAAAACATTATTTTTCAGTTTGTAAGTTATGTTGTTACTCAGGTATCACTAGTTCCCTGCTCATCTTTAGTAATAAAAGCATTTTTAAAGGAAAAAGCATTATATTTTAGTTCCTTTAGTGGCACTTTTCCCCTGCTTTTTGAACAAGGGGCTCCACAGTCTTATTTTGCACTCGGCCCTGCTGATTGGGTAGCCAGCCTGGAGGTAGCATTAAACCAAAGAACTGGATGTCTAACAGTTTAATTTTCTACATCATCCCAGAACTGTGGGAGTAATTTTTTATTCTTTTGAAAAGAGGTGGAACAGGAAAGCTTTCACAGTGTCTGTAAAGTTACATAATAAAATAACTAAACACCTGCTCTGCTTATTCATGATTCGTTCCTGGTGACCTTATTCATATGTATGGTTAAAAAGAGAACAAAAATTAATATTCAGAATATGGAAGAATAATTCATCGACAATTATGCTTAGGTTTTAGCAGATGTCGTCACATTTAATTACTTAATTCAACAAAGTATTTACTCAATGTTACCATGTCAAAAGTGTGTGGAATATAAAGTAAGTTTTAAAAATATTTAAAAGGATGTAGAGGTCAGGCTTTAGGATGTGGCCTGAGGTGGATATGAGGACCCACAGGAGCTTCTGCTTAAGCTTTCCTCACTTTCAGGTACCAGGAAGCAGCCCAGGTGATAGGATGCCCTAAGGGACAATTATTCAGTGTCAATTCTTTCCTTGCTACTACAAAGTTGAAGCTAATTATCTACCATACATCCTTTCTTATGTTGGATCCTAGAAATCCCAGTGCTTAACTTAAAGCTCCTTCCCAGTAACCATATTAGTTTCTTACATTTACTGCTCTCTTTCTGATATTAATATTTCCATTTTCATTTTAATTGTATTGATCTGTATGTGACATGAAACTTTGATGTATGTAGAGGAACTAACTTCCTCTTCATCTCCTGATCACAGTGATGGGACAAGGTGAGCCAAACTAGGTCCATCAGATGCTCTCTACCATGAATATGAGTCTTGAGAGGTTTTAAAGACAAATCAGAACTAGAACAAGGTATTGTTCCATGTGGTTGTTCAAAAAACAAGGATGGGGGCTTCCCTGGCGGCACAGTGGCTGAGAGTCTGCCTGCCGATGCCGGGGACACGGGTTCGTGCCCCGGTCCAGGAAGATCCCACATGCTGCGGAGTGGATAGGCCCGTGAGCCATGGCCGCTGAGCCTGCGCTGGAGCCTGTGTGTCTGGAGCCTGTGCTCCGCAACGGGAGAGGCCACAACAGTGAGAGGCCCGCGTACCGCAAAAAAAAAAAAAAAAACCAAGGAGGGAGATGCCATGTTAAACAAGTATCGATTTTCTTTGCAAAAGAACCTTTTTTTTTAAAGTCACAAAAAGCTAGCAATAAGATGCAATTATCTATGATATTATCTGTCTTTCCCTTTAGGGAAGATCATAGTGTTGTCTAATCACCGGATGGGCAGCTGTAAACTGATTGGTCAGATTTGGCAGTCTCAACAATGAACTGTAAATAATATCCTAAAAATATTCAATAACTTGTTGTTAACAGTAGACAACCAGCCCCCAAATGCTGTTATTACAGCCACAACAATATGGGAGTCTCAGGGGAGATCTCTTTCAGATGCCTGAGCACACTTCCATTTGGAAAAAAAACAGTTTATTGCTTGTTGCTCACATTTTCTCCCTAAAATCAAAAGGAGATTCATAGCAGTAAGAGACACTGTATTTATCCAAATGCAACGCAAAAGAGAATTAATTCCCCGAAAAATTCCTTGCATCAACCATGTATTGCTTTGAAATCAGTGCCGACACTGGAGGAGCTGCCCCCCTGGGCTGGCCTGTTCCTAGAGATGATAATCAACTTGCCCATCCACACTCAGGACTGCTGTCCACCTGCCCCAATCACCCCAGAGACAGCTACCCATGGTTTCCCCCTACTCCCTCTGCCTCCTAATGGACCCTGATACTTTACCATGTGGCCTCTGTGGTGGGGGCGTGCCCCTTCCTCTTGGGATCTGTGAGTATAACAAACTATCTCTTCACTGGCAGTCACCTCCTGATCTAATGGCCTTGCCATATCTAATAATAAACCTATATTTTAAAACATTCCTGAAAATGTCCACTATAATTTTTCTTTACCTAATAAGACATTAGAGTTGAAAGATACTATGTAAATAATCTAATTCATCCCATTCGTTATACTCCGAGGTAAATGAAGCCACTGATAAGGTTAATAACATGCTCCTGGCGGCCCTGGCAGACAGTGTTCATCAGTCATGGCCTGGATTCCTGCTGAATCCACATGGGGCCCAGGACCTCTGACCAGGGCTCCCAAAGTGGCTGCCACCAGGGTCTGTGTCCCCAGGTGAGCTGCAGTTGCCTCCTGCCTCTCTGGGAGGCTCTCCATGATCAGCAGGTGGGTCTGACGCAGGCTCCTTTCAGATTACTGCTTCTGCCCCGGATCCTGGAGTGTGTGAGATTCTGAATGCACAGCCCTCTGGCTCTCTTGTGTGCATGTCCCACTGACCTTCAAAGCCAGACATTCTTGGGGCTTGTCTTCCCAGTGAAGGACCCCAGGCTGGGGAACTCAATGTGGGACTGGGACCCCTCACTCCTTGGGGAGAACCTCTGCAATCATGATTATCCTGGGGCTGTGGGTCTTGACTATACTGTGTATCTGCCACTCCTACCCATCTTGTTGTGGTTCCTTCTTTATGTCTTTTGTTGTAGATCTTTTCTGCTAGTCTTCAGGTCTTTCCCATCAATAGTTGCTATTTTTGTGTAAGTAGTTGTGATTTGGTTGTGCCCGGGGGAGGAGGTGAGCTCGAGACATCTTGGCTACTCTCTTGATATATATAATGTTGGAAGTATTAACCAACACCAAGACTTTGAGAAACCCTCCTGATCAGCTAAATGTTTACCCAGTTAGGGGGCCATCTTGTTAGTGACAAGAAAGCTAAAAATACAGATTTTGATGCTTTGTTAATTATATCAATTCTTAATTATTAACATTAATTGGGTGAGTTATTTCTATCTTCACTCATTCTCTTCTTATTATAAATGTGTCCCCTTAGACAAATTTATCAGTGGTTGTGGTGTATAAAATAAAACAAAACAAAAAACTTCATTACCTTTCTAACTAAACAAGAAAAAAATCCATTTAAATAGTGTCATTTTTCCTCAGACTCCTGCCATGCTCTTCAAAGATCATCCCCTCGGTATGGCCCTCCTAGCTAGAAAAGCACACTCTTTTTTTTTTTTTTTTTTTTTTTTTTTTCTGCAGTACACAGGCCTCTTACTGTTGTAGCCTCTCCTGTTGTGGAGCACAGGCCCCTGACACGCAGGCTCAGCGGCCATGGCTCACTGGCCCAGCCACTCCGCGGCATGTGGGATCATCCCGGACCGGGGCACGAACCCGCGTCCCCTGCATCGGCAGGCAGACTCCCAACCACTGTGCCACCAGGGAAGCCCCCGAAAAGCACACTCTTAATTGAATGTTTTGTGTCATTGGCCAATCGAATTTGTGTTGCCAGATAAAGGGGGAAATGTCACACAAAGCAGCATCATTCCCCAGGTTGCGGAAAATTGCTCCAATCAATAGGAGTGTTTCCCAACACCCTGCAGATGTGGCCGTGTGGGCTGTCAGCATCTGCAGGGGTAGGGATGAGGCAGGGCACTGACACACTAGCTTCTGCTGCTCACTGAGTGGCTCTGTTCTTCTGAGACCCTAGTCTAGGGAGTAACCCTGTTGTAAGTTCTCTTTTCACCAACATTTGATGGTTGATCATTTCCTCCTCGTGAAACATTGAAGTGGCTTCCAGGGCTCTTGAGATGTGAGTCTAGGATGATAGGCTCCTTTGCAGGTTCTTTCTCTCATCCCCAAGAACTGAACCCCATTTCCACTGTCTTCTCTAGCCAGACACACTCCTTAGGTCATCTTGCCCCATCCCATGACTTTAAATAGCATCTACACCATGATGACTCTCATATTTCTCACCCCCTATCTCTCCCCTGAACTCTGGACACAACTGCCTATTCAATAACTCCACCTGAATTTCCAATACACATCTCAAGCCCAACACGTGCACCATACATATTCTGCCGGTTCTCCTTCTATGGGTTGGGAGTCCCCCGCCCCTTACGGGGTAGAGCCACTCCCACTATAGAAGCTAAAAGTGCTGCGTTCCACTTTCCCAGCCTCTCTTGCTGCTAGACCACAACTATGTGAGCTAGGCTCTGCCAACCAGATCTACTTCCCCCAGACTTTGAATCCACAGCTAAGGACAGCTAGAGGCAGTGTCCACATCGGGTCCATTCCAGTGACAGATGTGGCGACAGCAGTGGCCACAGTTGGTCAGGACACTAATGTGAGCAACAGCAGCAGTGCTGGAAACTGCGTCTAGCTCTGCGTCCTGATAAAATCAGCAGTGGAAGTTGCAATGTCTGCCCAGAAGGGAGAGTATACCTTCAGGACGCCCATTTCTTACATGATCTACAGGGTTTGTTTTCTGGCTTTGTAGACTCCAAACCTTGCTTCCACAACCTCTCAGAGATTCTAAGAACTACTTAATGTTCACTTAATGAATTATTTTTCTTTAATCAGATCTTAAAGTACCTGTTGCTTGAAGCTAAGAATCCTGACTTATAGAAGGCAATTTATCCTCAAGTTAACAACCTCTTTTCCACTAATATTACTAAGAAATTTAAAACAGTTGCAAGAAACAGGTCCAGTGATCAGTTGTAAAGTAATGCATCAGGAATCTCATGCTGGTTATCACACTAATCCTAAAATATAAGAAAATCCAGGCTCTGGTTATAAATTAGTGTGATTATGATAAACTTTAAACAATGAATTCATTACAGGTTTCTAGTAAAGAAAAAACTCCTTTGTTATACTGAAATTACGATATGATTTAATAAATTTTACTTAGCAGCAGTTATTCATGAGTACTACTATAGCCAAGAGCAAGGCACACCTGTACAGCTGCTGCACCAGAATGGGTGAGGACGGAACTGTGGCTGGTCAGCGTGGTGAATTCAATTTGCCTTCCAGTAAATTCCTCAACAGAGCTGCTAAAAAGTAGGTCGGAGTGTCCCGGGCAGGTCGTATTTACAAGAAGCTTATTCCACAATTGCTTTTCTGTTTGTACAGCTTTACTTCTCAGGATTTACAAGATCTGAACTGAATATGATATTGGGAGCCTGGATTTTTACTTTTTTCTCAAACTAGCGCTGACTCCTTGTGTCCTCAGTGTGAATTATTGGTAGCGCTCCAGGAGACCTCTGGCTACAGGATTCCCAAAAGATGTGTGAGGTGTGAGGCCTGGCTCCGGTTTATCATCCCTGCCTGTACCCCCGCAACCCTCTCCTGATATTAACTGGCTGCTACAGCCCCCTTACCAACAAGCTGCCCTCTGGTGTTGGGGTGGTGGGTGGGGCAGGGGGCAGGGTACCAGCAAGATGGCTCCAGCCCAGCCCCCTTCAGCATTGTTCACTTCACCTGTTGTAAACCCATGAATCCTTGCAACACCAGATGATAGGCATGCAGGCTGCACCTCTGCCCTTCCATCTCTTCTCCTGCAAATTCACCCCTACTTCCCTTTCCTCATTCAGCTGGGCACAGGGCACATCAACAGTACCCTCCCTTCTTTGCAGGCACCCTCGATCTTTCTGAACTATTTTGTTAGCACTCCAACTGCCTTGTTTGGGAGGGAGGGTGAGCAGCATCTCCCCAGTCACAGAAAGGGTGTCCTCTCACCAGGGTGCCACCCCTGAACCCACGGCCCCTCTCCCTCCTCCCCAGCCTTCTGCTCAGATGGGCTGGAAGGAAGTGGGGTTATGTGTTGTCTTTGAGCCAATGCCTAGTAAGCCCTGGAGGTGCATATATCACAGTCCAGGTGTGGAAGCTGTCTTCAGGGCATAGGGTGCTTGGCAATGGTCCTGGAGCAACCTTCTTAGTCCTATTCATCAGCCCCTATGCAATTATTCCACCAAAGTGTACCAGTCACAAGTTGACCCCACTATGCTCGGGGGCAAACATGCCTCTTGGCAACAAAGTCCAAAGTCATCGTGGGAGAATTTTAGTGGTAGAATCTGTTTGTTTGTTTGTTTGTTTCCATAACAGTGATTTCTGTTGGGGTGAAGTGACTTTTCCAATTACAATGTACCTTATTGATTCATTCAATAAACATTTGTGGAAAATCTACCATGTGCCAGGCACATTGCCAAACACTGGGTTATAATTCTGAACCAGAAGAAAAGATGAGGTGCTTCTCTTTAGGGAACTTATAGTCTAGTGGGTGAGAATAATGAAACAAAAGAATCACATAAATATGTGTAACATTCAACCTTAATAAACACGTGGAAGAAAAGAATATAACTGGGAGGATTGGGGAGGCTGGGAAAGCCTTCTTAAGCAATCGAGGTAACAGTGTTTCCACATTATATTAGCTAGATTCAAATGATCTAGAAAAAAATAGATGATGAGTCTAAAAACTGAATCAAGGCCTAATCTGCCATCATTATTTGCATTTTTCACTATCTGTATTTTAAGAGGCTGTGTAATATTGACATTCGGAAAGTGTGAAAATGTGAAATGATGAATTGTAGATTGCAGATGAGAGTGGGCTGACATTAAGAACCATCTAAGACTCTCTTGTATATATATTACAGGTGCCTAGCCTTGATAAGTGGTATTGATAGTTGATACCAAATTGGGGAACAAGTAATACCATATTGTTTGAGGATGTCTATGAAATTCCCCGAAACCATTTAAAACAGAATTTCTAGAAAGGTCTTCTTTTCCATGAGAATTCATTCCTGAAACACAAAACTCTACCTGTAAGATGGCTTGTGATTACTTCATATACAAATCCAGGTCAGATCACATCATCGCTTAATTGCAATGTAAGCAGCCTGGACTTTTCACGGCTCTAAACAAAGTCTGGGTAGCAACTTGGTTAAAAAAAAAAATAGGCACATGATATGTTACTAATCTTCCTCTGAGAGTTGAGAAAATACACACCCTAAGATGTCATACAGTAAGAACTTTAAAATTGTTTATACCATATTAGGAAAAAACTTATGCTATGATTAACTGGCATGTTTTTTCTTTTGATTTGATGTTTTTCCTTTTGATTTTGTAACCATCATATTGGTTTGGGAAAACACGAAACAATTTAAGTCAATTGTAAGTTATTTGATTTCCATTTTGTATCTACAGAACTATAATTTTTCAGTATTAAATTATTGCTTTAAAAAATAACTTAATTTGGGCCTCCCTGGTGGCGCAGTGGTTGGGAGTCCGCCTGCCGATGCAGGGGATACGGGTTCGTGCCCCGGTCTGGGAGGATCCCATATGCCGCGGAGCGGCTGGGCCCGTGAGCCATGGCTGCTGGGCCTGCGCGTCCGGAGCCTGTGCTCCGCAACGGGGGAGCCCACAACAGTGAGAGGCCCGCATACCGCAAAAAGAAAAAAAAAAAAAAAAAAAAAACACTTAATTTATATTATGATAATTTTCTCAAGGAATATTTGTTGGTAGATCAAAAAAAATTAAAACATCTCAATTTTTTCTCTTTTCTTTTTAAAATTTTGTATTTGTTAACACAACTATATTTTACAGGCAGGAAATTACTGCTGCTTTAATAAAGGCTTTTAATACATTTTGATATGAGGCAAGTTTTTAGGTGTTTTGATTTAGAGGTATAGAAGAAAGAAATCTTTATTTATTGATCTTGTATTATGTGCCAAGTAGTGTTCTAGACATTAATGTATATGATTTCATTTAATCAGCATAATTATTGTCTCAAACCAACTGAAGAAAGTTTACTGTTAATATTATGATTAATAATAATGATAGTCTTTATCTGTTGCTTTACAGTTTACAAAGAAATTTTAATGTAATTTTATCTTTATGAACTTATATAGTCATAGTTGTTTTTGTTTTTTGTTTTTTTTTTGCGGTACGCGGGCCTCTCACTTTTGTGGCCTCTCCCGTTGCAGAGCACAGGCTCGGGACGCGCAGGCTCAGCGGCCATGGCTCACGGGCCCAGCTGCTCCGCGGCATGTGGGATCTTCCCGGACCGGGGCACGAACCCGTGTCCCCTGCATCGGCAGGTGGACTCTCAACCACTGCACCACCAGGGAAGCCCCAGAGTCATAGTTTTAAAAATTAAATAGTTCCACAAAGTTTACTGTGAAAAATAGTAATGCAAAAGCTTCACGTGCTATACAAATAGAAGGAAGGAGCTTCAAGATGGCGGAAGAGTAACGGAGATCACCTTCCTCTCCACAAATACATCAGAAATACATCTGCACGTGGAACTGCTCCTATAGAACACCTACTGAACGCTGGCAGAAGACCTCAGACCCCCCAAAAGGCAAGAAACTCCCCACGTACCTGGGTAGGGCAAAAGAAAAAAGAATAAACAGAGACAAAAGGATAGGAACGGGACCTGCACCAGTGGGAGGGAGCCGTGAAGGAGGAAAGGTTTCCACACACTAGAAGCCCCTTCGCGGGCGGAGACTACGGGTGGCGGAGCAGGGGAGCTTTGAGCGGCGGAGGAGAGCACAGCAACAGGGGTGCGGAGGGCAAAGAGGAGAGATTCCCGCAGAGAGGATCGGTGCCGACCAGCACTAACCAGCCCGAGAGGCTTGTCTGCTCACCCGCTGGGACGGGCGGGGCTGGGAGCTGAGGCTCGGGCTTCGGAGGTCAGATCCCAGGGAGAGGACTGGGTTTGGCTGTGTGAACACAGCCTGAAGGGGCTAGTGCACCACGGCTAGCCGGGAGGGAGTCCGGGAAAAAGTCTGGAGCTGCTGAAGGAGGCAAGAGACATTTTCTTGCCTCTGTTTCCTGGTGCATGAGGAGAGGAGATTAACAGTGCCGCTTAAAGGAGCTCCTGAAACGGGCGTGAGCCACGGTTGTCAGCGCGGACCCCAGAGACGGGCATGGGACGCTAAGGCTGCTGCTGCCGCCACCAAGAAGCCTGTGTGTGAGCACAGGTCACTCTCCACAACTCCCCTCCCGGAGCCTGTGCAGCCCGCCACTGCCAGGGTCCCGTGATCCAAGGACAACTTCCCCGGGAGAACGCATGGCGCGCCTCTGGCTGGTGCAAAGTCACACTGGCCTCTGCCGCCGAAGGCTTGGCCTGCACTCCGTACCCCTCCCTCCCCCCGGCCTGAGTGAGCCAGAGCCCCCGAATAAGCTGCTCCTTTACCCCCTCCTGTCTGAGCAGGGAACAAACGCCTTCAGGCGACCTACACGCAGAGGCGGGCCAAATCCCTACCTGAACTCCGGGAGCTGTGCGAACAAAGAAGAGAAAGGGAAATCTCTCCAGCCTCAGGAGCAGTGGATTAAATCTCCACAATCAACTACATGTACCCTGCATCTGTGGAATAACTGAATAGACAACGAATCATCCCAAATTGAGGAGGCGGACTTTGGGAGCAAAGATATATATATATATAATTTTTTCCCCTTTTTCCTTTAGTGTGAGTATGTATGTGTATGCTTCTGTGTGTGATTTAGTCTGTATAGCTTTGCTTTAACCATTTGGCCTAGGGTTCTGTCTGTCCATTTGCTTCTTGTTTTCTGTTTATTACTTAAAAATTTTTTTTCCTTAATAATTATTTTTTATTTTAATAACTTTATTTTATTTTAATTTACTTTATTTTATCTTCTTTCTTTCTTTATTTATTTCTATCTTTCTTTCTTTCTTTCTTTGTTTTTTTTCTCCCTTTTATTCTGAGCCATGTGGATGAAAGGCTCTTCATGCTCCAGCCAGGCATCAGGGCTGTACCTCTGAGGTGGGAGAGCCAAGTTCAGGACACTGGTCCACAAGAGACCTCCCAGCACCATGTATATCAAATGGCGAAAACCTCCCAGAGATCTCCATCTCAACACCAAGACCCAGCTTCACTCAACGACCAGCAAGGTACAGTGCTGGACACCAAACAACTAGCAAGACAGGAACAAAACCCCATCCATTAGTGGAGAGGTTGCCTAAAATCATAATAAGGCCACAGACACCCCAAAACACACCACCAGACGTGGACCTGCCCACCAGAAAGACAAGATCCAGCCTCATCCACCAGAACACAGGCACTAGTCCCCTCCACCAGGAAGCCTACACAACCCACTGAACCAACCTTAGCCACTGGGGACAGACACCAAAAACAATGGGAACTACAAACCTGCAGCCTGCAAAAAGGAGACCCCAAACACAGTAAGATAAGCAAAATGAGAAGACAGAAAAACACACAGCAGGTGAAGGAGCAAGATAAAAACCCACCAGACCTAACAAATGAAGAAAAATAGACAGTCTACCTGAAAAAGAATTCAGAATAATGATAGTAAAGATGATGAAAAATCCTGGAAATAGAATAGAGAAAATACAAGAAACATTTAACAAGGACCTCGAAGAACTAAAAAGCAAATAAACAGTGATGAACAGCACAGTAAATGAAATTTAAAATTCTCTAGAAGGGATCAATAGCAGAATAACTGAGGCAGAAGAATGGATAAGTGACCTGGAAGATAAAATAGTGGCAATAACTACTGCAGAGCAGAATAAAGAAAAAAGAATGAAAAGAATTGAGGACAGTCTCAGAGACCTCTGGGACAACATTAAATGCACCAACATTTGAACTGTAGGAGTTGAGAAGAAGAAGAGAAAAACAAAGGGACTGAGAAAATATTTGAAAAGATTATAGTTGAAAACTTCCCTAATATGGGAAAGGAAATAGTTAGTCAAGTCCAGGAAGCACAGAGAGTCCCATACAGGATAAATCCAAGGAGAAACACACCAAGACACATATTAATCAAACTATCAAATTAAATACAAAGAAAAAGTATTAAAAGCAGCCAGGGAAAAAAACCAAATAACATACAAGGGAATCCCCATAAGGTTAACAGCTGATCTTTCAGCAGAAACTCTGCAAGCCAGAAGGGAGTGGCAGGACATATTTAAAGTGATGAAGGAGAAAACCTGCAACCAAGATTACTCTACCCAGCAAGGATCTCTTTCAGATTTGATGGAGAAATTAAAACCTTTACAGACAAGCAAAAGCTAGGAGAATTCAGCACCACCAAACCAGCTCTACAACAAATGCTAAAGGAACTTCTCTAGTCAGGAAACACAAGAGAAGGAAAAGACCTACAGTAACAAACCCAAAACAATGAAGAGAATGGTAATAGGAACATACATATCAATGATTACCTTAAATGTAAATGGATTAAATGCTCCAACCAGAAGACATAGAATGGCTGAATGGATACAAAAACAAGACCCGTATATATGCTGTCTGCAAGAGACCCACTTCAAACCTAGAGACACATACAGACTGCAAGTGAGGGGATGGAAAAAGATATTCCATGCAAATAGAAGTCAGAAGAAACCTGGAGTAGCAGTACTCATATCAGACAAAATAGACTTTAAAATAAAGACTATTACAAGAGACAAGGAAGAACACTACATAATGATCAAGGGACCAATCTAAGAAGAAGATATAACAATTGTAAATATCTATGCAGCCAACATAGGCACACCTCAATACATAAGGCAAAATGCTAACAGCCATACAAAGAGAAATCGACAGTAACACAATAATAGTAGGGGACGTTAACAACCCACGTACACCAATGGACAGATCATCCAAAGAGAAAATAAATAAGGAAACACAAGCTTTAAATGACACATTAGAACAGATGGCCCCAATTGATATTTATAGAACATTACATCCCAAAACAATAGAATACACTTTCTTCTCAAGTGCACACAGAACATTCTCCAGGATAGATCACATCTCGGGTCACAAATCAAGCCTCAGTAAATTAAAGAAAATTGAAATCACATTACCCATCTTTTCCAACCACAATTTCATGAGACTAGTATCAATTACAGGAAACAAACTGTAAAAAATATAGAACATGGAGGCTAAACAATACTCTACTAAACAACCAACAGATCACTGAAGAAATCAAAGAGGAAATCAAAGAATACCTAGAAACAAATGACAATGAAAACCTGACGACCCAAAACCTATGGGATGCAGCCAAAGGAGTTCTAAGAGGGAAGTTTATAGCAATATAATCCTACCTCAAGAAACAAGAAAAATCTCAAATAAACAACTTAACCTTACACGTAAAGCAATTAGAGAAAGAAGAACAAAAAACCCCCAAAGTTAGCAGAAGGAAAGAAATCAAAGATCAGCTCAGAAATAAATGAAAAAGACACAAAGGAAACAATAGCAAAGATCAGTAAAACTAACAGCTGGTTCTTTAAGAGGATAAACAAAACTGATAAACCATTAGCCAGAGTCACCAGGCAAAAAAGGGAAGATTCAAATCAACAGAATTAGAAATGAAAAAGGAGAAGTAACAATTGACACTGCAGAAATACAAAGGATAAAGAGAGATTACTACAAGCAATTATATACTAATAAAATGGACAACCTGGATGAAGTGGACAAGTTCTTAGAAAAGTACAACCTTCCAAGACTGAACCTGGAAGAAATAGAAAATGTGAACAGACCAATCACAAGCACTGATATTGAAACTGTGATTAAAAATCTTTCAACAAACAAAAGCCCAGGGCCAGATGGCTTCACAGGCGAATTCTAGCAGACATTTAGAGAAGAGCTAACACCTATCCTTCTCAAACTCTTTCAAAATATAGCAGAGGGAGGAACACTCCCAAACTCATTCTATGAGGCCAACGTCACCCTGATACCAAAACCAGACAAAGATGTCACACAAAAAAGAAAATAACAGGCCCAAATCACTGATGAACATAGATGCAAAAATCCTCAACAAAATATTAGCATACAGAATTCAACAGCAAATTAAATGGATCGTACATCATGATCAAGTGGGGCTTATCCCAGGAATGCAAGGATTCTTTAATATATGCAAATCAATCAATGTGATACACCATATTAACAAATTGAAGGATAAAATCCATATGATCATCTCAATAGATGAAGAAAAACTTTGACAAAATTCAACACCAATTTATGATTAAAAACTCTCCAGAAAGTGGGCATGGAGGGAACCTACCTCAACATAATAAAAGCCATATATGAAAAACCCACAGCCAACATCATTCTCAATGGTGAAAAACTGAAAACGTTTCCTCTAAGATAGGAACAAGACAAGGGTACCCACTCTCACCACTATTATTTAACATAGATTTGGAAGTTTTAGTCATGGCAATCAGAAATGAAAAAGAAATTAAGGGAATACAAATTGGAAAAGAAGAAGTAAAACTGTCACTGTTTGCAGATGACATGACACTATACATAGAAAATCCTAAAGATGCCACCAGAAAGCTACTGGAGTTAATCAATGAATTTGCTAAAGTAGCAGGATAGAAAATTAATGCACAGAAATCTCTTGCATTCTTATATGCTAACAATGAAAAATCAGAAAGAGAAATTAAGAAAACACTCCCATTTACCATTGCAACAAAAAGAATAAAATACCTAGGAATAAACCTACCTAAGGAGGCAAAGACCTGTATACAGAAAAGTATAAGAAACTGATAAAAGAAATCAAAGATGACACAAACAGATGGAGAGATATGCCATGTTCTTGGATTGGAAGAATAAACATTGTGAAAATGACTGTATTTCCCAAAGCAATCGACAGATTCAATGCAATCCCTATCAAATTACCAATGGCATTTTTCACAGAACTAGAACAAAAAATTTTACAATTTGTATGGAAACACAAAAGACCCTGAATAGCCAAAGCAATCTTGAGAAAGAAAAACTGAGCTGGAGGAATCAGGCTCCCTGACTTCAAGCTATACTACAAAGCTACAGTAATCAAGACAATATGGCACTGGCACAAAAACAGAAATATAGATCAATGGAACATGATAGAAAGCCCAGAGATAAAGTTCAGAGATGAACATATGGTCACCTTATCTTTGACAAAGAAGGCAAGAATATACAATGGAGAAAAGACAGCCTTTTCAATAAGTGGTGCTGGGAAAACTGGACAGCTACATGTAAAGGAATGAAATTAGAACACTTCCTGACACCGTATACAAAAATAAACTCAAAATGGATGAAAGACCTAAATGTAAGGCCAGACACTATAAAACTCTTAGAGGAAAACATAGGCAGAACACTATATGACATAAATCACAGCAAAATCCTTTTTGACCCACCTCCTAGAGTGATGGAAATAAAATAATAATAATAAACAAATAGGACCTAATGAAACTTAAATGCTTTTGCACAGCAAAGGAAACCATAAACAAGACAAAAAGACAACCCTCAGAATGGGAGAAAATATTTTCAAATGAAGCAACTGACAAAGGATTAATCTCCAAAATATACAAGCAGTTCATGCAGCTTAATATAAAAAAAAAAAAAACCAATCCAAAAATAGGCAGATGACCTAAATAGACATTTCTCCAAAGAAGACATACAGATTGCCAACAAACACATGAAAAGATGCTCAACATCACTAATCATTAGAGAAACGCAAATCAAAACCACAATGTGGTATCACCTCACACCAGTCAGGATGGCCATCATCAAAAAATCTACAAACAATAAATGCTGGAGAGGGTGTGGAAAAAAGGGAACCTCCTGCACTGTTGGTGGGAATGTAAACTGATACAGCCACTATGGAGAACAGTATGGAGGTTCCTTAAAAAACTAAAAATAGGGACTTCCCTGGTGGCGCAGTAGTTAGGAATCTGCTTGCCAATGCAGGGGACACGGGTTCGAGCCTGGTCCAGGAAGATCCCACATGCCTCAGAGCAACTAAGCCCATGTGCCACAACTACTTAGCCTGCCCTCTAGAGCCTGAGAGCCACAGTTACTGAGCCTGCGTGCTGCAACTACTGAAGCCCACACGTCTAGAGCCTGTGATCCACAACAAGAGAAGCCACCGCAATGAGAAACCTGCACACCACAACAAAGAGTAACCCCTGCTCACCACAACTTGAGAAAGCCCACGCGCAGCAACCAAGACCCAACACAACCAAAACTAACTAACTAACTAAATAAATTTATATTTTAAAGAAAACACTAAAAATAGAACTACCATATGACCCAGCAATCCCACTACTGGGCATATATATACCCTGAGAAAACCATAATTAAAAAAGATACACGTACCACAATGTTCATTGCAGTAGTATTTACAATAGCCAGGATATGGAAACAACCTAAATGTCCACTGACAGATGAATGGATAAATACGGCATGGCACATATATACAATGGAATATTACTCAGTCATAAAAAGGAATGGAATTGAGTTATTTGTAATGAGGTGGATGGACCTAGAGTCTGTCATACAGGGTGAAGTAAGTCAGAAAGAGAAAAACAAATACTATATGCTAACACACATATATGGAATCTAAAAGAACGGTACTGATGAACATAGTGGCAAGGCAGGAATAAAGACACAGACGTAGAGAACGGCCTTGAGGACACAGTGGTGGAAGGGGAAGCTGGGAAGAAGTGAGAGAGTAGCATTTACATATATACACTACCAAATGTAAAATGGATGGCTAGTGGGAAGCTGCTGCATAGCACAGGGAGATCAGCTTGATGCTTTGTGATGACCTAGAGGGGTGGGATAGGGAGGGTGGGAGGGAGGCTCAAGAGGGAGGGGATATGGGGATATATGTATACATATAGCCAATTCACTTTGTTATACAGCAGAAATTAACACAACATTATAACGCAATTATACTCCAATAAAGATATTTTTAAAAAAGAAAAATGACGATCACGTAGGCCAGACTAGGATGAGACGTTATATTACTTGTCTATCAGGAGAAACGAAAAGGTGTATGGTGAAGCCTGTAAATTATGATAAGGTCTGAGAGGTTACACAGGAAAAAGATGAAAACCCGGCAGTCTTCCTGAGCCAGGTGACAGAGGCATTCAGGAAGTACACCAATACAGACCCTGAGTCTGCAGAAGGGAGGACACTATTAGCCATGCATTTTATCACCCAGGCTACTCCAGATATCCGAAGAAAATTACAAAAGCTTGAGGCTGGGCCCCAAACCCCATTATACTTGGTAGAGGAGGCCCTCAAGGTCTATAACAACAGAGACTTAATGGAGGAGTCCAATAAGAATAAGAGGCTAATAAAGAAAATGCAGCTTTTTGGCTGCTCTGATTCACCCACCACCTCACATGGACCCTGGAGGGCCGAGGAGGCTGGACAGACCACCAAGAAGCTGCCTGGGCCGGAACCAGTGTGCCTTTTGTCCATAAGAGGGGCACTGGAAGGGGGAATATCCTGAGTGCCCTCCTGTGGGATGCCCAAAGGGCAAACCTGACCCACCCCAGTTCCTTGAGAATCTCTCGGATGAGAGATTCCCACACACCGACTGATGGGCCTGAGCACCTGCCCAGCTCCAGATCCCACTTGATCCATCCTCATTACTCCAGCAGAGCCTCAGGTCACCCTCAATGTGGCAGGTAGGAGAACTGAATTTCTTGTAGACACTGGAGCCGCCTGCTCTGCTCTGACTTGGGCAGCCATCCCCCTCTCCAACCGTGACTGTGCTGTGACAGGAGTTGATAGACATCCAAAGGTAAGGCGATTTACATCTCCCCTTGCCTGCAGAATCGGGTCCATTATTATTACTCACTTCTTTTTGTATATGCCAGAATGCCCTGTCCCCCTCCTCAGAAGAGATTTGCTAAATAAGTTAGGAGCTAGTATATTCTTAGGACAGGGTGAAGTCCAAGGAGGTAAAGAATCTGAATGGAGAATGCATCTATTAGTAGCCCCAGATGACCCACCTGTTGGGCATCAAAATATTCCCCAAGACATTCCCCCAAGAAATTAGAGAACAGGTAGATCCTGCAGTTTGGGATACCTTGGTACCAGGAAGGGCAAAATATGTTCTCCCAATAAAAAGAAGGTCAAGGCCTGGGGATGAATACCCCTGGAAGAGACAATATCCTTTAAAGCCTGAAGGTGAATCCAACCACTGCTGAGGCGAATCCAACCACTGCTCAGCAAATTCCTAAAACACGGACTCATCAGGCCCTGCCAATCCCCTTGCAACACCCCGATCCTCCCTGTTCAGAAGCCTAACAGGGAGTATTGGTCTGTGTAAGACTTACAAGCAGTGAATGAGGCCATCATGCCTATTCACCCACTAGTGTCAAACCCATCTACACTCCTCACCCACGTGCCAGGAAGCACTCAGTATTTCTGTGTTTTGGACCTCAAAGATGCATTTTTCTGTATTCTTCTACATCTAGACTCTCAATACCTTTTTGCCTTTGAATGGAGGGACACTGACGCCCAGGAAGCTACCCAATATGCATGGACAGTGCTTCCCCAGGGTTTTGGGACAGCCCCCATCTTTTTGGAAATGCATTAGCAAGGGAACTGAGGGAACTGAGCCTTGAGAAGGGAACTTTGCTACAATATGTTGATGATTTATTGACAAGTAGTGAGACCAAACAAGATTCAGATCAAAATACCATTAGGGTCCTAAATTTTCTGGCAAAAGGGGGATATAAAGTCTCCCCAACCTCCCCAAGGCTCAGATCTCACAGCAATGGGTTCAATATTTAGGATTTGTTTTGACTCCAGGGGCACGAGCCCTGGCCATAGATCAAAAAATAGCAACTAGTGCATTACCATCTCCAACCACAAAGAGACAAATCCGAGGCTTTCTAGGTATGGCTGGTTTCTGACGTATCTGGATTCCAAACTATGGCCTTATTGCCAACCCCCTGTATGAGGCTCCAGAGGGAGAAAAAAGGGAACCCCTTTAATGGAATATGGACCACAGTGGGCCTTTGAGACTCTAAAGACAGAGTTGAGCAGAGCACCAGCACCGGGGCTTCCAGATGTGGACAAGCCCTTTACCCTATACATTCACGAGAGGTCAGGGATAGTTCTAGGGGTCCTGACCCAAAAGCTGGGACCAGATCAGAGACCAGTGGCTTACTTTTCAAAACAACTGGACTCAGTGGCCCTGTGATGGCCAAGCTGCCTTTGGGAAGTAGCAGCCACAGCCCCGTTGGTTAATGAGGCTTCCAAGCTCACCCTGGGACAACTCTTAGATGTGTTAACCCTTCATCAGGTACAATCTGTGCTGGAAGTCAAAGGACATCATTTGTTGACTGGTGGAAGGTCAACAAGATATCAGGCCCTCCTAATGGGTACCCCTGACATTCCCTTAAAGGTGTGCCAAACCCTGAACCCAGCAACTCTGCTTCCAAGTGGTTGAGAGTGGAGACCTACTGCATCAGTGTATAGAGACCATAGAACAAACTTACTCCAGCAGGCCTGATCTTCTAGATGAGCCTCTTGACAGCCCTGAGGTCGAATGGTTTACTGATGGGAGCAGTTCTGTAGAAATGGGAACCCAAAAGGCTGGGTATGCCATAGTTAGTCTAGATCAGGGGTGCCCAATCCCCGGGCCACAGACAAGTACCGGTCCGTGGCCTGCTAGGTACAGGGTTGAACAGCAGGAGGTGAGCGGCGGGTGAGCGAGCAAAGCTTCATCTGTATTTACAGCCGCTCCCCATCGTCACATTACCACCTGAGCTTCGCCTCCTATCAGATCAACGGCGGCATTAGATTCTCAGAGGGGCGCGAACCCTGCTGTGAACCGCACATGTGAGGGATCTAGGTTGCGCGCTCCTTATGAGAATCTAATGCCTGATGATCTGAGGTGGAGCTGAGGCGGTGATGCTACCGCTGGGGAGCGACTACAAACACAGATCATCATTAGCAGAGAGGTTTGACTGCACAGAGGCCATAATAAATCAATTGCTTGCAGACTCATATCAAAACCCTACCAGTGAGTGGCAAGTGAAAACGAGCTCAGGGCTCCCACTGATTCTGCATTATGGCGAGTTGTATAATTATTTCATTATATATTACAATGTAATAATAATAGAAATAAAGTGCACAATAAATGTAATGCACTTGAGTCATCCCAATCCCACCCCCCCTCCCCTGCCCCAGTCTATGGAAAAATTGTGTTCCACGAAACTGGTCCCTGGTGCCAAAAAGATTGGGGACTGCTGGTCTAGATGAAGTCATAGAAGCCAAGGCTCTGCCACCCCAGACATCAGCCCAGAAGGCTGAACTAACTGCATTAATGAGTGCTTTGTAATTAGGGAAGGATAAGAAATTAAATACTTTTACTGACTCTAAATATGGGTTCCACGTGCTACATGCTCATGCTGCCATTTGGAAAGAAAGAGGAATGTTAACTGCTAAAAATTCCCCCGTAAAACATAAAGATTTGATTCTGGCTCTTTTAGAAGCAGTGCAGCTTCCAACACAGGTAGCAGTAATCCACTGCAAGGGCCATCAGAGGGGTGGCTCTTTTGTGAGCTAAGGAAACAGCAAAGCTGATCAAATTGCAAAACAGGCAGCTTGGCTGCAGGAACCCAAACAAGTTATGGCTCTAGTGATTGGACCCCCTGAACTCTCTAGCCCTCCCCAGTATTCCCCACAGGAACATGAAAATGCTGAGAAGTAGAGCTATGAGAAGGGAAGCACAGGCTGGTATAAAAAGGAGGATAAGGTTCTAAGCCCTGAGGCCCAACAATGGAAACTCACTATGAGCTTACATGATGCCACCCACTATGGGAGGGATGCACTATGGGACTTGGTGCAAAAGGCTTTTTCAGGGAAGGGGTTTAAAAGAACAGTAAAACAAGTAACACTTGCTTGTGATTTATGAGCCCATAATAACCCACAGACCCATCCAATCCCCCCTTCGTTACTCAGGCCAATCCAACGCCAAGGGACATATCCAGGGGAAGACTGGCAGTTAGATTTCACCCAAATGCCCCCATGATCAGGATATCTTCTGGTGTTTGTTGATATTTTCACAGGATGGGTTGAAGACTTCCCCACCTGATCTGAAAAGGTGATGGACGTCTGTAAGTCCCTTTTAAAGGAAGTAGTTCCTCGGTTTGAACTTTCAAAGTCCCTCCAGAGTGATAACGGGCCCTCTTTTATAGCCAAAATCACACAGAGACTCACAACGGCCCTAGGGATAAACTACAAGCTACACACCTCTTGGCACCCCCAGTCCTCAGGGAAGGTAGAGAAAAGAAACCATACTTTAAAGAAAACCTAGCAAAGCTCTGCCAAGAAACTCATGTACCCTGGACCAACTTGCTTCCTATTGTACTCCTCAGGGTCCATGTAGCCCCCAGGAGTGGTCTGAGGCTTAGCCCATTTGAAATGACCTATGGGAGGCCTCTTCTTACTACTGACATTCTACTAGATGAGGAAGTGAACCAGGCCCTGAGATATATTATTAATGTAGGACAAGTTCAGAAGGCAATCCAGGACTATGCCCACAAGGCACTGCTGACTCCCACTAAAATTACAGAGGAAGGAGCAGTTCCTTTACAAATAAACCCTGGGGATCAAGTTCTTCTTAAAACCTGGAAACAGGGGTCCCCCCCAACACCAACTAATGCCAAAATGGAAGGGCCTCTATAAAGTAATTTTAGCCACCCCTACTGCTGTCAAACTTCAAGGGACATCTAGTTAGGTACATTTGTCCAGACTAAAGCTTTTACCTCCAGAAACCCCGCAGGTCACAACAGAAGAACAATACCCCTGTGAGCCAGTGGACAACCTGAGATACCCATTCAAAAGACAGGCACCATCAACAGATAAGTAAAATGATGTAGTGGGTTGGCTCCTATTTGAACCCTTAACACGACTTGGGACCTCTCTTCTTTCCTTGGCTGATGTGGTTCTTGACAATTTTCTGGCCCTTGATTACCTTCTGGCCGAACAAGGCAAGAGTGGCTTCATAATTTTGGCAGGGACGATATTGCCTCCCTTGTCTGGTCAACAGTTAAGGAAGCCCAAAGTTAACCCTGGTTCCTTCCCTTATTAAGCCCTTTAATGGCTATCATTGATCTCCTTTTTAGCCCTTGTTTGTTTAACCTTTTGGTTACGTTTGTGTCTTTCAGGCTCCAGCGGTTTGAAGTAAGGCTCATGATGGCTCAAGGAATTCAGCCCATTCCAGCGGAAAGTGGCCCAGGTCCCTACAGGTCCTTGAAACAGTCAGCTAGGGACATCTAGGGCAGGCTAGGGTCTGCGGCCCCTGTCCAGCAGGAAGAAGTTTCAGAAGAAGAGACCTTTGGCCCCTTACCCTGAAGAATAAGGGTGTAGAGTCTCTCGGGGGGAATGAGACAGGCTGGGACCAGGGCCCCTTTGCTGAAGTGCTTGCACATGGACACACCTCTCCTCGAGCAACAAAATACAAATAAACTGTATGGGACTAAAAATAACTGCGTGCATGCGACGTTGGGGCAAATTCTGGACCCCCAAAATACAAAGAGACCAAAAAAGCTAACTGCCACTCCTGGAGAGCCTGGAGGAAAAGCAGGGTCCTGCGCATGCCCCCTGCACTGAACACCACCTAAAGGGGTGGGCAGACCACCTAAGCCACACCTCTGGCCCAACCCTTGGATACACCCCTACCCTCACCTTATACAAGGAACAAGCTTGCTCCCCGTCCCCCGCCCCCCCAGCCAGCAAGCCAGCAAGCAAGGGAACGTGTTGCCTGTTCTCTCTCCCCCATGCTACAGCAGGGGTCCCAATAAAGCCTTGCCTGAATTTCTTATCTGGCCTCTAGTCAATTTCTATTGATTAGGGAAGGCCAAGAACCCTGGTCAGTAACACTTTCGTGTCTCACTTTTTTGGCTCAACTTTACGTTTCTGCAGTTCATCCATGTCGTCGCCTGTAGTTGCAGGTCACTTTTCTCATTGCTGAGTAGTATTCCAGTATATGAACCCTGTGAATGTATTAATTTATACTATTGTTGATGGTCTTTTGCGATATTTCCATTTGGGATTATTAAAACAAATGCGTCTGTGAACATTCTGTTAATTGTTGGTGCCCCCGTAAGCACACGCTTCTCTTGGCTGAACACGTAGACATGGAACTACCAGGTCATAGGGTATGCTTCTTTACTAGCACGCCAAATTGTTTTTAAAGTTATTCTAGTTTATATTCCAGCAGCAGGACAGAAGGATTCAGCTACTCCACAACCTCGCCAACACTTGGTATTTTCCTTTTCTTTTTCTTTTTTTTCTATTCTATTTTACAGTATTAAAACAACTGAAGCAAAGTTTAGGTTGCTTTGGGGGCCAACTTTTGGATTTCTGTTTGGTTCTCTGAATTATTATGCATCGCAGACTTGCACTTGGTCCAGTCACAGAGTACGTACCGAGTGCATTTTCGACTTTGCTCCAGTTTTGCTCACTCCGCCACTTGGATGTCCTCCGGTCAAGAGTATGAGGTGTGCATCCAGGGCGGGCACGTTCTGTGAGGACTCTGAAAGCTGACCACCGGGTAAGCGAAGCGTTTGTGGCCCTTCCTCGGCAGCGTCCTCTCCCGCCGCCTCCTGGAACCCCACCAGCCCCAGCTGCCTCACAGGGAACGCGGCGCCCCTCAGCCTCAGCTAACTCGGGGGCGGAGCAGCGGGGCGAGGCCGGCGGCGCGCGCGTGCGCACTGAAAGTCCGGCGCATGCTCCGAGTGCGGGGCGTCCGCCGCAGAGGGTAGGCGAGTCTCCCGCGCCCTACCCTCCGTGGCGGGGCCGCAGCGATCTGCTGGTTCCAAGTCCTTCTGGCCAGTAAAGTTCCTGAAAAAAGTCACAGTCATTCTTAAAAAAGCAAAAGAGGGCGCGAGCCGGTCGGAGGCCCTGACGGGGGCTGGCGCACCGGGCGGCGGAGACGGCGGTTACACCGCGACCAGGAGGAGCGGTCGCGCCGGGCGGCGGGCGGCGGGCGGCGCGGGGACGGTGAGTAGCGGCTCGCGCCCGGGGCGGCTGGCCGCACTCATCGCCCTCGACCGGGGCTGGCTGCGGAGGACCCGCCCGTCCCCGCGGCCCGGGATGTGCCCACCGGGGGCCGGACAGGGGCTCGGCGGGAGCCTCCAGGCCGGGCGCCCCTCCCCGGCCCGGCCGCCGCGCGCGCACTTCGAGTGCGGGGCCCGGGTCCCCGCGGCAGGCGGTTGGCGCAACCCCCGGCGCCCCCTCCCCTCCCCGCGCCCCCGCCTCCCTGGGGTGGCCCTCGGGCGGGGAGGTGCAGCGGGGCGGTGGGGACTGGGCGTTAGGTGTGGGTTGGGGCTGGCGGGGAAAGGGCCTAAGCCCCACCCTGGCTTCCAGACCCCGTCCTGGGCGGCGGGCCCCTTCCCTGCCTGCGGCCCCACCCAGCCCGGGTATTGCTCGGGTTCCGCTCGAATATGAATGATCCTGACTACGCGGTCTCCTTGACACTGGTTACCGCAGTGTCACTTCACTCGGGGATCCCAGTGGCAGTACAGTCTGAAAAAGGCTGTCTACTTCTCCAGGTTTTATGTAACTCCTGACATCTTCTAGGTAACTTCATTGAACTTGAGAAGTTTTTCAGTGTTTTTATAAATATAATCATACCTGTGCTGAAGTACAGGCTGTGATGAAAAAGCCACCCTTTCGATCAGTGAGTTAACTCATCCTTTACTTTTCTAATGTATTGGACGGCTGTTGGTTGGCAAAAATCTTTAAAATTAAACTTGGAAAAAGAACACATGTAAAGTGTTACTGTCAAGCTTTTAAAGTATTGTACTCAGAATTATGCTAATTTTCTAAGAATTTAATTGTTTTGGTATGGTTCTTAAAGTCTGCAGAGTAGTGGCTGATAATCACAGGAGTCAGACTGCCTGTGTTAAAATCTGATTCCACTTACTTTTCTTTACAATTTATTATTTTAAAAATTATTATATAGTAAAATTGACTTTGTTGGGGGGTGTGCAATTCTGTGAATTTTAGATATATGTAACCACCATAACAGTCAGAATTTAGAACAGTTCGATCACCTCCAAAACACTCATGCTACCCTTTTATATCCTCCCCCTTACCCCAACCCCTGGCAATTACTGATCTTTTCCAGAATGTCATAGAAATGGAGTCATGCAACATGTAACCTTCTTTCACTCAGCATAATGCCTTTGAGATTCCTTCGAGTTGTTGGATGTATCAACAATTTATTCTTCTTTTATTGCTGAGTAGTATTCTGTTAGATGGATGTGCTCCCAATGAAGGACATTTGGATCGTTTCCAGTTTTTTGTGATTATGACTATAGCTACTATAAACATTGCTATACAGGTTTTTGTGTGAACATAAGTTTTCATTTCTCTAGGGTACTGCTAAGATTGGGATTACATGATCATATAAAGTATGTTTAACTTTGTAATACACTGTCACACTGATTTCCAGAGTGGCTCTATCATTTTGCATTCTCACCAGCAACATGTGAGAGTTCCAGTTGCTTCACCTCCTCTCTAGCACTTTGTATTGTCGGATTTTTTTGTTTAGCCTTTCTAATAGGCGTGTAGTGGTATCTCGTGGTCTTAATGTGTCTTTAACTAATGGCTAAAGATGTTGAATATCTTTTCATGTACTTAATTGGCATATATAATCTTGGGTGAGTATCTGGCCAAGACTTTTGCCTATTTTTAAATTCAGTAGTTTCTTTCTTATGTTGAGTTTTGAGGGTTCTTTATATGTTCTGGATACAAGTTGTTAGATATGTTTTGCAAAAGTTTCTTGCAGTCTATAGCTTCTTTTCATTGTTTTAACAGTGTCTTTCACAGAGCTAATGTTTTTAATTTTGATGAAATCTAACTTATCCATATTTCCTTTTGTACATCTTTTGGTAGCATGTCTAAGAACTTTGCTTAATCCCAGGTCAAGAAGATTTTCATCTTCTAGATATTATAGTTTTATATTTAGATCTATAATCTATTTTAAATTATTTATATAAGGTATGAGATTTAGGGGAAGGTTTACTTTTTTGCATATGAATGTCCAGTTGTTCCATCACCATTTGTTGAAAAGACTGTCTTTTCTCCATTTAATAGTTTTGCACCTTTGTCAAAAATCAATTGGCTGTATTTGTGTGGGTCTATTTTGGCCCTCTGTTGTGTTCCATTGATTTCTGTATCTTTCTCTTTGCCAGTATCAAACTTTCTTGATGGATGTAGTTTTATAGTGTCTTAAAATTGGGTAGCATAATCTTCTCCAACTTTATTCTTTTTCAAAATTGTTTTAGGTATGCTAGTTCATTTGCCTTTCCATATAAAGTTTAGAATCAGCTTGTCTCTAACTACAAAATATTCTGCTGGTACTTTGGAATTATATCAAACTGTAGATCAATTTGGGGAGAATTGCTATTTTTACTTTGTTGAATCTTTCAATCTGTGAACATGATGTATCTTTCCATTTATTTCTTTGTTTCATTAGTGTTTTGTAGTTTTCAGTATACAGATCCTGTACATGTTTTGTTAGATTTATGCCAAAGTATTTCATTTTGGGAGGAAACTATTGTAAATATCATTTAAAAAAATTTTGGCTTCAAATTGTACATTGTTAAGATATTAGAGGTACAGTTGAGTGTTGTGTGTTGCTCTTGTATCCTGTGTCCTTGCTAAACTCACTTATTAGTTCCAGGATTGTTTGTTTGAATCCTTGGAGTTTTCTAGATAGAAAATCATGTCATCTGTGAATAGAGATAGTTTTTTCCCTAATCTATAAGCTTTTTAAGTATTTTAGTTGCCTGTTGCTCTGGCTAGGCCTAATGATAAACAGGAGTAGTGACAGTGGACATCCTACCTTGTTCTCAATCTAAGGGGGAATCAAATCTGTCTTTCAGAATTAAGTGTGATGTTAGCTATAGATTTTTTTTTAATAGATGCCCTTTATCAGGTTGAAGAAGTCGTCTTCTGTTTCTAGTTTGCTGAGAGTTTTTTTCACAAATGGATGTTGATGTGGTTTTACTTCTTTACTCTGTTAATACAGTGGATTACACTGATTGATGTTTGAGTATTGAACCAGCCTTGCATTCCCAAATAAAGCCCATTTGGTCCTGGTTATTCTTTTTATATATTGCTGGATGCGATTTACTAATATTTTGTTGAGGATTTTTGCATTTGTGTTCATGAGGGGTTATTTGTTTAGTTTTCTTTTTTATACTGTCTTTGTGTGGTGCTGGTATCAAGATAATGCTGGCTTTATAAAATAAGTTAGGGAGTGTTTTCTCCTCTTCTGTATTCCGGGGGAGAGTATGTATCATTCTTGAAAAGTTTGGTAGAATTCTCCAGTGAAATCACCTGAGCCTGGAGATTTCTTTTTGAGTTTTTAAAGTTATAAATTCAATTTTCCTAATGGTTATATCAATTTCACTGATTTCTGCTCTTTATTATTCCCATCCTTTTGCTTGCTTTGGGTTTATTTTGCGATTCTTTTTCTAGTTTTTTGAGGTGGGGGCTTAGATTATTGATTGAGACTTTTCTTCTTTTCTAAGGTAAGCATTTCGTGCTGTAAATTTTCCCTCTCAGCAGTATGTTAGCTGTGTCCCATAAATTTTGACATATTTTCATTTTAATTCAATTCAGTTATTTTTTGAATTTCTCTTGGGCTTCTTCTTTGGCCCATGGGTTGTTGAGAAATCTGTGTTTTTAATTTCCAAATGTTTGGAGATTTTCCTGTTATCTTTCCATTACTGATTTCTAGTTTGATTTCATTGTGGTCCCTTTATTTGGCTTTTGTTGAGGGTTGTTTGATGGCCTAGAATATGTTCTATTTTGGTATATGTTCAGTGGGTGCTTGAAGTATATTCTGCTGTTGTTGCGTGGACAGCTCTATAAATGTTGATTGGATTCTGACAGTTTTCTGTTTTTAGAATTTCATTTTGTTTTATTGTGTTTTATACTGTTTTTGAGTATCTCTTTGTGTAACTTGTTTAGCTGCATAGGTAATTTATCAGAGTCTGTTGGAGTCAACATTTTACCAGTTCTAGTGAAGTAAAGAAACCTTACCTCCCTTTTGTCCTCTTCCACGTACAATTTTTTTTTTTAATTTGGCTGCGCAAGGTCTTAGTTGCAGCATGTGGGGTCTTTGTTGCAGCATATGGGATCTTTGTTGCAGCACGCGGCATCTTTTTTTTTAGTTGCAGCACGTAAGCTCTTTTAGTTGCGGCATGCGAGATCTTTAGTTGCGGCATGCAGGATCTTTAGTTGCAGCACACAGGATCTTTTTTTATGTTTTTATTATTTCTTTTTTTTTTTTTTTTTTTTTTTGTGGTACACGGGCCTCTCACTGTTGTGGCCTCTCCCATAGCAGAGCACAGGCTCCAGACGTGCAGGCTCAGCGGCCATGGCTCATGGGCCTGGCCGCTCCACGGTATGTAGGATCTTCCTAGACCGGGGCATGAACCCGTGTCCCCTGCATCGGCAGGTGGACTCTCAACCACTGTGCCACCAGGGAAGCCCAGGATGTTTTTTCAGTTGCAGCATGTGGGCTCGCGGCATGCAGGATCTAGTTCCGTGACCAGGGATTGAACCTGGGCCCCCTGCCTTGGGAGCACGGAGTCTTAACCACTGGACCACCAGGGAAGTCCCCTCTTCCATGTATAATTACTTGTCTTAAATGTTTTCTCTACATATATTGAAAACCATATTGAACAGTATTATAATTTTTCTTTCAACTGTCAAATGTAACATAGAACATTTAAGAGAAGTCTGCTATATTTACCCATATTTTTGCTTCTGTCATCTTCTTTCTCTTGTTCCAGTACTTTAAGTTGTTGTTTTAATCATTTAATTATGTCTGAAGTGGAGACCTAGAACCTGTACTTTAACAAGTGCTCCTAGATGCTTCTTACAATCGTGCAAGTTTGTGAAGCATTAGGGACAATTACTGCGACTCCATTAGGGGCAAAGAAAGGAATGTTCTTCACATTTCAGACATGTTTTATGTAGTGGTTGTATAAATGGATTTTTGGTTAAGGTAGCTGGAATATAATAGCTAAGTAGGCAGGAACTTAACTAATAATTTTAAGAAGAAATATGAACAAATTGGCTTTCTGTTCTTTTCAGTCTAAAATGCGAACAGTACACATTCTATTACTTTCATTATATGAGTAACTGTAACTAGTCTGAAACTAATGAAAAAAATGCATGGTATAAGATGATGTGTAGAGGATCCATTGTAATCTAAACACTAAAGCACTGTAACTAAGAGCCCGATGCTATCACGTGGTTGCATAGCATTATACAAAACCCTTCCTTAGGGTGCTGTTCTAGGGACATTGATTATTACCTGTGAGGATGAAGAGCAGTTTCCTTAGATTTTGTATTTGTTGCCCATTTGGTGGTAACTATCCATGGAGGATTTATTATGGTATATGAAACTACCATTTTTTTGAATGCCTAACTTTCACTGTGCTAAGGACTTTGTATCTATCATTGATCAACAGTCCTGTGAGGTAAATATCCTCAGGAAACTGAAGCTTCAAGGGGTTAAGCAATAACTTCACTAAGAGCACAGAACCAGTAAATAGCAACTAGTAAGTCAGGCCTCGACTCTTAACGCTCATACTCTAGTCTCAGTGAAAGGCAGAACTATGTAATCTAGGCATTTATTGGTACCTGGAAGTCATACATTCTGCTGTTGTTAAGGATGCAAAAGTGAATGGTATTATTGTCTCTCTTTTCAAGGAATTTTCATGATCTGAACAGGGTGGGGAGGGGGCCTTCATCACAGAAAAAAATTCTTACAGTTCATTATGATTATTTCTTGATAAAACAATTATAGCTTATTTTATTTTATATAGTTTTTATGTCATGAAAAAATAACTTCATTTTAAACCACAGATTTGAGAGAGAAGATCGGATCACCTGGAATTAAATTTGGCACAGAAACCTTTTCAACTCCAAAAATGTTGGAGGAAGATATGGAAGTGGCCATCAAGATGGTGGTGGTAGGGAATGGCGCAGTTGGAAAATCAAGTATGATTCAGCGGTATTGCAAAGGCGTTTTTACAAAAGACTACAAGAAAACCATTGGAGTTGATTTTTTGGAGCGACAGATACAGTATGTACTTGGCCGTTTTATCCTCTTGGTTTTGATATGTGAGCTGTGTCCAAGAGTTTGCTCAGAATAATAGTAACTGAGTACAATACAATCCAAGGCTAGGTATCTAGTGGCAGCGGGTTTTCAGTTATTCACTCCTTTGTGTGTCTTCGTCTTCTTTTTTCCCCTTCCCCCATCTCTTCCCTTCCTCTCTCATTTTTTCTTCTTTTTTTTTCCTACACTTCTCCCTTCTCTCTTTTTCTGTCTTACATCTGTTTTATATTTATTGGTGGCACCCTGGGCACTTCTTAAACACAAACTGACGCTTGATTCTACTGAGATTTCTGTCCACTATTTTATTTGGAAGGAAAGTTACCTGTCTCACAGAATAATTTTCATCTCTTATATTATGGGATCTGTTTGTGTAAAATGTCTCTTCTCTTTTTAAAACTGGGCATATAGAAGTTAGGAATTAATAATTTGTTTTTACTTTAAAGAAATAAGAGAAAGATTTGAGAGGATTAAATACTCCTGTGAAAAGGAAATCCAGTCGGATTCTAAAACACATCAAAGTAACACTTTTTGTCATTAGTCCTGAGAACTTTTAAGGATATTTTAAATTGTAGGAGAAACATGAAACAAATCTGATTTAACTATCCCAGGCACTAGCATCAAAGATAATTGTGTTCATTGTTTTAAAGATTGTTGAATTTATAATCTGTATTCTGTTACCCTCTTTTTAAAAATACTTCTCTATTTGCTTCCTTTCTTAGATATTTTAAGGGGATTCATTTTAAATCTTGATGATGTTTATTTTTTGCACTTGCTATCTGGACCAAATTAATATTTTAAGTATACAGTTGACCCTTATTATTCATAGATTCCATATTTATATTTTAAGTATGCAGTTACTTCTCATTATTTGTGGATTTCATATTTGCAAATTCACTGCTTGCTAAAATTTATTTGTAACCCCAGACTTAGTACTCCCAGTACTCTGGTGGTCATTTGTGGACATGCACAGAGCAGCAAAAAATTTGAGTCACTTATACACACACGTCTGGCTGAGGTTGAACAAGGCGACCCACTGCGTTTTTGTTTCATCTCTCATACCGTACATGAGTGGCCTTTTCATGTTCTGTTTTTGTGCCACATTTTTGTGCTTTTTATTGGTAGTTTTGCTGTTTAAAATGGCCCCAAGCCGAGAGCTGAAGTGCCGTCTGGTAAGCTGTGACGTGCCTTATGGAGAAAACACATGTATTAGATAAGCTTCGTTCAGGCACCAGTTATAGTACTGTTGGCCATGGGTTCAATGTTAATGAATCAACAGTGTATGTTAAATAAGGTGTGTTTAAACAGAACAATGCAAAAAACAAGGTTATATATTGATCAGTTGATGAAATTGTAACCAGGGGCTCACAGGCACCTCACCCGCCTGGTATTTTCCCTCAGAGGAATGGTTCAGGATTTGCTAATTCAGTGTTGGCAGTGACTCTGTAGAACAGAACTACTGCCTACGAATAAGACAACAGGTGTGACAGAACAGAGTTAATTTGGGGGTTAAAGGGCAACCAAGCAGTAAGCTGCTTCTTTCCTTTCTTACTATTCTCCCCCATTAGAATAGGGTAGCAGGAGGAGGGCAAGCACTGACCTAAGGGAACCCTTTCCCAGGACAGCTGACCCTGGGTGTCCAGGATCCCACGGACACCAGCGTCCACAGGCACTCAGTCCCTTGTATAAAATGGCATAGTATTTGCATTTAACCTACACACGTGCTCCCATAGACTTTCAATCATCTCCAGATTACTTATAATATCTAATATAATGTAAATGCTGTGTAAATAGTTGCCAGGCACACAGTAAATTCAAGTTCTGCTTTTTGGAACTTTCTAGAATTTTTTTTCCAAGTACTTTCTATCCGCAGTTGGTTGAATCCTCAGGCGTGGACCCCTCGGATACTAGTCTTAGAGTCACCACTATCTGTGACTGTGGTTGAAGGAAAAAACATGACAGATAAATCCAAATCGTGTAAAATTACAGCTTTAGGGGAGTGTCTTTCACCCTTTACTCGCACTGTTGGTAATGGTATCAGCATTTAAAAGCACTCAGACTTTTTCAGAGTGAAACCAGCAATATAGTTGTTTTTTTAAAATAAGTAAGTAAATCAATTTATTTATTTGTTTATTTATTTTTGGCTGCGTTGGGTCTTCGTTGCTGTACGTGGGTTTTCTCTAGTTGTGGTGAGCAGGGGCTACTCTTTGTTGCGATGCGCGGGCTTCTCATTGTGGTCGCTTCTCTTGTTGTGGAGCATGGATTCTAGGCGCACGGGCTTCAGTAGTTGTGGCACACGGGCTTAGTTGCTCTGCGGCATGTGGGATCTTCCCGGATCAGGACTCGAACCCGTGTCCCCTGCATCGGCAGGTGGATTCTTAATCACTGCACCACCAGGGAAGCCCAACAATGTAGTTTTAATACTTCCAGATTTGAAAAATAAAGACATTTCCTTTGCATATGAAATACATTCATCTCTTGTTTCAGAGTTAATGATGAAGACGTCAGGCTCATGTTATGGGATACCGCAGGTCAAGAGGAGTTTGATGCAATAACAAAGGCGTACTATCGAGGTAAATCATGGGTGTCTTTAGTTTGTTTTGACATGTTCTTTTAGCTGAACAAAGAACTTTGCTTTTCTTGTTTCCCATAGAAGGATTTCTCTTTAAGAATATTTAAATTAATTCCAAAGTATTTTTTAAAACCCCAGGCTATTATTCTTCTAAAGATCTTGTTGGGTGGTAAATAATACTCTGTGCTATAGACTGTTTATTTCTGCCTTAGAATTACATGACTCATATAGGCATTCCCAGACCTAATAAGTCAGAAGTTGTGAAAAGTCTTCTCTGACTCCAGGGAAATGACTACATAGAGTGGAAACTAACATAAGAAAAAGTAAAGCCCTGGCAGACAAGATGGCATTTTGTTATGATATTTAATGTGGGTAAAGCCTTCTCTAGGCTATACGAGTTCAGGGAAGTATGAGATACCTGTGAAAAGGAAGAGCTACAATGATAGGATCTAAGACTAAATAAACTGTGGGGGAAATTCCTCTTTTTACCTACCTAGCTTTCTTCTCTAAATTCTCAGCCTAAAACATATGTTCTTTTTGTGTGGAAAAAAATAGGTTGGGTTATTTCTTTTTAAGCTTTTGACAATGTGATGTGGCAGTATTACTTTTTAACTAGTATGGTTATTTTTGGAGAAAGTATTATCATTATGTCTCTCTAATTTAAAAGGACAAAACTGTGTGAGTCTACAATTATCTCAAAATAAAGTTTAACTTAAAAAAAGACAAAACTGGTCAAATGTCAAAATGATTTGATTCGTATATGAATAAAAAGGAGAAAACATTGGAACTGTACAGTTAAGTAGCTCATTTGGGTTCCTAGTTTAAAGAAAAAGACCAGGTAGCTAAACATATTTTAATATCCACTGCCATAAGACTTTGTTCAACATTATTATCTTCTAATTTTTTTAACTTGACTCATCCAGTTTGTTGCAGACTTCTTGTTTTAACTTGTTAGATGTCCATGAATCATACGGTTTCTCTTTCATATGTTTACAAAAAACATTCTTTGCCAGAAACTAAAAAGAGAGCCCATAATTGTTAGTATTTACATCTTAATTTATATGGGTGATGTTCAAATTTCTTTTCACTTTGGTTCATTTGGACTAAAAGGCTTTAAACAGCATTGATTTCCCTGTGTTTAACATTTTAACTTAAAGCAATCTTAAGTGTATAAATAGATCTGTTAAAAGTTTTTTTTAAAATGTAACGTTTTTTAGCCAACTATGTTAAAATGGCAAAGAGGGTGGATACTGAGACAGGTCTTAAGCTTGAGCTTTTTCCCTCACATCCCTATTTGAATTAAGGAACAAACAGTGGCAATGTTACATGAATTTGAGAAATGGCATATTGGACTTATATGCTTTTTTTTTTTTTTTTTTTGAGGTTCTATCAGAGTGCTTTTGGTTGCTGACAGCAGAAAAGCAATTTCAAACCGACTTATTTAGCGTCTGTTGACTTGTTACTGGGAGTAGCTTTCATTTGTGGTTTGTTGGGACTGTAACCTTGCTGATTCTCCTGGCTGGCCGCCTCCCTGTGTGGGGTTCCTCTTCATGCTGATTTTCCTCTTGTCTGCAAGTTTGCTACCATCGACAGTGCTTTTTGTTCACATTCTTGGGGACCGAGGGTTACTTCCCACAACAGTGGACCAAAAGTCCAGAGCTTTTACCTGATTAGACCACCTTTGACCAGATTACAGTGAGTAGTCAGAGGAAGGTGATTGCCCTAATGGGCTTGGCGCACTTGGGGCTCCCCCAAGGCAGAGGGAAGTTTAGCTGCCTAAACCATAGGCTATTGTACAGAGGGGGAGAGGTGTTCTTGGGGACAGGGCACTGGATGGCAGCTAGGCACCAGGTAATATCTGCTACTAATATAGATTCAGATGATATAATTAAATAAAGAGTAGGAAGAAAAGGTAAGGTGGGCAGAATGAGTTAAGATAGAGATTTAGTGATAGAAACACTATGCCTTATAAAATTACGACCGACTTATGTCCTAAAAATGTGTTATTCAAGATGCATAAAAATTATATTTAAAAAAGAAAAAATTTTTTATAATTCATTTAAAAGACCTATTATAGCAAGACCATTGCTCCAAGGCATCGTTATGTTCTTAGAATGCTAGCTTAATTGTACAGTGAGACATGTGGAAACATGATCTCCTTATCGGTAGGTTAGAACAGAGCACAGATCATATTAGGAAGCCTTTGGGAGCCCAGATGACTCCTGTTAAACCCTTAAGAAAGTCCACCCTAGGCAGCAGAAACTGTACTTAGTACAGAAAGTTACATACAACATGAAGTAGATTTTTATTACAGTTTTTTACTAAGACTTGGTTCTCAGGAAAAAAATGCTTCTAAGTATATGTAAATTAGGTTATAGACTTGAGACCTATTATTTGATATCATGCACATAAGTAGAAGGAAACCCTTATTTTCTTTTTTTTTTTTTGCTGTACATGGGCCTCTCACTGCTGTGGCCTCTCCCGTTGTGGAGCACAGGCTCCGGACGCACAGGTTCAGCGGCCATGGCCCACGGGCCCAGCTGCTCTGCGCACACGGGATCCTCCCGGACCGGGGCACGAACCCGTGTCCCCTGCATCGGCAGGCGGACTCCCAACCACTGCGCCACCAGGGAAGCCCTGTTTTCTTAAAAAATAATTTTTTTCACAAATATAAATGAATATAAATTGTTGGAAATGAAACAGCTCTGGACAAGAAGCTAGTTATAAGTTATAATTATAAATGCAAGAATTAAGGAACAACAGAATTAGACTATGCAAGTCTGAGGTTTGTTTTGAAATTATGTGAGCATGGAATCTGTGACAGATTGGTTCATTGAATAATTTATGTGCTTTAGATTGTATAGAATGTCAAAAAGAATAAGGGACAGCATTTTAAATCCTGAGTAGTATCTATAATAGTATTTTTAAAGCCTTTGCCAGTGTTCGCTAAAGCAGTGTTTCTTAAACTTGACTGTGCACAGCAATCCCCTGGGGAGCTCATTAAAATGCAGACCGAATTTGTAGATCTGTGGGTGGCTCCGAGAGTCTGCATTTCTACAGCCTCCCAGGTGGCACTGATGCTGCTGTCGGCCACACTCAGGACCAGCCTACAGACCATCTTGTAGGATCTGTCAGTGATTTGAGGATAGAATTACTCTCTGCACATTATGTGTCTTGGAGAGTATTTTCTGAATTGCATTAAAATATAGTGACTTTTTTGGAATGATCTTATTAAGGAGGAATAAATACTTGCTATTGATGATCTTATCATTGACACCAAAAATTTATTCAGAGCTCTGTATTTTTGATGCATGGACAAGTGAGGTAGTTTATTAACTGTTAGAAGTGATCCATTTATGGGTGACTTACTGTTATCTATGATAATGAAGAAACTTTTCCAATGGTGCAATTTTTAGGGTGGGTAGTATTGAAGGAAGATTGAATAGTAGGAAAATAAAGGTCTTTGTAAAATATATGGGTAGAAAACACTAGCTGCCTTTCACTATTAACAACAGAGAAATTAAAACAACTTTCCCAAAAATGGCTGGTACAAACACAGAGCTAGGGGTCCAAGGAAGAAAAAGAAGGGAGAGCAGTGTGGGGTGATTTTAATTTACTTTATTATTTTTTTAGGGTCATTTTACACCTCCCCCCCACACGCACACACACACAGCTGGGTGGGTGTGGGATGTAGAAGTGAGAGGCCAGGGAAAGAAGGGAGAACTGTGCATAAAGGGTGCAGTAATGAGCCAGTTACTACTGCAGGCGGGGAGATGTGCCTCCGGGTGACCCCACCCCAGGGAAGCTGAGGTTTTTATCCCCGCTCACCCCTCCCCAGGCATCCAGTCTCCTTAGGGGGTGTGCTAGACCACCCCTGGCAGAAGAGCAGAGCGCCCCCTGCAGCCTGTGCTGGAGGGTCGGGGCGGGGAACACACAGGGCACCTGTTGGGGGAGGGGGTACCGTGCTCACCTCCCTGGTGGCTTAACTGAATCCAGGTCCCTCCTCCTCCTCCTCAGAGGGCACTGTGGCCCACCCCGCCCAGTGTGGTCTCTCTACCCAGTCCTCCACTAAATAATTTTGGGTTTTATGGACAGACTTTTTCTTTTATCCTTTGCTCCTTGATTTTTCAAACAAAATTGTGCTTTTCTTAGTTAATCATTCTTACTGCCCATATCTCTGGCACCATCTGCTTAGTTTTTTTTGTTAGTTGTTTTTGTTTTGTTTTGTTTTGTTTTGTGGTACGCGGGCCTCTCACTGCTGTGGCCTGTCCCACCGCGGAGCACAGGCTCCGGACACACAGGCTTAGCGGCCATGGCTCACAGGCCTAGCTGCTCCGCGGCATGTGGGATCCTCCCGGACCGGGGCACGAACCCATGTCCCCTGCATTGGCAGGCGGACTCTCAACCACTGCGCCACCAGGGAAGCCCAATGTGGACCGTTTTTTAAAGGCTTTACTGAATTTGTTACAATAGTGCTTCTGTTTTATGTTTTTGGTTTTTTGGCCCCGAGGTATGTGGGATCTTAGCTCCCCAACCAGAGATCGAACCCGCACCCCCTGCATTGGAAGGCAGAGTCTTAACCACTGGACCGCCAGGGAGGTCCCCAAAAAAGTTTCTTAAAGTATGATTAAATAATGTTTTATTTGTAGTTTAAGTAAATGTTAGAGTTCAAGTAAATATAAATTTGTCGTCCAATATGCTAGTGTGATCTCTTCAGTTTTACTTCTCCTTCAATTCTGAGCAAGTCTCAGGCTGTGTCTGTCAATCTGCCTGTCCCCCACTCCTCAGTTTTGCATAATTAATTTATTCTTTGGTCCAAAGCCTGTTCTAGAGGAGAGAAGCCTCTGCTTTTACAGTCATAGTGAACTGCTGGTTTTTTCCTTCATTAATTGTTCTTTGGGTTTCTACCATATTCCCTCAGGTGATAAACAAACCTTTTTTGGCCCTAGAGTGTCTTAGGTAGCCCAGGTATGTGTGTCTTGAGTCTTAGTAGGAAACTCTTACACCTGGGGTATCTGGAAGGAAGAAGTAGCAGTGAGGAACCCTCTTGACTCCAGGACGATTTTCTCTTCTCACCTGTTTTTGTCACTGTGCTGCCTGATTCAACAGCAAATCATTGGTAAAAACCCTCTTCCAGAAGGTTGATGCTTATTTTTAAAATGGGATATTATCAACCTAATGTGATAGTTGATAGTTAAAATATTGTCAACCTAATGTGATAGTTGATAGTTAAAATATTGCGAGTATGGTATGGGAATTATGCAGTTAAAGAGGGTGAAAAACTAAATTAAACTCTTTTCCTCTCTACTATATATAAATATTTTACTCTTGGCACTGGTTCCTAAATTACATTCTTTAGCATTGATGGTATTCTGCTACTAAAATAAAATAATATAGATTTTTTAAAATAAGTAAATAGAATGAGAAAATTATGATTTTTTCTCTCATAGACTTTCCTTAAATCTGTGCCAAAAGAAATTAAGAAGCAGGTGACAGATATTAAAGAGAAGAACTCAGCAACTCTGTCATTCATGCCTAGTTTACTGTTCTCTCTGGCTTTTACAGTGTTATTAAATATATCAGTATTTTGTGGTGTTCCACAAGGAATGTGAATAATTTTGAGGGTACTTTGGCACTTGCACAAATTTGAGAACCACTATTCTTTGTAAAAATTGGTTCTTTGAATTAGAAAATAGAGTTTATATGTTAAAAAAATAGGGCTGCCCTGGTGGCACAGTGGTTAAGAATCCACCTGCCAATGAAGGAGACACGGGTTCGAGTCTTGGTCAGGGAAGATCCCACATGCCACGGAGCAACCAAGCCCGTGTGTCACAACTACTGAGCCTGCGCTCTAGAGCCCGTGAGCCACAACTGCTGAAGCCCGCGCGCCTAGAGCCTGTGCTCCACAACAGGAGAAGCCACTGCAATGAGAAGCCTGCACACCACAATGAAGAGTAGCCCCCGCACACTGCAACTAGAGAACAGCCCGCGCAGCAACGAAGACCCAACACATCCAAAAATAAAATAAATTAAATTAAAAAAAAAAGCAGTGCTACAAAGATGAGTTCAACATTTATTTACATAAAAATTGTTTTGAATATGTAAAAGTTTCCCTCACCCTGCATAGGATTGTTTCATTAATGTAAATAACGTTTTTATTTTGTGAATTTACAGGAGCCCAGGCTTGTGTGCTTGTATTTTCCACCACAGACAGGGAATCTTTTGAAGCTATTTCCAGTTGGAGAGAGAAGGTGGTGGCTGAAGTTGGAGATATACCAACTGTACTTGTACAAAACAAGATCGATCTCCTTGATGACTCTTGTATAAAGAAGTAAGGTGGCTACTGTTGAGGGGGTGGCTGTAATTCTGTAAAGCTAAAACCTATTTTAGTTTTTGCATACACTTACAAAATTTAGGAAAGTTTTTAAAAAGACTGCCTTATACTTAAAAATTTCTGTGAGCTATTGTGTGATTGGTTTGGGTTAAAAAAAAGTTCACACTGAATCACTAGTAAAGAAAATTAAAGGAGTACGTTTTGAAAGCCCTTTTAGAATTCCAGGTCCTTGCAGCTCAAATCCAACTCCTCATGTGAAGTCAGATCTAGACAGAGTAAGAATGTTAAGAGAAACATCCCAGAACTTCCCTGGTGGTGCAGTGGTTAAGAATCTGCCCGTCAGTGCAGGGGACACGGGTTCGATCCCTGGTCCGGGAAGATCCCACATGCCGCGGAGCAACTAAGCCCGTGCGCCACAACTACTGAGCCTGCGCTCTAGGGCTCGCGAGCCACAACTACTGAAGCCTGCATGTCTAGAGCCCATGCTCTACAACAAAGAGAAGCCACCGCAATGAGAAGCCCGCGCACCGCAACAAAGCGTAGCCCCCGCTCACCGCAACTAGAGAAAGCCTGCGTGCAGCAACAGAGACCCAACGCAGCCAAAAATAAACAAATAAGTAAATTTAAAAAGGAAAACATCCCTAGATGTTTTAATATCTAGCATAAGTATGTTGATGAGTTTAAATAGGTAAGCAGTTCAGATTCATATTGTTTTGTATACCCAGAACCATTATGCTCACGTTTGTGAACAGAGTTTGGCATCCAGATAATTTCTCTGTGTAAGTATTTGTTTACTGCATTATTAACGTTTTGCTGGCTTTGAGAATACTTGGTGTTTACCTTATTTTTTTTATAAGTTCTTGTATTAGTTGTCTGATGCTGTATAACAGATTAGCCCAAAACTTAGTAGTTTAAAACAACAAACATTTATTATGTCACAGTTTTTGTGGGTCGGGAATTTAGGAGTGGCTTAGCTGGGTGGCTTGGTTCTGGGTTTTCATGAGGTTGCTGTCAATATGTTGCCGGGGCCTGTGGTCACAGGAAGGCTTTTGACTGGGGCTGGGGGGGTCTGCTTCCGGGATGGCACCCTCGCTTGGCCATGGGCAGGTGGCCTCTCCTTCGGGCTGCAAGTGTCCTCAGTGTGTGGCAGCCGCTTCCCCAGGCACGTGATCCCAGAGGAGGCAAGGTGGAAACCACAGTGCCTCTTATGAGGAGTCTCAAAGTCACACGCCATCACTTATGTATGTCATTGATGACACAGACCAACTTGATTACAGTGGGGGAGGGGAGGCGTATGGTAGAATCATTGGGAAATATTTTAGAGAATTGGGAGTCACAATGAAACTAAAATTAGGAGTCCACTGTTCTAGACACATCAATATACTGACTTCGGCTTTGGCAGCAAAGTAGTTTTGTAGCCAATAAGAGTAAGATAGGTAATGCAGTATAAGACTTTCAGAGTGTAATTAAATTCAGGTGTTTTTAATAACCGAAGAGAGAAAATTAAAGTAGTATATAAAGAAAAGTGACATTTAGTCATTTTAAGGCTAGAGTAAGTGACTTTATAGAAAAGTGTCTTGCAGTTACAGTGAGATGGCTGGTGTTTACCCCGCCAAGAGCAGTGACAGTTGAAAATCCTGCTCAAGCACTGAGTGTAGCTCTCACCTGTTCTGGAAGGGCTGACCGCCGTCCTCAGGCTGTATGCAGTAAATGTAATAAAACAAGTTCTCAGAAAGTACCTTTACATGCATTTTTTTCAAATTGATGTGTAGTGAGGAAGCTGAGGCACTGGCAAAAAAGTTGAAGCTGAGATTCTACAGGACTTCAGTGAAGGAGGATCTGAACGTGACGGAAGGTAAAGTGCCTTCTTAACAGTTAACAGCAGGAAGTTTGTTTATTCTTCTTATGCCTTTTATTTTTGTTGTTTAGAAATCGTATTTGTAACGAGAATAGAATTTTCTCTTTGTCATGTATCATTAAGTAAGGTTTAAAGGCTGATGCTGCTCTGAGTTTGAGTCCTTGATTATTTACTAATGTCTTTGAATAGTTGTTACTCTACAGCAAAACTCCGGTGGGCTTTTGTTTTGTTTTTTATCTTTAAAAATACAACTGGCCATGTGTGTGTGTTTTTCAAGCGTACCTTCTAAAATTGCCGCGTTAGAACCCCGCAGCGGTGGACACCCCACTAGGTAGTTACAGTGACCTAAACTTGTTTAATAGTGTCCTAGTTTAAGAAAGTGAGATTAGAGAGAGATGGTGGTTATTTTTCTCATTCCGGAATTGCTGCTCATTTTATTAGATTGCAGCTCAGCTGTTGCTTCAGTGTCCCCTGAATAGTGGTTTTCAGCTAAAGAAAGAGTCTTTTTAAGACTCAGTCAGTTTAGTGTTGCTGAATATTAGTCACTATTCAGGTACTTAAAACTAAAGAGCCAATGACTACAAGTAATATTTTATTTCTTTACTAATAAAATGCCAGTATATATTTATTAGTATTACCATTGTAATTAGGTATTACTCAGATAATTTCTAGAAGTTGAATTTTTTCAACTAGATTGTATACTTCTAACCATAATTTTAAATTTGTTTTGTAAGTATAAATATTATAGTAAGTGATGTGAAAGAACAGGTTTTACATGCATAATTATACTGACCTGGCAAGGGTTTTGGTTTTGTTTTCATTCCAGTTTTTAAATATTTGGCTGAAAAATATCTTCAAAAGCTTAAACAACAAATAGCTGAGGATCCTGAATCAATGCATTCAAGTAGTAACAAAATTGGTAAGTACCCAGGAAGTTTTAGCCCCATGTTTACCTGGTAAATTTATTTTCCATTCATTATTATCATATTTACTGGGTTTTTTTAAAGTACAGTGTGACTGGAAAGCGAGAGATGAGTGATTATTAACTTTAGTAGTATCAGCTCTCACTAAAAGGTATATTGAGTTAAAAGATTTTTTAACTGATGAATTTTCTAAAGGTCTGTTCTTTTTGAACACTTGTTTCTCTGACTTGACACTTGCACCATCTCCACACCTCTTCCCTTTCCTGCCACCTTGCTGAGCACCCATCCTGATTTTTAACATGAGATGCCAGCAGAGTTTAGTATTTCCTGGAGAACAGGAAGCACCTGTCCGCGTCTTACTTTTGGCCATGGCTTCTGGGAGGATGGGCGCCGGTCCTCTGTCCTAAGGACCTCCTGCCTGCACCCCACTCCTCACTACACACACACACACACACACACACAGCATTTTCTTGGCCTGTTTTAACGTTTCTTACTTTGCCCTTTTTATTGCATATGTTCCTACTGTCAGACACCTCACATGCTCTGAGAAACGGCAGGGCAGTTGTGATAAGCCGTTGTCTGGTCTGGTCTCCTGGGCCCACCCTGTCTCCCTCCAGTCTGCTGATTAAGGCCCTTTGATAGATTCTGGTTGTGGAACACATTCAATGCAGGCTTTCTTCATCCCAGCATTTAAAGACAGTTTGGTCCATCCTTCCTGTGCGGCCTCGTGCCCCACTTTTGTAATGTACCCTGTTTATGGTTCCACCACAGGGCCCGCTGTTTCTTGCGCCTGCAGGGCTGTCTTACTCATCCCTTTGCTCATTTTGGCTCTTCCGTTAAGAATAGCCTCCCCTTCCCACCTTCTGTTGAGAACTGTGCATCCCTCAAGGTCTATGGAGGAAGCTCTCGGCTATCTGTCTGGCTGAAACACAGCCTTCACTTCTCTTAACTGAACAGAGACCTGAGTGCAGGGCATTGCCAGGGGTCCAGTCCCTCCATGTAGTTTGTCCTTTCTTATGAATTAGGTGTGGTTGACCCTTCCTTTGAACCATCTGTGGGATCTTGTCTCTTTTATGACACTTAACATAGAGTGTCCTGTAGCATCACTGCCTGTTTGTAGCGTCTCACCTCACTCATCAGATTGTAAGCTTCTTGGGGGCAGGAATCAGTCTTAGTAGTCTTTGTGTCGCTCATAGTATCTCTGGCCCAGAGTCTTGTGTATTGTGGACGATAAATAGCCCGTAAACTGGAGATTACGTCTTAGAACCAACATTGTTCAAAATTAAAACTCTAACAGTTGAAAGTTTTTCTTTAGTTCATCCCTTTTGTCTGCTCATCACTTTGAGTATCTGCAGACCATTTTGCTGTTGTTTTAGCCTGGATAGGAACATCTGACATCACAACCAGCTCTTATATACGCAGTATCTTTATCAACATATCACAAATTCTGTTGTTAACTACAGGCAGGTACTGTTGAGGAAGTTCTATGATGTAAAATTAGTAAGTGAAGTTATTAAAATTATCATATTTACAGATTTAAAATTTCAAAACTAGATTGTTAGTGAAAAGAGTGTGTAGAGAAGCACACAAAGGGAGGAAAGAAGACCATACGTGCACTTCAGCCTACATGTGTGTACCACATCACTGCAGGGATGCGTGAGAACTCTAAACACGTGTGCCTTAGGCGAGGGGCTGGGGTGGGTGAGAGACTTCACTGTGACCCCTTTGGTTCCCTTTGAACTTTGAACCCTGTGTACTGGCTATTAAAAGTAAATGAAATGAAAACAAAAGCTTAAAACTGTAAATACTTGCATATGTTGCTGGTTTACTAAGAAGCTGGGTGCACAGTCTGCAGTAGGTGACCCTGAGGTCCGTTAGTGTTAACCTCTGTGTTTTCCCTCAACTTATCCAGGTGTCTTCAGCACATCTGCTGGGGGTCACTTGGGTCAGAATTCAAGTACCCTTAATGGTGGAGATGTCATCAACCTCAGGCCCAACAGACAGAGGACCAAGAAAAACCGAAATCCTTTTAGCAGCTGTAGCATACCCTAAAACGCTTCAGGGAGGAAGAAATTAATTGTATTGTGCAGTAAGATACATCCAGCTGTCACGGTATGTTACACAATTTTTTCGCAGACTTTGCACCTAATGGTTCTCTGAAAGCTGACAGACATAAACAGATAGCACTGCTCTGCAGTGCTTTTCAGAATGGAGCAAGATCTCTGGTGGAAAAATTACTGCCCTCTGGACTTATTTTAATTTTTTTACATTAGACGAAGCTTCTCCTGTTTTTGAAGGAATGCTATAAGAAACATCAAAAACAGGTTTTGCTGAATTTGAAATGCTGGAAAACGTAAATAAAATGCCTAAATATACTGGTACAGATTTTAATATTATGGGTCGAGGAAAGATAGCAACCCTTCTTTCTCTGAAATTGGTCATCTAGCTTTTCTAGGAAGTAGTATTGAATCTGAATACTGAAAAGAATAATATTGAAAGGCGAACCCTAATCTTGCCAGACTGCATTAGTATGTACTTTGGCAATGTTACTCGTGCAATATCTGTAGATGTGGAATGTGGAGGTACGTGCGCACGCAGATCCCTGGTTCTGGAGTAAACAGAAGGTGTGTGCAGTGTTTAAGGAAACATAGACTCTAACTCATTCATTCATGAAACCATTTACACATTTATGTGTATGTTACAAGTTTCTATTTTCAAATGAGAAATTCTAGACATATTTTGCAAAATGAGCTGAGATTTAAAAAATGCTTTTGTGCCAAAAATACCATACCTAATTTTCAGTGCTTTACCAGAATTTATACTGTTGATAATCTCTTTTAAAAGCAGTTTTCCTCTCTGACAGAGTAGATGAAAGAGTGTCTTAGTGCTAGAGCCCCTCCCAGGTGGCACTGGTTGCGTGCGGAATCTTTTCATGTCCCTGCACATGCATGGCGGGCTCGAGCTGGCGGCTGCAGGACCCCCGCCCTGTGCAGCGTGGCCGCCCTGTACCTAGTGCCTTTTGCTGTTGACAACGCAATTCTGAACTTTTAGGATTATGCTAACAATTTTTTTAAATACACAAGAGGTGATCTTTTGTCTTAAACCACATTACAGATTTTATAATGCCCTGCAACTCTAAAGCATCTTTTTGTTTACACATTTTTTGTATGGTATTTTGAGATTATCATTTAAAAATTTCTATAAACTTCAGTTTGTATAGCACTTTCTCAAGAGCTCTGTCAGCACCAAATGCAAAATAATTTCTTTTAATAAGTGATTTTAACATGTAATCATGTGGCAGAGCATACATTTTGTGACTTGGGACAGTAGCTTTCCAACTCAGATCATTAATTGCATGAACTCTGGTAAAACTGATTATCGTTCATCAATGACTTGTTTTTAACCCCTTGCAATATACCTGGTTTTTACAGGATTTAAGTATATGTAAAAATAACTTTTCTTGGAAAATGTGTCAAAGTCATTTTTCATTATTTCTACTGAATGCATAATGTTTTATATATTCCTTTTGTATGTTTTTTCTCTCTCGTTCTTTTTTTTTTTAAGTCTTCCATCTGCACCACCCTCATCCCCTGTCCAGATTAATGTTGAAAACATAATAGAATTTTGTAGGGCATGTCTTTAAGTGGTCAGGAGTGAAGGTTTGCTTTTCATAATATTGAAATAATCTGGCATTATCTATTTCAAAGTAATATGTTTATTTTTATGTCACCAGTTGTCACCACTCCCATTGCTGGCAGTGGGATAGGTGTTGGGGAAAAACTCTGTTCCTAACAATGGGTACCCGCTAGTGATTCCCTTTTCTACTCTCTGGAAATATAGTCCCTTTAATTTTTGCACAAAATATATTTTGCGTCAAATAGTCTTTAGTAGCAGAAAAATCACGTTACATAAAATGCTGTAGTTCTATTTCACATTAATTAAATGTGTGTGGGTAAAAGTTTGTTATTTTTCTATATTAAAAATATCTGATGATGGTTGCAGTTCCCCTGATATTTGTAATATAATTTTATGTATTTAGTTTTGTCCTTTTTTTTTAAACAAGAACTGAAGAGAGATCTTTGTTACACATTTGTATTTTTAATTTGCAATTCTGTATTTTACCTGACCATAATTAGTCATTTTAAATAATTAAGTAGGCCTAAAAATCAGCCACAAGTAATATGTTAAATACTTTCTCAATTCTAAAAACCTTCAAAATTGACATTATATTCTTTCACCTTGAGGCCTTTAATTCTTTTAAATAACTACTAATTTCTAATGAGTCATGGATGCTGAAGAAATACTAAGACCCCGGGACGTTGTGCATTTGTGCAGTAATAGCTTTCCTATGTCGTGGCTCATTTTTGGCTGTGGCGTGGCTGCCGTGTCTCAGAGTCCTCAGGATTCCTTTTCCTCTTTCAGTCTGCCTCTCAAATTAATAGTGTACAGATTAGGCCACATAAGGCGATATAATTAAATAAAACCAGGCTAAATGGTTTCCTTTTTATCTGCCCAGAGTTGACAGCACTCATGTACTTCTTCAAAATAAAGTAAAACTAACACTGTCAGAAGAGCCCCTCCCCATTGTGGCCGCAGTCCTGTGCTTTCTGGGTGCCTCAGACGCTGGCAGCGCAGTGCTTGGGAAGAACTCACTGATGGGCTCCACTGTGCCCAGGGCTCCAGGGCTTGGGTCTCCTCTGGGATCCTGGGATGGGGAAGTGGCCTCAGGACCTGACATTCCAACTTAAAGGGAACTACTTTAATGTAAAATATTGTTAATTTTTTCCCTCCTTTTTAAAACCTTTGAAATAGTTACTGGTAACTTGCTAAAGTGCTCTCGTTACTGTTACGGTATCTGTTTCTCTGAAAACAAAATGAACTGACAGGTGAAAATCTGTCCCACACTGCAGTCATCTAATGAACAGAGAAAGTCTGGGCTGATGTGGAGTGAACAGGAAGGGGAGGATTTCCAGATGGTGACGGTCTTTGGGAACGTGAGAAAAACTTGGTTGTCTGCTGAATTTTCAAAAAGCTGATAAAGAAAAAATGGCACAAAAAGAAAATTTTCTATCTCACAGTGAACCTAATGATAGCAAATTAGTCTGACAAATCAAGAGGATTTTACTAGTTATCAGTGAGAGTTAATGTTTCCCATGAAAGAATAGATTTAAATAAGGTGAACTTGGGCTGGCATCAAAACTATCATGAATGTCCTCAGATTGTAATTGCTTTTTATGAAGAGACATATAAATATATAAAACCAATCTGCAGCTTGACTGGTTTTTTTTCTTGAATTGTGAAAGAATACCTATCTTTTAATGAAAATTGAATCTGATATACTCATTCTGAAGTAGTATTTGGGGAAGCTAAAGTTTTTGTGTATCAGTAGCACTAGTTATTTTGAACAAATAAAAGTGTTCTATAGTTGCTGCATTTATCACAGATAAAAGAATAATCAATACACTGGTCAACCTTGTTAGTGAACAAAATGCAATCTAAATTAAGGTATTTCATATTTAATATTAGAAAAAAATGCTCAGTGCTGAAAAACTCTCAGTGAAACAGCTACTTTTTAATTATTGAAGACAGTATAAATTGATATAACTCTTATACAAAAAAACTTTGGAAACGTATCAGGCCATGAAAATGTATATACCCTTTGACCCAGTAAAACCCATTGCTGGGAATTTATACAAAGAAAATCAAAAACAAACGAAAGAAGGAAAAAGCTCTATGTACACAAATATGTTGCAGTAATAAGCAACAAACTGGAAACAACCTAGATGTCCAGTAAGGGGAATGGGTAAATTGTACAACTACATGGAATAGAGGTTCTTAAGTTGAGAATTAAAAGCGGACTTTAAAACGGTATTTAATTTTTCCTTTTAAAGGCAAGTTACAACATTGTATTTCTGTAATGATTAAAAATTTAAAGAAATGATGCATTTGGAAAAAGATGAAGTGGATATACCGTATACAGTTCAGAGTGGTAAAATTAGAGGTGAAGTTTCTACATTTTATGTCATGTTTTCACGTATTATCAAGAAGTACATTCATATTATGAGATGCATAAATGTTTAAGTTCAAAATAATTTGATATAGATGTCTAAAAAACCTGTTGAATGAAAGAGAAGACACAGGGAAGGTTCCCTTCCATAATTCCAAGCTCACTGCTTGGCTCACAGCAGATGCTTGGTCAGTGTGTGCCCGTGTGTCTTTGCAGACAAAGCCCAGGAGAGAACCATAATGCTTTTACCCCTAGCTGAGCACTTATTTCCCCCACATATTAAGTGTTCATCCACAGAATAGTAAAATATAGATATAGATATAGATATGAGGTGCTAGAGATCCTAGTACAAGACAAGAATTCAATCTAAAAACTTCTAGAAAGGTAATCAAAATATTTCTAGTTTTAATTGTTATTCACAAACTAACAACACTGAGATATTTTCCTCGTCGGAAACAACTATCAGTATCAAATGAGTTGTTATGTCTAACAAACAGAACTAGTTATCACTTAAGATAGTACGTTATCATTTTTATGTGATTATTTATAAGGGCTCTTAGGTTGGAACACTAGTTGAATCTGCTTTCAGTGTTTTGTAGCAGGGTTTTGGAAGCAGCCCCTTTAGAATGCTCCAGCAGCTTGATGGCCTTGTCAGAGTTTTCAATGTTCCTAAGCAGGGTCTCTAGTCTTCTCTTAATTTTCTTCTGATCCTCGAGAGCACAGCCGATCACGATGGACTGGAACTTCTGATCCACCGGCCCCGCAGGCACCTCAGAGGAACACGCGCTGTACAGCGACATCAGGTGACTCTTGGCATTTCCCAGATCATCCAGAAACTTACTGACCACCTCATCAATGACCCTGGTGGCGTGCTTGAGGGACTCCTGCTGCTGGGCGTTCCTAATTGTTTCTACTGAAACTTCCACAGTCAGGGTTCGTCCCATCAGACGGTTTGCAGTCAGATTTAATTCTTCTCTTTCTCCTAATCATGAAAAGTTTGAAATATCAATCAAGATGAGACATACACGCATCTATGTCAAGAACACTAAGGCATTTTTGTGTGGCTGAATCTATCCTGTGAGCACCTATGAATTTCTTAAAGATACAAGTTAAAACTACAGCAATAAGATTAATTTATAAAGAGTATCAGATTGGACGCCAGATGACTCTGCGGTTGTCACGTCTGCAGAAGCTGGGGCAGGTGTGCGTCTGTACCTGGGGCTTTGTGCTGGTTAGAGCAGGAGACTGGATGCCCTGGAGCTACATGAGGATGTGCATTAGAGGAGGGAGATAACTTTCCCTTTACCTTTCTGAGCTTTTGGCTGAGACCCTCCTGTAATAAGACAGATTAACAAGAAAAAAACCCAGAAGCTTGTTGACATGTATACCCCATGTATATACATGGGAGATCCCCAGGGAAACTGAGTAACTCCCTGAGATGGCCCAGCCTCCACCCAAAATACCCTCAGCTAGAGAAGGTGAGGAGGGAGGGAGGCAAGTTCTGGAGGTTCCCAGAAAAGGCACGATAGACAAAGGTAGGGTTCTTATGTAGATTCAGTAGGTGCCTTCTCCACTGGTGAAAGCTTCTTGTAATTTAGTCATCCTCCTCTTCCTGGTAGAAAGGGAGACACCCTTACAAATGATTTCCTTTACAAAATGTAAATTTCCCTTACAAAACAGTGACTTCTACTGTTTTCAGAGCTCCTCCTCCTGTGTCTGCAGTTTCTCAAAAATAGTTCGGAATAATCCTTAGGCCAGAGAGGCATATTTTGGGGCCTCACATTCTGTGTGCGTATCAGAATACAGTGCCCCGATTCTGGCTGAAAAAAGCCATGACACGGGAGGAAAAGCTGGCCTCAAAATGAGGCACTGACTTCATCCCCTCCAGACTAATTTAGGCCAGTAGTCTGAGCCTTGGCCAGCATGAAGAGGGTGCTGGGTTATCATTTCACTATTTATATGGAAATCAGCAACCTGTCCTGCTCTGTAACCTCCTTCCCAATTCACTGCTCTATGGCCAGGGCAGTGAAGAGACAGACTAGATCTTGACCCCTCTGAGGATGTGTGACAGTGTGGGTCTGGCCGGGATGCACACTTAACCACACCAGCTGCTAGGCCCACAGGCCGGTCCTGTGCAGCCCCAGGGGAGCCCGGTTAGGAGGAGCACTGCCCACTGGTGCAGAGCATCACAGGCCACCCGGCCCTCCTGTGGAACGGGGTTCAGTGGGTCCATAATCTGTTCTCTCTGCCTTTCTCCCCTTCCCCTCTGTACGTTACACCTCCATTCATCTCCTTTTGTCTTCTCTGCTGCCGACCTTGTGCCCGTTTCCTCTGCTGTCACATCCTGCCCGGCCCGTCTCTGCTGGGCTGGAGGAGCGGCTCTGCGGCACCCCTGCCGCCCCCCCGGCCCCTGGAGGGGCCCTCACCGTCGCTGATCTGCCGCATGTCCTGGCTGTTCTGGATGCTGTGGATCATCTCCAGGAGGACCTCCTTCTCCTGCTCCACAGCCGTGGCCGCTTCCCGAAGAGCCTCCACCCTGCAGAGTGCGGGGGACAGGACAGTTACTGGAGGGAAGCCGCGTCTTCCTCATCTCTCCACTGCTCAGTCCAGCTCAGGTGTAACGACGATTAGGAACACTTCCCCAAAACTCTTTACTCCTTTTTATTTTTTATTCTGTAATTGTTTTCTTTTTAATCCACTTGCCCTGTGGTTCCCAGTTTCCTCCCCGCTCTCAGGGCACTCATTCTATTCAGTGTTTATCGATTTGTATTCGTTTTTACAAAAAAAATCTGTACTCATGTACTTGTCTATTTTCAATTTACTTATATCTCACCGTTTCTTTCTTCACTCAGCAGCATACTTTATTAAGAATCACCAGGTTCCCGTGTCCGTCACCTGATCTGCCCTCCCTGGCCCAGCAGAGACACGCCCTGTCCCCCAGCTTCTGCTCACAACCCATCCACGAGTACCCTTCCCCTTATGGCCCTGATGAGAGGATCCACCCCAGCGTGGCACTGCTGAGACACAGGGTGTGTGGACTGTCATCTGACTCCACCCTGCATTGTTCTCCAGAATGGCCAGACCAGGAGTCCCTGTGTCCTGACAGCCCTACCAGCATGCAGCATCTCCCAACTTTCTAACCATCTGTTGCCAGGCTAACAAGTGATAGACATGTCAGTACTTAACCTGCACTTCTTTCATTGCTAATAATTTTGGACATCTCTTTGTATCCTTGTGACCTTGTTCACAACCTTTTCCTATTTTTTAAACTGGGGTTACTGTCCTCTTGGTGATTTGGTGACAGACACTGTGACCATCTTCTCCCATCCTACCCTATATGATCTGTGTCTGGGAGGTCCTTCACTGAACAGAGCGCCTTATTCTGAAGTGAAAAGTAAAAAGATCCATCTTTTCTTGGTTTTGTTTTGCCTTGGCTCATGCTGTGAAGTTTTGTTTCAGGTCCTCCCATCCCTAGGTCAGGACATACTTTTCTACATCTCCTTCTATTAACTTGATTGTTTCACTTTTCTCATACTTATGTCTTAATTCATCTAGAATCCACCTCTGTATATGGTTAGGTAAGGATTTAACCATCTTCCCCAACACTGTGCACCCCAAATCCATCTTTCCCTCAATGATTTGTAGATTGTCTGCCTCTGAAATCTCTATTCCATCCAGTAGTATTTTGACTGTTCTTACACCAACACCCATTTCTTAAAAATAGCACCAGCTTTGTTTGTGAGATGCCTTAGTATCTGGTAGACCAGTCCTCTAATCTTTTTTAAATTTATTTTTGGCTGCATTGGGTCTTCATTGATGAGCGTGGGCTTTCTCTAGTTGTGGTGAGCGGGGGCTACTCTTCCTTGCGGTGCGCAGGCTTCTCATTGTGGTGGCTTCTCTTGTTGCGGAGCACAGGCTGCAGGTGCGCGGGCTTCAGTAGTTGTGGCACACGGGCTCAGTAGTTGTGGTGCACGGGCTTAGTTGCTGCGCGGCACATGGGATCTTCCCGGGCTAGGGCTCAAACCCGTGTCCTCTGCATTGGCAGGCAGATTCTTAACCACTGTACCACCAGGGAAGTCCCCAGCCCTCTAATCTTTAAAAGTAACATAGCTATTTCGACTTTTATTCCTCCATAAACTCTAAAGTAAGTTTATTGGGTTTCTCAAAAAACTGGAATAAATTAGACACCTTTAGAACATTGTCAGTTCCTCTAAGGGTGTCTCCTTCATCCAGACCCTCCTCTACGTTCTTTATTAGAGTTTTGAAGTATTCTTGATGGTAGTCTTACAGACTCTTCTAAGTGTTTTGAGTATTTTGGATATTGTTACTATTGTGAATAATATATTTACATATATACTACATTTTATAGTTGACTATTGTTGATTAGAGAAATGCTGTTTTTGGTAGGTTCACGTCATAACTGGCAACCTTCATTTACACTTATTCATTTTTAATGTTTTTTTAATTTCTATTAGTTCTTCTGGATTGATGATCATTTCATCTACAAAAAATGAAAATTCTCATCTCTTCCTTTTCAATTCTATCAGCTCCTATTTTTCTTTCTTATATAGCACTGACTAAAGTCCTCCTGTGCGATATTCAACAGTGGCACTAAGAGAGGGCATCTTTGTCTTTTCCCGAATTTAAAGAGAACGCTTCTGTAGGTTTTTGGTGTAAAGCCCTGATAACCCTGCAACTATACACACATGCACTTACTACACAGACACACAAACACAACCAGTGACTAAAGAACAAGGCTGTGAAATTACGAGAGCGAAAGAAAAGAAAATCCTGTGTGTTTAAAGTGCTGTTTCCAGGGCACTTTCTTGTTTTTTTATTACACCACAACTAAATAAGTTGCCAAGTGTTGCAAAATAAATAGTGACAGACCTACCTCCAGTACTCAGATGCTCTTGGAAACACAGATCACAAGGAGATCTAATCCCGTGTCTTCCTGGGCACGTGTTCTAGCATGTGTTCCTGCCACATGAGGAGGCCCTCACCCCAACCACACACGCGCCTTTTCCCCTACAGGCACCCACCTGTTATCCCCCAAAATAGCACCGACACACTGTACAGTCACAGGGTCTCGATTCTCAAGATACTAAATACATTGTTGGATTCTGTGTTTATAAGAGCCAGTAGAAGCAAAGAGCTCGTAAGAATCTTATGTGACAAATTTGGCTGGAAAACACAATCAAAACCAACATTCTATAAAACAGTAAACACACAGCATCAGGCTGCCTTCCAGCCCTATTCACTATGTGCTAACACATTTCACACGAGCGGACTCTCAGGGCCCGGGACACATGAAAAGGGGTCAGGTTGTCACTAACATGAAACATTTGTGCAAAAACACAAACGTGACTCTAGTATTTAAATGGCACAGATGAGTCATTTGATTGGTAAATGAGATGATGCTGAAAGAAGAGATTAATTTTCCAGCACTCCTGAGTTTATATTCAAAATGTAAGATGATAGAGAATTGTTACTCTAAAGAAGAACGCTCCACTTATGATAATAACTTATACTAGTAAGTTCATGAAGTTAACAAGAAAATCGTTTGAAAGGAGACACTCTAGAAAAAATATAATAAATCTGTCATATAAAGAAGATATTTTGGGGCTTCCCTGGTGGCGCAGTGGTTGAGAGTCCGCCTGCCGATGCAGGGGACACGGGTTCGTGCCCCAGTCCGGGAAGATCCCACATGCCGCGGAGCGGCTAGGCCCGTGAGCCACGGCCACTGAGCCTGCGCGTCCGGAGCCTGTGCTCCACAATGGGAGAGGCCCGCATACCGCAAAAAAAAAAAAAAAAAAAAAGATATTTTGTCATTAAATGAGACCAAATATAGAGGAAATTAGATGGAACTTTTATTTTTTTTCCCACAAGGCTAGAAATTGCCAGGGCATTTTCCCTGCGAAAAACAGATTTCATCTTTTATAGAACTTCTTATATATGATTTTATGTAAACCTTTTTCATTTCATAGCAAAGGTAAAATTTCATTCTTCAGGACGTAAAGATTCCCAGGGGTTTTTTGGCATCTTGGCCCTTTCATCTTCTGTCCCCTGCTTCCTGAACATTCTTTATCCCTGGCCCACGTCTACTGAGTGATCCTTTTTCAAAACCCAATCCTTCTGGCAGGAACTGTTTCCTTAGCAGCTTCCTCCTTCCCCTCCCTTGAGGCCGTCAATACTACATCTGCCTAGTGTATGGACATCACATGCTTAGTTTTTTCTTTTAAAAAGCTGAACCTACATCTCTACTTAGTTTGCTTAAGTCATATTTATCAGCTATTGGTCTCCTTAGATTCATTTCATATACACATCTTTTTGTCTACATTAGTTCTAGAAAACTGTTAGCCATTAAACCTTCAAATATTTCCCACCTGCCCTTCTATGATTTCTCCTGGAACTCTGTTCAGAGGCGTGTTGGACCATCTCACTTTATCCTTCACGTTCTTAACACATCACTTGACAACACTCCTTGGCAGAGGCGGGCAGCTCTGTTTTTACCAGCAGATCCTGCAAGAGCTACATGTCCAAATTGGGAAAAAACTGATCCTCACGGCAAGGCTGGCCCGGGCTGTGCTCCTGGAAAACTCTCTGCATGAAATCACAACTAAGCTTTAACAGAGAGAACCTGTGCTCAGAATGTTCCCGCGAGGACAAATGTGGAGCGCACGCATCCTCAGCTGGTCCCCGGGGCCCAGAGATCGCAGCCTGGGGACCAAGGGACAAGGTGCTGGGAGGTGGTCTCCCAGGCCAGCCACCCCGGCACGTGCTCCGTGCCACGTGCGAGGACTGCAAGGGCCTCAGTCCTGCCGCTCAAGCCAGCGCTGCTGCCACTTACCAGCTGAGTGACTTCGAGTAGTAACTTAACATTCTCTTTGCCTCAATTTCCTCATTTACAAAACGGGGATCATGAGATGCTGGGTGTGACTGAATGAAGTAAAGCAGGTCAAGAGTTTAACACAGTGACTGACAGCATTGACTAAACAAGCTATGAGTTAATAGAGACGCAGTACCCATGGATACGGATGGCCAACTCCTACACCATTTTATAGAAAAGATTTGAGCATCTGTGGCTTCTGGTACCCCACGGGCCCTGGAACCAATCCCTGCAGACACGGAGGGACCACTGCATGCAGTCCATGCCCAGAACTGGTGCCTTGAACGCTAGCTTCCTGGTCGTTATTACATGCTTACCATTATGAACTCAGGCTTGTAAATAACAAGAAATTGTGCTTTCATCAAAAGGGGAAATGGCAAATGGACTTATTTCAAAGAAATTACTTCTAAAACAGGTTCTTAAAATCATAGTCCTGTTTCTTATTCAAAATTCTTGTATCAAAAGAATACTACAGGGACTTCCCTGGTGGTGCAGTGGTCTCCAGTGCAGGAGACACGGGTTCGAGCCCCGGTCCAGGAAGATCCCACATGCCACGGAACAATTAAGCCCGGGCGCCACAACTACTGAGCCTGCACTCCAGAACCCACGAGCCATAACTATTGAGCCCGCATGCCTAGAGCCTGTGCTCCGCAACTAGAGAAGCCACCGCAACAAGAAGCCCGCGCACAGCAACAAAGAGTAGCCCCCACTCGCCGCAACCAGAGAAAGCCCGCGCACAGCAACGAAGACCCAACGTGGACAGGAGAGGGGAGGGGACGGGAGGGGAGGAGAGGGGAATAAGAAAGAATACTACAAAGATCACTTATATTTTGGGCAAGGTTAAGATTTTGAAGGGTTCCCTAATCATCACCAAAATGATAAATTACATTCACTACTGAGACACTCTGGTGTAAAAAAGGGTCTAGGCTTTAGTGTCAGGAGCTACTCATGAGCAGGATGGCCTCAGACCGGCCACTCAGTCCCTCTGGACTGGATTCGCTCGCTTCTAAAGGAGGGAACATATGTCCTCCTCCTGCCTCAGAGGGTTTTGGAAGGTTCACATGACAATGTCTACAAGAAGTAATCTTTTAAATTACAGGCTCTTATACAATATTAACTATGGTGCCATCTTGTCTTGTGGCTCCTGGGACGTTGGTGCAGTGAAACTGTCAGCTAAATGACCACATCCGCCCTTGCCCCATCCTTCATTCCTTGGCTGCCATGGAAGCCATGGTGACTGGCTGATGGCGGGGGAGGAAGCCACAACAGGACGAGTTTGGGGACATGTGAACAGCTGGTCTCCCAGTCCTGTCGTTCCCCTCGGCTGTTCTCCACACCCCACGTCCCAAGCATCTTCACCACCATCGAGAGCCTTCAGGGGCCACTCTACACCCTGCACAGAACAGGTGTTCAATAGTCCCTGAGATCACGGACTCAGGGACACCAATCTAAGTGGAATTTTCACCTCTTTCAGTAAAATCATATACTATCCCTACATTTTTGAAATACGACATACTTTACTCTAAGAAAATTCAGGCATAAAGTATTAAGCTCTATAGCCAGTCTTCCTGGGTTCCAGCTGTGTGACCTTGGATGGGTCATTTAACTTCTCAAGCCTCAATTTCCTGCCTGAAGAACAGAGGTGACGGTAATTTCCACAAAGGCACGGGGCCTGCAGAGTCAGTGCTCATTAACTAAATAACTGTTAGTGGGTATCATTTATGAATTATGATTACTGTTAAATTAGTAACAATCTAAGCAAAGTGTTTAGAGCCACTGACAAGTGGAAAAATCAGACACCATTTGAATTGGTCATGAAAACCGGGAGAGAAAGGCATCACCTTTTTAGGAGGAAGGAAAAAAGGAGGTGAGCCGGCGTCAAAAAAGAAAGGCTAGTGTCGTGCTAACATATTAGAAACAAATGGAGTTTCTTTAATGATTTCTCAGATGCTGCCAAACACCTGAAAGCACTTTAAACACCATGGACATCAGTTTACAAGGCAGGTCATAAAGCATTGAGCATAATTCTATTTTCAGTTTCATATAGAAAAAGGTCTGCCACAATTGACAAAACTAGTACAGTGGGGGAACAGTAAACACCAGCTTCCAGGTACAGCCTGTAATTTTCACCCTACTTAGTACCCTGCCATCCTCAATATGAAATTAAACTATTAGATAAGATGACACATGAATGTCATGTTTTCTTTTTAAACTTGATCTTATAGGCATGATTCTATCAATAGTTTCTTTTTTAAAAAATTTTATTTATTTATTTATTTATTTATTTATTTGGCTGCCTTGGGTCTTTGTTGCTGTGCACAGGCTTTCTCTAGTTGTGACAAGCGGGGGCTACTCTTCTTTGTGGTGCACGGGCTTCTCATTGCAGTGGCTTCTCCTGTTGCAGAGCATGGGCTGTAGATGCACGGGCTTCAGTAGTTGTGGCACACAGGCTTAGCTGCTCCACGGTATGTGGGATCTTCCTGGACCAGGGCTCGAACCCGTGTCCCCTGCATTGGCAGGCGGATTCTTAACCACTGCCCCACCAGGGAAGCCCGGCATCACTTTTTTTTTAAAGGAAGAAACAAAGCTCACAAAAGTCTAAAATTACTAGAAAAGGCCCTAAAATGAACAATTAGACACATATTAATCTTTCTTAGCTCAAGGGTTAATTCAGCAAGTTATTATTTAATCACTTGCACATGGTAATCAGAATTCACTTTACATTAATGAAGCATTAGAATAATATTCAAAACCAGAGGCTTCCTTTTAAAGATGAGTACTTGACTGCTTCTGTACCTACCCTATGTGAGGCACCAAGTTTGAGGAAAGTGAATCAGCTTGAAGAAAGGAGGGGGCAGCATCCCACCTGTTCCTTTAAGAAAACATCCCTTCTTTCTAACTAGGGGAGAGAGACCCCTGAAATGGTTGAGAACATGCCCTCAAAGTTCTAGAGACCGGAGGAGATGCTGAGGCACTTGTTTCGCTGCTACATAAAAAGAAATCATAATCTTCCCAGGCACACTCAGGAGCTCTAGTTTTGCTCCATCTGGTCCAGCTTGTTTCATCATGCCTCATTCCAAGCAGGACCCCTCTATTACTCTCTATGAAATCATGGTGGTGGAGAACTTATTTTCTGAGAAGACGTCGTTTCTTCCCATGATGATGATAATAATAATAATAATAAACACGTATATAATAATAAATGACAATTTAAACATATATATTAATAAATGATAATAAATTATTCACTTGGTTATTAATGTACTTTATTGGCAAACAGACCCCTTGTTTTGGTATATTAATCCAGGGAGATAAAGACATATATGCAATGCTTCTTAAAATTTTTGTCTTACGTACTCCCTTGCTCACCCAGGACCAGGTGAAAACTATGCGAAAAAAATTCCTTGTGGTTTCAGGGAGTTGTGGGCGCCTCAATATGATTTTCCTGTAACTACACTTGCACACAACTTACACAGTAACTTCAGTGACATAAACAGTTATAGGAAGTACATACCAGTTTTCATTCACTGTTAAAGGAAAAAAAGTATTTCCCAAATTTCTTAGAAATTATTTAGGAATTCCATACAAGCCAGCCACTAAAGAGTGCCCGTGGTGCCTGGTTCTACAGGAATTGACAGCACAGCCTGGAAAGAATTCAGGAGAAGAGCAGGAATGAGGTACTCAGAGCTCTCTCTGGGAAAACCGGCAGAACAGGCACTCAGAGAGATTTTCAGGAAAAATCTTAGGAACACATTCTTGCATCTTCCCAAACTCAGAAAAACACTCAAACCATTAAGGGAGACATCTGCTCCTGGTCAGCAGTAACCTGTCACCCAAATGCGCGCCTGAGTGCACGGGCCCTTCTCTAAAGTCACATTTCCGGGACCTCAGCGCCGGGACCGCCCCCCCAACTTCCCCCAGTGGAACAACTCACGCTCTCACCTTGCACGTGTTTATCGCAATGGGCACACTGATTACTTAATAACACCGTCATTAGTTAAGAAGGGAAAACTGACTCGTGTTCTTGGGCCAGTGACCAGCATTTGGAAGGTGTGAGCGGCGACCTGGAGAAGGGCCCCCCCCCCCACACACACACCCGGGCTGAAAGTGGCAGGTGGAGAGGACACGGGTCCTGCTCCTCTCCCGTCCTGGGATCAGATGGATTTTTATATTTTGCAAAGAAATCGATCATTCACAACGGGGACCACTAAACTGCCGCCTGTCTTAAAAATACACTATGGGAAAAGACTGGGCCGGAAACACCTGGCCCCCACACGGAACGTTCCAGAAGCTCTGCGGACGGCCGGTGTCACAGCCCCCATGTCGAGTAACGTACCCGTAACTTTCCCTTCTCGGTTCTCACGCTGCCGGTGCTCGGGTCTGGAGCCGCGAAGGAGCGTGGCCGCCGGAGCGTGCGGGGCCGCTGACCCAGAACACGGCCGCTCCTGTGAGGGGACCCACCGACCCAGCGCGGCCCTCCGCGGGGCCCGGGGCTGCCCAGCTCCCCTGCCAGCCGCTCCCCGCTGCCCGCGCGCTCCCTGCTCTCGGTCCCCGCGCGCCCTCCGCAGGCTCGGAGGGCCGGCCCGCGCACCTGAGCTCCAGCTGGTCCAGGCTCTCCAGCAGGCGGCTGGAGCGGTCGGCCATGGACGAGGAGCGGCAGAAGCGGCCCTCGTTGGCCTTGGCGCTGATCTTCGCCTGAGCCATCGGCGCCCGGCGGACGGCCCGAGATCACTGCCTTCCCCGCGCTCCACCCGCCTCTTCTGACGCGCCGCCCGCGAACCGGGGAACTGGGAACCGGGCGCGGGGGCACGAGAGCCGGCCGCTGCTCTGTCCGGCGCGGGCGGCCTCGAGGGCGGCGCAGCGGGGAGGCCTTGCTGGGCGCGGGGACGCGTCTCCGCCCCGAACACCGCCCGAGGCGGAGCCCGCGCCCCCGGCCCCGCCCCGCAGGGGCTCCAAGGGGAGCGGGCTTGGGCTGTGCTGGGGTGGAAAGGGCCCTTCATGCAACCGCGGCTCCTGGGCACTTTCCCGAGATGAGAACAAGGAGCCTGGGGGCCACAACTGAAGCTGATAGATGTACGGAGCAAGCTGAACCTCTTTTTTTTACACGCGCTCTCATGAAGGCATTTTTAATGACTTTCTTTTCTATTAAAAAGTTACCAGTTGGGACTTCCCTGGTGGTCCAGTGGGTAAGACTGTGATCCCAGTGCAGGGGGCCGGGGTTTGACGCCTGGTGGGGTAATTAGATCCCCATGCAGGCCGCAACTAAGAGTCCGCATGCTGCAAGAAAGATCCCGCCTGCCGCAACTAAGACCGGGGGCAGCCAAAATAAATAAAGTACCAAAAGAAAAGATGATTAAGAAAGGAATTTTGGGGCCTCCCTGGTGGCGCAGTGGTTGAGAGTCCGCCTGCCGATGCAGGGGATGCGGGTTCGTGCCCCGGTCTGGGAGGATCCCATATGCCGCGGAGCGGCTGGGCCCGTGAGCCATGGCCGCTGGGCCTGCGCTTCCGGAGCCTGTGCTCCGCAACGGGAGAGGCCACAACAGTGAGAGGCCCGCATACCGCAAAAAGAAAAAAAAAAAAAAAAAAGGAATTTTGGTAAAGCACTCACACGTTTAAAAAAAGTTATTGGTTGGAATTTGAGTGAAATAATAATTATTTAAGGCCGTTTCACACCCCACTTATTTAAATCTCCAGTTATGAGAAGACGCAGTAGACCACTTGGTCAGACACTATAAAGGTCGGTGAGTGGAATGGGGCCGGGAGTACAAAGATGTATCGACTTAAATACTTGCGCTTTGCTCCCATCTCATTATAGCTCTCTGCCTCCAAGGATGAGAATGTACAGGACACCTGAAATGGAGATAATAACAGTTTAAAGCTGCATCACAACCTTTAATCTGAGATCAAAGCCACTGAAATACTTGAACAGAGGTGAGGCCTTTAAGGCTGGATCCCAATTCCTCTGAACTCAATACTAATAAACTGTTGCTGTAGGAGATTATCTGACCTCATTAAATGTTTTGTCCTATCGTGACACCTGGAATCTTTAGACATTTTGTGAATGGTCTGAAAGTCTATCACGTAGCTTTGGAAACGTGCTGGACGCTCTTTCTCTCACACCCTAGACCCAGTGGGGTCCACCTTCAGAGAACACCCAGGCCCACTCCCACTTGCCTGTCCCCACTCCCCTACTCAGGTCTTGGCCAGCATCACTTCTCTCCTGCATCACCGCGATACCCTCCCACCTGGTCTTCCTGCTTCTGTTCTCATGTCTAGGCTCAGCACAGCAGCTACAGTCATCCTTCTAAATAAGGCGCATCACACCACTTCTCAGAAACCTTCAGCGGCCCCTCATTTGTGAAATGGGTAAAAGCTAAGGTCTTCAGAAGAGGCCTCAGAGGACTCCATCTCCTGCTGCTCTCTGAGCTCTTCCCGCTCACTCGCCTATTTTAGCCTTCTTGCTTTTCCATGGATGTTTCAAGCTCACTTCCAGACTTTTCACCTCCACCTACAGCTCCTCCCCATACACAATTGCTTGGCTCACTCCCTAGCCTTCAGGTCTTTGCTCAAGTTCACCAGAAGGACTCTGACCTCCCTATTACAAATAGCAAGCGCTCCCACCCCACCCCACCCCCATACTATCTTCCTCTTCCCTGTTTTCCTTCCCCATCTTGTCACCTCTCCCCCAGCTGTGCTCCAGAGAGGAGTGTAGGCGTTGTTTCGCTCACTGGTGTATCGCAAGTGCTTAGAACAGCCACTGACACACGGTAAGTACTCAATAAATACTTTGTGAGTGAATGAATAAATGAATTGTTTCAAAGAAATCTAAAAGAAAAAAATGATGGAAAAAAAAGCTCTTTAAATTGAGGCCCAGCCGATTGAGTCTCCCAGCTGCACTTGCCCAAGGGTGTCCAGAACAGTCCCTGTGCCTTGTTCTTGGGAGAGGCCAGAGTGGAGGGCCAGGTCGTCAGGGGGACAAGGAGTAGGAGAAAGGGCTGGTCTGGTAGGATACCAAGCATCCAGAAAGAAAAAAAAAAAGCTTCTTAACCGAGATATTTTTATTTAAGACAGACAATGATACCACCAACCAGATACTATCAGTACATTATCTACATATCCTTTTTAAAATAAACATTATGTTATCCATCATTGCTTCGACAAAAGTTGTTATTCAGGTATAAAAATAAGGAATCACAATAAAAACTTTTTAAAAGAAAAACTCACAATAAAATAAAAAAATGAATAAAAACAAACAGGTAAGCATCACTGTCAATGTTAGAAACATTTACTCTTGATAATATTCCCCGTAACTTTCTGTAACATCCAGACTACCTCTCCTCCTTGTGTCTAAATTAACTTCAAATTATCAAGTAATTTAAAAGTGATTTTTAATTGCTTAATAAGTAGAAATAGAATCAGTGACAATTATTAATTAAAACATTTAACAACCCAGTTACCTTATTTAAAGGATCATGATGAATTATCCCTTTGCTGTCATATGAAAAGCCTCGGTTACTCTTGACCACAGACACCACACAAGCGTCCTAATAGAACACAGGCTGCATCCCACCTGTGTGTGGCACCTTCCCTACATCTGCTGGACCGCTCTTCTTTCTGGAACACTCTTTCTGCTCCTCACTACTGAGCAAGCTCCTGCAGATGTCTTTAAGGTCCGGCTCCATGACTACCACCCAAAGCCTTAACTACTCTAACAAACAAATTAAAAATACAATGTGGTCACTTTGGAAAAATGACTAGTACATTCTCAAGCTATGATGTGTACTTAAAAAAAAATGCAAGCAGGTAGGACAGAACTGGCAGCTTAAGAAATAAAAACACAAATTGGTTTCCAATGTGGATTGAAAAGACTATATAATAATAATAAAAAAAAATAGTAATACTATTTCACGCTAAACTATCTAGTTACAGAGAAAGACCAAAGTTCTAGCCATGATATATTTTTTTTCTGTCTTAAAGAAAAATTTATATTTACAGAAAATTTTAAGTTTGGTAAGTAATTACTACTCGAAATTTTTAGGGATGACATTTCTGGGTCAAATAACATGAAGCATATACACAAAGATTGTATGACAAGCTGCTTCTTAGTCTCCTAATTAGGTAACATTTTTTATTATTCACAATGTGGCCTCAACATTTAAAAATTAAATATTTAATACCAACTATAGGAAACTGACATTTTAATGAATAACTAAAATGAAGATACCTCCATATGAAATAAAAATTTTTAAGGGTTAAGGAAGATTACTCCTGAGTAGACTTTCAACATTATTTTCTGAAGAATACTATGTTTACACAAATATATATATATAAAAGGACTAATATTATTAAAAATATGCCTAATTCTATGCAAATATTTTTTACATCATTCCCTTTAAACAGTAGATAATACAAGTCACATAAAAGTCTAAGCAGGTAAAAGGAATGGCAAAAGTTTCTTTTCACTATTTTCAAAGAAAAAAATGTTTTTATTCCAGCAATATGCAGCTCTAATTAAAGCAGGGATATACATATGAGTGAAACCCACAAAGAACACTGCTGATAAAATTTTTCATCCCTTTCCATGATCAGTTTCCATTACTCTCTCCCAATAATCATAAACAAAGATCTCAAAGGTATTATATATTAGTGCCACATGAGAAGTAGAATTTACAGAAAAAGTGAGCTATGACAGCTTTATTTATATTCATTTTCACTCCTAAAAAAATAAACTAGAATCATCTGTATAGTACAAATAAAATTAAAGAACCAATTCTATTTGGGAAACATATGAACAATAGTTAAGGGCTTTTCTAATTTTTAATTCTTGTAACCTAAATATATGAATTCAAAGTTAACTGGGAAACATGATACCTATATTAGAATACATGATTTGTATTTGCATTAACATGTATTCTATTCCTCTATACATTTTTGCAAAATAGCACAAAAATACAAAGCAATATCAGATTTTGAACATATGAAAGCAAAAATAAGTTTTCAAGTACATTTGTACTGGTAGATTTCTGATCTCCTTTAGAAAACAAACTCAAGAATTCATTATCCTGAGTCTCTTCAAGGCCACTTACGCTGTGTGGTAATATCTTTAATTACATTTCCTCAAGACTTCTTCTAATCGCTTCTTCTAATTCCACATCTGCATTAAAAAAACATAGAATTTTGATATTTAGGGCAGAAAACTAATAAAGATGTGTTTTATGTAAGTCTCATCAACTACATCTATATTTTCAGGAAGGAAAGGAAATACAAATTGGAGAAACTGAGGGTAACTTGGCAGTTTCTTCATCATAAAATATGACTATTTTGACATACGAGAATCTGAATATAATCTCAAACTGAATTATAATATATCTGAGCTTAATTATGCTAAGAAACTTGTACGTAATTTCCATTGAGGGACGTAGAAAGTCAACAAACTTCTAGAATCACTAACAGGTAATCACCAGACTCAACGTGGAAAATGAGTATGTATTTCCAAAAAGATTTGAAGTAATGCATATAAGACTTAAAGCAGAAATAGAAAGCCAAAACCATGAAATGGCAAAATCTCAAAGGCTATTAAAATTTTAGTTTTAAGCTTTCTAGTATCTAAGGCAAAGAGTCAAACTCATGGCTATATAATGTCCTCTGAGAAGCATATACACATATACACTCACTGAACAAATATTTATTGAATGCCCACTGTATACCAGGCACAGAATACAACAATGAACAAGACTGACATTCTTGTGTTCCCAGGTCTTTTTCTCCATTTCCCAAGAATGATACTAAGGTCCAAGAGGGTGGAACTAGGTGTCAGTTTCTTGGCCTTCAGTAGTTTCTCACACCAGATTTATCTCATCCTGTCCAGTCCATGGTCTCCCACAGCCTACTTGGTTCACAGACACTAGTAATTCTTCTAAGATATAGCTGCATCTTCCTCTGAGCTGGGGCACTAGTGTTATGTAGTTGGCAATTTAAAACACTACAAGCTACTCTACACTGTATTAAGCTAGATTCTGGGTCAGTGAGTTGCCCTAAGATGAATTCAAAGGGATGAAGAAATGCACAGAAAAGCCAAGATGCTCTTAGCAAAGAAGAAAAAGGTGACAAGATTTATTTTATGAAAACTTATTACAAAGTTACAGTAATTAAGAGTGTGGGGGGTTTCCCTGGTGGCGCAGTGGTTGAGAGTCCGCCTGCCGATGCAGGGGACAGGGGTTCGTGCCCCGGTCCAGAAAGATCCCACATGCCGCGGAGCGGCTAGGCCCGTGAGCCATGACCACTGAGCCTGCGCGTCCGGAGCCCATTGCTCCACAACGGGAGAGGCCACAACAGTGAGAGGCCCGCGTACCAAAAAAAAAAAAAAAGAGTGTGGTACCAGTGTAAGAACAGATGAACACACCAAAGGAACAGCATAGACAGCTCAGAAACAGACTCATGCATATATGGAAACTTGACTGATGACAAAGGTGGTGCTGCAGAAAGGTGGGGAAAGATGATATTCTTAACAAATGGCCAACTGGTAGGCCATAAGGAAAAAAATTAACATTTACCTCTACCTTATGGAATATACAAAAATACATTTCAGATTTACTGTATATTTACTATATAATTGTGAAAGGCAAAACAACAAAGTTTCTAGAAGATAATACATGGGAATATCTTCATGACCTTAGTGTAGGGAAAGATTTATTAAATAGGATTCAAAAAACATGAAAAAGAATCGTACTTTGGAATGTATTAAAAGTACTTTTATCCATCAAAAGCACCATTAAGTGAGTAAAAAGACAAGACAGAGTGAGAGAAAATATTTGCAATACATGGATCTTGTTTGTACCCAGAGAGAACTAAAAGATTTTCAACCCAGGAAAATCAATAAAAAGATCATCCAGTGCTTCCCTGGTGCGTAGTGGTTAAGAATCTGCCTGCCAATGCAGGAGACACGAATTCGAGCCCTGATCTGGGAAGATCCCACATGCCGCGGAGCAACTAAGCCCATGCACCACAACTACTGAGCTTGCGCTCTAGAGCCTGTGCTCAGCAACAAGAGAAGCCACCGGAATGAGAAGCCCGTGTACTGCAACAAAGAGTAGCCCCCGCTCGCCACAACTAGAGAAAGCCTGCACACAGCAACGAAGACACAACACAGCCAAAAAATTAATTAATTAAAAAAAAAAAAGATCATCCAAAAGAAAACTGTCAAGAAATCTGGAAAGGCACTGGCAAAAGATGTGAAAATGGTCAATAAACATTACTCATCAGAAAAATGTAAACTCAAACCACAAAGAAATGACCATCATTAGCTAAAATTAAAAAGACCAATAATTCAATGATTAGTGAAGATGTATCAGTAGATCAACGGGAACTCACATTCAGTACTGGAAAGAAATTGGAACAACCACTTTGGAAAAAAACTTGGCATAACCTACTAAAGCTGAATGTCAGCAAGTCCCCGCCTCAGTATATATTCCCAGAAGTGTCGGAATTACTTTTAACAGCCAACCAAATGTCTATAAATAACACGAGTTGTGATATATGTTTAAAATTATTATAGAGGTATTGGAAATGAACAAACCAAAGCTATATGCTAACAATCAGATGAATCTGTACAACAATGCTGACTGAAGGCATCCAGACCCAAAAGAATATAGACTATGCCTGTGCTGTCCAGTATGATGGCCACTAACTATATGTGGCTATTTGTATTTTAATTAATTAAAATTAAATGAGGGGAATGCTTCTAGGGTACTAGTTGTTATGGGTTGAATTCTGCCCCCCCAAAAACAGATATGCCCTTACCCCTGGTACCTATGAATGTGACCTAATTTGGAAATAGGGTCTTTGTGGGTGTAAACAAGTTAAGATGAGATCGCTAGGGTGAGCCCTAATTCAATATGACTGGTGTCCTTATTGGAAGAAAATGCTATGTGAAGATAGACTCATAGGTAGAAGATGGCTCCATGATGATGGAGGCAGAGATTAGAGGGATGGATGCATCTAAAAGCCAAGGAATGCCTATAATTGCCATTAACAACCAGAGGCTGTGTGTGGAACAACGACCCTACCAACAGCTTGACCTTAGATGTCTAAACTTTAGAACTGTCAGACAATTTCTGTTGTTTTAAGCCACCTAGTTTGTAGTACTTAGTTGAGGAGCCCTAGGAAATCAATACACTGGCAATATTCTGTTTTTCTTAACCTGAAAGATGGTCACCTGCTTTGTGAGATGTTTGTACAATTTTTGTGTGCATTACGTACACATATACACACACAGAGAACCAAAATTCTGGAGAATACCAGCATATAAGTTGGGGGAAAGGATCAGAGTTGAAGTGTTCCAGAGTCCTTGTACATTGCATAGAGGTAGACAACATGTACCTGTACTTTAGTCTTTAAGTTATATATAAAAAATGTGGTAAAATGTCAAGGTGACCACAAAAAGAATAGAAACATGAATTTGGGGGCCAACCCATACATAGCTTATACAACAATTTGAAAAAACAAAAAGAGGAAGCTAAGAATGAAATAGCAAGAGTAAATACAAAAATATTAATATCTGCAATGAACTTATATGAATTAAACTTGCCAGTTAAAAGACTGGATAAAAACAAAACCAATTCTAAATGGTTCCACTTCTAATAATAGTGGAGTAGCTTATATTGGATTAACTCTTCCATAGATAACAATTATAAAGTATTTTAAGGCACTGAAGAGCAACAAAAATCAGGTACAAACAGGACAAAAGTTGATCACTGAAAGAAGTGAATTGCACGGAGTTTTACATTTGCAGCTTTATGGTTTTGTTTTGGTTTATTTTTTGCCTTACGGCATGCCTCAATCCTTGTGAAACAAAATGGCAGAACTTCACCCAGAAAGCCAACTTCTTTGTGGCTTGAGGAGTCAAAGACAGAGTCTGAGTCTGACAGAGAAGCTGGAAAGTGGAGTTGGCGGCAGGAGGGGGGCAGGGACGGGGGAAGGGTGGGTAAGACGAGAGAAAGAAGAGCTCCCAGCAGAAGTGAGAAAGTAACAGAAGAGGATCCTACAAATCCTTGGTTGCCTTCTGTGTGCTTATACGGGAGAGGAGCCAAGATTCTCAGTGAAAAGCAACAGTTGGAAAGCTAAAAGAAGCAAGCAATTGTAGCGTTGCCTGCTGTGGAGGAGGCAGAGTTTGGAGTTTGAGTCTAGAAAGTTAACTACCTACAAGGGGAAAAAAACAACTAACTTTCCTCAAGTAAAGTTAACAGAATTCAGAAAATCTATAACTTACATCCACAAACATCCAGTATACATCAAAAATCACGGGACTTGTGGCACTTCCCTGGTGGTGCAGTGGTTAAGACTCCATGTTCCCAATGCAGGGGGCCCCGGTTCGAGCCCTGGTCCGGGAATTAGATCCCACATGCATGCCGCAACTAAGGAGCCCGCCTGTGCAACTAAGACCTGACACAACCAATAAATAAATATTTTTTAAGAAAGAGCTTTCCCATGTATTAGCTTATTCAAAAAAAAAAATCACTTGACTTGTAAAGAAACAAGAAATGTGACCCACAGTTCATGAGGAAGAGCAGTCAAAAGAAACTAACCCCCAAGATAATCAAGCCATTGGAATTAGCAGAAAAGGGATTTTAGAAAAGTTATAAATATTTTCAAGGATTTAAGGTTGAGTGGATAGGAAATCTCAACAGAGAAATGAAAACTATTACAAAAAAAAACTAAGTGGAAATTCTGGAACTGAGAAATACAATATTTGAAATGGAAAATTTACTAGGTCAGCTTAACACTGGAGGTGTTAGAAGGTTGAACAATAAACTTGAAGTCTGAACAATAGAAATTATCAAGTATGAAGAACAGAGAGAAAAAAAACTGGAAGAAAATGATAAATTTTAAATTTATCATTTAAATAAATTGGATAAATTTATTTGGATAAATTGGATAAATTTAAGCTAACATATGTAAACTGGAGTTCCAAAAGAAAAGAAGAGAGACAGAGAGTGGGGCAAAAACTATGAAGAAATAATTGGGAGAACCTATAAACTTACAGATACAAGAAGCTAAGAAAACTCCAAGTAGGCTACAAAGACAACCACATCTAGGGGCATTATCAAAAACTGCTAAAATCCAAGGACAAAGAGGAAATATTAAGAGCAACCAGAGGGAAAAAAAATGACACTTTACATATTAGGGAACAATAATACAAATTATAGTCACTTGTCATGACAAACAATGGAGGCCACACGATAAGACAATGGAATAACATCTTTAAAGTGCTGAAGGGAAAAAATACTAGTCAACCAGAATTCTAAAGCCAGAGAAAATATCCTTCAAAATTAAAGGGAAAATAAAGATATTTTTATATAGATGAAAACAGAATATTCAACACTAGCAAAACTTCAGTGTATAAAACAGAAAGGAAGTTATTTAGGCTGAAGAAAAATGATATCGGATGGAAACTGTAATCTACTGGAAAGAATGAAGGTCATTTGAAATGGTGACTATGTGGGTAAATATAAAAGAATATATATTTCTTCTTCTCTTTCCTTAAAACTTTCTTTAAAAACTTTCTTTAAAACTCACTGTTTAGGGCTTCCCTGGTGGCACAGTGGTTGAGAGTCCGACTGCCGATACAGGGGACACGGGTTCGTGCCCCTGTTCGGGAAGATCCCACATGCCGCGGAGCGGCTGGGCCCGTGAGCCATGGCTGCTGAGCCTGCACGTCCGGAGCCTGTGCTCCGCAACCAGAGAGGCCACAACAGTGAGAGGCCCACGTACCGGTAAAAAAAAAAAAAAAAAAAAAACTCACTGTTTAAAGCAAAAAATAACATTTTCTTGTAGAATTTATAACAAAAGCAAAAAAATATATATTGCAACCTTTAGAGCAACCATAAAAATGAAAGAAAAGAGCTAAAACATCAGTAGGTATATTAAAATAGTAAACATTAAATAAATATAATGGAGTAAAATATAGATATTATAATAATCCAAAAGAAGGCAAGAAAGGGGGAACTAAGAGGTAAAAGAGGGAACAAAAAGAAAATAAAATGGCAGAGAGGAATCCAACCATGTGAGAAATTACATTAAATGTTAATGGACTAAACAACTATTAAAAAATAGAGGTTGTTAGAGTAAATCAAAAAGTAAGATTGAACTTTATGGTGTCTATAAGAGATGTAGTTTCAAAGTAAAGACGTAAATAGATTGAAAGTAAAAGGATGGAAAAATATATACCGTGAAAACATTAAGCATAAAAAAGCTTGAGTAGCTATATTAGTATCAGAAAAAAAGATTTCATGATAAAAGGTATTACCAGAGATAAAGAACATTTTATAATATCATAATGATAAACAGGTCATTTCATTAGGAAGACACATCAGAAATTTATATGCAACTAAAAACAGAACTCGAAAATATAAAAATATAAAATGATGGAACTAAAGAGAAAAAATAAATCTACAATCATTGATGAAGAAGTTCACTGTTCCTACTGTAGTAACTGAGAGATCAACTAGATAAAAAAAAAAAAATCAAAGTAGATCTGATATTATCAACCACCTTGACCTAATTGACATGCATAAAATACTTTACTTAGTAAACACAGAAAATACATTCTTTTCAAGTGCGTATGGAATGTTCATCAAGACAGCCCACATGTTGGGCCATAAAAGTCCCAATAAATTTCAAAAGATTTAAATTTCACAGAGTATACTCTCTTACCACAACAAAATTAAATTAGGAATGAATAATAAGACATTCAAAAATTTGGAAATTAAACAATATACTTCTAAAGAGCCAAGAGATCAAAGGAGAAAATATAAGGAAAATCAGAAAATATTTTAAACTGATAGCAAAAATACAATATGAAAAGATGTGGAACACAGCAATAAGTAGAGAATTGACAAACTACAGTCTGTGGGCCAAATCCAGTCCACCAGCAATTTTTGTAAATAAAGTTTTACTGGATACATCCACACTCATTTATGTATTCTTTAGGGCTGTTTTCATGCTATAATAGCAGAGTTGAGTAATTGTAACAGACACCACAAAGCCTAAAATGTTTACTATCTGGTATTTTACGGGAAAAGCTTGTTCACCCTGGCTTAGAGGGAAATAAACACCTTTAAATGTTTACATTAGAAAACAAGAAAAAATTTAGGTCAACAATCTAAGTGTCACATTAAGAAGCTATAAAAGATGAGAAAATTAAACCCAAAGTAGAAGAAAGGAATAATAAAGAGCAGAAATCAGTGAAATGGAAAGCAGACCAAAAAGAGAGAAATTACCAACTAAAAAAATTTCATTCCTGGAAAAGACCAAATAAACTGATAAACTTCTAGTTAGTGATCAAGAAAGCGAGAAAACAAAAATTACCAATATCAGGAAAAAATGAGAAGATATCACCAGAGATCCTATAGAAATAAAAAAATATATAATAAAGGAATATTATTATGAACAACTTTACATTGGTACATTTGACAATCTAGGTAAAATGGACAAATTTCTTAAAAAACACTATTCTCGAACACTAACACAAGATGAAACAAAATCTACCTATAAATATATTAAAGTAATTATTTTTTAAATTATTTATTTGTTTAATATCTTTATTTGGAGTATAATTGCTTTACAATGTTGTGTTAGTTTCTGCTGTACAACAAAGTGAATCAGCTATATGTATACATATATCCCCATATCCCCTCCCTCTTGAGCCTCCCTCCCACCCTCCCTATCCCACCTCTCTAGGTGGTCACAAAGCATCGAGCTGATCTCCCTGTGCTATGCAGCAGCTTCCCACTAGCCATCCATTTTACATTTGGTACTGTATATATGTAAATGCTACTCTCTCACTTCGTCCCAGCTTTCCCTTCCCACCCTGTGTCCTCAAGTCTGTTCTTTATGTCTGTGTCTTTATTTCTGCCCTGCCACTAGGTTCATCGGTACTGTTTTTTTAGATTCCATATATGTGTGTTAGCATATGGTATTTGTTTTTCTCTTTCTGACTTACTTCACTCTGTATGACAGACTCTAGGTCCATCTACCTCATTACAAATAACTCAACTTCATTCCTTTTAAGCACTGAGTAATATTCCATTGTGTATATGTGCCACATCTTCTTTATCCATTCATCTGTCGATGGACACTTAGGTTGCTTCCATGTCCTGGCTACTGTAAATAGTACTGCAATGAACACTGTTGTACATGTATTTTTTGAATTATGGTTTTCTCAGGGTATATGCCCAGTAGTGGGATTGCTGGGTCATATGGTAGTTCTATTTTTAGTTTTTTAAGGAAACGCCATACTGTTCTCCATAGTGGCTGTATCCATTCACATTCCCACCAACAATGCAGGAGGGTTCCCTTTTCTCCACACCTTCTCCAGCATTTGATGTTTGTAGATTTTTTGATGATGGCCATTCTGACCGGTGTGAGGTGATACCTCAATGCATTTTTTAAACATAAATTTATTTATTTTATTTTGGCTGCATTGGGTCTTTGTTGCTGCATGCAGGCTTTCTCTAGTTGCAGCGAGCAGGGGCTACTCTTCGTTGCGGTGCACGGGCTTCTCACTGCGGTGGCTTCTCTTTTGTGGAGCACAGGCTCTAGGCGCACGGGCTTCAGTAGTTGTGGCCTGTGGGCTCTTGAACGCAGGCTCAGTAGTCGTGGCGCACAGGCTTAGTTGCTCTGCAGCATGTGGGATCTTCCGGGACCAGGGCTCAAACCCATGTCCCCTGCATTGGGAGGCAGATTCTTAACCATTGCACCACCAGGGAAGTCCCTCATTGTGGTTTTAATTAGCATTTCTCTAATGATTAATGATGTTGAGCATTCTTTAATGTGTTTGTTGGCAATCTGTATATCTTCTTTGGAGAAATGTCTGTTTAGGTCTTCTGCCCATTTTTGGATTGGGTTGTTTGTTTTTTTGTTATTGAGTTGCTTGTAAATTTTAGAGATTAATCCTTTGCCAGTTGCTTCATGTGCAAATATTTTCTCCCATTCTGAGGGTTGTCTTTTGGTCTTGTTTATGGTTTCCTTCGCTGTGCAAAAGCTTTTAAGTTTCATTAGGTCCCATTTGTTTATTTTTGTTTTTATTTCCCTTTCTCTAGGAGGTGGGTCAAAAAAGATCTTGCTGTGATTTATGTCATAGAGTGTTCTGCCTATGTCTTCCTCTAAGAGTTTTAAAAATATGGAATACTTCATGAATTTGCATGTTACCCTTGCACAGGGGCCATGCTAATCTTCTCTGTTTTGTTCCAATTTTAGTATATGTGCTGCCGAAGTAGGCACAGTAAATTTATTAAAAGACTCCCCAGAAAGAAAACTCCAGGCCCAAATGGTTTTACCAGTGAATTCTCTGAAACATTTAAAGAAGAAATAAAATTGGTCTTAGAGTGAATATACAACAAAATGGCAGAGTAGGCAGCTCCAAACACCCATCCTTCCACAGAAACACTGAAACACAAGCAGAAACTGTCAGAAACGACTTTGTCAGAAGTCTGGAAAATATTCACAGCAACCAAGCAAACACTGAATCAAGAAAAAGACAAATAAAAGCAGTAGGAAAGCCTCATGGTATTTTCACTTGCCCTTTCCTCACCACCTCCCTGTGCCTCCGCAGCAGTCTCGAAGATGGCAGCCCATACTCCTAGTGTGGGACCCTGGTCCCTGGTTCCAGACAGAGCAGAGCAGAACTCACAAATTATTGTGTTTGTTCTAATCTGTCTGGGGGCTACCTGAAGGACTGAAACAAGACATTCATCTCTATTTTACAAAGCTCAGAACCCACTCAGGGGAGAAAAGCAGCCTGCATTGCTCAGAAACACTGTAAGACAAACAAAAAGCCCACAGCCTAGGGTAAAAGATTATGGTTGAAACATACAATAGAACACTTAATATCTGAGAGGAAAAGCCATGAAGAGAATTTCCTTGGGAAATCAGGTCATTCAAAAGCACCTATGAGTACTGAGGAATTTAGGACCCAGGACACGATGCATGCTCAGAAAATACCTCAGAAGACACCAAGCCTTCACCACTGGCTGATCTGTAGGCTCAGTGCAAGCCTGGCTAAATGCTGAAGGACCCTAGCACACAGCCAATCTGCAAAACCAGAGAGAGCTTGTTTTTTGTTTTGTTTTGTTTTGTTTAGCTCCTGGTATTCAAGGAAATCTCTGTTAAAACACTAATTGAACAAAAGCTTAAAGGAACAGAGACTTCAATGACCAGATGTGACAAGAAATACAGTTATTGCAAAAATGGTTTGGAAAAGTAACTAAACAAATGGACAACTGCAGCCTTTGACAATCACAAACAGCAAACTCTGGGGAAAAGGTAGAATCTGATTTCCAGAGGTACTACATTATAATATTTGCACATCCAATTTTCAACAACAACAAAAACACAGATAATACAAAGAAACAGGAAAGTATAGCCCATTCAAAGTGAAAAAAATTGAGTTAAATTGTCCCTGAGGACACTAAGACATTGAATTTACTAAACAAAGACTTTAAACCAACTGTCTTACATATGTTCTAGGAGCTACAGTAAACCATGGACAAGGAAGTAAAGGAAACCAGTAAAACAATGTATGAATAAAATGAGAATATCATAAAGAGATTGGAATTAATGAAAGGCCACCAAATAGAAATTCTGGAGCTGAAAAGTACAACTAAAATGAAAAATTCATTAAAGGAGTTTAACAAAATTAAGCAGACAGAAAAAAGAATCAGCAAATTTTAAATGTCCCAAATTTGATGAAAGATATGAATCTACACACCCAAGAAACCCAACAAACTCCAAACAGGAGAAACTCAAAGAGATCCACACTGAGACAAATTATAGTCAAATTGTCAAAAGCCAAAATCAACAGAAACAGCAAGAGAGAAGCAACTCATCACATGTAAAATTTTTAATAACACTAACAGCTTATTTCTCATCAGAAATCACAGAGACCAGAAGGCACTGAGATATATTTAAACTGCTGAAAGGGAAAACAAAAACAAAATTGTCAAGCAAGAATTCTATATCCAGAAAGAATGGAGAAGAAATCAAGACAAAGCTAAAGGAGTTTGTTACTAGTGGATCTTCCCTGCAAGAAATGCTAAGGGAATCCTTCAGGTTGAACTGAAAGGACATTAGACAGTGACTCAAATCTATATGAAGAAATAAAGAACATTTATGGCAAATATGTCCTTGTTTTTCTTATATTGTCTAAGTCTATGTTTCTCTTATTCTCTTTTCTCTCTGCCTTAATTTCACTCTCTTTGAAAAAGAGGTAATATGACAAAATAAGAAAGAACCCAGTAATAGGAGTTAGAAGACCTATATCGAACCATACTCCATTTTGAGACTGTGAATCTGAAGACAAATTAATGTTTGGAAGACTAAGTTTTTATGTAAAATAAGGAGAATATTCTGACTCTCATAAGTTGTTAGGATTAAGAGCAGTTTTCAAAGTATTAGATTTTTCATAAGCATTAATTGAAGTAAAAACTGAACACACTAGTCTCTTACCCTTTCTTTGTTCTTTAAACTGGCCACAGTATAGAGTTTTACTGTTTATGTTATATTATAATATTAATAATTATATTGATGACTGCTATTAATTGAAGGAACTCTAAGGCAAATTGCTGACATTTACAGAAAGATTGTTTTGCATTGGCAATCATCCATATAATGCTGTCTTCTTTCTTTTCCAAGGATTTGAGTCAGAATACCTCTGTTAAGTGTGCATACTTCCAGAGCACACCTTAGATGCAGGTAACAGTGACTAATGATAATGATCAAAATCATAGGGAATTCTCTTGTTGGTGGTTAGGACTCTGCACTTTCACTGCCAAAGGCACAGGTTCAATCCCTGGTCGGGGAACTAAGATCCTGCAAGCTGTGTGGCCAAAAATAAATAAATAAATAAATCACAATAACAGCAGCAGCAACCAATACATACACTGCTTACCATGTGCCAGGCTACTCTAGTAAGGTAGGTATACTAGTATTCCTGAGGAAACTGACACACAGTGAAGTTAAGGGACTTGCACAATATTATATAACTTGTAAGCAGCAGAGCTGAGATAAAATAGGACCTTTATGATTGACTTGGGTAGTTACAATCTGATACTGGTCTACAGAGAACAACAAAGAATGAGACAGAAGACTGGAGATAAATCATGGTGGGGGGAGACGGGGCAACAAGAGAAACTGCCTTTCCTCAAGGCAAAAAAATCACAAGCAAATTGATCCTGCTTCTTGCCACCCATTTGTCAGGCTTTTAAAGTGTTGTGTTGGGAAGGGAAGGAATGAGAAGAGATTTGAGAAGTTATTTATACTTTTTTGAGTTTTGCTATTAGGTCTAGACTAGAACATCACTTTGCTCCCATGGTGCAGGGTCAACAAAATCACCCAATATTCTCCCAGCCAAATGGCCTCTGTCTTAATTTCCTTTATTCAGTTATAGGGAGATGGGTCCTGGTAGCTCTAATATGTTATAAGTTTATTCATTCAACAATCATTTAGTGCTAAACACTGTGCTAGGTGTTGTTGAAATAAAGATAAATGAAACATGATCCTACTCCTTGAGAAGCTCATAGTCTGGTGGGGATGAGACATGCAAAACAAAAAAAATGTTTAAATTGGAGGGATTCTAGGAGTGGTAGTGGGTAGCTCTCTCTAAAAATGGAAGATCTAAGAGGCACTGATCAAACAAAATTGTCTACAAAATTGGTAATTCTATATGGTTCAACCTAAGAGATGATATTTGAGCTAGTTCTTGTTGGGAGAAAAGAAAGGGGAAAGGAAGGTATTAGAGGCAAGTACAGAGGAGGCCACACTCCCTAACTTACAAGTGGAACACTATGTGCTTCTCACACTCATTTTACATAAAGCATCAGGAAATGAAAGAAAACACACACGTAACACCACTTTGATTTTTCTTGAAATTAGAGCATTATGTCCTTACTTCATAGAACAACTAGTTAAAAGTTTGAAGTATCTTTTCTTGAATCCATTAATGGTAATCCTTTTTCCAAACTAAGACATGATAAAGATGTAAAAACTCTCAAAATCTCCCAACCATAAAATGTATTACATAGATAACAAAACACTAGAAATTCTGGTACATATTCATTTATACACATCTCAGATTTCCTGGGTTAGCTAGGAGCCCACAGAACTGTGGAGGTTTCTCAAGTGTGGTTATTTAAAAGTTATAATTTTGTTTGGCATTTTCCAGGGGATTAGTCACGGGTAGTAAATGAAGGTTGCAAAGTCTGAACTACTTAGATGCTCAATGGTGTTCATCTTTTCATGGCCTTGATAAACAACTTAGCTGGCAGTTTTTGTTTAAAACTCACAAAATGTTCTTTCACCTGTTTAACTCACCATTATGTGGCTGCTAAGCATTGAGCCAGACCTTGCAAGATCATGTTGGGAAAACAAGTTGGTCAGAAAACTTGCTTCCAATTAGGCTGTAGATTTACTGCCAACTTTGTTTAACCAGTGAAATTTGACTATAAGAGAGAAAGATCAGTCTTCTACTTCACTGAATGGATGAATCAGTTCCACTGCCACACTGAAATTTCCAACCCCAGATAGCACGAAGATCCAGTGTGCTCCTAGTCAGACTAATTGCCCTCTAGGAGAGCGCAAGGAGACGCGCAGAAACAAACCAGGTGGCCATTCTGTGTGTGCTTGTTTTGCCACGTTTCCCTCCTTAATTACACATTTCCACTCTCAAATCTCCACCAACAAATACTACACTGGAACTATACTATGACTCCTACTGTCATCCTTGAATGTCAAAGATGCCAATATAAAAGTTTCAACTTCTTTAGTGAAGGTTCAAGTATTTTCCAAAATCTGTTGTTTCATTTCCCCCCAGGGTTATTAAAAAGCACAGTCTGTTATGGAAAAACCATAGTAAAAACTGGACTTATGCCACAACCAAATAGTGGTACAGCAAGTAAATGATTTGATGTGAAGTAATATAAAAAGTTCTCTTTAACCTATGGAAGGAAATACCTTTTCCTTTAAGAGGAGGGAAACATAATTAATTTATTTTAAAAGTCCATTAATATTCAGATGTACGTGCTTGCTTTCATAGTTCTACTGCATAACTTTAATATTCTTAATTTAATACTACTCAAAATAAATAAAAATTAGGACACCAAAATCTTCTCCTAACCCTGGGACAGCAACTTTTTCTGCAAAGGGTCAGAAAATATTTATTTTAGGCTTGGTTGTGGGGTGGGGGAGGATCTATACCATTTGTATCACAACTACTCACCCTTGTTCTTGCAGTGTCAAAGCGACAGCACAGACAATACTTACACAACAGAGTGTGGCTGAGCTCCAATAAAACCTTATTTACAAAACCAGGCAGTCGACTGGCTGATTCCTGTTTTAGCCCCTAAATCATCTTACACGAGGAAACGCAAACTATCCTTTAAATGAGAGAACAAATTTTTTTTTTTTTTATACTCAGTGGTAGGAGGGATGAAGTGAAAGAGGGAGAAATTTTAAAAAAACATACAGATACAGTCAGGAAGGGATTAGGTTACCTTCTGTGGATCTGAATTCTTCTCCCATTGAAGTACTCTTCATACCCAGGTTATCATCACTGTCACATTCTGTAAGGAAGAGTCAATAAATGCAAATGTACTTCTGAAAAAGTTATTGTGCCATAATTTATATATTCTAAGACAATATGACTTTCAATGACTTCTCCCATACCCAAGCTTACTAACTACAATCCATTAGTATTACACAACTTTCCTTAGAGGTTTGTGTGTTTTTAATGCTTACCAAATAATATTACTTAAATTGAGAAAAAAATAAAAATGAATGAAATAGGCAATTTGATTTTGGCTCCATATTCAAAAAATTATTTGAAAAAGTTCTTTTTGCATGTGAGGAAATATAAAATCCTAGTATATTTTAAAAAACTGTAAATTTTAAAAAGCTAGTATGTTTATTTGGATCTAGCAAATAAACTCCAAAGTTTCATTTGCATGATATCATCTTTAAAAGATTTTTAATGATGACAGATAAAATTCTCCTGTATTTTGAAAATCATATGCATTCATCTCTATAGAGACCATAGATTTATATTAACAGTGTCTCTGCATGGCACAAACTCACTTGATGGCTTATATGCTTACTGAGAGACCTAAGGCTTTAAAATAATGACATGACTGACCGGGTATTACAAAAGTCACTTAAAATATGAACGCGGTACCATCAGGGACACAGTATTTGGCTTTTCACCTTAACTACATTTAAATCAATTTCTATCAGAGTGACTGAATCAGGGTTTAAATAACCCTGATTGTGTATTCAATACAAATCACATGGACATATTTACTTCTGTGAAAATATATAAAAACTTAAAATATACGTTTAAAATTTTATCAATATATCATTGTTTATAAATAAAACCCACCATATTTCTCTTATATTCCTTTGCTGCAAAAATTTATCACGAGTCACCTTTTGCTATTCCATCAATAAAACTATTGCTTTTTCTACAATATGTTGTATACACCTACTACTTCAAATATTTCAAGCTGTGTTTTAGTGAAATAAAACATTACATTTACAATTTGAAGAACAAAAACTTTAGTCTCTTTTTTTTTTTTTTTTTTTCGGTACGCGGGCCTCTCACTGTTGTGGCCTCTCCCATTGCGGAGCACAGGCTCCGGACGCGCAGGCTCAGCGGCCATGGCTCACGGGCCCAGCTGCTCCGCGGCATGTGGGATCTTCCCGGACCGGGGCACGAACCCGTGTCCCCTGCATCGGCAGGCGGACTCTCTACCACTGTGCCACCAGAGAAGCCCAAAAACTTTAGTCTTAAAACATTAGGAACAAAGAGAAAATACCCAAGGTTTCTTTTATTACAATTCAAAGTCAAGGCCAGTCAAAAGCAGCATGTGGTAACTGGCCTAAACAATTCATCATGGCAACCAAGACCTAAGGCAAAACTGCAGGTTTAGGGGCTTCCCTGGTGGCGCAGTGGTTGAGAGTCCGCCTGCCGATGCAGGGGACACAGGTTCCTGCCCCGGTCCGGGAAGATCCCACATGCTGCGGAGCGGCTGGGCCCGTGAGCCATGGCTGCTGAGCCTGCGCATCCGGAGTCTGTGCTCCGCAACGGGAGAGGCCACAGCAGTGAGAGGCCCGCGTACAGCAAAAAAAAAAAAAAAAAAAAAAAAAAAAAACTGCAGGTTTGACTCATAAGGTTTAGCTTGACACTAGGTTGTAAAAAGTTTTTAAAGGTTTTGTTTGCCTCAATCAGCCCCACCTGTAGAACAGAGAAAATCATGAATTTTTCTCCCTATTTTTCAGTACCTCGCACAGAATTAACTGTATCATATAGATTTTTAGGATGATGCCCAAAGCAACAACCTATATAGTCTCATCAACAGGCTGAGCAAGCAGGTAGATAGATGCTTAGAATTAGGTTCAACTACTATTTCATATAGGGCATGCCACTGCTTCAATCACCTACACTTTCACAGCATGGGTGAACTAGTATGTTCAATTTTTAAGATGGCTTTAAAAACCTGTATAATTGGGGCTTCCCTGGTGGCGCAGTGGTTGGGAGTCCGCCTGCCGATGCAGGGGACGCGGGTTCGTGCCCCGGTCTGGGAGGATCCCACATGCCGCGGAGCGGCTGGGCCCGTGAGCCATGGCCGCTGGGCCTGCGCGTCCGGAGCCTGTGCTCCGCGATGGGAGGGGCCACGGCAGTGAGAGGCCCGCGTACCGCAAAAAACAAACAAACAAACAAACAAAAAAACCTGTATAATTGGTACCAACCATACTTAATGCCTCCATCCCATTCATTCCAAAATGAAGACACAAACAGACATAACAAAGTCCCAGGGCCATAAACCAGACAGCCCAAGGACAGTGTGCAGATTCAACAAAAATCATGTCAAAGCACAGTAAAGTCTGTTTTCAATTTAAATTCACTAATTCATAACAGCCTATGCTCAAGTCCCTCCTTGCATTACCTAAGAAAAAGTATTATAGGAAAGTTCAAACTTTACATAAAACTGGAAGGAAGATGTTTAATTACTGAAGAACTATAAACAACTGAATACACAAAACTGTGTTTTTAAAAACTGCGTTTACATATAGCAAACAATATTCTTGAACTAACCTACAAGATACAGGCAAGTTCTATTACATAAACAGATCTTTAAGAGCCCAGAGAACTTTTTTATATAAGCAATGGCGGTGACTAATGAAATAGTAGAAAACGGCAACTCAGAAATTCAGTCATCAAGCATGTGGTTGAAGTAGGTGCAATAACACAACACTCTGGAAAGTAAAAGCAAACAAATAAACAAAACCTTAAAATGTATGGTCAAGACAGTAAAAACACGTAGCATAGTTATTTTATTTTACAAAGAGCATACTACAAGCCAGGAGCAACGTCACAGGGTAAATAAAAATGGTGCTAGCGTGGTCCCGTTAACGCAGCCTGCCCTCACACTGAGACTGCATTTCTAGTCTGAAGAAAAGAAAATGGCGCTTCTTGGTTTACTTACAAGACAAAAGATCCCAGGGAACTTACAATGATAAGTTGGCTATGCTTGACACATAATCAGCTTACTTTTTAAAGTACCAGAACCCACAATCAAATCTTTTTACCTTCTACAAAAAAAAAAAAGCATCTTCCTAAATGTTATTTTTATCTACACACACTCTGCAATGTCGTTAGACTGCAACAGAGCTTCTCATCTTCATTCCTCAAGGACATGGTAAGAGCGAACAATTCACAATGGATTCTCTACATAATAAAATCAGAGCTTTGTGTCAGTGAAAGCCTCAGCCTTCACAGGTGATGGCTGTGTGGCCTCAGGCAGCTATTTGAACCTTGTTGGGCCTCTGCTCCCTCATCTATGAAAGGGGGCGATCTAATATATCCTAACTCACAGTGCTGAAAAGAGGATTAAACAACACGCAAAAGTTCTTTGAACATGTTTAAACATCTTCAAACACTACAAATACAAAAAGCAGCTAGCATGGTGGCTGGCACACAGTAGGTCCTCAATAAAGGTTAGTTCCTTTTACTTCTTTAAAACAACACTGAAATGACAAGTGATATCTGCATCTTTGAAACATAAGGCTTGAGTTAGAATGAACACATATTTGTGAATAAAGTGTGAAAAGTATAAAAGAAGAAAAAGTCTACCTGACTCCTCTGACTAGGGTCACTAGAAAGGATCCATGTATCTTGGCAAATTTTTAAAAAGTGAAAATGAGTACAATATAAAATAGAACTGATGAAGGATAAGGGGCCGAGGGGTGTCAATTCAGGACAGATTAATATTTTTACACATTTCTACAGGAATTTACACATACATCATAGCTGTAATCAAAACGTTGGTGCTGGAACCCTGATGCACAGAAGGAGAGTGAGTTTAAAGGGCAAAAACCATGACACATTCAAATCTCAAACAGTATAAAGGCTCACCTTGCTAGAGAGGGTAACTGATTTAACCCAACCAAGTCAGAGATCTAACAAAGTAGCAGCAGTAGCACTACCTACCTGTCCTCTCCCTACCAAGCAAAGACGTAAGGCCTTATGACCGAATGACTGACATTCATACATGGAGCCAGCAACTGCCCAATGCCTCTATTTCTACTGAAATTAGTATCTCCTGAAAAAACTTTCAATTAACTGAAAAACTGGCAAAAAAGAAAGATACCACATGATCATCGATTCTGACAACACTATTCAACAGATTCTTCCTGTTTACTACACAGGAGTAATAAAACCACTTTATGGTCCTAATAATGGAAAACTTCTGAAAAGCTAGAAAGAAATAAGAGGTTCAAGCTTGTATCATTTGTCTATGCTATGGCAGAGATTTTAAAAACGTGAAAAATCATCATACTGCTTATACAACATGAGAGAACTTCTCACTGTGTGTTACTTGTAAGAGAGTTTGTGGGGTGGCTGGTTGGTAACCAGGAGCCTTGAAATGACAGATCCCCGAAGCTGTACGTGATATTGTACGTACAGTAAGTCCCCTACATACAAACAAGTTCCGTTCCAAGAGCGTGTTCGTTAAGAACAACAAAATTAGCCTAGGTACCCAACTAACACAATCAGCTATATAATACTGTACTGTAATAGGTTTATAACACTTTTCACAAAAATAATACATAAACAACAAACACAAAAAATAAAGGTTTTTTTGTGTGTTTTTTTTTTGTTTTCTTTTTTTTGCAGTACGCGGGCCTTTCACTGTTGTGGTCTCTCCCATTGCGGAGCACAGGCTCCGGACGCGCAGGTTTAGCGGCCATGGCTCACGGGCCTAGCTGCTCCGCGGCACGTGGGATCCTCCCGGACCGGGGCACGAACCTGTGTCCCCTGCATGGGCAGGCGGACTCCCAACCACTGCACCACCAGGGAAGCCCAAGAAAGCATTTTTAATCTTACAATATAGTACCTTGAAAAGTACAGTAGTACCAGCTACATCACCGCTGCTTTTACGCTTGCTTCTGGACATCCTGGGCTTGAAATAAAGATACTGTACTACTGTAGTCTATACAGTAATGTACAGTAAAGTACACAAAAACACAACCACTTGTAGAGGATGCACACATGTGACAAGGTACGCCAGACACGCGAACTAACTTACGCGATTGGACATGCGAACACACGTTTATATCTTTGAAAGTTTGCAACTTGAACGTTCATATGTAGAGGACTTACTGTACATGTCCATTTGGGGGAAAGAGGTTTGGAAAGCTTTTTTCAGATTCCCAAAAAGGTCCATCGACGCCTACCCCCAAACCACACTGCCTTAAAATAACTGGTTGTCAGATCTGAAGATAGGACACTGGGTTAAGCTAGATGAAAGGAGTTACCCTGGCATTCTCGTGGTAACCAAAACTACACTACAGACCCTACATGAACTGCAGTATTTGTGGACACTGAGAGATGTTTCTCAGTCCCAATACATATTAAATATCATTTCTTAACAAAGACTATTATTCTACTATTCACAAAGCCATTTATTAGGAAAAGTGAAGGAATAAAGTTACCCAAGAAAGTCACTGTTCTTTGATTTTTCTTATTATAAAGTTTATTAGCAGGCAGTTTAATGCCTTTCAGTCTTCCATGAAGAAAAAAACTTGTCTTAAACTGAATCTGAACATATTGTGATTCAGCATAATATTTTTTTAAATTTTAGAGTTATAAAAGCATCTTTAAATCCAGACCTAAATAAAATATGTGACTTAAAGACTACACTTCTTTGGCCACTTAATTTTAATAATTTTCATTACTTTTAAAATGTAGTGGCTATAGCACATGAAAAGATGCTCAATGTCACTAACCATCAGGGAAATGGAAATCAAAAACAAAATGAGATACCACTTCACACCCATTAGGATGGCTACTATAAAAACAAACAAAAATCAGAAAATAACAGTTGTTAGCAAGGATGCAGAGAAAATGGAACCCTTACGCACTACTGGTGAGAATGTAAAATGGTACAGTCCATGTGGAAAATTAGTATGGAGATTTCTCAAAAAATTAGAAATAGGACTTCCCTGGTGGCGCAGTGGTTAAGATTCCACCTGCCCATGCAGGGGACATGGGGTCGAGCCCTGGTCTGGGAAGATCCCACATGCTGCGGAGCAACTAAGCCCGTGCACCACAACTACTGAGCCTGCGTGCCACAACTACTGAAGGCTGCGCACCTAGAGCCCGTGCACCGCAGCAAGAAAAGCCACCACAATGAGAAGCCCGCGCGCCGCAACAGAGTAGCCCCCACTCACCGCAATTAGAGAAAGCCCTTGTGCAGCAACGAAGACCCACACAGCCATAAATGAATGAATGAATGAATAAATAAATTAGAAATAGAATTACCATATGATCCAGCAATTCCACTTCTGGGTATATACTCATAAGAACTGAAAGGAGGATCTTGAAGAGATGTCTGTACCCCCATGTTCACAACAGCATGATTCACAATAGATGAAGCATGGACGCAACCCAAGTGTCCATCAACGGATAAATGGATAAGCAAAAGGGGGTATATACATACAATGGAGTATTATTCAGCCTTAAAAAGGACACTTTGACATAGCCTACAACATGGGTGAAACCTGAGGACATTTTGCTCAGTGAAATAAGCCAGTCACAAAAATACAAAGGCTGCATGATTTCACTTACACGACATACTCAGGGTAGTCAAATTCATAGACAGGAAACAGAATGGTGGCTGCCAGGAGCTGGGGAAAGGGGAGTGTGGAGTTGTTGTTTAATGGGTATGGAGTTTCAGTTTTGCAAGACGAAAAGAGTTCTGGAGATGGATGGTGGTGATGGCTGCACAACAATGTAAATGCAGTTAATACCACTCAACTGGAGACTTCAAAATGGTTAAGATGGTAAATCTTATGTATATTTTACTACAATGAAAAAAATGGAAAGAAAAACTAAAAAAATATATAGTGGCTAGAAGCCATATTTCCTTTTTACAGTGATAATAATTAATAATAGCCGCTATTTACTGAGCACCTATGATCTTTCCTATGCTATGCTAGACACTATACGTATCACTAATTCTTACAACCTTATAGATATGAAAAGTGAGACTCAGAAAAAGTTGAGTAACTTGCCTGAAATCGCACAGCTAAGAAGCAGCAAAGTCAGTATTTGAATCAAAGACCATGCCCTTCTTTATGTACTGCACGGTCTCTGTATTTCACAAAAATTCAGAATAAAGTATACATGTGCCCCCAAAGAGCAGTAAGTTCAAATGAGCACTGATTACAAATGAATGATTTAAAAAAAAAATACCTAGAGAATTCTATATTCTGACATAGAGAGTGGTTTATGACACTGATGAATGAAAAAGGAAATTAAAGTATATGTCAAAAAAAAAAAAGGCTACAGCGTAAGAGACATTCAGAAAAGAACATCGGTATATAACAATAACCTATACTTTACCTCCAACACTAATATACCCACGCAGACCTACTCATACGCAGCTCTCATTCCAAATAAAGTTGAAAGAAAGGCAAATCCATTACAAGTCTCATGTTCTAAATTACAGAAGAAATGCTCCCTAGAGCAGCAGCATAGGAGGAAGAAAATGGGGTTGGCCTCGGTAGCAAAGGTAAAAATTTAAATATTTTTCAAGATATTAAGTAGATGTTGTTAAGGATCGGGGAAGGAATGGTGAAAGAATGGGAGAAAAAGAGGTTTAAAAAAGCCACAGACACACAGGGCACTCCATTCAATACTCTGTAATGACCTATATGGGAACAGAATTTTAAAAAGAGTGAATAGGGACTTTCCCGGTGGTCCAATGGTAAAGAATATGCCTTCCAATGTGGGGGATGCAGGTTCAATCCCTGGTCAGGGAACTAAGATCCCACATGTGGCGGGGCAACTAAGCCCACCCATTACAACTACTAAGCTTGTGCACCTCAACGAGAGAGCCCACATACCACAAACTACAGAGCCCACGCGCCCTGGAGCCCGTGGGCCACAACTAGAGAGAGAAAATCCACACACCACAACTAGAGAGAAGCCCACACACCACAACTAAAGAACTAGAGAGAAGCCTGTATGCTGCAATGAAGATCCCACATGTCGCAACTAAGACCCCACACAGCCAAATAAATAAATATTTTTAAAATAAATAAATAAATAAAAGAGTGGATATATGTATATGTATAACTGACTTACTTTGTTGTACAGCAGAAACTAACACAACATTGTAAATCAGCTATACTCCAATAAAAAAAATTAATTAAAAATTTTAAGAAAAGGAAGAAAAGAAAAAAACCCGCACAGACAGAAAAAGCAAGTGAATGAAAACAGAATAGGAAGACAAAATTCAGTACTAAATCATGACATAAATATGCAAAACAGAGCTGATTTTTCTTTAAAGAGCGCCAACTGTGCCAGTAGCTTAATGGTTCCTAACTTTGCAGAAGTGAATTGATCCAACGCAATGAATGGTTAGAGTAAAGTTCTTCAGAATAGATCTTCAATCAAAATGTGGCTCTATATATGTAGAAAGAAGACAATAGCTAGGGGGAGAGCACACTTGGAAAATTTAAAGGCATATAATAAAAATTCCAAAAAGTAGTCAGTTTTTCATTGAGGTCATTCATCAATACCTTCAAACCATATACATGGCTGCAAATTATTAGGATATTTAAAAATTACTCTTTTATTCTCTCCTACCCACATTTCAGAAATTACAAAAACAAAAACAAAAACAAAAACCCATCTGGATCCCTAGAATTACATCCTTTCTTAAATACTGGTTAGTGAAATTGGACATCAGCATGCCCTTTCATTGAACAATCTCAGAAAGGCAGAGAAGAGTGTAGGACAGGGGGTGCCTAGCCCTTCAAGGCAATAAAGATCTCTCAGGGCATCATTTTGTCACTGTCAACCTCTTAAATTTTTATTTTTTTATTTTTTGGTATTGCCATATTAGCATTTATTGCTTTCTGGTTTCTCCTATAAGCACTTTGCTTTCTGAAAAACTGAAGATAAATTTAGAATTTTATAAATGAAATGAAGATCTGGATTCTGAGCTTTACAAAACTATACTAGCATATTTCAAACCATAAGTATATATTTTAAATATATGAATATAAATTTTATCCATTAGATTAAAAATGGGCTCTAAAATATTATGAATTCATTCTCCTTCTAATACACTCAAAGTGAAAGATAAGAGAAAAAACATGATAGAAGCATGAGAGCATGGCAGTTTAGTGAGCAGGCAGCAGGGCACTAGTGCAGAGCAGTTTAATGGTTTCTCATCAATAAGTGAAGTGAAGTCTCTTCCTCTTGGGCAGTTTGTACTGTGGCTGCAGCTGCATACCTTTGGTGGTATCAGATATGCTATTTAACAAGGCACACATCATATCTCCCTCTAAGTGGTGAGGGTTGAGTATATGTGCTGGCCTCTGAGTCTTCTTAAATTGATTCTCTAGCTCCAGAAAACCTTGATCTCCTGAGAGGATGGTGAAAGGAATCTGCTTGGGCAGCTGTTCATCCAGACGGCCAGCCTAAGTTGGAAAAAATGGCACAAGTTCATAAAAATCAGCATCTGAGCTTCCAGTCAAGTTACAGCTATTTCAGAATGAACACATACCTAGAAACGCGTATTTAGCTTGTTCCCTTGCTCCCACCAAAGCATGATATAAAGATCTCGTTCATAAATGAAATATATCATATTTAATCAAATATAAAATGCTGTCAATTATAAGATAAGCTCTTTTATGTCACTAAGAAAGAAAGAAAAAAAAAGCCAAAAAGAGTATAACAGGAGGCCCCCACATAAAGGTGGAACACTAACAGGGCTACGCGCTCAACCTAAGGGTAAATAAAAAATGAATCTGCCATAGAGAAAAGGTAAGCAAAGTAATTTGCATAACTCAATCTTAGAACTGGCTAGATGGAAAAAGAAAACTATCTTGTGGTTTAAAACATAAGCAGCAGTCAACAAGTTTGCAGAGAATCAGTGTGACAGAAACCCTTAAGCAGAGAATTTAATTTAAACTGGGTCTCAGGTGGGTTGTTTCTCCAGGTGACTAGCAGAGACAGAAGCAAATGCAAATTCCATCTGGGTCAACAGTGACTGCTATGGTGCCCCCCCATTTCAGAGATGTTAAAATGTGAAAGTGCCTCATGCATCAAGGAGTGTCATCTCCTGATAATTTATTCTAGAAATAGCTGAGGGTCTACTATGAGTAGCTGAGAGTCTGCTGGAACTGGGGATGAAGCAGTAAACACATGCTATGGGTTCCTGCCCTCAACAATCATAAGTAGAACCTGATGCAAAAGGTTTTATACAAAAAGCACAACACTGAAAAGGAATCTACAGTGTCATTATGATTCAAGAGGGGAAAAAATCCAAATGGGTCCTAGCTTCACATCTGATTTTGAATAAAACAATGACTCACATGCATACATATGGCAAAATCAGCAGCATCTTTTCTTTTACTACAGCGAGGATGAAGGAAGAAGCAACCAATCCTGTTCAGGTAATTATAGATCTTACAGTTGACGGGAGGCTTCCAGTTGGTGTTTCCTCCTATTATGTTTAGAAAAGGCATAAATGATGAGTCAAACAAGAGAAAAAGAACAGAACACTAGATACAACTGAAAACTCTATAAGGAAAAATAAATACTAGAAAAAAATGTTTCTAGAGGAAAAGTACCAGATTAGAAGGCAGAACAAGGCAGTTCTCGTGCAGGTAACACCAGGTTGTTGCTTAAATCTTGGGGAAGTAGACCGACTTCCCCAATCTGCCTATTAATCTGAAAACTCACAGGGATGTTAAGCAGAATCAAAAGTAATGTGCATGAAAATTCTTTGCCTGCTGTTGTTCTATATGAATGTACGCATTAGTGGCTTTTTTACAAATATGTCAAGGCTGCTCAGTGAATAAAAATGATGGGCAATCAGGAAAGCTGGACTTACTAAGAGGTTGTACTGACTACCTTATCCAGGTCAGCATGTTTCTATCTTAAATCCTAATCCTCTTCTTTATATGCTGCTTCCTGTCAAACATGGCATGCTTACCTTGTTTCACTGCACTTTGCTTTACTGTGCTTTGCAGATACTGTGTTTTTTACAAACTGAAGGTTGGTGGCAACCTTGCATTGAGGGAGCTCATCAACGTCATTTTTCCAACAGCATTTGTTAACTTTGTGTCACATTTTGTTAATATTCGCAATATTTCAAACTTTTCCATCATTATTTTATTTGTTATGGTGATCTTTGATGTTACTATTGTAATTGTTTGGGGGTGCCATGAACCATGCCCATACAAGATGGCAAACTTAACTGATAAATATGTTGTGTGTGTTCTGACTGCCACACCGACTGGCCCTTCCTCCGTCTTTCTCCCCTCCCTTCCCGCCTCCCTTTTCCCCGAGACACAATATTGAAATTAGGCCAATTAATAACCCTACAATGGCCTCTAAGTGTCCAAGTGAAAGGAAGAGTCTCACGTTTTTTAAAATCAAAAGCTAGCAATGATTAAGCTTAGTGAGGAAGGCATGTCAAAAGCCAAGACAGGCTGAAAGCTAGGCCTCTTGCACCACAAAGTTACCCAAGCTGTGAATGCAAAGGAAAAGTTCTTGAAGGAAATTAAAAGTGCTACTGCAGTGAACAAATGAATGACAAGAAAGTGAAACCACCTTATTGCTGATATGGAGAAAGTCTGAGTCTCTGGATAGAAAATCAAACGACCACTATATTCCCTTAAGCCAAAGCCCAATCCAGAGCCAGACCCTAACTGCCTTCAATTCTATGAAGACTGAGTGCGGTGAGGAAGCTGCAGAAGCAAAGTCTGAAGCTAGCAGAGGTTGGTTCATGAGGTTTAAGGAAAGAAGCCGTCCCCGTAACATTAAAGTGTAAGGTGAGCCAGCAAGTGCTGATGTAGAAGCTGCAGCAAGTTGTCCAGAAGATAATTCCTAAGATAATTCATGAAGGTGGCTGCACTAAACAACAGATTTTCAGTGTAGACAAAACAGCCTTCTATTGGAAGAAGATGCCATCTAGTAGTTTCACAGATAGAGAGAAGTCAATGCCTGGCTTCAATGTTTCAAAGGACAGGCTGACTCTCTTGTTAGGGGCTAATGCAGCTGGTGACTTTAACTTGAAGCCAACGCTCGTTTACCATTCTGAAAATCCTAATTAAGCTAATTAAGAATTAAGCTAGGACTTCCCTGGTGGTGCAGTGGTTAAGAATCCGCCTACCAATGCAGGGGACATGGGTTCAATCCCTGGTCCGGAAGATCCCACATGCTGCGGAGCAACTAAGCCCGTGACCCACAACTACTGAGCCTGTGCTCTAGAGCTCGCGAGCAACAACTACTGAGCCCGCATACCACAACTACTGAAGCCCGTGCGCCTAGAGCCCGTGCTCTGCAACGAGAAGCCACTGTAATGAGAAGCCCATGCACTGCAATGAAGAGTAGCCCCTGCTTACCACAACTAGAGAAAGCCCGCATGCAGCAACAAAGACCCAATGCAGCCAAAAATAAATAAGCAAATAAATAAATAAATTTATTTTTTAAAAAAAGAAAGAAAAAGAATTAAGCTAAATTGACCCTGCTTATGTTCTATAACTGGACCAACAAAGCCTGGATGACAGCGCACCTGTTTATAATATGGTTTCTTGAATATTTTAAGCCCACATTTGAGACCTACTGCTCAGAAGAATCCATTCAAAATATTACTGCTCATTGACAATGCACCTGGTCACCCAAGAGCTCTGATGCAGATGTACAATGAGATTCATTTTGTTTTTATGTCTTCTAATGCAATATTCATTCTGTAGCCCATGGATCAAGGAGCAATTTTGACTTTCAAGTCTTATTATTTAAGAAATAAATTTCGTAAGGCTATAGCTGCCATCAATAGTGATTCCTCTGATGGATCTGGGCAAAGTAAATTGAAAACCTTCTAGAAAGGATTCACCATTCTAGATGCCATGAAGGACATTCATGATTGGGAAGATGGGAAGAAGGCAAAATATCAACATCCACAGGAGTTTGGAAGAAGTTGATTCCAACCCTCATGGATGACCCTGAGGGGTTCAAGAATTCAGTAGACAAAGGAACGCCAAATGTGGTGGAAACAGCAAGAGAATTAGAATTAGAACTGGAGCCTGAAGATGTGACTGAATTCCTGCAATCTCAGGATAAAACTTGAATGGATGAGGAGTTGCTTCTTATGGATGAGCCAAAAGAAAGTAGTTTCTTGAGAAGGAACGGACTCCTGGTGAAGATGCTGTGAAGATTGTTGAAATGACAACAAAGGATTTAGAATATTACATAAGCTTAGCTGATAACATAGGAGCAGGGTTTGAGAAGACTGACTCCAATTCTGAAAGTTCTACTGTGGGTAAAATGCTATCAAACACCATTGCATGCTACAGAGAAATCATTCATGAAAGGAAGAGTCAACCGATGCAACAAACTTCATTGTTGTCTTATTTTAAGAAACTGCCGCAGCCACCCCAGCCTTCAACAACCCCCAGCCTGATCAGTCAGCAGCCATCAGCATGGATGCAGGACCCTCACCTAGCAGAAAGATTACGACTCACTGAAGGCTCAGGTGATGGTTAGCATTTTTTAACAATAAGGTTTTTTTTTTTTTGGCTGTGCTGGGTCTTCGTTGCTGCCTGTGGGCTTTCTCTGGCTGCGGTGAGCGGGGGCTACTCTTTGTTGCAGTGCGCAGGCTTCTCATTGCAGTGGCTTCTCTTGTTGTGGAGCATGAGCTCTAGGCGCAGGCTTCAGTAGTTGTGGCACTTGGGCTCAAAAGTTGTGGCTCGCGGGCTCTAGAGTGCAGGCTCAGTAGTTGTGGCACATGGGCCTAATTGCTCCGCGGCATATGGGATCTTCCTGGACCAGGGCTCGAACCCATGTTCCCTACATTGGCAGGTGGATTCTTAACCACTGTGCCACCAGGCAAGTCCCAAGGTATATTTTAATTAAGACTTCTTTTAGACATAATGTTGTTGCTCACTTAATAGACCACAGTATAGTATAAACGTAACTTTTTTTTTTTTTTTTTTTTTTTTGCGGTATGCAGGCCTCTTACTGCTGTGGCCTCTCCCGTTGCGGAGCACAGGCTCCGGACGCGCAGGCTCAGCGGCCATGGCTCACGGGTCCAGCCGCTCCGCGGCATTTGGGATCCTCTCAGACCGGGGCACGAACCCGTGTCCCCTGCATCGGCAGGCGGACTCTCAACCACTGCGCCACCAGGGAAGCCCTAAACATAACTTTTATATGCACTAGGAAACCAAAAAATTCATGTGACTTGCAGTGGTCTAGAACTGAACCCGCAGTATCTCCTAGGGATGCCTGTACATCAGAGGCTCACTGTACTAAGCCTCAGTTGATCAAAGAGGAGTCTCTCTCCCAGGTTTGGTCAATGGTTTTTAAAGAGATTTAGACTACGGCCATACCCTGAATGCACCCGATCTCATCTGATCTTGGAAGCTAAGCAGGGTTGGGCCTGGTTAGTACTTGGAAGGGAGAGTTATGTGAAGATGCACATTTATGAACAGTAAGGATGAACTGAAGAGGCATTTATGTTGAAAACACACTAGTCCTGTAGTCATGAGGCCCAAGTTTGAAAGCTAACTCTACTATTTATTATTTTTGTACTTTGTAAAAAATAAACTTCTCAGCCTGCTTCCTTATATTTTAAAGGGAGAAAATTATAACAATCAGTAAGCATGCATTAGTACCAAGTACAGTATCTGGTGCATTGTAGGTACTGAATAAAGGCTCTTTCAATCTGTATCTAAAGATCCACAAACTGTGGGTCACCAGATAGAGCGAATATTTACCACAGAGAAATGTAAAGAGAAAAATATTCTAGCAGAGTAATTATAATGCAAAGTGACAAAATTCCAATTATGTTCCTATCTTCTATTCAGGAAGGTTCAAAAGGAGCCCTTTTAAAGCAAATCATATTCTAAGGGGGAAAAAAAGGGAGGTTGTCTCAAATGTGTTCCTTATTAACCATACCTTGAAAGCCCCAAATAAATGTTCCTTGGTTAAGATTCCCTGGTAGATGACCAAAAAAGTTGGACCAGTTATCAAAGTCTACAAAGACTATGTGAGTCATGGTTCGCAGGTAATCCAAGTCTGGGAGCTCAACAACCTCTTCATCTGAAGAAGAGAGAAACATCGACATGAATTTGATAAGAATTAGCTAAAAACTTTTTAATTTGTCAACTTAATATTAATCTTGCATGTTATTTACTTCTATCTAAACCATGTCGTGAAATCCAAACCTATATATGACACAATATATTTATATTAGATAAGAAATATTTTGAATATTTCAGAAATGATTATCCTTTCTACAAATGTGTACCATTGATCCTGGCTTTCTTTAAAAGTCACTTATAAAAGGAAGTTTTTTAAAAAATTAGTGTACTGGAAGATATGTAAGACCAAGTTTTAAGGCTAAATAACTAAAAATTTGCACCATCCATCAAAATAAACTTTCAGGGTTACTTGCTAAGAACTTTCTTGCCACCAGGAGTTTGTTCTTTTCCTAATGTAGACTGATTCATCAGCAGCCCTCTGGCTCTGCGCTCACACACCCGAAAGCAGACACGAGACAGCCCACAAGAGGCTCCTGTGACTCGTGCAAAACAGGGCCCGGTGCTCCTCCCACCAAGGACACCTCTTCCTCAGTCAAGTCAGGGCCTCTCACCTCCCACCATCTGCAACTCTTGTTCTCCCTCCTCTTCCCTTCTTTCATACCTTCCACCTTGACAGGGCCTTACAGTTTCGAGTGGTAGCAATGCAAGCCTTAAATGTTTATACTATTTTTAAAATGGATAGCTTCTACTCCACCTACTACAGACTCCCTCAGAAAGAGACTGCCATCTTCCCATTTCCAAACCACCCATCTTCTTATCTGTCTTCTTAAAATACTAAGTAATAGATACAACAATGACCTCCTATCAGACACAGACCAACACAAATCCCCCAAAAGCAATCACAAGAGCAAAAGGAAAACAACAGAACATAAAATAGTGTGACCACGGTTTCACTGTTTGACATCGAGTTGAATGGATCAATAGTATGTCATTTAATCATTTCTCACATAAAACATGCCGTGACTAAAGGCAATGCTGAGATCTACATGTGCTACAGAGCAAGCCTATAAAAACTCAGTAGTTCATAAACGTATTTTATGAACCAAAATACTCACATATTTCATTTTTTCCACTCGACATTGTATAACTTATGAAGAGTTAATCTTTAAAAGAATATACACTTAAAATTATACTCTAAAGAAAACAATTTACTTCTAAACAAAATGAAAACACTGCACTCTTCTAGACTTCCTTAATCTTATCATAGAAGAAGGGAAGCTTAGAGTAAGCACAGACAAGGGGATCCATACCTCAGTTGTCAGCCTGGTTTCTTGCTACTACTTAACAACTCAACTTCTAATTGCTATTTTAACTCTAAGTAAAAGCTTTGCTTCCGAAGACGGTAACAAAAATTTACAAATTCTCAAGTGACCTTTAAAACTTCTCATACTTATAGAATAAGGTCAAAATAGAAATAAAAAGAATTCACCTGATTTATCTTTTTATTGAACTTAAATCTAAATGACAGTAACATGCAGGATAACTTTCAAATCTGACTTTCAGAAGGACCATCTATTCCCTCATCTTTCAAAATTCCCATGTCTTTTGGGAAAGAAAAGAAAAGGTTATCTAAAGTACCTATTATTTAGCGTAACAGATATTCCTTGTGCCCTTAGGTTGAGAGAGTGGCTGCCTGAAGCAGCGGGAATGCAGATCCCTCCCAGTAAAGTGCACACCGCGGTAACTCACTGGCCAACGTATCAGCCCATCAAGTCCCGGCTTCAACACTGGCTCCCTAGGAGCAAAGAGGGTGGCTACACATGCACGTGTTTCTAAACGGAAACAGGAAACGTGTACAGACGTCAGGGTTGTAGCGCCGTACCTGTACTCTGACAGCCCACGTCAGTCTCGGCTCCTCTCTCCGGGTCTGACGTCTGTGGACAGCTTGCTGCCTGTCTCAGCTTTCTCTCTGCACGGGAGGAACTGGCAGCAAACGTGTACGGGCTCGTCTGCTCAGGCCCGAAGCAGGCCACGCTGGGCTCCCGCAGGAAGCAGTGTTTCCTGTGGAAGTGCTGCTGCGCGCTCTCGAGGTCCTGGAAGGCTCTGGTGCAGGTGCCGCACTTGATCAGGCACTGCCGTGCGCCCTCCGCGCCCTCCGGCTCCGCGTGCGCCTGGCGCACGTGTGCCAGCATGTCATCCGTGGCCTGCGCTGTGGCCGAGCACGCGCCGCAGCGGAACCACAGGCGGCCCTGGCCCAGAAGAGTCTGCAGACAGCGAGCTTGATCCTCCCTTCTGTTGACTTTGCAGAGGTAGCTCTCCCGGCAGCCGCACGTCAGCAGGTTACCGGTCTCTATAACTGGAAAATCACTCTCGGTTTTAATGGAAGTTTCCGTTTTTTCTGACACAAATACATAGTCTATGCTGTGGTGCTCCTTATAATGACTCAGAAACGCTTCTTCCACATTAAAGATCAGATCACAAAGACCACAGAAATACTTCATCTTTATTTCGTTGTCATGCTCGTCTTGGCAATGTCGATACAGTGTTTCTATCTTGTGAAAAGTCTTTTTGCAATGGGTGCAGCTATACCTATGAAACTGGTGACTTGCTAAAGACATGCAGTGTTGTTTCACACATTCTTGGGAGTCAAACATATCTTCACAAATTCGGCATTGCCATTTACCGCTTGGAGGACTGGTTGCTGGGGAATGATCAAGAATAGTAATAGTTGAAGAAGGATTATCAGCAGTCAGATCATTCACCAACGTTGTAGAGGAGGACGGCAAAGTGTCACCTTCTACCTCATCTGTCTCATAAAAATACCTGTGTCCATTATGAAACTCAGTCACATGGGCCATTATAGCCTCTTTCCTTGCCAACTTCTTTTTGCATGTCCGACACCAGAAAAAAAAGTTATTTAAATGTGCCCCTCCATGAATGCGGCTCATATGTAAACGGATGACTCCTGAATCTTCACACACCTTCCCACAGACCACACACTTATAACACATCGTGTTTGCTGAGAAAACGTGCTTTTCTACTGCATCTTCACTTGGGAAGCGTTGCTGGCATTCACAAAACCAGGTTTTAACAAGTGACTTTTCCTTCTGAACACAAACCATACCCCCATGGCTTTTATCTCCTAAATTAATCTTCTTTTTTGGGACAGTGCTGCAATCTTGTGAGCTAGATTCTCGAACGGACATATTTCTTTTAAGTGATGAAAATTTTGACTTATCTTGCAACAGGTGCAAGTCAGAAGGAGGTTTGTTCCCTTCAGTGCTGTGGCAATAAAGTAAGACTGATTCTTCCATTGAGTTAATAACTCGGACTTTGTGTCCTGAATTCTGCTTGTGATTCCAGGTACTGGTTTCATCCACAAAGACATGGTTGCAATGTGGACAATAACCTCTCAGTAGGAATTTCTCTGCCACCTGAGCAATGCTCTTCTCAGCTAGAGCTACAGGACCAGCGTTTCGACAACGAACTCTAAATTGGACAAAAAAATAAACTCATAAGTATTTTCTAAATATAGTATCTCTGCTTTTTATTGTAGGAATTATAAAGTAAACAATGTATACATAAGCACTAAAAATTGTTTTTCAATAAAGTTGCAGGGCTTCCCTGGTGGCACAGTGGTTAAGAATCCACCTGCCAATGCAGGGGACACGGGTTCAAGCCCTGGTCCAGGAAGATCCCACATGCCGCGGAGCAACTAAGCCCTTGCACCACAACTATTGAGCCTGCGCGCCACAACTACTGAAGCCCGCGCGCTTAGAGCCCGTGCTCTGCAACAAGAGAAGCCACTGCAATGAGAAGCCTGTGCACCTCAACGAAGAGCATCCCCCGCTCGCGGCAACTAGAGAAAGCCTGCGTGCAGCAACAAAGACCCAACAGAGCCAAAAATAAATAAAATAAATTAAAAAAAAATAAAGTTGCAGATGATATAATAATATTCTATCTACCTGACCATTACCTACACTTCATCTGTTTCTAATCCATATACCAAAGGGTAAAACTAGAATTAAAAAAATTTTTTTAAATCCAGACAAATTTTAGACAAGTAAAAATTATATCAAGTGCACTGATAGGAACGTCATGAGACAAGCAAGTAATTAACTTCTTGCGGTAATTAAACAGTACAGAGGAGCACTACAGTGAGACTCTCAACAACCCTGTACCTATTCTTTAAGAACAAACTGATTTTACGTCAGGAAAATGCCACGCCCATGGTTGCTTTTATACTAAAGAAAGTGTCCAACATCGTTGTTCATTAGGGAAATCCAGATTAAAACCACAGTGAGACTCTCAAAAGAACAACTAAAATGAAACAGACTGGCAACAGCAAACCTTGGCAAGGATGTGAAGGAATTGGAAGTCTCACACCTGGCTGGTAGGAATGTGCACCAGTGCAAACACTTTGGGAAAATGTCTAGTAGTGTCTTATAAAATTAAATACACATCTACTCTTCGATCCTGCAATTCCACTCCTAGATATTCATCCAAGAGAAATGAAACCTATGTCTATAAAAAGGCTTGTATAAAAGGTACATAGCAGCTTTATTCACACTAGCTAAAAGCTGTCCATCAACATAAGAATGAATAAACAAATTGTGCTATATTCATACAATAGAATACTACTCACAAATAAAAAGGAACAATGCACTAAACAATATGGATGAATCTTACAGATATTATGACAAACACAAAAGAGTGCATACTATGTATGATTCCATTTACATAAAGTCCTAGAGGAGGTAAAACCAACCTTAAGGTGGAAAAAGTATCAGAATAGACTGCCTGGGGGTGAGAGGGTGGGAAGTGACCAGGAAGGGAACAATGGAACTTTTCCATGGAGAGGTAACACAGGATGGTAAAAGTGTGGGTTAACAGATGTATCAGTAGTCAAAATCATAAAGGTTAAGATCTGTATACTTCAATAAATCGAAATTGTATCTCAGAAACAAGGAACTGTAAAAAATAGTTAAGGGCGGGGCTTCCCTGGTGGCGCAGTGGTTGAGAGTCCGCCTGCCGATGCAGGGGACACGGGTTCATGCCCCGGTCTGGGAAGATCCCACATGCCGCGGAGCAGCTAGGCCTGTGAGCCATGGCCGCTGAGCCTGCGCGTCCAGAGCCTGTGCTCCGCAATGGGAGAGGCCACAACAGTGAGAGGCCCGCATACCGCAAAAAAAAAAAAAAAAAATTAAGGGCGGTAAGGAGCCTACAGATATATAAATAAAAGAAGAATGGCAGTGTTGATTATTGTTAAAACTGGGTGACGGGTAAATGGAGGTTCATTATACTATTCAGCTGACTTTCATACAGCTGAAATTTTCCATAAAAATTTAGGAATAAAAATAAAAGGCAGAACCAGGATTTGAACTCATGAAATATAAGTCAGAACCAGGACTGTTAACATCAATAATTATACTGAGTATATACAGAGTGATTATACTCCACTGCCTCTGTTTTTTGAGAACATATTTTACTTGAAGGTTTGTGAAAACAACTGTTCTACTTAAACAAATGCAATTGTATCACTTAGTAGTGTGATACAATTTTAATGCATTTTAAAGAAATAATGGGGAAAAAAGACCTAAGAGACAGAGCATCTAAATGCAAAGTACAGACTTTGAATTATGATTCCAACAAACCAAATGTAAAAAACTTCATGAAGTAATCAGGGAAATTTGACAACTGACTAGGTGTTTGATATTTAAAAAACTAGTTTTTTAAAGTGTGATAATGGTATTAGTTATTTTTCTTTAAAAAAAAAGGGTGCTTATCATTCAGAGGTATATATTGAAGTATTTACAGATAAAATGACAAGATTTGCTTCAAAATAAAAACTTCTGGGGATGAGAGTATAAATAAAACACAACTGTCATGTGTTGATAACTATTGAAGCCTGGTGAAAGGTACACTGGGGTTCATTATACGATTCTCCTTACTTCTGTATAGTGCCTGATAATTTCCATTGTAAAGACAAAAAAAGCATACTTGATTGTTTGACAAATCCGGCCTTTCACTGACATGTAATTTTTCACTTGTGGTACTTTCCATGCTGGTTGACTCAAAGCCAAGGTTCTATCTTAACCCTCTCCTCCTCCAGGCACAACCGTCAAAAGCACACCCAGAACTTAGAACTGTTAGCTTGTTTTATGTTCACAGCAACATCAATATATATCCACTTTTCTCACACCTCTCACTTCTTTCATTATGCTAAGTTTGGGTAATGTCCAGGCAAATATACACTCTCATTTTAGAAGGAGAGAAACACGGAATAGAAAAGTATTTGTTGAGTCCTCTGGCTGGTGAGGAGCTTATTGGGCGGGATTCTTACAGCCCAAGACTAGCCCCTTACAAACCTGAAATGGGCAGTGAGCTCCATGTGGGAACGCAGTGTCTGGTGGCAGGCCACACACTTAACTTGAAATGGAACATCTTTGCACAGAGAGATCAAAAGTTTCTTTGCAAAAGATGGAAATGATATTGGTTGTGCCATTCCCTTGTCATCTGAAAGACAAAATGAACTATGACTTGCAAAGATCTGAGTAGAGTGACCCGGCCTTCCTCCCTTTTGCCTTTCTCAACATCACGTGAGATAAGTAAAAGAAGATGGTTATTTATGAGATAAAAATCTAAGAGAAGTCGTTTTCTAGCTCCAATTAAGTGCAATGGATGCCGAACTCATGCTCAAGTTAAAATTTGAGTCTTAAATGCAGAGAAATACCCAACTTTCCAATGGATATACAAAAACATTATCCTGCATAAATGTTTTCTTCCCAAGTTTCTCTTCATTCCTCCAAGTAAACCTTACTCTTAGGTGCAAATAAACAATGAGAATCTTTTTTGAAAAATAAAAAATGACATAAAAATCTTTTGCTTTCATGGTTCTCAAAACGAATGTGAAGATAAGTTACCTCAAGAATTATCTGAGAAGTATGGTAAATCAGCAAAGGTTAAAGTAGTTTAATAATTTTCAGCAGAAGAGAGTATTAACATACCACGCAGTTTAAAACGCTGATGGAAATGATTCTTTCCAGACATATGCTTCAAACACTCATCCTTGCTGCTAAAAAGAAGGAAGCAATTTGGACACGCAAAACACTGAATAATCTGAGGAAGAAGGTTGTTTTTATGTCCGTCATCTGCAGCTTCCTAAAATACAAGGGAAAGCTTTATTATAGACAACTAAAATCAATATTCAATTTCTTAAATCAACTTTCAAATTTTCCTATTTATTTGGAATATTTTGTATCAGTTTTTAACATGAAAACTTTTCTTCCCTGAGGGTGAACTGTGAATTTTTTTGTCATAAATGAGGTCCCATATATGAAATTTTAAATTATTTCTTAAAAACAAATTATTACCATCTTTCTGTGACAATAAACATACAAGTACATTTGCTTTCTATACATTTTTCTTGTTATACATACATCTATATGCAATATTATATAAATGCATAAATGTTTTCATATCACATATCCTTTTTCTTATGTTTTGCTTTGTTCACTCTACTCTGCAATATAACCTATGTTTACAAATATGTATTCTTCCATAAGTTTCTCCAAAAATAAATACACAAGGGGAATTGTCATTGTTTTATCAAATATTGTCATCTTACAGATTCTTCTGCCTCATAGTTTTCTTATTCCACAATAACTAATGGAAATCCCTAAAAATCAACTGGTGTCGCTCTGATTTATTCTTCTTAATGGCTACAAACTACTCCATGGTGTGGATCTACTGAGATTTAGTCAACCATTCATTTCCAGCCGTTTTTTTTTTTTTTTGCCACTGTAAACAATGGTTTTGTAAATATTGCTGACTATATATCCTCATTAAATAGTGCTTTTCTCTCATTATCAGGATTGGCCGCATTGGGTTAAAAGGTTCATTATTTGAATATTAAAAGATATTGTGTAACTGCTTCTCAAAAAGGCTCTACAAATTCCGATTCCCTAGCACTGAGTGAGCCTGGCACAATAGCTATTACACATCTTATTTTCATGTTTGCAGTCTTACAGATGTGTGTTATGTTAATTTGCCTTTCCTGTCTACTAGTGAGTGTGAGCATTTATTTATACAATTCTGTGCATTGCTTATTCCATTCCAGCCTCGTGTTTTGATTGTTTTTGTTTTTTCCCCTCTGGTCAACTTGTATCCATTCTCTGTTATCAAAACTAACTCTGTCTCATCCTCCATTTCTCAAATATTCTTCATCAAACGTCTATTAATTTAGTATATGGTCACCTTAAAATTCTGATACAAACACGTATGTCTTTTCTAGAGTCCAGGTTTCCAAACTTGGCTAAGAGTCTCCTCTATCCCCAAATTGGAAATATTTTTAAGTGTATATTTATATGTGTATGTATAACTGTATGTGTGTTGTGTATAAATATAATGTAACTTCTTGTTAATGGTCTTTAGAGTAATAGCCTTAAAAGTTGTAATGTGTCTTCTTAAATTTACTATCATTAACATTAGGGATATCAAAATAGTTTGTGTAATTGCTTATAAAATGCAACAGGAGGAGTGATAGGAAATTTACATTTATACTGAGCATATGTCAAGCACCACCTTATGGTTCAAATGTGCTTTTCCACTTAATCCTTACAATAACCCCATGAAGTACTATTTTCATTATTTACAAATGAGAAAACTGAAGTTTACCTTAAGTCAACAAAATTATCACTCCCCTCCAAGTTGTACCCTCAGAAGAGACAAAGCTACCATTCACACCCAGCTTTATAGCTGTGGTGGTAAATCCTGTGCTCTTTCCACTACTCCTCACCCTATTTTATTTTGGTGAGAGCCATGCAGAAGATAACACCCAGTATGACACTCTGCATTCCAATTGCAAAGTTCCAAATAAGAGCACTAAAAGCATTTACTACCAACCAATTTATACAAATGACCTCTACCTGAAGAACTCTAATAAGCTTTAGTTCAACTGTGAGTTATAAGTGGTTTCAAAATAAGCTTGTTTAAACTGTTTGCTAAATAGAACAAAAACTGTGATTCTAGATAAAACTTTATTGGAATATACCTATTGCAAAAGTATAGCATATTTGCAAATAACTTCTACAAACCAGGGGAAGGAATGGGAAATAGGATGTCTGGGAAGTACTCAATTCCTTTTTACCATTATATTTCCAGTTATATTAAATCAAAACACACCACACAAATATGTATACATAAAAAAACTAGAACCACAATAAGATACCACTTCATAGGTACCCACTAGGATGGCTATTTTAAAAGACAGATAATAAGTGTTGGCAAGGATGTGAAGAAACTGGAACATTGCTGGTGGGAAAGTAAGCTGGTACACTGTGATGGATAACAATTTGGCAGTTCTTCAAAAACTTAAAGATGATAACCATATGGCCCAACAATTAACTCATTAGAGAAGTGAAAAAGTATGACCACACAAAGACTTGTACATTTGTTTATATCAGCATTATTCACAACAGTCAAAAAGTGAAAACAACCCAAGTGTCCATCAACTGAACTGATACACAGAAAGTGGCATATGTCCATACAATGGAATATTACTTGGCAATAAAAAGGATGAAGTACTGACATATGTCACAACATAGATAAGCCTTGAATACATCATGGTAAGTGAAAGAATCTTGTCACAGAAGGCCACATATTGTAGGATTCCATTTAATGAAATGTCTGGAAAAGGAAAAAAACCACAGAGACAGAAAGTAGTGTACTGGTTGCCTCGGGCTGGGGAGGGGGAAGAGTCACCTTCGATGACAGAATGGCCCTAGGAACAGAATGAGAGAGAGTTGTAATGCCCACCAACCCACAAGTGACACTGAGGCACCCTGGGGCTTACGATACATCCACCACCATCCCCACCAGCACCAAAAGGGAGAAAAGCAGGAAGTTACACAGTAACAGACCCACTGGATAGTCTTGTTTTTTTTTGGCCATCCTGCGAGGTATGTGCGATCCGACTAGGGATCGAACCCACGCCCCCTGCAGTGGAAGCACGGAGTCTTAACCGCTGGACCACGAGGGAAGTCCCTGGATAGCCTGAATGTCAAAAAACACTAGACACTTGCTACCCAAAGTATGACTCAAAGACCAGCAGCACTGCCATCACCTAGAAGCTTGTTAGAAATCTTGAATCTAAGGCCCCACATCAGATCTACTGAGTCAGAACCTGCATTTTAACAAGATTCCCAAGTGATCTGTGTGCACTTTAAAGTTTGAGAGGCATGAGTCTAGACAGAAGAAACTGGAGATAAAAAGAAAAGGGAAGGGCAGCAAGGCAAAAAATGCAAATTGTGGACAGTTTCACAATTTCATTGAAGAACATCATCTTCATGAAACAGAATTCACAGGTATGCAATCTTCTAGCGACCTCTTCTGGCTCATTTAAGATACGTAATGACTGGTTCCTTCCAAGTCCTTGTGACACTCCAAAGAATAAGCAATAGGGGCTTTTATTAAAAAATATATGTCAGGCCATAAGTGCTTTATATTGTATTATGTTTTCTCTCAACAATCTTGTATGTAAGTATAATCATTCCACTTTAGAGATGAAGAACCAAGCTCACAGATGTGCTGTAACTTGGTGAGAACACATAGCTAATAAAAGTAACAGTGGAATCCAGGTCTGTCTGACACCAAAGCCTTTGCTCTGTTTTACCATATTGCTTCCCAGAAGGCTGAATATCATAAATTTACTTCCCGGAGAGACGGCAAAAGGGAGGGCAAAACAGCATAGGATGAGTGATTCCCAGAAAAAAAAAAGAAACAAATTAATGAAATTTAGGAAAACACAAATGAGAGTATTAATTAATTTTAAGGTTAAAGTATCTATTCAGATTTATTGAAGAAAAAAGATAAATATGCTTACAGCATGGAATAGAAAAACATGCCCTGAAAGAACTCCAGTTCTGAAAAAGGTGGAATACTAGTGACCCACTGCAAACACTATAAAACTATGGAATGTAGTTGCACCCTTTTCCCTTCTCTCCCCAAACCTGTGTCAGGGCACTAGGCAGCCCTATCATTTCTTTCTTTAATGTGTCTTTTGGGTCCACTTTAAGGTCTTTATTTTAAATGTCATTACCTAAGTAAACGCTTTTCTCATCTCAAAGCTAAATTACTGCTGAAGTCACCTAAACTGGTCTCCTTGTCCACATCTTTGAATCCACCCTGAACACTGGTGCCGTTCTAATACCACTCAATCTCTTTGGTGTCCCTAAAAAAGGAGAAGGAATTTGGTTCTAGAATTTCAAGTCCCTCTAGCTCTGAAGATATAAGAATTATTTTCATCATGTCACATCCTGTGATAGTGCCAGTATCTTGCCAATATCAAGTTTAAATTTTGTGCCTTTATAGTCAAGTTACTGTTGTACTTGTGTTGGGAGTCCCCAGGACCATCCCCAGGCTTGGTGGTTGGCTAGGACTCACAGGACTTGGTGTACAGTTGTACTCATGACTATGATTTATTACAGCAAAAGGATACAAAGGGGGGAAAGCACACTGGGCAAGGTCCAGAGGAAACCAGGTGTAAGATTCCAAGGGTCCCCTCCCAGCGGAGACACACAGGACACACTTAACAATGAATTGCAGCAATGCACGTGAACAATACCTTACAGACTCACTGCTCAGGGGGCCGGATCACACCTTCCTAGTACAGACCAAAATTCCAGACCCCCACAAGGAAATTAGGTGTTCAGCATAAACCACACTGTCTGCACCAACAGTTCATGCACAAAGGGCCACTCATCAGAGACTCATAGGGACCCGCCAAATCTAAGTTCCCAGACAACAGCCCAGTGCCAACCTTGCAAGCAAGTCCGTCTAAGGATAGAAGTCTCAGGCCTGCTATGTTACCTGCTCTCTGCATGCTACCTATTCCCATATTTGCTACTCTGTGTAGGCTCTTGTTCAAACCGTCCTGTGATTACACCACTTGTCCTTTCCATCTATCCAAATCTAAGCCTGGAGGACCACTTCTCCTCTGCAGTGCTCTGTCAGCTTCTCCTGCTACTCCTCTCTCCTTCCTCTGAACTCCTGTTTCACCTGATGATGTACCATCACGGCTTATTCATTCCAGAGCACGTGGATTCCTCTCGTACTACGGTGACTCATCAGGGTTGAACAAGACACAGGCTCCCCAAAACTAATGACTAAGTATACAACGAACTCAGCGTCAAGAGGCACATCTATCCTGGGAACACTCTCCAGCACCAGAACAGGGGTCAGTCAACCACAGAACTCAACCAGAGACACCTGGGAGTGCAAGTCTTCATTTTCTGTGTGAACCTCTACAGAATCCAAGTTACTACCCACATGACTTTTCAAGTATAGGGCTAGAGATTAGCAAATTCTGAAAACATGGTTTAAAGAAAAACCCTAGTTCTCTCTGGACATTAGCATTTTACTACTTCAAAACCTAATATTTACTCAGCAAATACATCAAGTATGGATCTTCTCATAGGTTTTTAGCTACAAGGATATTTAATGTGTTATTGTTTTTAATAACAGAAAAATGTAAACAATTAATACATCTACCAGGAAATTAAATGAACTATAATACATGCATACAGAATGCCATTCATTGATTTTAAATGTACATACTGATTCAACATATATTTAAACATTTATGTTTACAACACACTGCTTTTCTTAATTACGAAAAAATTTACATACTTTATCCTATGTAAAAATATTTATATATGGAGAAAAAGCAGAAATATATACATAGAAATGTTAACAATGTTAACAATCTCTATAAGTGAAATCAAGAGCGATTTCTTAAAAGAAAGAAAAATACCATATGATATCACTTATATGTGGAATCTAAAATACAACACAAATGAACACATCTACAAAACAGAAACAGAATCACAGACACAGACAGTAAACTTGTGGTTGCCAAGGGGGAAGGGAAATGGAGGAGGGAAGGACTGGGAGTTTGGGGTTAGCAGAGGCAAACTATTATATATGTAGGATGGATAAACAACAAGGTCCTATTGTATAGCACAGGGAACTATATTCAGTATCCTATGATAAACCACAATGGAAAAGAATATAAAAAAGAATGTATATATATGTATAACTAAATCACTTTGCTGTACAGCAGAAATTAACACAACATTGTAAATCAACTATACTTCAATAAATTTTTTTTAAAAGTGATTTCTTATTTTCTTTTTGTTAGTATTTAAAAATTTTTCCACAGTGAACATATTGCACAATTAACATTCTGTAATGTTAACTAGTGAGATATCTAATATCAAGTGTGGGAAACACTTATTACACAGTTCTTCATTACATTGAATTTGCTAATATCATGAATCAATCTTATATCCCTTGAGATTTAACACTTAATGCGAGTGTTAAATACCAGTCTTTTAAATACCAGATCTATTTCTTAATACCAGCATTAATAAAGGAATCATTATTTACTACGTGGCTCCAACAATTCAACCAGCAGTGAACGGCAGCACACTTAAAGAATAATGTTCTGGTTATCATGTGACTAACTCACAGAACATCTTGAACAAAGTAAGTTATTTTCATAGAGCAACTCCATAAAAATGATATTCTTTAAGACTGCTGGCTTTCAGCTATCAGGGTTACCTGCCCACGATAATTTTATGTTCCAAGTAATTTTATTCCCCATAGACAATCATAATTTTGATCTTTATGTGCATCACTGTTGAATGCAACCTTAAGAGCAGCAAGAAAACACCTATATCCCATTCCACGGTTCTCTAGAAAAAGAATACCTACTCTTAGCTTAGGATATGCTCTTACCTTAGCAAAAAGGTGATCCCTATATTGTTGTTGAGTAACAAAATGTTTATAACATACTACACAAGCAAAAGAACTGATGAAAGGTCCATGCAGTGTAATTGTTGGATCACATGGAGAGTGATCAAACCTACTCAGCAAAAGAGAGGTAACATTAGAAAATCTGACATTCTAGGGGCAGAACTATGTTGCTTCATTTGTTAAGCTAGACACACACACACACACACACATTCAGGACTTTACACTTTTTCTACTGAAATATTAATGTTCTTTATATTCAAGAAATATCAAGTGGTTCCCATATGCCATGCAATCTCTTCAAACAGTGACCAACAGCTTTACATTTCATAAAAGTGCCCAAGATCCAATAAAATGGATTTAAGCATGTCTTGCCAAACTGGTAAACTTCCAGTTTGAAAACTGTACAGCCATCATCTGTTCCTTCTTGCTTTATTTACCATAAAACTCACAAATAATTGTAAATGAACCACTGGAATAATAATCTCATGGCAAGATTTCTGGCACACACCTATTTCCTAAAAATGGCTTTTAATCCTTTTAATGTCGTTTTAACCATTTAACAAATTTGTGTCATTTAAAACTGCCTCAGAGACTTTTTAAAAATACTTAAAATATAGTTATCTGTAGAATGCTGAAGCCCCTCCAGAAGGCTCTAAGAGTAAGGTAAGGCGTAAGTAGGGTACTCTCAATTCCCTTCTTTAAACTATGAGAAGGGGAGACTGAAGATAAGACTATTTAATGCCTTTAATATTGCCTTCCCTTGATATTTACTTTCTCAAGCTCTACTATTCAAAAATTCAGTAAATTAATAAGATGGATTTCATAAATAGAACATTTATTGTTAACTTTGGTACATTTGGTTTGCCTTTAGCATTTATTTTGTAATGCCAAACTAGCTTTCTTTAGGCTAGCCCAAATATCTGCAAGTGCTTTGTGTCTCTTCAAATTTGCTAAATGCTGGATTTTCTAATGGACTGCATTTCTCTAAAACTGATCCAAATGCATATCAATGCAAAAAGGCTGGTCAGAATTTTATGAGACATATTAGGATTGAATATCACTAAAATAATCTGATTCCAAGCCTTCTAGGAAGCCTAAGAAATGTAAATTAGAAAAAATTATATCATAATAGCACAGAACAATGAGTTTGGAATATAAAGCTATAATCACAATGGCAGAGGTGCATCACACTTTCATTTCATCTTCAGTATCCACTATTCTGAATATCACACTTACCTTTTCAAATGTCCTAAGAGAAGGTGCCCATTATCGAACTGCTTGTTACAGTGCATTATGGGACATGAAATTGGCTTCCCAGACACTTGTATTTGGCCTCCTCTTCGGAATGAACCTTTTGTTCCAGAATTAATTGTGCCTGTTTTGAGTCCTGCATCATTGGAATATAAATTCTTAAGTTTCTATTTCAGATACTTGTCCTTTGGACTGGTAATCAGAATTATGAAAAAACAATGAAAAACATGTGCAGCATCAACTGGGTGATCCTACTTGTAATTAGGTGTTTACAAACTTTCTTATAAAAGGTACAACAACCTACAAGTAAATAGCTATTTGGGACAAGGGAAGCCGTTAACATCCCCAAGTAACATTCCCTGAGGAAAAAAACTGTTCCCTTAAGTTCAACAGCCAGGAAACATCAAAGATGGAATATATTAGAAAACCAGTTGCTCTACAGAACCCCTATTCCTGCCTCCCTTCTTTTCATTTATGCAAGTTGGCAAAGATTTTTTCTTCTAATTCTTATTTTCTCTTTTAACTATCTTAAACACATCGTAAGGTTTAGTTATATTATAGAGGATCTGGGTTCTATGAATATTATGTCAAACAATGTAACTGGGAGGGCGGGAAGGAGTGAAGAGGACAGAGAGACAAGGAGAATGCCTGAATTATCCCTTTATCCTGGTCCATTCTTCATCCCTTTTCTTTATGTATAATCTTGGTCTTAACAGTCACATAACTTTCTAAACTTAGCCAAATTTTCTTCCCAGGCAAACTCCCAATACATGTTACACAATGAAAAATTTAGAGTTATGTTGTATAAACAAAGAATTGTAAAAACTGCCAGGAGGATTCTAATATATACTCTAGATAGTTTATTATCTTTTATTATTATTTCTTGTAAATTGTTTCACTCAAATACCTTGAATATTTCATACAACAAAAAGCTGTGTATTTATCTTTATGGCAATTTCTACGAAGTCCCTAAGCATTTAACTAGAATAAATGTTATTCCTTTAATATCATCTAGTTAAGATCCCCAAATGGTTATATATGTTGAAGGTTTCCATGCTCTTCTGCTGTTTATGGGGGAAATGCCTCTATTAAATGCTGCCAAAATGCTTATAAATGTGTTCTACCAATAAACAACGACTAACATAGCATTAATCATATTAAAAGAGGCATTAACAACAATATACTTTTTTATCTTTAATTTTTAAATGCAGTCAGAATTATAATAATTTTTATTTACTGTCCATCCACATTCCAGGTGTTGCCTATTAAAACCTTTATTTAGCCAAACAGAGGTTCTGGATAAAAATCAAAGTGGAGAAAACAAGCCAGAAAGAAAATAAGCTTTATCTATGGAAAGGCAAAATACAGAGAGATTTAAACAGCTCTTTTCCTTAAATAGTACAGTGTTGTTTTTAAATTACTAAGTATTCAAATGTGTGGAAACTGGCCTAACTATAAAAGTCTATAAAAAATAAAAGATGGATTTCCAGTTTCAGTAATTATAAAGTACTCAAAGTATTTCTAATCAAAGAACTGAATTATAATGGTTGGATACTTTGGAACAGATTTAAGAAGTCCCTTAATGCTACTGAGAAGTAGAATCTCACTTTTTATAATTGACGAGAACAATGCCATCTCTATTCTCCCCAGCTCTCCTCTCCTCAAAGATCTCAGCATTCTCTGAAGCCCATGTGTGGAACGGCACCACACCAAGTATAGCCCAATGCTAAGGCAGCTGTGCTAGCAGAAGACCCCAGACTTCAGTGTTACGGAGTGGCAGGGACCAAGTACAAAGATAAAACAATCACATAAAAAGAGCATAACTAAAGACCTTAACTCAAGGCACAAGATTATCAGCCACCACTGAACCAGATGTCACCTGAAGTGACTGATACAATACCACATCTTGCAAAGAATTCTAAAGACACAGCTAAGTGACTCATTTGTTCCCCGAAATATATAAACAGATGCTCATGAATTCAATTTACAATGAACTAAAATATTCTGACAATCTGGAGGCCAGGGATTAGGCCTAAAGGGACATATTACTGGCCCAGCAATCATTCTAGACAAGACTTGAAAGTGTTAGATTCATGAGATGAACGATTTTTACAAAAGATCTTGTAGATTGAGCCTTGTAGTTCTAGCCCATTTTCCTATCAAAATCACGTAGGAATCTTCCCAAATCTACAGATGCCCTAGAATTATCTCTAGCGGTGAGGCCCAGACATGGGTATTTAAGACTCCCAGGTGATTCTGATGCAGCTAAGGACCATAATTTCTAAGTATTTTTCCTAAAGTAGGTCTGGAATGCCAAACAATTCTTTTCTTTAGTTGAATGACAGTCACATTTGGTACCCGAGTTCTAGGCTTCTTTTCTGTGTTCATATGCAAATCCTACAGCCCACTCTTGTATAATATTCAACCAATACTTATTGGACATCTTTATGCTGAGGCTTCTTCTTAGGCACTGACACTGAAAAGGATTAATAAGCCTTAGTCTCTGTCCCCACGGAGCATATAAATCTGGTAAAAGACACAGACACGTTAACTTATCAATGCAACTTAACAGGGAAGAAACTATTTGAGAGAAATGACTACAGCACTGTGGGATCAAAGACAGCTGAACAACCAAACTTATGCAGACTAAATAAACCTAGCAACTTCTAGTACTGAATGTTATCCGTAGGGCTAACCCCATAGGCAACTAAGAAGAATAAAAGAGGAAAGGGTATTTAAAAAGGAGGATGGGGCACGGTGGGAGTTTGCCAGGCACAAACACATTGGGAGATAAGAACAAAATACAGTTTCAGGGAGTGGCCAAGTGTTAAAATATCTACAAATTATTGGAATTATTTTAAAAGTGGCAATTTGATTCTATTCAAAGAAAAGCCCTCTGAAAACTACAGAATAAGATACCTAGGTTCAAAGTTGAGCACTGCATACATAGATATTTTTAAGACTTTTTGTAATTAAACTTTCTGCTGGATTAAATCCACAGCTAAGGTTTCTGTGGATATCCCAAGCCTTTAAGGGCTCAGTGGGTCTTCTAAAAGACAAGCTAGAAAAGCTGCCATGGTGGCTCTTAAAAATTCTACCAAATTATCTGGTAGGAGGAAAACACTGCACAGTGACTCTTCCAGGAATTTCAGGTCTGCAAAGAGTTAGCAATGAAGAAGCTACCCACTGCTTTAGATGAGCCTCACACATGGACATTTCCTTAACAAAGTATCTACACAGGCTGCACGGACAAATAAGTAAATGCTAATCCTTTCCATCTCAGCTTAAATTCCACTTCCTTAGAGAAGCCTGACCTCAAGTAACCTGTTACACGCCCTCCCATAGAGGGTAATAACTAGGAGACATAGGAATGAATAAATGATCAGCTCAAGGATTACTTATACTCAAAATACACTTTTGCCAAAGTAGGAAGACAACTGGTAAAGTAGGCCTTCTGTTAAGTATTACTGAACTAAATTTCAATACTTTATATACTTATTAGCAACTGAGTAAAACAGACACAATGCTTTAAGGCTTTAGGGAAGCTTGGTAATCTTATGTTCCACTCTGATCTCTAAAGAATACCTACCTGGCATTTTTAACCATTGGTCCACACACAGTCTCGCTGCTTCTGTATCAGAATGTCCTCGAATAAATTCCAATTCTTGTAACCCATGAGCATGTTGAAAATCTATTTTTTCCTAAAGATATTAAGAAAAAAATCAATTAACCTATGGTTACTAATCCGGTTTCCTTAAGAAAATGATTTTGTCACAACAGCGATCAGAAAATATTGATTATCCTTTATCCCTGTAACTCCACACCTAGAACTCTATCTTAAAGAGGTAAGTCAAACCAAAGGTTCATGCTCTAAGATGTTGATCCCAATGTCATCTACATTTGCACAAAGTTTGCAACAAATTAATCTCCAACAGTAGGGTACCATTTAAGTAAATTATGGTGTGTACATTTCATGAAAGTCATTAGAAACACTAACAAAACTTTTTCATTGAAGCAGAAATATACTTTTGATATCAAGTGGGTCACCAAATAGTATTAAACAAATAAGGCCAAATATAAACAAAGATTATTTCAAGCTATATGTAACTCTATCTGCAGAGAGGGAAAAGGCAGAAAATAAATATGATAAATGTCAATGGCTATCTCTGGAATGGAAATATGAATTATTATTTTCATCTTTAACCTTTTTTCCATTTTCCTTCAAATTTTCCATATATAGTCTGAAGTATACAGAAGCCTACTAAATATTTGTTCAGTGAATAGTATAAGAGCAGACACACATTAGTACTTAAAATGTGCCAGTATAAAGCGTCTATTGCGTCTAAATCAAAGGCTGGCAAACTTTTTCCATAAAAGGCCACAGTGTAAATATTTTAGGCTTTGCAGCCCATATAGTCTCTTTTGCAACTACTCAACTCTGCTGCTGCGGCATGAAAACAGCCATAGATAATATGTAAACAAATGGGCATGGCTATGTTCCAATAAAATTTTATTTATAAAAACAGGCAGTGGGCTAGTGCCAACCACTAAACTAGATGCTTTAGACTGTTACAGTCTCTAAATCTTTCTAGTTATGTTACTGATAAAGCTATTTGCATACTCTAATCATACTGTATTTAACAAGTAACACTTATTAACCACTTACCACGTGCCAGGCACTATTCTAAAAGTATCTTAGATCTAATTCTCACAATAACTCTATGAGATTGGTATATTATTGTTCCCATTTTATGATGGGAAAACTGAGGCACATGAAGGTCAAATAAATTGCACAAGGATAAATAACAATGCCAGGATTTAAGCTCTCATTCTCCAATCTGATTCTAGAATCCATTCACTTAACCAGTAGAGTAAGTCCCCTACACACGAACCTTCAAGATGCGAGCTTTCAAAGATACGAATGTATGTTTGCATGTCCAGTCAAGTAAGTTAGTTCATGAGTCTGGCGTACATTGTCACATGTGTGCATACTCTACAACTGGTTGTGATTTTGTGTACTTTACTGTACAGTATTGTATAGAGTACGGTAGTACAGTATCTGTATTTCAAGCCCAGGATCTCCTCCAGTCAGTAACTCTTCTTGCCTGTTCACTCGATGCCAGCCCCTGTATGCCATCTGTTGTACTGTACTACTGTACTTTTCAAGGTGCTGTACTGTAAGATTTTAAATGTTTTCTTTATATTTTGTGTTTGCTTGTTTCTTACATATTATTTGTGTGAAAAGTATTATAAACCTATTACAGTACAGTACTATATAGCCGATTGTGTTAGTCGGGTACGTAGGCTAACTTTGTTGGACTTACGAACAAATTGGACTTATGAACGCGCTCTCAGAACGGAACTCGTTCATAAGTAGGGGACTTACTGTACAACATACTGTGTCTCAAAAAGGTTGTTAAAAAGAAATCACAAATCCACAAATGCTGGATTTGCAAGAAATAGACCAGAATATTGAATGACTTACTTATCACTATAATAGGATCTTCTATCAGCAAGGGTAAGTAGGGGGACAGGGAGATTCAAGATTTTACTCTGAAAAAAATCTTCTACACAACTTTGTTCTAAGTATGGCCATAGAATACTAATTTTCCAAAGATGTTAATATGCATTATATACATTTTAAAAAATTCTCTTAATCAAATTAAGTATAGAACCACTGGTTTCAATACAGAGTTCAAAAGGTCCCTTCTGTGCAGGACTTCCAAAACCTTGAAGTGTTAACACACATGTGATTTTCCTTACAGTGAATACACAGTATCCCAACTTGATAAGTCACCAAATTACTTTTTTTTTTCTCAAAGTGTATCCTATAGGATCAGTGCTCTGGATAACGTGCCATGGGAAACAAAATTAGTTTATCCAAAGAAAGTAATATGGCAAGGCTCTGGTAGACTATAAAGACATTTTCTTATGTACAAAATTAAACCATCTATCAGAGTTCCTTACAAAAATCTTTTAAAAAACACCTTAAAATAAATATAATTGAGATTAAATATTACTATATGCCAGCCAATAGCCTACTTATTTTAAACTACTGTCAGTAATTAAAAATAAGCAGGCTTTTTAAAAAGAAAGTTCTCTGGCATTTCTTACAATAGAATTTGAACTCTGTAGCCATACGTAGTCAATGATCAAAAAACATTTGCTGGCTAAAATCACCCCCAAATTAGTCATCCTTTTCCTGTCACCCAGCTATTTCCACACACGTTAGGGGTACATCTCTTCATGCAAATCATCTTAACTCCTGGAATATCAACAAGCAAAGCTGGTAACTGATCAACTAGTCCAGCACAACACATTATCTCTGAAAGTGATTTATCCAGTGAAGATTTTAACAAATTTTCTTTAAAACCTTTCCATCACAAAAGATGGGACAATCCACTCTAACAGTGAGACACCAACAATTCACAAAGGCCTAGAAGAGCTGGAAGACATTTTCTACTATATTTTTAGTCACAGTTAACACCTACTAAAATTCTGCAAGAATTAGTTTTACTTTAGTTTCATTATCTTCCTTTCGGGTAGTTTTGTTTTCTTTTTGTTTTCTGTCACCTAGTTTTAAAAAACAAGTTATATATAAGGAGAATCAAACAAGAAAAAAGTCATGAATGGATAGCAAAAAACGAGCTAAAGTATCTGTGTGAGTCAGTTTCTTTCATAGAAAAGAATGAAATCTAGATAAATTTATTCTTTACAATTGGATAAACAAGAATTTCAAAGTTTAAAAAAACTTTCTCAAATGCTAAGGTGAAGTCTTTAATACAATGAATGAACATTTACATGGGTAAAAGCTGAAACTACCCTTGAGAAAAACCCTACCTGTCACAGTGACTAACAGATTCTGAACTCATCTCAAATGCTTTATTACCTATGTGGTGTTAACATATCTGTAACATCTGATCTGGGAAAAGAAGTGAGCATACTGAAAAAATGGGCAGAAAAGGGGGACAACTTGCAAACCACTCCTCTCTCAAAGAGACTTTGCCCACAACCCATAAATAACACACTTAACATAGTCTGGGGAAAGGATCTTCCTTAAAATTGAATAGTGTTTTTGTTGTCATTTGTTTCTCTGTATTTTTTTATTTCTTCTTTGATTTCTTCAGTTATCTCTTGGTTATTTAGTAGCGCACTGTTTGGCCTCTATGTATTTGTGTTTTTTACAGTTTATTTTTCTGTAATTAATTTCCAATCTCATAGCATTGTGGTCAGAAAAGATGCTTGATACAATTTCAACTTCCTTAAATTTTCCAAGGCTTGATTTGTGACCTAAGATGTGATCTATCCTGGAGAATGTTCTGTGTGCACTTGAGAAGAAAGTGTATTCCACCACTTTCAGGTGGAATGTCCTATAAATAACAATTGAATCTATCTTGTCTACTGTGTCATTTAAAGCTTGTGTTTCCTATTTATTTTCTGTTTGGATGATCTGTCCATTGGTGTAAGTGGGGTGTTAAAGTCCCCTACTATGAATGTGTTACTGTTGATTTCCCCTTTTATGGTTGTTAGCATTTGCCTTATGTATTGAGGTGCTCCTATGTTGGGTGCATAAATATTGATAATTGTTATATCTTCTTCTTAGACTGATCCCCTGATCATTATGTAGTGTCCTTCCTTATATCTTGTAACAGTCTTTATCTTAAAGTCTACTTTATCTGATATGAGTATTGCTACTCCAGCTTTCTTTTGATTTCCATTTGCATGGAATATCTTTTTCCACTCCTTCACTTTCAGTCTGTATAGTCCCTAGGTCTGAAGTGGGTCTCTTGTAGACAGCATATACATGGGTCTTGTTTTTGTATACGTTCAGCCAGTCTGTGTCTTTTGGTTGGGGCCCTTAATCCATTTACATTCAAGGTTATTATCGATATGTAGGTTCCTATTACCATTTTCTTAATTGTTTTGGGTTTGTTTCTGTGGGTCTTTTTCTTCTCTTGTGCTTCCTGCCTAGAGAAGTTCCTTTAGCACTTGTTGTACAGCTGGTTCGGTGGTGCTGAATTCTCTTCCTTTTGCTTGTCTGTAAAACTTTTGATTTCTCTATTAGATCTGAACGATATCGTTGCTGGGTAAACGTAATCTTGGTTGTAGGGCTTTTTCTTTCATCACTTTAAGTATATCCTGCCACTCCCTTCTGGCCTGCAGAGTTTCTGCTGAAAAATCAGCTGATATCCTTATGGGGATTCCTTTGTATGTTATTCTTTGCTTTTCCCTTGCTGCCTTTAATATTTTTTCTTTGACTTTAATTTTTGTTAGTTTGATTAATATGTGTCTTGGTGTATTTCTCCTAGGGTTTACCCTCTATGGGACTCTGCACTTCCTGGACTTGGAGGACTATTTCCTTTCCCATGTTAGGGAAGTTTTTCACTATAATCTCTTTGAATATTTTCTCAGACCCTTTCTTTTTCTCTTCTTCTTCTGGGACCACTATAATGCGAATGTTGGTGTGTTTAGTGTTGTCCCAGAGGTCTCTGAGATTGTCTTCAATTCTTTTCATTCTTTTTGTTTTCTTCTGCTCCTTGGCACTTACTTCCACCAATCTACCTTCCAGCTCACTTATTCATTCTTCTGCCTCAGTTATTCTGTTACTGATTCCTTCTAGTGTATTTTTCATTTCAGTTATTGTGTTGTTCATCTATGTTTGTTTTTTCTTTAGTTCTTCTAGATATTTGTTAAACATTTCTTGCATTTTCTCAATCCGTGCCTCCATTCTATTTCCAAGATTCTGGATAATCTTTACTATCATTACACTGAGGTCTTTTTCAGGTAGGATGTCTATTTCCTCTTCAGTTATTTGGTCTTGTAGGTTTTTACTTGCTCTTTAATGTGTGACACGTTTTTTGTCATCTCTTTTTTTTTTTTTTTTTTTTTTTGATGGGTGGGACTGTGTTCCTGTCTTAGAAGTTGTTTGGCCTAAGGCTTCTAGCACTGGAATTTGCAGGCTGTTAGGCAGAGCTCGGTCTTCATGCTGAGATGAGGACCGCTGGGAGACCTCACTCTGATGAATATTCCCTGGGGTCTGAGGTCCTCTGTTAGCCCAGTAGTTCAGATTCAGAGGCCCAAAACCTATGGGACACAGCAAAAGCAGTTCTACGAAGGAAATTTATAGCAATTCAAGCTCACCTCAAGAAAGAAGAAAAATCTCAAACGATCTAACCCTACACCTAAAGCAACTAGAGAAAGAAGAATGAAGAAAACTCAAAGTCAGTAGAAGGAAAGAAATCATAAAGATCAGAGAAGAAATAAATGAAATAGAAATGAAGAAAACAGTAGCAAAGAATAACCAAACTAAAAGCTGGTTCTTTGAGAAGATAAACAAAATTGATAAACCTTTAGCCAGACTCATCCAAAAAAAGGGGGGGGGGACACAAATCAATAAAATTAGAAACAAAAAAGGAGAAAACACAACTGACACCGCAGAAATACAAAGGATTATAAGAGACTAGTACAAACAACTATATGCCAATAAAATGGACAACCATGAAAAATGGACAAATTCTTGGAAAGGTACAATATTCCAAGACTGAACGAGGAAGAATTAGAAAATATAAACAGACCTATCACAAGGAATGAAATTGAAACTGTAATTAAAAATCTTCCAACAAACAAAGGTCCAGGACCAGATGGCTTCACAGGCAAATTCCATCAAATATTTAAAGAAGAGCTAACACCGATCCTTCTCAAACTCTTCCAAAAAACCGCAGAGGGACAAACACTCCCAAATTCGTTCTACAAGGCCACCATCACCCTGATACCAAAACCAGACAAAGATGTCACAAAAAAAGAAAATTACAGACCAATATCACTGATGAACATAGATGCAAAAATCCCCAACAAAATACTAAACAGAATCCAACAGCACATTAAAAGGATCATACACCATGATCAAGTGGGATTTATCCCAGGAATGCAAGGATTCATCAATATATGCACATCAATCAATGTGATACACCATATTAACAAATTAAGGAATAAAAACCATATGGTCATCTCAATAGATGCAGAGAAAGCTTTTGACAAAATTCAATACCCATTTATGATAAAAACTCTCCAGAAAATGGGCATAGAGGGAACCTACCCCAACATAATTAAGGCCATGTTTGACAAACCCACAGCAAACATCATTCTCAATGGTGAAAAACTGAAAGCATTTCCACTAAGATCAGGAACAAGACAAGGATGTCCACTCTTGCCACTCTATTCAACATAGTTTTGGAAGTCCTAGCCATGACAATAAGAGAAGGAAAAGAAATAAAAGGAATACAAATTGGAAAAAAAGAAGTAAAACTGTCACTGTTTACAAATGACATGATACTATATATAGAAAATCCTAAAGATGCCACCAGAAAACTACTAGAACTAATCAATGAATTTGGTAAGGTTGCAGGATACAAAATTAATGCACAGAAATCTCTTGCATTACTATACGCTAACAAAAAATCAGAAAGAGAAATTAAGGAAACAATCCCATTTACCATAGCAACAAAAAGAATAAAATACCTAAGAATAAACTTACCTACGGAGGCAAAAGACCTATACTCAGAAAACTATAAAACACTGATTAAAGAAATCAAAGATGACATAAACAGATGGAGAAATATACCATGTTCTTGGATTGGAAGAATCAGTATTGTGAAAATGACTATACTACCCAAAGCAATCTACAGATTCAGTGCAATCCCTATCAAACTACCAATGGCATTCTTCACAGAATTAGAACAAAATATTTCACAATTTGTATGGAAACACAAAAGACCCCAAATAGCCAAAGCAATCTTGAGAAAGAAAAACAGAGCTAGAGGAATCAGGCTCCCCGACTTCAAACTATACTACAAAGCTACAGTAGTCAAAACATTATGGTACTGGCAAAAAAATAGAAATACAGATCAATGGAACAGGACAGAAGCCCAGAGATAAACCCATGCACAATATGGTCACCTAATTTATGACAAAGGAGGCAAGAACAATACAATGGTGAAAAGACAGCCTCTTCAATAAGTGGGGCTGGGAAAACTGGACAGCTACATGTAAAAGAATGAAATTAGAACAATACTGAACACCATATACAAAAATAAACTCAAAACGGATTAAAGACCTAATGTAAGAGCAGACACTATAAAGCTCTTAGAGAAAAACATAGGAAAAACACTCTGAAATAAACCACAGCAAGATCTTGTTTGACCCACCTCCTACAGTAATGAAAATAAAAACAAAAATAAACAAATGGGACCTAATTAAACTTAAAAGCTTTTGCACAGCAAAGGAAACCAAAAACAAGACGAAAAGACAACCCTCAGAATGGGAGAAAATATTTGCAAATGAAGCAACGGACAAAGGATTAATCTCCAAAATATATAAACAGCTCATGCAGCTCAATATTAAAAAAGCAAACAACCCAATCAAAAAATGGGCAGAAGACCTAAATAGACATTTCACCAAAGAAGACATACAGATGGCAAAGAGGCACATGAATAGATGCTCAACATCACTAATTATTAGAGAAATGCAGATCAAAACTACAATGAGGTATCACCTCATATGAGTCAGAACGGCCATCATCAAAAAATCTACAAACAATAAATGTTGGAGAGGGTGTGGAGAAAAGCGAACCCTTTTGCACTGTTGGTGGGAATGTAAATTGATACAGCCACTATGGAGAAGAGGTTCTGTAAAAAAAACCAAAAATAGAATTACCATATGACCCAGCAATCCCTCTACTGGGCATACACCCTGAGAAAACCATAATTCAAAAAGACACATGTACTCCAATGTGCATTGCAGCACTATTTACAATCGTCAGAACATGGAAACAACCTAAATGTCCAATGATAGATGAATGGATAAAGAAGTTGTGGTATGCATATACAATGGAATATTACTCAGCCATAAAAAGGAACAAAATTGGGTCATTTTTAGAGATGTGGATGGACCTAGAGTCTGTTATACGGAGTGAAGTAAGCCAGAAAGAGAAAAACAAATACCGTATATTAACGCATATTACGTGGAATCTAAAAATGGTACAGAGGAACCTATTTGTAGGGCAGGAATAGAGATTGTGAGAATGGACTTGTGGACACAGTGGGGGGAACAGGAGGGTGGGACGAATTGAGAGATTAGGTTTGACATAAATATACTACCATGTGTAAAATACATAGCTAGTGGGAACCTATTGTATAGCACAGGGAGCTCCTCTTGGTGCTCTGTGATGACCTAAATGGGTGGGTGGGAGGGAGGTCCGAGAGGGAGGGGAAACAGGTATACACATAGCTGATTCACTTCATCGTACAGCAGAAATTAACACAACATTGTAAAGCAATTTTGCTCCAAAAAAAAAAAGATTTGATCATAATGAAACTAACACAACACTGTAAATCAACTACACTCCAGTAAAAACTAAAAAAAAAAAAAATTGAATAGTGTCTCTACTAGGAAAGAAAGAATCTTTTAAAAAGTATCACTAATTTGGGCTTCCCTGGTGGTGCAGTGGTTAAGAATCCACCTGCCAATGCAGGGGACACGGGTTCAAGCCCTAGTCCAGGAGGATCCCACATGCCGTGGAACAACTAAGCCCGTGCTCCACAACTACTGAGCCTGCACTCTAGAGCCCGCAAGCCACAACTACTGAGCCCGTGTGCCACAACTACTGAAGCCTGTGCGCCTAGAACCTGTGCTCCGCAACAAGAGAAGCCACTGCAATGAGAAGCTCACGCACCGCAACAAAGAGTAGACACCACTCGCCACAACTAGAGAAAGCCCACGTGCAGCAACGAAGACCCAACACAACCAAAAATAAAAAAAAGTATCACTGATGTATTAAGCATTTTAAACATACAATTAGAATACTATGCTCTAATTTAACTGGTATTACATTATAAAGTTTAAAGTCCCCAAACAAAGCTACTTCTAAATTTAAAGAAGACTAATGTATTCTACATTAGATTAGGAGATACTAAAACAGAGGCAACAGAAATATATAAATTCCTTTCTAATAAGCAATGGAACAAGGAATCAAAAACATACAACGTAAAATTATGCCATGATTTCTATTTCCATTTTTAAACTCCCAGTAGGATATTTTTTTACCCAACTTGCCAACATTCTACTCCTAACAGACATTTGGCAATATTGGGGGAGTTCTTTAAGGTAATTTCATTTGGTGCCTTCTAAAGCAAGTCAAGGGACTTCCCTGGCAGTCCAATGGTTAAGACTTCGCCTTCCAATGCAGGGGGTGCGGGTTCGATCCCTGATTGAGGAGCTAAGATCCTACATGCCTCATGGCCAAAAAACCAAAACATAAAACAGAAGGAATATTATAACAAATTCAGTAAAGACTTTAAAAATGGTCCACATCAAAAAAAAATCTTAAAAAAATAAATAAAGCAAGTCAAGGTTTTAAAAGGTTTATATCATGCAAGAGTCTAAATTAGGCTTCATTTTCCACGTAGTAGCTCTTCTACCACACTAATTCAATAATCTGAAGGGAGAGGCTGAAGTGAAAGTGGTCTGGCTCTACTTAGTAGAAAATAACCTTTCAACAGCTTATATCTACAGAAGCCCTAATAAACTGTGATAAAGTAACTAGAAACCCTTAACTGCTCACCAGCTTAAGGAATCCCATGATTTTTAATTCCCAAAAGTAAAGTCCACTTAATTCTATTTTTTCTTTTTTTGTCTGTATACATATATGAGTAGAATCCAACAAACAAAAACAGATGTAAAAGGCCGTCATGAATTACTACTAACTCAGTGAGCTATGTAGACTTCATGCTGAACTTGGATCCAATTATACATTTTTTGATTATACAAGCACCTCTTTAACTTTCTTATAAACAACTCTATAATCTGGTAAAATATCAATTAAAACAGCCACATACCCTGAATGCTCTATTCTTCTCTTCTTTCTGCTGTTTCTCCACTTCGACATGGCGGGCTAGACGAGCCAGAGTCAAGGCGACTTTATCCTTCTGATGGTCAATATGGTCTTTATGCTTAATGTTATCCTATAATTGAAAAAACAAGTTTCATTCCTTCTAGTTAACAAAATTAGCTTTGGAATAACATATATCCACTTACCAAAGAGTTACTGTACTAAAGAAGTATGGATACCAATGGGGGAAAGAGGCTGGGGGTGTGTGATGAATTGGGAGATTTATACACTAATATGTATAAAATGGATAACTAATAGGAACCTGCTGTATAAAAAAAAAATAAAATAAAATTCAAAAATTCAAAAAAAAGAACTATTTACTTCTTTTTAATTTTTATTTTATATTGGAGTATAGTTGATCTACAATGTTGTGTTAGTTTCAGGTGTACAATAAAGTGGTTCATTTATATTGATACATATATCCATTCTTTTTCAGATTATTTTCCCCCACAGGTTATTACAGAATATTGAGTACAGTTCCCTGTGCTATACAGTGGGTCCTTGTTGATTAAGGAACTAATTACTTTTATCATTATCAAATTTCTAAGAACCTGTCTTGTTTGTTTTATATTTTAAACTTGTGGTATTTTGTAGGACAGCCAGTCACCCACCAGCATCTTTGTTTTTTGAAAAGTTACATAACCTATTAATCATCCTTATTTACTTTATAATCATCTGGATATTGAAAAGTTTGGCACTGCTTTGCTCTGAGCCTATAAGGTAATGCCAAGCCATTGGTCCACCCCCTAAAAGTCTAATAGCACCAACCCCCTTGGTTCCGGCTTTTCAGCAATTCCTGGACAGTATTTACATAAGAAAAATTATTGATTAAAAAGAATAGCTCTGGGCTTCCCTGGTGGCACAGTGGTTAAGAACCCGCCTGCCAATGCAGGGGACACAGGTTCGAGCCCTGGTCTGGGAAGATCCCACATGCCGCGGAGCAAGTAAGCCCGTGAGCCACAACTACTGAGCCTGCGCGTCTGGAGCCTGTGCTCCGCAACAAGAGAGGCCGCGAGAGTGAGAGGCCCGCGCACCGCGATGAAGAGTGGCCCCTGCTTGCCGCAACTAGAGAAAGCCCTCGCACAGAAACGAAGACCCAACACAGCCAAAAATAAATAAAAATTTAGAAAAAAAAAAAAAAAAAAAGAACAGCTCTTACTTCTGTTTTCTGGCTCAACATTTAAGGAATGAGCTTAGAAGTCACCGCTCCATCCTAACAAGTAAAAGGCTTGAAACAAACTGTAAAATTAACAGCCTCTCTTAGATCCACCATAGAAGTGAGGTCACAGTGTAAGTGACTGATGTAAAAATGGGAGAGACAGAGGGGCAGATACAGAGAATCACAACTGAGTGGAGGAGGAACCCACAGGTGGAAACCTCAGCGGGACCACTGCTGGGGAGGAAAACCTGAACTGTAACTGACCAAGTGCTGGAAGCTCAGTGTGGACAAGTATTAACAAGACTTAAACTCCAGGGGGACCCAGTCAAGGAGGGGGACCTTACTCTTTTTGCGAGTTTACCTTCAGAAGCTCTACCAGGTTCTCACAGTGACGACTGGAGAAAAATCCCACCATGTTTCCAGCAGGGGGAGAAGAAAAGTAAGCATTTCGAAATATGTCAGAGCGTTGTCCTTAAGGATGCCTGGTCTCAAGAGAAACTACTTCAAGAGAGCCTGACCGACCTGGGAGACGGGAAATAGGCCATTTCAGGCCACTGCAGCTACCCTCCCAGGTGAGGGGAAGGCCTGAGAAGCGCCGCCGGGGTTCCCAGTCCAGGCGCACAGGCTCTCCAAGGCTGAGACCAGTCACACAGAGCACCAGCCTTACCACACATCACTAAAGGCCTGTTTACCAAACTTCCCTTGACCCACGACAGCACGTCCAACTTTCAAAGAGAAAATTACAAGGATACCAAAGGGCAAAAAACACAGTTTGAAGAGTCAGAGCGAGCAAAGAATGGTAGACCTGGCAAAGATGCTGGAATTATCAGACCAGGAATTTAAAACCACCATGATCACTATGCTGAGGGCTCTGATGGAAAAAATAGACAACTTGTAAGAACAGATGTGTAATCTAAGAGAGATGGAAATCCTAAGAGACAACCAGAAAGAAATCAGAGATCAAAAACACCACAACAGAAATGAACAATGCCTTTCATGACTCACCAGCAGACTGTACACCACCAAGGAAAGAATCTGCATGCCTGAGAATATGTCAACAGAAACTTCCAAAACTGGAAGACAAAGAGAAAAAAGACCGAAAAAAAAAAAAAAACCCAGAATATCCAAAAACTGTTACAAAAGATGTATGCATAATGGGAATACCAGGGGAAGAAAGAGAGAAAGGAACAGATGAACTATTTGACGCAATAACGACCAATAATTTCCCCAAATTAATGTCACACACCAAACCACAAATCAAGGAAGAAATAAAACCCTCTTTCTTTGCAGATGAAATGTTCTTCCTAAGAAAAACAACATGCAAATAAACCAAACAGTAGTTAGGAGTGAAGTAACCTGTATTATGAGATATTTATAACAGCTTTATTCATAAACTTTATTTGTAACAGCTTTATTCATAAGCAACAAAGCACCTTTAGTAGGTTAATGGATAAATAAACTGTATACATCCAGATGATGGAATATTATTCAGTGCTAAAAAGAAATGAGCCACCAAGCCATGAAAAGACATGGAGGAAAACCTAAATACATATTACTAAATGAAAAGTAGCCAATCTGAAAAGGCTATTTACTGTATGGTTCCAACTATATGGCATCCTAGAAAAGGCAAAACTATGGTGACAGTAAAAAAAGATCAGTGGTTGCCAGGGGTTAGGGGAGAGGGAGGGATGAACTGGCAGGGTACAGAGGATTTTTAGGGTAGGAAATCTATTCTATATGACACTATAAACGTAGATACCTTATTACATTTGTCCAAATGCATAGAACGTACAGCACCAAGAGTGAACCCTAATGCAAACTACAGACTTTGGGTGATAACGTGTCACCACAGGCTCACTGATTATTCCCAATGTACTACTATGTTGGGGGCAGTTGATAATGGGGGAAGCTTTATTGAGGGGTGGGGAGGTATATGGGAGATCTCTTCCTTTTTCTTTTTTTTTTTTTTTTGCTGTGAACCTAAAACTTTTCTAAAACATAAACTCTATTAAAGATGTTTTTCTAGGGCTTCCCTGGTGGCACAGTGTTTGAGAATCTGCCTGCCAATGCAGGGGACATGGGTTCGAGCCCTGGTCTGGGAAGATCCCACATGCCGCGGAGCAACTGGGCCCGTGAGCCACAATTACTGAGCCTGCGCGTCTGGAGCCTGTGCTCCGCAACAAGAGAGGCCGCGACAGTGAGAGGCCCGCGCACTGCGATGAAGAGTGGCCCCCACTTGCCACAACTAGAGAAAGCCCTCGCACAGAAACGAAGACCCAACACAGCCATAAATAAATAATAAATAAATTTAAATCATATGGGCTTCTATTAAAAAAAAAAAATCTTTTTCTAGGGACTTCCCTCGTGGTCTAGTGGGTAAGACTCCACGCTTCCAATGCAGGGGGCCAGGGTTCGACCCCTGGTCGGGGAACTAGATCCCGCGTGCGGCAACTAAGAGTCCGCATGCCATAACGAAGATCCCGCATGTCACAACTAAGACCTGGCGCAGCATGCATGCATGCATGCATAAATAAATAAATAAATAAATTTTAAAATGTTTTTCTACCAGAAAGATTGTGTTACTAACTAAAATATATCCCTTTTTAGGCAAATCAATCATATATGTACAACCCAAATTTTATCTAAATTGGGATAGAGTTGCATCAACCAAATCAAACAGCAGGTGTGATTTTCCAAGTACACAGAAGTTCCACTGAAGTGAGCATATATAACAAGGCAGAGGTGGTATTTTTAGTACAAGGTTACATCACTGCAGTAAAGAATGTTCACAGGATCACTTTGGGTAAAAGTAGTCCCAAACTAAATTTCTGACCACTTGGCCAGCCTATACCACTGCACCAGGTAGTAGGTGGCATCTTACCAACTTCAAAATGTCCTTTTACAAGTCATAGGACAATGCAGCTTATTAAAAATGATAGTCATAAAAATTCATTTATCTGAGCTCTGATCCTGAGATAAGTTTATCTCTTTGTCTTAAAAGCAAATGAAATTTACTCTTTGGGAAGATAAAAAATTAATCTCTTTAAAATGTGGGTACTACCTTGAGAAGGAAATGTAGAGTAGATTCTAAAAGAATTTTTAATTTAAAGAAGTTAACAGTATTTAAACATGGACCTAGAGTGTGTTAGTTTTCCGGACAGAGATGACATTTTATTTAAGTTTTAAACGCTAGCAAAAGTCATGCTTGGAAGGCCAGGTAAACCAAGGTCATGTTAACACATGAGGTAGACGAGGTGCAAATTAGGATTTACTGACAAAATATGTTGTTGTGTCACAACTATGTGAATATTCTGGAGACAGGAAGAAGGCCATGTTTTGGGTTAATTAAGGTTAATTAAGGTAATTAAGGTAATCCTAACCCAGGAAGAGTTACCTTGAATTGATGGTTCCACTATCATTTTACTTTTTCCCAAACCACGACAAAATAACCATTCTGAATTACTTCTCAAGTTATACTCATTCAGGAAAACTTTACATAATATTTATTCTTCTTAAAGTTTACATTAAAGCACAAGTAATGATCCTCTGATTTACACTGTAAATATAAACTCTGGATGCAAAGCTAAATGAAAACTAATGCCAGAAATACAGCAATTATATATCCTACAGGAAAAAGTTTTAGTAATCCACTAGTCAAAATATAAGTATGCTCCTAAAACTTTACTCCCTTCAAGCTATACACATATGCTAGGAAGATAAATTATTTAGCCCTTTAATCAACATTTAAACTTTTGTTTGGATCTCTTCAACTTCATTCTAAAATTAATCTCTAGCCCTAGAACTTTACCTTTTAAAGATCAAGTAAGTATAACCTGTTGGTATTATTAAGTTGTTAAAATTATTTTTCTTATATTTAGCTATCAGTAGCCTGTTGTCTTTTATTTAACTATATGGTTATGTCAATAACAGGATTACTTATGTTATTTCCAATTAATTCTGCTGATCTGTTTATTAACTTTCATGACTTTGAAGGGCTCAAAAGACCTTATGGTCCTGATGCTGAAAACAAAAGGCATTCAGAATTGTGTTTGGTCTCCTTCTCCTTCCCCTCTAAGGTGGGTTTGTTTCCAGAAAAAAAAAAGAAAAAAAGAACTCTGGCTACCTACATTGAAAGCAAAAAGCAGATCTGAAAGACAATCAGTTGGGAGTAGATGAAAAGAAACGGTAGCTAGAGAAAGGAAGAACTTCAACTTTGAAATCTTTGCCATTTAAAAATGACAAAATGGAAGTACTTTAAACAAGAATGTGTTAAAGAGGAAAGAAATTAAGCATGTGCAGCAGGGTGATATTCATTTGATATTTTTCCATCACAAACTTGGGTTTGGGGATCAAGGTTGCTGGTTAAAGCCAGGCATGAGTAATAGGTTATCTATGAACACTCACTCTCTCCAGAAAGCCGTCCCTGGGATTTCCATTGTTAGTGATCCAAAAAGAGGGCTGGCCTCAGATCTCACTGAATTACATTCTTCTGTGGTTCTGGAAGAACATATCGGCATTGGAAAAACAGAGGGATCATTGATATTAAAATGCATGTTAGCGATTTAACCCATTAGGTCACAGAAGGCCTTATTTTGCACAGAAGTTTAACTGTTAATTCAAAGAATCAATATGTTCAGAAATAAATTTTAACTGATCAGAACACGGGGGGAAAACTTACTGCAGGCCACCTTGTTACTGACCCAACTGCAGAACCAAAGCTACAGTACTGTCAGAATATGGGCAGAAAGTGAACTGATTTCAGGCTACATGAAAATGTCTTAAATGTTTCCTGTAGAACTAAGATGAAAAGGGGCCAATATATCTTTCAGTTTGCGAATTTCCACCATTCTGTTAGTGCCACAATGCTGAATTGTAATTTAATGTGAAATCACAAAATTCCAGGACTCTTCTTAGGCTAGATTTGCCTATCTCCCCCAAAGCCTATAGTCTAAAGAAGCTTTTAGGCCCTTGGAGTTTTTCTAAGGAAGGTCAGGCTTTCAGATATGTAACTTCTCAAACTAGAAATGGAATTGGCTCCCAATGGTAAGAATAATGGGCTCTCAGTTTCATTTCGAATGTTAGCATGCAGATCTTCAGTCATCCTTCTTGAAGCACTTGTTGTGATTACCCTGGATTAACTTCTATATTAAGTACTACTAAAGAGTAATATTAAAGAGTCCACAATGATAGCAAATGACCAGCAAGAAAGTGTAACCGCTCAGTTATCTGGGGGGAGAAGCATAGGAAAGGGAAGTCCTAAGAAATATATTGGGGAGGGGAGAGTCTCTATTTCCCTCTCTCCCTCTCTCCCTCTCTCCCTCTCTCTCTCTCTCTATATATATATATATATATATTATTTTGGCTGTGCCACATGGCATGCAGGATCTTAGTTCCCTGGCCAGGGATCAAACCCGCACCCCCTGAAGTGGTAGCATGGAGTCTTAACCACTGGACTACCAGGGAAGTCCCTATTTGCCAATATTTTATTTTATTTTATTTTATTTTATTTTTTTTATTTTTTTTATTTTTTTTTTTTGCTGTACGCGGGCCTCTCACTGTTGTGGCCTCTCCCGCTGCGGAGCACAGGCTCCGGACGCACAGGCTCAGCGGCCATGGCTCACGGGCCCAGCCGCTCCGCGGCATATGGGATCCTCCCAGACCGGGGCACGAACTGGTATCCCCTGCATCGGCAGGCGGACTCTCAACCACTGCGCCACCAGGGAGGCCCCTATTTGCCAATATTTTAGATCACTTCTCTGAGTCAGTTTTTCTTCCATACCCACCCCCTCCCATTGGGGAAGTTTGTGGGGTCCTAACAATTAAGGAGAAAGCTGTAAAGCCAGAAAAGGTTAAAAAGCAGATTCTAGTTCAGTCCCTATGAAATTTTTTTTAACTAAAATGATGGTTTTAAAAAATGGGAAGCAGAGGTATGATTCCAATGACATAGTCCAACATACCAAAATCCATGGGTGATCAGGAGTTGGAAGGTTACAAAATGAGGGCCACACTGGGTACAGGAAGGAAAGCTGTTCCAGAACCTCAGAAGCCAGGTTAATATGGCCTTTCCCTGCAACCCTGTCTATGCTCACCCCTTGACACTATGAAATTCTTACGTACAAAGCAAATTTGGGTTGTGTCCTAGAAATGACAGCAGATTAAGGATACTAGTTATATCTGAGTGCACATATCCATGAAAGCTAAGCATATTTAGGAGAAAATAAGCACGAATTCTTCTGTTTTAGAGGACAAAGTTTATCTTTTAATGGAGCTTGGCAGTCACAGCAAAAATTCCAAGTCCAGAAATAGATAACTTGGGCGGGAAGGGAAGAGGGCTTTCTTCTGATATCTAATCTGTAATAGTGGGATTCAGTGGGTCTCTATAATTGGGGAGGGGGCAGGGGAGGAAGGAAAGCCTGATATAGGATTCCCTTCTTTTGTCAAGTAAGGGTATTTTTTAAAAAGGAACTAATATCAATGGTCAGCATTGTGACTTTTCATTTCATGAGAATGAAGACACAAACTTGAGCTAACACTTCAAAATTTCCCTCAGTAGTCTCATTATTGAATAAACTTAACCTTGTGAAAACTAGTTGCACTGTCCTGATTTTTCTCTTTTTGCTACAGACGAATAACCACTTCAAACTTGAAATCAGTTCAAGTGAACGTGAAACCGGTTCTGACCAGGAACTCACAATCTTGCTCATAAAAGATCATCAGGAATAATGTCCAATGAGAATTCCACTATTTAGGCAAAAATTTTACCAAAGCAATTAATACTTTCATATACTAATCAAGTTTAATGAGCTAACAAAGATTTCCTGGAAACTATTAAAATTTCTAACATTGCTATGAAACTGTGACCTGCTATGTGAACCATAAAATAAATGCATACCAAATCTTTAAATAAGCAAATTAATGACACAGCACAAAATCCCACGTCAATGAAGCTATAACGTATATATTTCAATGTCTTTTTTCCATATCATTTGTATTTGTTTTTAAGTGAAAATGATCCCATTTTTTTGTAAAAATAATTTAGAAGAGACCAAATCTAGAAGGCTATAAATCAAAATGTTAACAGTAGTTATTTCTGTCTAGAGGGTTTCTTTTTCCTTTTTTAATCTCTATTTTCTAATATTTCTGCATTAGAATATGCCATAAAATTGTTAAGAAAATTTTAATTACTAATGAACAAGACTGTATAAAGACAAAAAGTCTCGAGGATCTCAATCTTTTGTTTGGAAATGTAATGAATTCGGCTTAAATCACTACTTTTTGCCTTTTAAAAATATAAGTTTAACATCTATCCTTCATAAACGCAAATGGAAACTTTGTCTCTAAAAGGAACATAATCTTGTATTTAACTTTTTCCCTCCAAGTTTCTTTTTGTATCTATAAGTGCAGTGACTGGATTACATTATTGCCCAAACATAACAGAAACATATTAATCAAGAATTAGGGCAAGCCATTTTCAGTTCAACAGGCTGAACAGAATTCCTGAAACAACTGCTTTACTTCATACAAGCTCCAGTTTCAAAGCCTGCTTCTCATTGCCCATCCCTTCAAAGCTTGGGTCTCTAGTTTGGTCTTATGAGGTTTACACTCCCAGAATAAGTTCTGTTTACCAGAATCTCCTTGTACCCACCTTAGAACTGAAACCACACCCCAAATAACATTTTGAAAAGCAACAATTTTTCTCAAGAATTTTATATTCAAATACAGATAGAACAGAAGAGATAAACACAGCAAAGCTGTACAATATTTATTTACCATCTCCAGCAGCAAAGTTTTAAAACCAGGAAACAACCCTTTTGTACAAAGCAATCTCCTTCCCACCCCCAAACTGGTTATCGTTTACAAATACAAAGTACATGGAACATATGCCTTATAGGAACAAACTTTAAAACATACATATAGATATACACCATTCTGTAAAGTACTATTCAGTGAAGAAGGCTCGTACCACCAAACCTCTTCAATAAGATTCTTCCTACAATGTCTTTTGGGTTAATTACCAATATCTGTATTTGTAAAACTCCCCTCCTAGGCAGAATGATTTTGATTCTCTTTAGACACAGGACCCCCCCCAACCCCCCAAAAAACAACCTTGGAACTTAGGAGAATTTTTTAGTATCTCCTACTATGAAGCTGTGACAAAACAAAAGGGAGTTACAATGTTTCAACCCTGAGTGCCACTGCTCTACCTCTGGCACAGTAAGAAAAGAAAGAATTGTGGAGAGAGATAAGAAAAGGTGAAAGTGGCAACCAGAGCAAGGAAAAAAACTCAAAGCAGAGAAAAAACAAAAAGGAAGTTGACAAAATGTGCTCTAGGTGCTGCCACTGGCACAAGGTCCACAGGCCCTGTGCGACACATCTCCAATCTCCAAAGAAGCAACATTTTAAAGAAATACCTTCATTTTCTCCAAGTCCACGCTCAAATTATCTGTAAGCCAATGCACAGGGAAACAAGCCTCACTGAGCTGCAGTGAGGAACGTGGCCCACAGGTGGTCCTGCAGTGTGCACCTGCCCACCATGATGGAATGCCCCTCCCTCTTCAGCAGCAGCATCCTGTTCATCATCAAAGCTGTTCTCCCACAGGGCCCCAGTTTGTTGTCACTGCTGGAGCCGTCCCTGGGGCTAGAGGTGCAATGATGGAGAGCCTTCCTTTGGCTCAGTTCAAGGAAAAAAAGGAACTGCCTAGATGTCCATAGTGGACAAAGAAACTTCTAGACAAACTACTTCTACGACCTTACAAGTAACGGCTACATATCTTAGTATGCTTGGAATAGGTAGGAACCAATACATTCTCATGTACCTTTATCCTTTCTTCAACCTGATCTCCTACAATTGCACCCATAGCGGTTGTTCCTTATAATTCTGAAAAACCAGATACACGATGTTCTCCACACTCGTGCACACACTGATTCCTTCATCTGAATGTCTGGCTCCTGTTTCTCCACTAGCCCAGGTAAATCTTCTCCAATCACGTTCCAAACCACAGCTCAAGCATCTGGTAAGAAAAGTTTTCCCGGACCACTTCAGATGGCCGTCTCTTTTGTTCCAACCTCATCACAGGCGTTCCTCTAAATAGGACAATTACACTGTGTTGGTATTTCTTTCTCAAGAGAATATACCATCTCTTATTAACTCCCAGTATCCACAGACCTTCCTCAGGGCCTGCTTGCACATAGCAGGTACTGATTGTTTCCATCAGAGACACAAAATGACAAAATACCATCCATCAAAAATTGTATACACATACCTACCTATACATTCTAGCTCTTCATTCTATATTTTTAAATTTTTTTCTTATTATTAGGAGCATTTCTTAGCTTGCACTTAAGAGACTATTTTAAATACATCTTTCAATGACTTATCCATTGTTGGGCTTGTATTATATGTAGCTTAATGGTTCAGCCTTAAAAAAAACTGTAAACAAGGGGAACATGACGCGATGACATGAACTATTATATACTATTAAATACATCTTAAGGTATATCTGTATTTATATCCAATACCATCCCAGTTATGAGAAATCTACAAATGTGGGTAGAAACAGCATAACCACTCTAGAAAGGAAATTTGTAACAGGCTTTGAAGTTCCAGGCATTATTACCTCATTTGAGAGTAGGAAAACTTAGTCTCAGAGAATAATTGACTTGCTAATACTCAGGTCAAGTTCTTTGGAATTCAAATACCATGTGCTTAGCATTCCACCTTCCTTTCATTAAGCCAGTATCCTCAAGACACCAGTTAAAAAAAAAATTTAAGTGTATATCTGAAACAAAAAGCATGTAACAAACAAAAGAGGTACAACAAAGAAAAACACAAGCATCAAGAACCATGACTGAAACGATCAGTGCTGAAAATGAATGGGACACAAATAAGGAATCCATGAAACAGAAGCCAACGACAACGTAGCCAGAAATCATCTCAGTCCAGCACAGTGAACTCAATGTGAGAATGAAGGTTAGGGTTTCTGATTGGACAAGTGAAATAACCAGGAATTCGTTAATAAAGACATCAAGTAATAAGGGATAAGAGTACAGCCATAAACACAAAATCCAGGGAAGAAGGGTAGTTATTTTGACAAATTACCTTCTCAGAGAGGTTAAGATTTGAGTGGCGCTTGAAAGACAAAAGAAGGCCACTGAGTACAACATTGAATTGAAACTTGGAGGAACAGAGTGTATATTCAAAGCTCACCACTTGAGCAAATCGTTTAATATAAGTTCCATTTTCTTATCTGCAAAATAAGAGTGCATTTCTGCCTCAAGAGTCCCTTGCAACCAACAGACAGCCTGGTACATATACGCTCTATCAATGGAGGTTCTCTCCTCTAATCCTTCCCAGGTAGGAAGATGCCAATTAGACCCAATACTATCAAAGAGCTTCCAACATCTGTCAAAATATATTTCTGTCAAAAGCAAAAGAAAACAGGAGCTGTTATAAACCATTAGGCAAAGACCAACACGCATTCAACTCCGTGTTAAGAATCCAAATGAAAGTAATTACAATTATTCTCCCTAAGGCAGAAAGGAATGGGCTGCACACCTAAAAGCAGAAAGCTTAATGTAATTAAATGTTTTTTAAAATAGAACTGAAAATTTTAAACTATGTTTAGTGACTTGGAAAATGTCTTTTTCCCCTATCATCCTCATCACTGTTGCCTCACTAAATAAAAGCAGTATAGATAGAAGGACCACAAACATAATTATTTTAGCACATCACTACACTGTAAGTCAAGGCAGTGTGAAACACAGCCATAACATAAAACCAGGAGTTAACAAGAGGTCTAACTGTAGCCCTTAAAATTGAATGCTGTGATAGAGCCACTTTTATGGGTAATGAAAGAAAACAGAAAGCACAGGATAGCTCATGGGGAAAAAAAAGCATATGAAAGTTAGTCTTACAAAGGGACTACTAACAGAACCACAAGATAACACTTGAACCATTTAAGGTCAAAGAATTTCTTTGAATATTACCAGATATAAAGGATCTGCTTTCACTTCTACCAAGGAATACACTACTCAGGAATATTAGAAAACGCAATACAACTTGAGAGATCTCCAAAGTCCTAAAAGAAACTACAGACAACCTGAGAACTCTTACTGAATTGACAAGGCATCAGAAAATCCAATAGACCACTTGAAATAGACAGTTACCTCAACAAAATCAGTAAAGTTTTTACGACCTAGAAAAAAACTTGATTGTTAAAGATACAGTGTATGTCAGGGCTGTACTATAAATTCATGATGATGAACTTAAAATTTTTATTAAAGAGAAAAAATGCAATTGACCACAAACTACATGTAATAATATGTTTGCACAAAGACTCTACAGAAATGAGAAAATACTACCACCAGTAAACAAGAAGGCATTAAAAACTGATGAAAGTTCAATAGCCAAATAGTGTGAGACTGGACTATTTTTTTTAAAAAAGGACATTTTTAAGAGAAAACTAGAAAATCTCTTACAATAATGCTGAAGGCATTGTATTTAAACATAAAAAGCCACATCAAAATCCTGGCTAGTATAGACTGGTAGAATAAAAAATATAATCTCCATCAAAGAGATTAAGGAAGATCAGACATCCTTTTAGAAAGAGGTTTTACATAAAGGGGAAGAAAAGATCCAATACAAAGAACGAAATAACTGAAATGCTAACATCAAATGGACGTGGTTGGCCTGTGATCACTTCCAGATATATCCACGGGAAGCAAACCTAATTTTGAGGAGTATCTCAATGGTACCAAACACTACTATAAAAAAGATTTCATTCTTATAAAGTCAAGCAAACGAAAAGACAAAGTAGTACAAAGATATCGTCCCACTAATCAATACAAGAAAAAAAGATTTAATAAAACAATATTCTCATCATTCACCCAGGAAGAGATATTCCATAACATATTTTAATGGCTTACAAAACTTGTTATATCTGGATAAATAACTGAAAGATTTGCATTCAATACAGTGATCGTCATCAGCTTACTGACGACTTCCACCTGTTTATTTTCTTAAGTGAAAAATGAAGACCTGATTGGTGTAAACACTAATGAAGAACTATATAGAATAGGTCCAGCCAACTAAATGACAGGAAGGAGATGCATACAGATCTGACAGTCAATTACTGGACTAGCCACTAACACTAAGTAAGAATGGTAAATTTCAAAAGACAATGGAACCTAAACAGTGCAAGTCTGGGCAAAACATGCCTCACATTAAAAAAAAAAAAAAAGTTTTCAGTTATTGCAGTCTTTAAACTATTTCTACAAATATCTAATCCATAATTTCTAACCTTTACCAGAATCCCAATTAAGTATGTCCTCAAGAATACTGAATGTGGCATTTAACTCTGTTCATCCATGTCATTTAACTCTGTATCCAAGTTTACAGCTAGAAGGGATTCTAGATTGCGTCGATTCCAACCTACTTGTTCACGGTACCTGAGAGGTTATCCTGGATGGAGCAGGCCCTTAAGGACATTATCAATCAGGTCACTTAGGTATCATTCAGTAAATTATTAGTATAATAGTAATGTAATATACTAAACAGTACCCAAGTAGCCTGAGTTTATGCTCCCCTCAAAATGTATTTTTGAGGGCTAGGTAAATAAATGTAATTATACTGATAAAGAAGCTGCCACACAGTAAATAATAATAATAATAATAATAATAATGTTTAAATGCAATTACACTGATAAGCTGTCACACAGTCTTAAAAAAAAAAGATAAAGTGTCAACAAATGTACTCATTTTCCTAATGTCCTTGTTACTTATTACCGAGTAAACACACCCGCTTATCAAATTGAAGTTGTGTTACCATGGCTAAGAACAAGGTTAGACATGAGACAAATGGTTCAATCAGAAACCTAGAACCTAGATATAGAAAACAAAGCTGCCTCAATGCCCAGAAAACTGAGCCAATCACTAAAAACTAAAATAACTACTGTGAAGTTATTTAAATAAAGGGGGAGGGACATACTCTACAACCTTCTGAAATGGATCAATAGTGCTGTAATGAAAACAAAGTAACATTCAGAAGGAGAGTACATTTAGATAGTGCAATTGTACAGAAGACGAATAAACTATAAGATAAAAAAATCACTGTACAGAATTTACATAAATATCACCAGCAACATATGCAGCACATTAAAATGTTAAGTTTTAAACAATAGTGTGGAATTTAAAAAGGCACTTCATATAACAATGAATAGAAACAGCATTTCTGTGTACACACAGTAACCATGAGAAATCATATCATTTCCACATACATTTTACGTCTAGTCAAACAATAACATTTTAAAGAAAAAGCATCATTAGACGCATCCCTTTCAAGAACACCAAATCACTCAACTTGCGATGATTGCTAGGCCTCCTAGAAGACCTAGAGCTGTTCAAACATCAGAGGCTGGCCTGATGGAGAATCTTGTTGAAGGCTCTGCAAATGGCAGACATGATGTGAAAACTTATCTAATTATGAATTCCATACACTACTATGGTTGTCTATTAGGGCTGTTTCCCTACACCAAATCCCCGTTTTTAGTTTTATAACACCATCATCATTCAAGTATGCCAGAGAAAGACTTTAAACTAATCTTAAAAAAACAGGTTGAGAATAGTTTCTTCTGCAGTCAAGCACCCAATCTACAGCTAAACCTGCTCCCACACTTCGGTGCTCTGCCCCATCCCCACGCAACTGCCAAACCCCTTCAGAAGCTAGCCACCTGACCACCAATTCCATATCTCAATACCTTTTTATTTTTAGGAAAGATCTCTGGAGATGCTTGGGCATATCAATCAGAGAGTGGCAAAGCTATGCTACTTGTTGCTTCGGAGCAACATAACACAAAATGAAGACAGCAGCAATGCTGCTCTACAAACATTTAGGAAAGGAGGAGGTATACAACAACGTGAGTACAGTTAACACTACTCCACTATACACTTAAAAATGGTTGTGATGGTAAATTTTAAGTTGTCTTTTTTTTAAGCACAATTAAAAATAAAAAAATTAAAAAGAGCAGGTTAGGTGGAAATGCCAGAGCAGTTTCAAGAGAACCAGGTCTTCAAGCAACGTAATTTTGCTTTGAATTTTGGAAAATAAAGAGTATCTCAAAAATCATCAAGTTGGTGACCCAGTATGCAATTCAGGGAAGGGACAGGGAGAAATGGAAAAGTAGGACAACTGCGAAGTAGCCTCAGACAACTGGGAACATCTATGTGCAGCCGTACAGAAAAGTGTCAAGGTCTCTCTCTCTCCAGCAAGTTCCCTATGGCTAGTCCTTTCACAGAAGAAAACTACGGTGCTACAGCAAGGGCACATGAGACTGCTGAACTGGTAGAGTACACATCGTGAACTATAAAAATCTTCATATGATTTCTTAGGCCCTTGTTTCTTTTTAGACAGTTACCAGTGCTCTTCTAGGGTTCAATTTGAATGAATCTTTAGAGCACTGGCACAGACCTAAAACAGAAGTAAAACTTTGTGAAAAGTATAGAAAAATTAAAGGTAAATGTTAACTCTAGGTATGACTTGACCAAATGTGCCAAGAGGAGACTCTATTAAGACTGCAGCTTAAGCTTCATCTACAAATAGGACAAACAGAATCAATACAGTACCCTGAAACTATCTGACAAAATAAAATAACTTCTTCCAAGTAGAGATATTTGCATCTTCGACCTCTACAGTACAAACAGGGAGAGGAAGAAAAGTAAACAAAAAGGGTGCTGAATATGGTTATGATGAGGAGGGGGAATGGGCTTCCAATAAACTATTAAAAAGTGGGGCACCAGGGAAAACATCAGTCACCACTGTGCAGGAACCATGGCAAGAAACAGAAACCATATAAACCCGAAAACAGTGTCATGGTCCACTAACAGTAGACCCAAAATACTACGGTCAAGCAGATGAAAAAAAAAAATGCAGGTGTTCGACAAACCAAGAAATTACAAAATTATGAGTCTATTGATAAAATCTTTTTCTATTTGGCCAAGCAAGTAATTCTAGATGATGTATTCAGACCCCTCCAATTTGGCAGTTTCTCCAACACTGAAGTCATGATGTGAAGACAAGGGTCTAAGGGCTGGGCACTGCACAGCCACTGCCTCGAGATAGATACTGTAGGACATGTAACTGAGGTATCTGCTGCCAGTTCCAGTCTGATGGAGAAATCATAATGCGAAGAACTGAGAACGAAAAGATAAGTCGTCTCTCATGGTAAGAGTCTGACTAGATTAAAGGACCAATAAACCAAGAACACGCCACTGAAGTCTTGAGAAATCATTAATGGACATCCAGAAAGAGAAGTGCATGAGATGTTCTCTCTACTACATCCACAGTTACGCTCTGAATCTGAAGGATTTCTCAATAAAATCTAGACTGATGGCATCCCTCTTTATTACAATCAGAGGACCAGATTGTCAGGCATGTTTGGAATTCTTGCTGTTCAAGAGTTCAGATTTGCATGCCTGGATGGTATAACATCCTTGATTTCCAGGGCACTAATGTGCGTTATCTTTTTTGTATTTAGAGCGTGATGAATTACGGAGCTCAAGAGTTCAGAAGGGAGTCAAGGTCATCTTGGTGAAAGGCCCAGATTATTCTGTGAGAACACCATGACCAGGTCTCACAGCTTGTGATACATGAGAGCTTGAGAGACTTAGGAGTGACAACTGCAGAGAATTCTCTCTGTGTAGCTTTGGGTGGTGAAGACAGTTACTGTGAAAGTTTCTACAGAGATGTCACAGGTAGGAAAGTCTTCTTCCAGCTGGTGTCCACAGTAGACCTGGGACATCTAGCCACCCCAACTGGATTTTGCAAATTTTGATTTGAATTTTAGTTCTTGATATACAGCTTCAAGGCTGATCCTGAAGTCTCACAGAGCTTGATAGTATGGACACTGGTGAGCTGATCACCCTGACATAAAGAGATTATAACAGATTTGTCGTTTCATGAAGATCTGACAAACGGAAGCCTAAACAAGGAAGCACTGATGACCTAAAAACGAAGGATCTGCCTCTGGTATTAGAGATCTAGTAGTAGGTTATTTCCAGATCCAAAATCTCCTAGTCCTCAGTTTACCAGTGAGGTTTTCCTGAGGGGGAAGAAATATTTATATTTTTCCTTAATCATAAGAGGATTCAGATTCCTGAGCACCCTCCTCTAGACTTATTTTGGACTAGAAATAACGGGTAAACCTTTGTCCAACCCTACTGAACGTCTCTACCACTCACTTGGCCTAGAAAGCATGAGTCTCTTTATTTACTTCATTCTAAAAGTCTAGAATTCAAATGTCAGCTGTGATCATTCCAGCCATGCGTTCAGATTCTGAGGTGCCCTCCTACCTGTAGATCCTGTGTGGATGGGAGGAGCAAGTAGCACAGTCAGCATCTTGGACAGGTGCACTGCTGAACGGGAATGGGTTACTAATTCTTGTACCCATGGCGTTCTGGAGATTCTCCCTTTTTCCTGTATCTATAGGGGTGGTTTCGGGGTTTGTACCAATCCCCTCTGGAGTATCCTCTACTGTGATAATGTGCTTTCTGGTCATGACTATAGAAGTATCGATGTTGGTTATAGTATTTGCTGTGGTCTTTATAGTCATTTTCCTTTATACTGTTTTCTTCTGCAACTACAGCATTCACATCTTGTCCAAAGAGGGAAGTACCGTCAAAGGGCAAGTGTGAGATCTTCTCTTGGGTTTTCTTAGTGAGGGATGTGAGTCGAAGCCAAGCCTGCCTTCTGTAGTCTATTGCCATTGCCATAACTCTGACCACAGAGTCCATTATATCCCTAGTAGTACAAAGCTGCCAAAGGCCCGCATCCATACCATCAGATATTATACATCTTGCTTTTCCACGATCAAACTCTGGGTCATGGACCAGATCCTCCATGTCTTCCCAGAGTTTACGCTGATACTGAGTCATATAGGCCATGTAGCTAGCAGCTCGGGCTGCAATGGAAGCAGCATGGTAGAATCTACAACCCATGACCTCCATCTCCTTCGAGGTAGAATCCAGAGGTGATGTTGTGCTTCCTCTCCTGCTGTGCTCTAATGCTTCTACGATGGGGCCCCCGGCTGGTGGATTTGGTTGGAAAGGAGAGGTATCCTTGGCCACAGGATATACCCTGTGTCCCATGAAGGAAGAAGGATGGCAATCAGCTGGGTCTTTAAAAACCTCAGTGGTGGCAATTCTCAGAAGAGGATGCAGTGGAGGGACCAAACGTTTCTTAGAAGTCACACAATCAGGTTTCTCTTCACATGGTTCTGCTTCGGACTGTAACGTGACTCTCTTGATAATACCTCTTTGTTCCATTCTTTTCAAAAGCCCTGTGAAACTAGACTGACTAGGGTCAGTTGGCTGCCCTTTGTCATCAGCTGAGGGGGATTTGCAGTCAGCTTCTTCTTCCACTGTGGATAAATGTTCTTCCTTGGAGGTAGAGATGTCCCAAGGAACCGAGGAATTCTTACTTGGCCTAGAATGATGAAATCGAAAACAGCTCCTGGACTGCAGATCACGTATCACTCGGGACATCTCAGCCACTTGTGTCTGGAGATAGAGGATGGCATCCTGTCCGTGCTGTGAAGCAGAAGACTCTACAGGTAAATCCTCCTTGACCTCTGAAGAGGCCAAAGATTCTTGGGGGACCAGAAGTGGAGATGAAGGCAGAATCTGGCAATTTTGTGATGGCTTAAGTGTCTCTGTCTCAGAGATCTTAATAACTGAATTACTTTGATCACTTTTCTGGTTCTCCAATGGGTTCTCAACAGAAGAAGGTTGAGAAACTATCCTGTGTGGACTGCTGGTACAGCTCCCAGAGGAGGAGCTGCTGTCTCCACTGGGAAGAGGAACACTGCAGCTAGAGCACATTTCTGGGCGATGACTCTCAGAGGATGGCACCTTAGACTCAGGCATTCTCTGGGTTATCCACATGAACAAGAAAACCAAGGAAGAAAAAAAATATGCTTTTAATATGTTAATTTTCAAGTGCAGAGATGCATGTCCAGTAAGTAGAACTCAATTTTTAAAATTATTATAATTAACAATGAAACATACAATCCACTTCAGGTCAGCAAGGGGACCACAGAAGTCAAATCCACAAATTTCACTACCCCAAAGGCCCAAAACCAACTACTGGCATTAACCTGGTACTGTGTCTATGAAAGAGTAAAAACAAGCCCAGGTCAAGGGGTGCCATCCTAGCCTGATGCTTGTTCCCATGCTAGAGTAAGAAGAGGCAGCAAGACTATTGGTGAAAATAATTTTTTTAAAAAATCCCATTACAACATATGTAAGGCAACAAGTAGAAGTTAATAACGGCAGAGAGAACTTGGGAAAAGTTCCACTGAGAAGAAAAACGTTTCTAGAAGTCCTGCACTGCAGAGTCACTTTTAAATCCCTTTAAAAATTCTCTCTCATTCACTCTCCATGAACAACAAAATTTTCCAGTTGCACAGTTCTACTCTATGGTTTGTAGTTTTCAAGGAGCTTTGTTACCTCATTTTATCCTCACAACAACCCTGTGAGGTAGGTATTATTCTTTATGTGGTAAAGAAACTAAGGTTAAAAGGCTACTTATCCAAATTCACAGACTTAAGAAGTAAAGCTGAGACTAAAACCTAGGTATTTTGATTGCAAGTTCAAGTCCCAATACTTTATATCATACAGCAAGTAGCTTTCTGGCCGCCTTGAACACACAGCCAGTTCTCTAATGAATCAAGAAAACAGCCCATTAACATAAATCCGGGCTAAGACAAATGAAAGACAAGATTGCTACAAAGTGCTCAGCTACTTTGGTTCTCAGAGTAAGGGAAGCATAAGTTTAAAGGTCAAACCCACAACCAATAAATCACAGGTCAGAGAGAAAACCCCAAATACGAGGGGGAAAGAGGAGGTTAAAAGGATGACGCCTGAATAATCCACAACCCTTCCCCATATTCCATTTCTAAAGGATCTTCACATATCCTTTCTTCCAAGATACAACAAATTTTCTGTGGCCACATGGTTCTGGAAGAAAAGGATCCAGTTCTACAGGGCACCTGAGGAGAGACAGGAAAGGAGAAGGGAGCCAAAAATCTTGCAGTTTTATTCCATTTCCCTTTTATCAGATATGGCCTCCAAGGCTTAGAACTTTCCTGTGTCACATAATCCTTTCACATCCTCGCTGAAAGTAGAGGAACAAAGCTGGAAGCAGGAGATCTTCTGGGCAGAGGACTCCCTGGACTACCTCTCAGGGCCATTCTAACAGAAACAGGCCATTCTCTAAAGCACAATAGCACCTAAACACAGCCATCGCTGATTTGATGACTCTCTTTAGAGAATGCTTCTTAAATGCCAGAAGTGAAGAAATGCAAGTCAAATGTAATATACTTACCTCACTCTGAGAGGTGCTAGGCTCTTCATCATCACTGCTGACCAGATCAATGTATTCCAGAACAGGTCTTAATGGTCCTTCCTAGGAAAAAATGAACAAATTAACAAGTCGTGGAGAATTATTCAAACTAAATTAGCATTTAAAACAATCCTTTTTGTCGATGTTGGGATTGATTGGCAAGAACTCTTCTGAAGAGGAAGCCTTATGGGTGGTAGAAAATAATCAGAACAAATGCAGATGGAAATATTCATAGCACAAGACTAAGAAATGATGACAAGACCTAAAAGAGACTAAGCCAAGGTAGGGTATTAGGCCTGTGTTGATTCCTTGGGGAGAGGATTATTAACACAGGAATAGTGCTACAAGGTCAGACACTGTAAGCCAATGCTTTTCAGATGGGATGGGTATCTCTGACTAGGAGCTAGGCTGTACTTCCGACTCCTACAGAGTCACACATCAAACCTGGTTCTCCTTCATCTTTTCTTTCCATCCATACTAACTCCACTGCACACCAAGCCTTGAATGCTAAGCTTAAAAGCCTAGATTTTATTCTATAGGCAAAAGGGAATCAATAAATACTAAGATGGGAATAAGATCATGAGAGCTTACCTTCAGAAGATTAATCACATAGAGAAGTATGGAAAGCAGGATAATTAATCAGTCTACACACATAATAATGCAAAACTAAAATACTGTTGATGGCAAAAATAACAGTGATGCTGTGGTGCATATACAAAAGGATACACAGGTAAGATGAAAACAAAAAACAAAAAATGATTGACTATAAAAACAAAACCCTAACAACCACAAGGAGTCAAAGTGGTCTCTAAGGTTTCAAGCTTAGGAGACTAAAGGATAGACATAAATTTGGAATACAAAGACAGAAAGCTGGCATTCCTTTGGCCATAAATGGGATGATGTATGAAGACTACACAGAGGCTCCTGGCAGACAGCTGGAAATGCAAGTCTGTAATCTGGGTATAGGAACGTAACTGGAAATGGAGACTGGAAAGATGCTCCCCTACAAGACTAGTAACTCTAGAACTAAACTGAAACTGTGATATTGCCAAGGAAGAAAGCAAAGAAGAGAAAGAAGGGATTCAAGGAGGCTCTTGAGGAAATGATGGAATTTTAGGATTTAGTAAGAGCTAAATAGGTAATCAGAGGTCTGAGAAGAATCAGAAATGCACAAATTCAAAGAACCTAAAGATAGAGAAAACCTCAATGAAAAGGTGTTAATGCTAAATGTGGCCAAAAACACTGAGCACCGGAAAAAAAAAAAAAAAAAAAAAAACCCAAAAATGCCACTGAATTTAGCAACAAAGGAGATTTCAAAATGTCTTTGACAGAGCAACTTTCAAGATAGTAGTGAGCATACAAGTCAGGCTCTAAAAAATTAAGCTGAAAATGAGGCAGTAAAGGCCAAGAGTAAAGATTATTCTTTGAAAAATTCTACTATGTTTAAAACAAGAGAAAGGAACATAGGGGGAGAACATGGCTGAGGGAATGATTTCTCAGGATTGGGAAAGACGGCTGTTGGGAAGCCAAAGTGATATATTCAGTGGAAAAATTAAGAGAAAAAGACCCCAGGTCAAGAGACAGAAGCTAAGATCTAGTTAAAGATCCTCTTCCTGAGATGAGGCATCCAGTCTCAAAGACAGTGTATTTCTCCCCTAGGCTGCAACTTCTCTCCCAGCAGGAAACTGTTTTCCCTACAGGTGGTGATTTAGCCACTAAGATAAAACCAGAGAGCAAAACTTCTAGGCAGGGCTCATGTAATAAAGTAATTAGGATTTCTGCCTGAGCTGTAAAAATGGACATTTAAAAAAGAGGATTAGAGGGACAGATATTCTGCAATGTGTGGTCAACAGAGATGAATCACCTGCTTTAAGACCCAAACCTACCATTTGTAATAAGGTTGTCAAAATCATACACTCAATCCAAGAAGGTAGTAGAGGAGATAAAAATATAATAGCTTGCTCTCCTCAAGAAATGTACGTTAGGAACTTTTATTACACGCCCACTGAAGCAGCACACCAAGAAAGTCCCCAAGGTACCAGAAACACAGAGGCTGGGGCAGAGCTTCCATGAAGGGTTGGCAGGTAGAGAAAAAAGGGAGATGAAAGGATAACTGGGCACAAAGCACAAAGTAGAATGGGCAGGAAAATGGTCACAAACAAGATGAAAAAGTAGCTGCAGAAACAGGAGAAAGGGCAGGAGTAAGGACTAAGTAGCATAAATATCCTGCTGGGGTCAACCACTAAACTGATACCCAGCCACCTCTGAACTACTGAACAATGACAACTTATGATTCACACTAATTAAGAGAGCAGAATAAAAAGAATCAGATAGGAAGTCCATACAAGAGAAAAAGCAGGGGTCATTGAGAGTATTCATTCACTCAACAAATATTATGGAGTTACAAGTGACAGAATGGTAGGAGAAGACAGCATGTGTTTGAGACCTAAAAAGGCAAAGAGGCTGAGTGGAAAAACAATGGAAGATAAGTATTCCAAAGGAAAATATTACTTACAAACAAACACTCTATACTTTAGCTAATTTTCACAGTGGATATGGCCAAACTTCCACTATAACGAACCTGGAATCAAAACCCTTTGGCACTCCATTGATTTTACTCTAATCGGGAACATGTGTCACTGAGCCCTGTACAGGCAAAGGTACTAAACTTTTCATGTATGTTATTTCATTCAATCTCCACATTACTTCACTATTGTGCCATTTAACAAAGGAGAAAACTAAGTGAGGTCCATCTGGTTCTCTAATCACATCATTGGCCATGTGCTCTCTAATCACATAATTCTGAGGCAGTTCCAAGTATACACACTATGTTTAAATCAATGCTTATTTCCTAAGTTTCGGAGATAAGATACTTTCTCTTCCTTCAATTTGAGGAAAAAGTCTACCTGCTACTGTCCCCAACTCTGGATAACTCACAACACTAGCCAAAAAATAAGTTATTAATTCTCCTCAAACAGTAATAATTATAATACAAATATCAAGAAAAGGCAATTTCTTACCATGTTTATAATGGCTGCTTATATTCTTAAAAAGTATAAATGCAAGTGGTCCTCCAATTACAAGGTATTTTATTTAAATTTGCTTCATCCATCAACCGGTGAACCATCATTCTCATCCCCTCTGTACCAGTAACAAAATCAAAGGATTCTACTCCAAAGCCACACAATTTAGGGGCAGGAGCCCAGGCAGAAGCAAAACAGTTTAGAAACACAGTTTAATTAATATTCTAAGTTTTAAAAAATATTTTTAATGAAATAAAAAGCTTTCATTCTTGTTATAAGAAAACTGATTTCTCATACAAAGCCAGAACACCAAATACCTACTGATTGGAAAGTGATGTCAATACACTAAAATACAGTCTACGGGAAAACTAGTTTATTACCCTAGTCTAAAACAAAGAAGATGGATTTGAGCACAGATGCAAAAATCTAATCTAAAACCCTAAATAATTCACAGGTTTTTTTCCCGCATAGAGAAGTTAGGGACATAGTTTACTTCTGCAGTCCCGCCCGATTCAAACATTTCAAATGATTCCCAAATGCCTGCTCTAAGTTCAAATTTAGTCCACAATTCAAAATCTATACTATCCGGCCCATCCTTCCTTCTCCCACTTAAAAAAAAGTACCCTCCAGAACTAAGCATAATCCTCTCTGCTCTCCCATTTTGATGACTTTCCTTGTTTCTTCTCAAAATACTCTTTTAAACACAAACACTAAATGCTACCTATGAAAAATAAACTGAAAATCGTATGTTTTTTTTTTTTTTACAGCACCTTGTCCTTTTTATAAAAGAACTTTCTACTTTCTGCTAGAACTATTTACAAAGTTCTCATCCCTATCTCATCTCTCACACTGAACTACTGACACTTATGGGTAGGATGTACTTCCAAGTAATCTCTGTAGCTCTAAGGTACTTAATTCAGGACTTTGCTCCAACATTATTTTTACTTATTGAGCTAATACAACCCCAAGACACCCAGCCAAAAGACACACTCATTATTTGTCCATGACCCCCCTGAAGTAATTTATGAAAATATACAAATATTCCACATGTTCAATGATTCCACATTATACCAATCATCTTGGTTGAAGCCTAAATCTCATGTGCTGTTATCAAGATTACGACAGGCTGTCTCAGCAGTTTTTATACCTTTATATCTAGAGTAGCACTGTGAAAGATCATGTCATTAGCCCTGAGTTATAACAGTTTTCTGGGAGTAAATTAACCAACATATCTGCAGTTTCAAAGAGTGCAAAGAATAAAGATGGTGGCTGAATAAGGGATCATATTACTAAATTAAACAGAAAATTAGAGCAAAAGACCTAAATGAAAAGTTTGTATAGTAATATTCTGTCTCTTGAGTTAAGCACTGTTTACACATGTGTACTGGCTTTGCAAAAATCAGAGGGTACACTTATGAACTGGGCAATTCTCTGTATGTGTATTTCAATAAAATTTAAATGAAAGGGCTCATTTTTGCACTTCCACATCTATATCCTTCCTTTCCTTCAACATGCTTAGTTTCAAACTCTGTATTTTCTAAACCACACAAAAACTACTGTGCCACCATGCGGATTAAAGATGGGAAAGTTAGACTAAGAATGAACTAAGAAATCCAAACCAGTGTAAACCAAGAAGTAATATCACAATGTTCTTTTTGTATCTGAAGAAACCTTAAGCACAGACTATTTATTATTTTTATTGAACAAGCACTGCCTGAGGAGTCAAGTATAAGATTGGGTTAGAGAGAGAAGATACTGTCTCCAATGTATTTTAAAATAGAATTAAGGTATCATTAATTCATTGAAGTGTTATCACCATAAAGGCATAAGGAATGTTTTTAATAGGTTTCTTCTAGTACTGTAATTGCATTCAATACATATAATTCACTTCTCCATTTGGAACTATCAAATGTTTGAACCTATATTTGGAAACAGAGATAAATATAAGATGTATCAAGATGGACACAAATTCACTGATTGGATATTTTTTACTCTGGATGCAAAGATATAACAGATTCTCTACATTTAAAACAATATTTAAATTAAAAGAATATTCTTAAACTTCAGTCTAATACATGCTTATATTAAGTACTGACAAGCTACACCACAATTCTTCACTCCACAGAGTACCTATATATATATATATTTTTTAATCTTATCTTTGTAGATTCCATCTGTGATTCTCAAAGTAAGCCCAATAGTTCATAAAGAAGTGTGTCCCTCTTAGTTTAATTTCCACAAAATACCAAGGTAAATATTCTCCATTCGCAAATATACCCATATTCAGGGAGAACCTGAAATATTTGTCCTGAAGAGTCAAACATACTTCAATTCACAGTGAAGGAACAGGCAGGATACAATTTCTTCTACTACCACCCCCAAACCTTTAAAGTTTAAAATGAAAAGGATACAGCACCATATGCATGGGCAAAGGCAAAAAAAACCAAGAAATGATCTTGTGAAAGACTCCTAAACAAACCCACTGAAACACAATACAGCATCACCACAATAGCCTAATGTTGGGGTACACAGAAGACACTTTAATAACCAGTTTTTCAAAACTGTCCAAGAACCAACAAATACAAATACACATCAGACAGGGAATTAAAGAAAGATTATACACCTTTAATAGCAAACCTCAACTACAGTATTCAAAAAGAATCATTTACAGTAGAAGGATTCTCTAGCTAAGTGAGATTACTACTTTAAGCAGAGCCTTTATAAAACTTTAACAGTGTGGGGTGGAAATTATCCTCAAATGTATCATAGCACCCCCTTCAGTTTTTGCAACCAGTGTTTTACAAAGTGTGTTCACAGCTTCATTCACCCCTGCATTTGCACCAACATGAAGATTCCTGGGCCCCACCTCCCATTTCTGATTCCATAGGTCTGGAGTGAGGTCCAGGAATCCACACACTTCTACTTACTCATGCTTGAAAACTACTGTCCGAAGGGAATAAAAACAGAAAGATACAGGATGCTCCTGGTGATACGGGCCCTTCATTGTGAACCTCGCCTGCTGGACTGTGCTGTAACAGGATGAGCTCGGAGCTTAGTGAAGTCTTCAAGCCACCCACCTTCACGTTATGGAGACACACAGGCTCAGAAGGTGAGTTCCTGCAGCCCTTCTGGGTTTCTACCTCATTCCTCATCACTAGCCGCCCCTTCTCCCTAACCTGTGTGCTATCTTTTAGAAGTTACTCTTGTCTCATTTCAAAACAGTCTTAGGAGACCACAACCCTGCGTACATGAACGGCTCTAAGTGCAGGGGAAGAGGCGAGATTCAGGGTACAACACGCACCGCAGGCCACAGGCTTTGTGATGCCTAGTGGGGCTGCTCAGACACCTCTTCGGGCAAATTCCCTACTCCTATGCCCTGCTCCACAGTGTACAGTCCCTATCAGACATTCACACACGTTTGCTGCATGATGAACGAACAGGTGAGAGGTAATCACATCACGGCTTATCACGCATAGTCTCTGATTCAGAAAAACCCGAATATCGTCGCTACTTACACTAACAAACTGAATGTCATCTTCATTTTCCTCGGGTGTTGACTCGGACGCCTCATGCCCAGCTGGAGGGACACATTCTATTATCTATAAAAATAAGCCAAAACACGGTTATCTAGACAACCCCGCACTTACAGAAGATTCTTCCAAAGGGAACCGAAAAACGAAAGCTCTCTAGGAGACCTAAAGGAGCCCCAGCCTCCGCGAGCCCGAGCTCGCGTCCGTGGACCGCAAGGGCCCCTCCGCATCCCTTCTCCCCGAGGAGCAGGGAGCACGCTCCCCCAAGAGGCAGTCGGCCTCGGAACCCACGCCGCGCCCGCGCCGAGCAGTGGTTCCCGAGCCGGGCCGGGCGGCCATTGTTGCTGAGGGGCCCTCGTCCCCCAGGCCCCCAGGCCCGGCCCAGCAGCCCCCGGACCCCGCACCACGCCATGCCCAGCCCGCTACTCACCTCCGACCCTGGGTCTCCCATCTCCCCGACGGCCCGCCTGCCGGCACCCGCGCTGCCGCCGTCCCCGCCGCCGCTTCACCTCCCCGCCGGCCCCGCCGGCCGGCCAGCCAGCCACGCGCCGCCGTGACCCGCCCCCGCGTGCGCGCCGAGCCGAGGACGCCGCCGAGCCGCCGACACCACGGGCGGAAAGGGCTCCAAAATCGCTTCCCGGGGAGGAGCGGCCCGCTAGGCCCGCGGTGCCTGGCCTCCCTGGCGCAGTCCCGGCCTCCCTCCTCCGCCGCGCCGGCCGCTGGGAACTATAGTTCCAAAGGCACCGAGACCACCCTAACACTTAGTGGAAAAGAACGGAAGAGGACCCCGAGGCAAGGCGCATGCGCTCCTCCAGGCTGACGTCACTGCCGCTCGCCAGGCGGTGGGCTGGCTGGGCTCTGTTTTACAGTAAAGGGCGGGGACGAGGATGGGGAGGAGGGCGTAGGCATGGGTTTCGTGTGGTTGTGGAAGTGACAGGCGGGTGATGGAGACTAATTTATCAGTTCTCCTTTTTTCCCCGAAGGATCGGAGATGTGGATGCTTAACTGAATTCTAAGATCACAGCAGAAATCTGAGGCAGCCTTACACTGCTCACCTGTTCTCCATCCTCAGTCTCCACTCAGAGCCTGTATTAATACACCTGAGGAGGAAAACTGAGGCCCTGAGCGCCCATCTCCAGGTTGACCTGAAGAAAGCTGGTGAGGCTAGAGAATCCTGGGCCCAGTAGGATAGGGAGCCGAGGCTCAGACAACTTTATCACTGGGCCTTAGGCCAGTGATGTTACAACGTACTTTTTAAAGAGGTTCTCAGATAGTATCTTAGTAAAATAGAATAGTTGACTGTTTTCCAGTGTTCACGCTCAAAAGCCCTGTAAAATAGTTCACTCATGTTCAAATATGTGTTCTAATTTTTTTCACTTAAATGCCTTACCAAAAAGCCCCATTTTTTTTTTTTACACATCCACAATTGTTAGTAAAGGTTTTGAAAAGACTTTAAGTTGGAAAATTCTTGTAAATCTTAGATGCCTTTTTTGCCTGTCTGCATACATGCCCAACATATGATTACCTATATTGGTAGTAATTATTGCTTAATAGTCCATACTTCCTTTCAGTTGCTTTTCTACTTCGCAAGTTTGAGAATTGTAGAGGCAAACTGAGAATGAGAGACCTGTCTGTTGTATTCCTTAAAAGCTGTATGTAAAGTAAATATTTTAAAAATTTTTAAATGTCTAGGCAAAACTTGTATTTAGGATTCTCCTAACGTGCTGGTGAGAGTTCAGTGGAACATTTACTTTAACCAGTTGCAGGTAGGAGTTAATGTGTAAAACTTGGAAAACAAGAGCCCAAATATGCTCATAACTCTTCATTCCTTGTGTGCTCCCAAAACAGGGGGCCAGGGTTCAATCCTGGCCAGGGAATTAGATTCTGTGTGCATGCCACAACTAAGAAGTCCCGCATGCCACAACGAAGACCTGATGCAGCCAAGGTAGATAGATAGATAGATAGATAGATAGATAGATAGATAGATAGACAGACACTGGTGTTAAGATTGAACCAGTACAATGATTCTCTGAGGAAGGTATAAAAAAATTTTCTAAAAGCATATTTTTTAAAAATGCAAGGTATATATAATATGATCAGAACCACATCAAACCACCAAGCAAACCATGCCTGAAATAGGAACCCGACTTAAGTACTAATAGTAATTTTCTCTGGGGAGCTGGACTATGTGTTAATAAGAAAATCTTTTGAAACCCATTAATATTTAAGTGACATGCCTGTAGTTCCCGTAAGGCCAGTTTTATTTAGCTTGGTGTAGCAGAGGAGAACAAACTATAGGCAAAGCTTGGGAGTTCCTTAGTCTTAGGAAATTAAGAAGAGATTGGGTGGGGTGCTTTTAAGGCCAGTCGGTGTGGTAGGGAACTGGTTAGAATTGGAAAAAGCAGAGTTCTTTGCTGATTGGTTCAGGGTTCAAAATGGAAACTTTTAGCCATGGGAAAATGTTTTTTATGTTTCACTGTGGATCCATTATGTTGCTTTATGAGTTAAGATCTTGAAGGGAACCCATCAATGGGTTTGGTAACCCCTCAAATTCAGTTCTCTTAGACTTTGTCAGACACATTATAATAATTTCCAAATCCACATGTTGATATTCTTCCTTCAACTCACTGAAACAAATAGGTACAGGCTTCAAGTTTAGTTTTGATTTCATCAGTTTTCTATTGACTTTCTAGCTGGTTTTGTTGAGTGATTATTTATAGAACCATCTGTTTGAACATTGGCTGCATCCAGGATTTAAGATTCCAAGTCCTGGTTCTTGACTAAGGGAATGATACCAAGAGGAAATTAAATGCATCAGTAAGTCTCAAACCCTCTTTAAGAATCATTGTTCAGGGAATTCCCTGACAGTCCAGTGGTTAGGACTCAGCACTTTCAACGCCGGGGCCCCGGGTTCAATCCCTGGTCAAAGAACTAAGATCCCACAAGCCACCTGGCCAAAACAAACAAAAAAGAATCATTGTCCAATATTCATAAATCTCAAAAAAGGGAAAGTATAGCTACCATGAGCCTGTCATTTATTTAAGGAGCATTCAACTTGGGGAAAGGAGTTAATGTATACACAGCACCAAATATTATGCTTTAGAAAAGGAACAAATACTTCCAACGCATTTGTATTATTAAGAACCATATTTGGTTTGGAGTAAATGCTCTAAGACCTGGCAACTGGAATGGTCTCTTTAATAAGTTCTGATAAAGAAATAGATTTGTAGGCATTTATTCCAAAATAGAATATTCTTTAGGGAAGAAAAATGGCTCTTAATATACTTTGGAACCAGTCGTCAGTCATTTTCTGGGAGTTATGAGGGCAAAACAAAGAGCATTTAGGTCTGAAAGAGTACAAAAGACTATCCACTAGGTCTGTAGTGCAATTTCTTTGTTCCTCTCAGATCTGGAATTCTGTACAAGTGTTGCACACAAGGAAAAGAAGCGCAGGAAAAAAGGGGTGGTTCATATCTATGGTTGGGTCATATGTACAAGCCACTTTTCTCATCAGAGGAAGCTGTGATAATTACTTCTTTTGAAAAGGAATTCTCCCCTTCAAGCAATCATGTATTTGCCCTTATGAGTAAACTGGGAACAGTAGTTTGGGGTAACATTACTACATATTGTGAGTAGTATTTGCAAAACTTCCCACCCTCTTTCTAGAACTATTTGGAGGATCATCTTTCAGTATTTGCTTCATGGCAGTACTACCCCTCCATATAAGGCCACTGAACAAAACTTCTGATGGTTCAACTTGTAGTGGGTCACAAGGGTTTTGAAAACACCATGGACAACCAAAATATTAGAAATGGTTTGTATCTGATAAAGGAATTGGGCTGTGGCACAGTTTAACTGTAGGTATATTTGTAACAATCTTGCTGGCTGGTATTAAGATGTCATAAGTATTAAGATCTATTTAACCTCTTTTATGATAATCTACATGTTAGAATAGTTGTTAAAATCTATTTACTAAAGAGTGACTATGGAGGAATTTAAGGCAAGTATAACATTCTTTCTTCCCGCAAACTGAAGGGTGAAAAATCCTAAGCACGAGCAAAACTTCTCTGTATGATTTCACACTTACAGAAAAATTGCAATAGTATCTGTTTTATTGTGTTCTGTATTTCTATCTACATAGAGATATACACATACTTTTTTTTCCTGAATCACTGGAGAGTAGGTTGCATATATCATGCCTCCTTATCCCTTAATAGTTCATTGTGTACTTCTTAAGAATCAGGATTTTCTTTGACATATGTACTTGTTTTAGTCCTCTTGGGCTGCTTTACTAATTTAGCATAGAGTGGGTGGCTTAAACAATTTATTTCTCACAGCCTGGAGGCTGGGAAGTCCCTGATCAAGGTGCCAGCACAATCAGTTCTTGGTTAGGGCCCTCTTCCTGGTTTGCAGACAGTCTTCTTTTACTTTCACAGGGTGGAAAGCAGAGAGAGAAGCAAGCTCTCGTGTCTTTCTTGTAAGGACACTAATCCCATTGTGAGGGCTCCATCCTCATGACCTCATTATCTCCCCCAAACTCCATCTCCAAATACCATCCTAATGGGATGAATTTTGAGGGGACATAAACATGTAGGCCATGACAGTATTATCATCAAAATTTGGAAATTTAACATGGAATGATCTTTTTTTTTCCTAATCTGCAGTCCTTTATCACATTTTATCAATTGTCCACTCCAGGATCACATAGTGCATTGAGTTATGTCTCTTTATTCTTCTTTAATTTGGAGCAGTTTTTCAACTGTCTTCCATGATATTGATGTTTTTGAATTCCCAAGGCCAAATATTTTATAAAATGTTCCCCAATTTTGGTTTGTCAGATGTTTCCTCATGATTTGATTCATGTTATGCATTACCAGACAAAATTATCTAAGTGATGTTGAAGTGTTTTAGGTGATCACAGCCAGAGACCCATGATGGCTATTTGACCCTCATTGAGGATATTAATTTTAATCACCTGGTCAAGGTATCATCCCGTATCACCAATATGTAATTTCCCCTTTATAAATAATAGGCCATCTGGGGGGATATACTTTTAGACCATTCAAACACTATGCCTCATGAAATGTATTGCCTATATATAGCATATTCTGATGATTTTTGCCTTTCCCAAACTTTACTATGATGTCCACAAAATAATATTCCAACTCTACTGTTCCCTCAACTTTTTTTTATGAAGAAAAATATTTTAATTTTTTAAAAACATTTTATTGTATAGTTGATTTACAATGTTGTGTTAGTTTCTGCTATACAGCAAAGTGAATCAGTTTTACATATACATATATCCACTCTTTTTTAGATTCTTTTCTCATATAGGTCATTACAGAGTATTGAGAAGAGTTCCCTGTGCTATACGTAGATCCTTATTATCTATTTTCTATATAGTAGTGTGTATATGTTAATCCCAAACTCCTAACTTATCCCCCCCCGCCCTGCTTTCCTCCCAGTAACCATTAGTTTTCTGTATCTGTTTTGACTCTTTGACTCTATTTGTTTTGTAAGTTCATTTGTACCATTTTTTTAGATTCCACATATATTTGTCCTTCTCTTTCTGACTTCTGTCCTTTTCTTACTTCACTTAGTATGAAGTAAGGTCATCTCTAGGTCCATCCATGTTGCTGCAAACGGCATTGTTTTTTTTTATGGAATATTACTCAGCCATAAAAAAAGAATGAAATAATGCACCTCTCAACTTTTTTCAGCTGGCGTTCTTCTGTAAGAGTCTTGCCTTCTCTTTTAAAATAATGTTTTATAAATTTATTTTTGGCTGTGTTGGGTCTTCGTTGCTGTGCACAGGCTTCTCATTGTTGTGGCTTCTCGTTGCGGAGCATGGGCTCTAGGCGCGCAGGCTTCAGTAGTTGTGGCTTGCGGGCTCTAGAGCTCAGGCTCAGTAGTTGCGGTGCACAGGCTTAGATGCTCCACGTGGCATGTGGGATCTTCCTGGGCCAGGGCTCAAACTCGTGTCCCTTGCATTGGCAGATGGATTCTTAACCACTGTGCCACCAGGGAAGCCCTAAAATAATTTTTAATGTATGAATTCATTTCTAGCCTTTCATTGAATGATTTTTTGATGTTTGTACAGAGTGCAGATACAGTCACATCAAGAGCCTTCCTAGCATGTTACCTGGTAATCACTGTGGATATTAGGGGTTCAGAATATCAGAGGTCATTGATTCACAACTTCCTGTGCATCTACTTTTTCTACCTTGTGACCTATAACACTTGTTTTAGATATAGCTTGGCCATGCCATATATCTATGTTCTGATTATTATTTTTTTCTTTAGAGACAATTTTACATTCACATGCAGTTTTAAGAAGTAATAGAGTACTTGTGACATGACAATGTGAAGAGCTATGCTGATGTGGACAAATGATGTCACCTGTTGTTCCAGTAAACACATGTTGCTGGATTCAAGCAGTGCACGCTGAGAGGAATTCAAGGTGGAGAAACAAAGGGTACTGGCCCTAGATCGGTAAGATGTATATTAAAGGAATAATTTCAATGAGCCAAGATTCTTACATCTTCCCATACATAAAAAAGCACTGAAATCATTGAGATGTCTTTTTTTGTGTGTGATTAGCAGTTATCTTGTGATGTTTGCTACATTTTTTTTTTTCAGCAAAAACTCCTACATATCCTGGCTCTCCTCTCGCCTCTTTGGAACAGTTCCTCAGAGCTGTCTGAGCAGCTGTTTCCCCAGGCTACGGTCCTCAGTAAGGTCCCCAAATAAAACATGTAACTTGAAACTTTTAGGTTGTGTTTTATGTTTTTTCTGTCAATAATTTTGGCAACCACTGAAGAGACCCAGAGCAGACTTCTCTCTTTTGCCTAAACTCTATGAGGATCCAGAGCCTGGGTACCAGCAGAGGCCTCCTGTGCCCATCCGCCTCCTCTGAGGGTCCAGATGAATTTGAGTGAGTCTCTCCTGTGTCTCTGACCTCCCATTGTTGGCCGATGATCCTAAGTTTTGTTTGGTGATGTTAAACACCTCACTGGAGTAGCAGGTTTCCTTGAACTTAGGTACCTGGGTTATCCTCAGTTGAAAGACACTGGGAAGATTTATTATGTTCATACAGAATTTATACTTAAAAGTACTTGCTTAACTGGGAATTAAATGAAATCTTGCCCTAATAATGGCCAAAGCCAAAAATAAATGAATGAATTAATTAATTTTAAAAAAAGTAGGAATGGTTTTATTTATTTGTTTGTTTATTTATTTATCTCACTGCGTTGGGTCTTTGTCGCTCGTGCAGGCTTTCTCTAGTTGTGGCGAGCAGGGGCTACTCTTCGCTGTGGTGTGCGGGCTTCTCATTGTGGGGGCTTCTCTTGTTGCAGAGCACAGGCTCTAGGCACACGGGCTTCAGTAGTTGTGGCGCACGGGCTCAGCAGTTGCGGCTCACGGGCTCTAGAGTGCAGGCTCAGTAGTTGTGGCACACGGGCTTAGTTGCTCCGCCACATGTGGGATCTTTCCAGACCAGGGCTCAAACCTGTATCTCCTGCATTGGCAGGCGGATTCCTAACCACTGAGCCACAAGGGAAGTCTGGGAGTGGTTGTCATTAAACAACAACAACAACAACAAAAAACAGTCAACAGAAACTGCCTGTGAGAACAGATTTGTAAGAAAAAGCTGCCAAATCAGCCATTATGTACACATTCACAGAACTACAGGAAACATGATTAAGAAGTAAATAAAGGTATGACAATGTTACATCAAATAGAAAATATCAATAAAAGATAAAAATTATACAAAAAGATGGAACTTGTAAAGTACAACAAATGAAAATTTTTAAAAATCACTTCATAAACTGCACTTCACCAAAACTAAAAATTTTTGTGCTTCAAAGGACACCATCAAGAAAGTGACAAGATAACCCAAGAAATGGGAGAAAATATTTGCAAATCATTTATGCAATAAAAGACTTGTATCCAGAATGTAAAGCTATACAAAGATATATAAAGACGTACAATGATCAATAAGTACATGAAAATATGCTCAAATCATCAGTCATCAGGTAAGTGCAAATCAAAACCAGAATGAGATACTACTTCACACCCACTTGGATAACTAAAATTAAAAAGTCAGATAACAAGAGCTGACAAGGATGTGGAGAAACAGTAACCCTCATGGTACTGCTAGGGGAATGTAAAATTTTGCAGCCACTTTGGAAAGTAGTGTAGCAATTCCTCAAATGATTAAACATAAGAGTTAACATATGATCCAGCAATTCCCCTCTTAGATATATACCCAGGAGAAGTGAAAACATGTTCATACAAAAACACTTCCAAGAATGTTTATAGCAGCATTATTCATAATAGCTAATAGGTGAAAGCAACCCAAACATTCATCACTTGATGAATGAATAAATAAAATGTAGTATATGCACATGCAATGGGATATTATTCACCCACAAAAAGAATGAAGTGCCAATACATACTACAAGATGGATGAACCCTTAAAATGTTATGGTAAGTGAAAGACGGCAGTCACAAAATACCACCTCACTGCACTTCCCAGCCCATGATGCATGCCTGCTGGTGTGTGTGGCAACTGGGGGCTGAAACTCAGGCTTCAGTGGACAGACCCAGGGAGAGGACTCAGTTTGGCTGTGCGAAGACAGTCTGAAGGGCCTAGAGTGTGGTCTAGGCTGCAACTGGGTGTGTGTGCAGGACAGAGCCCAGGTCCATCATGCGAAGGGAGGGGCAGGCCCCACCATAGCAGTGTGTTCACAGGGGAATTCAGGCAATCAGCTCAGACTTCAGCCCTGTCTCCATGTGTGGGCAACCTTCCAGAGCTTGTGCATTCCCAGAGCTCGGAGGGGTGGAGCTCATGAAGAAGAGGGAACATTCCCAAAGTCATTCTATGTAACCACCATCACCTTGGTACCCAAACCAGACAAAGACACTACCAAAAAACAAAAAATTACAGGCCAGTATCTTTGACAAATATAGTTAGAAAAATCCTCAAAAAAAATTAGCAAACCGAATCCAACAACACATAAAAATGATCATATACCATGATCAGGTTGGATTCATTCCAGAATCCCAAGGATGGTTCAACATTATGCAAATCAATCAGCGTGATACACCAAATCAAAAAAAGAAACGACAAAAACCACACGATCATCTCAATAGATGAGAAAAAGTATTGATAAAATTCAACATCTGTTCACGATAAGAACTCTCACCAAAGTGGCTATATAGGGAACATACCTCAACATAATAAAAGCTACCTATGACAAACCAAGAGCCAACATAATACTCAACAGTGAAAAGCTGAAAACCTTCCTGCTAATATCTGGAACAAGACAAGGATACCCACTTTCACCACTTTTATTCAACAAAGAATTGGAAGTCCTGGCCACAGCAATCAGACAAGAAAAAGAGACAAAAGGTATCCAAATTGGAAGCAAAGAGGTAAAACTGCCAATATATGCAGATGACATGACACTCTCTATAGAAAACTATAAAGACTCCACACTAAAACCTATTAGAACTGATAAACAAATTCACCAAGGTATTACGATACAAGATTAACATACAAAAAGCTGTTGTACTTCTTTATACTAACAATGAAACAACAGAAAGAAAAAGTAAAAAAAAAAAAAAAAAACCCTTTTAAAAATCACATCAAAAAGAAATAAAACACCTAGGAATAAAACTGACCAAAGAGGTGAAAGACAGATGCTGAGAACAATGAAACACTGATAAAGGGAACTGAAGATGATTCAAAGAAATGGAAAGATAACTCATGAGCTTGGATTGGAAGAATTAATATTGTTAAAATGGCCATACTACTAACCAAAGCAACCCAGAGATTTAATGTGATCCCCATCAAATTACCCATGACATTTTTCACAGAACTAGAACAAATAATCCAAAAATTGATATGGAACCACAAAAGACCCAGAATTGCCAAACCAATCCTGAGGAGAGAGAACAAAGCTGGAGGCATAACCCTTCTAGACTTCAGACAATACTACAAAGCTAGAGCAATCAAGACAGCATGGTACAGGCACAAAAATAAACATAAGGATCAATGGAACCCAACAAAGAGCCCAGGAATCAACCCACACACCGATGGTCAATTAATCTTCAACAGAGGAGGCAAGAATATGCAATAGAGAAAAGACAGTGTCTTCATCAATCAGCACTGGGAAAGCTGGACAGCTGCATGTAAATCAATGAAGTTAGAACACTCCTTCACACATACACATAAAAAAGTTCAAAATAGTTTAAAGACTTGGGACTTCCCTGGTGGTCTGGTGGCTAAGACTCCGTGCTCTCAATGCAGGGGGCCTGGGTTCGATCCCTGCTCAGGGAACTAGATCCCATATGCTGCAACTGAGAGTTCACATGCCATAATTAAAGATCCCACATGCCACAACTAAATCCTGCATACTGCAACAAAGATCCCGCACGTGACAACAACGATCCTGCGTGCCGCAACTAAGACCCGACACAGCCAAATAAATACATAGATGTTAAAAAAATAGTTTATAAGCTTGGGGCGGAGTCAAGATGGTGGACTAGGAGGATGTGGAATTCACGTCTCTGCACAACTAGTGCACCTACCAGGCACTGGTGGGGGACCATGGACACCTAAGGGGACGGGAGGACACCTGAGGGAACGGGAAAACACCCAAGCAACTAGGCAGGATGTTGGGGGGAGGGAAGGGGGAGGAGAAGTAGAGGCGGGATGGGACCAGTGGCCCTGAGGAGCAGCTGGGGGAGGGGAGGGGTTCCCACGCCCAGAGGGGGAACAGGGGAGACCCTGGAGAGGGCAGAGAATCAGAAGGGAATGCGGCCAGCATCTACCCTGCCCACTTGGGCCCTGGGGAGCCTGCTGAGGTCCTGGGCCTGATCCTCTGCCCACCAAGACCTCCTCCAGCCACGTGGGTCCTGCGGGAGTGGGAGGGAGAAAGGGGGGAGGAAAAGTAAAGGCTGGCCGAATTGGACCAGCACCCATGAGGGGCAGCTGGGGGAGGGGAAGGGTACCATGCCTGGAGTGGCCCACCCACAATTAGGGATCAACGGGGACAGGGGAGACCCTCAGGAAAGCGGAGGATCGGAAGGGAGTGCAGCTAGAGTTTTCCCTGGCCACTTGGGCCCTGGGGAGCCTGTTGAAGTCCCGAGCCTAATCTGGGACCAATTACAAGTATTGAAATTGAATCTGTGATTTAAAAACTCCCAACAAACAACACTCCAGGACCTGATGGCTTCACAGGCGAATTCTACCAAACATTTAGAGAAGAGTTAACACCGATCCTTCTCAAACTCTTCCAAAAAATTGCAGAGGGAGAAACACTCCCAAACTCATTCTACAAGGCCACCATCACCATGATACCAAAACCAGATAAAGATATCACAAAAAAAGAAAATTACAGACCAATATCACTGATGAACATAGATGCAAAAATCCTCAAAAAATACTAGCAAACAGAATCCAGTCCAGGACCATAAACCATGATCAAGTGAGATTTATTCCAGGAATGCAAGAATTCTTCAATATATGCAAATCAATCAATGTGATACACCATATTAACAAATTAAAGAATAAAAACCATATGATCATCTCAATAGATGCAGAAAAAGCTTTTGACAAAATTCAACACCCATTTATGATGAAAACTCTCCAGAAAGTGGGCAAAGAGGGAACTGACTTCAACATAATAAAGGCCATATACAACAAACCCACAACAAACATCATCTCAATGGTGAAAAACTGCAAGTATTTCCTCTAAGATAAGGAACAAGACAAGGATTAAAGACCTAAATGTAAGACCAGACACTATAAAACTCTTAGAGAAAAACATAGGAAAAACACTCTTTGACATAAACCACAGCAAGATCTTTTTTGACCCACCTCCTACAGTAATGAAAATAAAACCAAAAATAAACAAATGGGACCTAATTAAACTTAAAATCTTTTGCACAGCAAAGGAAATCAAAAACAAGACGAAAACACAACCCTGAGAATGGGAGAAAATATTTGCAAATGAAGCAACGGACAAAGGATTAATCTCCAAAATATATAAACAGCTCATGTACCTCAATATTAAAAAAGCAAACAACCCAATCAAAAAATGGGCAGAACACCTAAATAGACATTTCACCAAAGAAGACATACAGATGGCAAAGAGGCACATGAAAAGATGCTCAACATCACTATTAGAGAAATGCAAATCAAAACTACAATGAGGTATCACCTCATACCAGTCAGAATGGCCATCATCAAAAAATCTACAAACAATAAATGCTGGAGAGGGTGTGAAGAAAAGAGAACCCTTTTGCACTGTTGGTGGGAATGTAAATTGATACAGCCACTGGGGAAAGCAGCATGGAGGTTCCTTAAAAAACGAAAAATAGAACAACCGTATGACCCAGCAATCCCTCTACTGGGCATATACCCTGAGAAAACCATAATTCAAAAAGAGACAGGTACCCCAATGTTCATTGCAGCACTATTTACAACAGCCAGGACATGGAAACAACCTAAATGTCCAACAATAGATGAATGGATAGAGATGATGTGGTACATATATATAATGGAATATTACTCAGAGACAAAAAGTAACGAAATTGGGTCATTTTTAGAGATGTGGATGGACCTAGAGTCTATCATACAGAATGAAGTAAGTCAAAAAGAAAAAAACAAATATCATATATTAACACATATATATATGTGGAATCTAGAAAAATGGTACAGGTGAACCTATCTTCAGGGTAGGAACAGAAGCGCAGAGGTTGAGAACGGACATGTGGACGCAGCGGGGGAAGGGGAGGGTGGGAAGAATTGGGAGATTAGGTTTGACATAAATACACTACCATGTGTAAAACAGATAGCTAGTGGGAACCTGCTGTATAGCACAGGGAGCTCAGCTCGGTGTCCTGTGATGACCTAGATGGGTGGGATGGGGCAGGGGGAGGGAGGTCAAAGATGGAGGGAATATATTTATACATATAGCTGATTCACTTGACTGTACACCAGAAACTAACAAAACACTGTAAAGCAATTATACTCCAATAAAAAAATTATTTGATAAAAAATAAATAAATGTTAATCCCATCCCCCCCAAAAAATAGTTTAAAGACATAAATACAAAACATGATACCATAAAAATCCTAGGTGAGAACCCAGGCAAAACATTGTCTGACATGAAATGCAGCAATGTTTTCTTAGGTCAATCTTCCAAGGCAGAAGAAATAAAAGCAAAAATAAACAAATGGCACCTAATGAAACTTATAAGCTTTTGCACAGCAAAGGAAACCATAAGCAAAACGAAAAGACAACCTATATACTGGGAGAAAATATTCACAAACAATGCAACTGACAAGGGCTTAATTTCCAAAATACACCAACAGCTCATACAATTCAATATCAAAAAGCCAAACAACCCAATCGAAAACTGAGAAGACCTAAATAGTCATTTCTCCAAAGAAGACATAAACGTGGCACACAGGCACATGAAAAGAAGCTCAACATCACTAATTATTAGAGAAACGCAAGTCAAAACTACAATGAGGTACCATCTCACACCAGTCGGGATGGCCATCATCATTTACAAATAATAAATGCTGGAGACTTCAAAAAAAAAAAAAAAGAACTCCAATAAATGCTGGAGAGGTGTGTGGAAAAAAGGGAACACTCCTACACTATTGGTGGGAATATAAATTGGTGCAGCCACTATGGAGAACAGCATGGAAGTTCCTTAAAAAACTAAAAGTAGAGTTAGCATATAATTCAGCATCCCACTCCTGGGCATATATCCAGGGAAAATTCTAATTTGGAAAGATACATGCACCCCTATGTTCAAAGCAGCACTATTCACAACAGCCAAGACGTGGAAGCAACCTAAACGTCCATCAACAGAGGAATGGATAAAGAAGATGTGGTATATATATACAATGGACTATTACTCAGTCATAAAAGAGAATGAGATAATGCCATCTGCAGAAACATGGATAGACCTAGAGATTATCATACTAAGTGAAGTAAGTCAGAGAAGGACAAATATATATCACTCATTTGTGGAATCTAAAAAAAAAAAAAAAAAAGATACAAATGAACTTACTTACAAAACAGAAACACATTCACTAACATAGAAAACAAACTTATGGTTACCAAAGGGGGAGGGGTGAAGGGATAAATTAGGAGTTTGTGATTAACAGATACACATACATTATATATATATAATAATATACATTATTATATAGTAATATATAAAATAAACAACAAGGTCCTACTGTATAGCACAGGGAGCTATATTCAATATCTTGTAATAACCTATAATGGAAAAAATCTAAAAAACTATATATATGTATAACTGAATCACTTTGCTGTATATCTGAAACTAACATGACATTATAGATCAACTATACTTCAATAAAACAAAACAACAGAAAAAAATGTTTAGAGCAACAACCTACAAAATATAAAAATATAAAAAATGTAGGATTTAAATTCATGTAGACCTATATGAAAAAAATGCAAATATTTACTAAAAAAAAGAAAAGCTATAATTTAAGCTGAACTTGTTCCTGAATTGGAAGAATCAGTTTTGCAGAGATATAACTTCTTTCTCAATTTGAAAACTGCTTAAGTGTAATTCCAATCAAAATGATCATAAAACTAATCTGGGGGCTTCCCTGGTGGCACAGTGGTTAAGAATCCCCCTGCCAATGCAGGGGACACGGGTTCGAGCCCTTGTCCGGGAAGATACCATGTGCCGTGGAGCGACTAAGCCCTTGCGCCAGAACTACTGAGCCTGCGTGCCACAACTACTGAAGCCCATGTGCCTAGAGCCCGTGCTCTGCAACAAGAGGAGCCACTGCAATGAGAAGCCCACACCACAACAAGAGTAGCCCCCACTCATCGCAACTAGACAAAGCCCGCACACAGCAACAAAGACCGAACGCAGACAAAAATAAATAAATTAAAAAACAAAAAAAACCCTCATCTGGACTAATAAATTATAAAAATAGTCAAAATATTCTTAAAAAACAAAGAATTTCGAGTTATAATTATCAGGTGTTATAATCTCTAGTAATTAAGACATTAAAATGGCAAATTAAAGCATGAATTTATTTCATTTCTCTCCCAATTTTTTTTCAAGATGAATATAAAAAAATAAATAAGTCCACAAAGACAGCAACAGAGGAGATTTTTCTTTTGTCTTCATCATCTAGGGAAGTAATCTGGGATTTTGAGAGGTCATTTTACATGTATAACTACCACTTACAGAATGATTACTCCATGCCAGGTGCTGTCTTAGGCATCTTAACACATGTAACTTCATTTGATCCATACAACCTTACAGTGTATTATCTGGTATTATGTGCATCAGCCATTTGAAAAAATTTTGTGAGAAATTAAATAGAGTAGTAACTGATTTCACAGGGCAGAGGAAGCAAACCAGTTTGCCCCAGAAAACCCAGGAGGGGCTCAGAACTGACCTGGTATAATGGATGATTGTAGATAAGGTTCCATATAACAAAGAGAGGTTGAAAGACTGCATACAGGAGCCATAAATCCCTCCTCCTACACACCTCCACACCTCTACTCACAAGACATTCTCTGCATTAAGTTAAAAGGAGACATCCAGGGCCCAGGACACCAGGTGCAGTTGTGGGCATGAGTGAGAGCTGAAAAGAGAATTCACTGAAAGTCTGTTTTGGGAACACTGTCACTTCCAGCCCCTTTTTGCTGTCACATGTGCAAAGTATTAACAGCTGGAAGAACCACAGGATCTTCTGGAGAGCAATGCAGCACCAAAGGACTCAGTCTCAAGACTGATATGTAGGATAACTGCCCAAACAGATGGCTTTCTACCCAGTGATTCAAGAGTGAAGTTCCCCATAACATTTAAATATGAAAGACATCCAAGGGTCAAATGGAAAGGCCCTGGAGAGAAAAAGTAAATCTAAGGTAACGAGAAAAAGAGATCTTGGTTCAGTGAAACAGATACTGCCCAGAAAATAATATTTAAAAATATTTTTTTTCTAGAGGGATAAATAAAGGGCATCCAGAAATAAACATAGTATTTTAATGAAAAAGAAATAATCAGGGAACAAGAAATAGGTCTTGGAAATTAGAGTTTTGACAGTTGAAATCAAAAATTCAATAGATGGCTGGAATTTACATAGGCAAGGAAATGTCCCAGAAAGAGAAAAAGCAGCCTGGGAGACTCACAAAAAATTGCAGAAAAAGATATAAGACAAAGAGATTCAGTTCATGGTAACTGGATTTCCAGGATAACTGGACTTCCAGAAAGAGATAAACTGAAGGGTGGGAGAACATTATAATTTGTATAAAAAGTAATAAAATAAATTTTCCCAGATCTGAGAGAACCATCATATACCCAGTACAATAAATTTTTTTTTTTTTTTTTTTTTTGCTGTACGCGGGCCTCTCACTGCTGTGGCCTCTCCCGTTGCGGAGCACAGGCTCCGGACGCACAGGCTCAGCGGCCATGGCTCACGGGCCCAGCCGCTCCGCGGCATATGGGATCCTCCCAGACCGGGGCACGAACCCGTATCCCCTGCATCGGCAGGCGGACTCTCAACCACTGCGCCACCAGGGAGGCCCCAGTACAATAAATTTTAAAAGCTAAACAACAGGCACGTGTTCTTCCAATTCCAGTATATCAGAGACAAAGATTACAAGAGCCCCAAGGAGTATGAGGACACAGGCTCTGAGTAAAAGAAGGAGAATCAGAGTTGCACTGGGCATCCAAATAGCAACAGTAGATGTAACTCTGGTATAAACGCTGGTAACCTTGCTACCTCTCTCCTCCTCCTCTGAGAAAGCAAACAAAACAATGAGGAAAAATAACAAATAAGTAACCAAATAAAGATTCTTTTCAAATGTCCCACTTTCTCAGCAAATAGGTGACAGAAAAATCTGCAAAACTCTAAAGAAACATGGACTTGCCTGGTGGCAACAGTGGTTAAGAATCCGCCTGCCAATGTAGGGGACACAGGTTCAAGTCCTGGTCTGGGAAGATCCCACATGCCACGGAGCAACTAAGCCCATGCACCACAACTACTAAGCCTGCGCTCTAGAGCCCATGAGACACAACTGCTGAGCCGCGTGCCTAGAGCCCATGCTCTGCAACAAGAGAAGCCACTGCAATAAGAAGGCCACGCACCGCAACAAAGAGTAGGCCCCCGCTCGCTGCAACTAGAGGAAGCCTGCGTGCAGCAACGAGGACCTAACACAGCCAAAAATAAATATAAATTAAATTAAATTAAATTAAATTAAAACTCTAAAGAAATGCAATTAAAATTAAACAGAAAATGCAAAGGAAATGTCAAGGGGCCTCATGAGTGGCAGATCTCAGAAAGTACCAGGCAAGTATACTTCCTGAAAGGCAGAAACTCCTCCAGAAATGCAAAATCTAGAATCTGTAAATCTAACAACTGAGGGGGGAGGTGAGCTGAGCTTCAGCAGAAGTCAGAGGCAGAGAGAACAGGCACAGAGAGTATCTGGAGGGCTCCCGGCAGCAGATCTCAGAAAGGTCCAGCAAAAACATACCCCCTGAGGTGCAGGGCTCATCTGGAAGGGCAGGGGCTCTGTCCTCTGTCTGCTGTGCTGGTGAAGGACCTGGGGATGCAGGGCCAGTGACAAGTCCTCTCCGACTGAGCCTGGGTCAGACGACAGAGGAAGCAGGGCTACACAAAACATTCCTTAGAAGAGTCACAGCAGCCAGAGTCAGTGGTCTCTGTGAAGCAAAGAGGGCCCCTCCTACCATCCACAAACCCAGATGCAAATAGCTGAGCTGGGAAAAACCAAGTCATTAAGAAACAAGTGTTCATGAAAGGCTATGGCACAGCATCGGTAAGTGATTTTATAAGAAAAAATGTGGGAAAGAGCTGCAAAATTGTCAAACGCAAGAAAGCCATTCACAGAAAAACACTGCCATAGAACAGATGAAAACACTGAGCGCACCTTCCAGCACAGGGGAGAACTCTCTGTGACACTGTCATCTCCACGGAGGACGCAGAACACAGGGCAGGAACTCAGATGTTAATAAATTTTTCTTTGGCACTTTTGTTGCACTAACTATAGGCTTAGGAAGTTCTTTTCCTTTGGAGAACATAAAAATATTCACCACTGTTTACTTTTCTGTTATGGCTTCACTTTTAGCTCTTTACTCCATCTTTAATTTTTTTCTGGAATTTGGTTTGAGGCAGGAATATACTTAAATTTTTTCAGTATACCTATTTTATTTGGGGATGGGGAAATGCGTATTTCCAAGAAACGATATTGCATGCTCATGGGCCTGCTAGAAATTCTCTGGTTTGATGCGTCACTTGTACTGAGGGTGGAATCTACTTGCAGCTTCTTCACGAGCTTGTGCTCCGATCAGCACAGCACAGCGATGTCATGGGTGTCTCCCAGCCTGTCACTGCACCTGTCCTTGTGCTCACTGCCAGGTAGGCTGCAGAGTCTCCAACAAGATCCAACGTTAAGACTTACAACTGAAGGTGCTTTTGTTTCAGGTACCTGTAAAACCTATAAAAAGCAAATTTAAAAAAACAGGGCAAATTTATGGCAGTTTTATAATACTTTTAATAGTTACATGTTATTTTTATATCTACTACATTTTTTTTGCTCAAAAATGCAAATTATTAATAAATATTATTCATGAGGAGAATTGGGAACTGTATAATTTATTCAGAAGAATTCCAGCATAGAAACTAAAGTATTTTAGATATATTTTATCTCAAGTGACATAAAAAAAAAGTATTACAGAAGTTTTAAAACACAAAGTAAAATGAACCCCCAGTACACCCATACATAACCATCATCTTTAAAAAGTTATCAACTATTCTTTCATTCTTCAAGTCACATTTATTGATTGCTTGTTAAGTTTCTGGAAAATGTCCAAGCCTCCCTTACCTCATTTAAAGCTAACAAACCCAACAAACGAGGTTGTGGCAGAATTAGTGTGAAGCTAACAGTTTACTTGCATTGGATACCTTCCAACAAAGGGGCCCTAGAAATATGTTCACATGGTTATGTTTTTGTAAAATTTGCAAAAATCACACATTTTAACCATTGAGACCGCTGTCTCTTTCCACTTCAACTGCTCCTTTGTGCCTTCTCCTGCTCCTCCACAAAGTGGCAGTGAGCACTTCTAAGATTTTATTAAGGGTTGACTGGGATATACTTTTGTATATCCACGTTTTGTAATCTCTTCCATGTGTAATTAATTACATTATTGCTGGCCATCTCAGTTTGGGATGTCTTCTAGAAATACTTTGAATGTGGTCAACTTAAAGAATATTTACGAGCACTCACTCCATAGAAAATTTAAAATGCACCAAAGTCTTACAGCTCAGATTTCAAAGAAACTCAATAGAAGTTTCCTCAAATTTGACATCAAAAAAAATTACACCGTATTACTAACAAACGGTTGAGAATTTGAAAGAAACCTCTGTAAACTGTCAAAAATAGAAAGCGAATTTCCATCAACTATGTTAAAAGATACTCAAAATGAGCTTCCTATTACTCCTATTACTATAGAAAAGTATATTACAAAGTTGTTAAATGAAAAGACAATATGTATGCTTTTCTTGGTCTAAATGGTATTTCAAATTGCATCTAACACTGTATTCATAGTTTTGTGGGGGTTTTCTTAAACAGAGCTTGCCAAATTCAATAAGCAATAAGGCCCACAAAACCTGGAACCATTTATGAGGTTATTATATTAGCCTTGTTGAAAGATCAGTTCTTCAAGGTCATATAGATATTAAAAGGCAGAACATGATTTAAAATCACAGTTTCAAAATACTGGATAGTAAATACAAAAAACGATATGGTTAAGTGTTGGTTATCTGTTCATGACAAACTCTGTGATTATGGCAATTCATTTAACCTCCTGAAACTTCAGTTTCACTGTGTACAAAAGAGATCCTACTAGATCATCTTTAAGTTGTCCCTTCAAAACTAGACCAATGGCAGCTACCTTGAACTCAGTACTGGGTGGAGGACATAGTCTATCACAGGGCATGGGGCATGGGTTGCTAGGCTCTTGGACACGTTAAAATTTGTAGAAATTTGGTGATTTTCTTGGTTTATATTGCTTTCCTAATAATGACTGTAGGAAAACAGCCTGCCCCCCCCCACCAAAAAGAATATATAGGGGTAAAGAAGTGTAATTACATTTAGGGTTCTGTTGAGTTAACCAGCCTAGAAGAGAAAAAAATACAGCCGTATACTACTGGGCAGTGCTGTATTTGACTAACTCATGAAGCATGTCTAGATGAGGGGTTTTTTCTTAATTCAATTTATTTTTGAGATAATTTAGATTCACATGCAGTTATAAGGATTTCAATACCCAGAGACACCATGTATCTTCTTCTCAGTGTTCCCTTGGTGAATCTTGCAAAACTATAGTACAATATCACAACCAGGATACTGAGTGACACAGTCAAGACACAGAATATTTCCATCACCACAGATCCCTACCACCGCCCTTTTATAGTCACACTCACTTCCCTGACATCCTCGCCACCTCCTTAACCTCAACTCCTTAATCTTAAGAATTTTGTCATTTCAAGAATGTTATGCAAATGGAATCATACGATACGATACGTAATCCTCTGAGATTGACTTCTGTCACTCAGGATAATTAAGTTGTTTTAAATGACAAAAGTCTGTTCCTCCTTACTGCTGAGTAGTACTCTATGCTCTGGAAGCACCACAGCACTCTTGTGCATGTGGATGTTTGGTGGTTTCAGCACCATTTGTTGAAAAGACTACCCTTTCTTCATTGAATTGCTTTTGCTCCTGTCAAAGGTCAGCTGATTGTATGTTTTATGGATCCATTTCTGGGTCCTGTGTTCTGTTCCATTATCTATTTGTCCACTCTGTCACTACCAAACTGTCATTTTTTGGTGAGTCATGAAGCTGGGTAGTCACTCCTCCAACTTTGCTTTTTTTCTTCAATACGGTGTTGGCTATTCTGGGTCTTTGCTTTGCCATATAAACTTTAGAATCAGTTTGTTGATATCCACAAAGTAACTTGCTAATATTCTCATCTGGATTACACTAAATCTACAAATCAAATTGGAAGAACTGATATCTTAACAATATTGAGTCTTGCTATCCATGAACCCAGAATATCTCTCTACTTACTTAGATCTTCTTGGATTTCTTTCTTCAGAATTTTAGTTGTCCTCATATATTTCTGTACACAGTTTTTCCTTACGTATATATTTCCCAACACATATATTCCCTTACACATATTTTGTTAGATTTATACCTAAATATTTCTTGTAGAAAACACACCGTTGGTTCTTACTTTTTTTAGTCTACTCGACAATCTCTTTTAATTAGCATATTTTGACCATTCACGTTTAAAGTGACAATTGGGGGAATTCACTGGTGGTCCAGTGGTTAGGACCCTGTACTCCCACTGCAGGGGGCCCAGGTTCAATCCCTGGTGGGGGAACTAGGATCCCACAAGCTGTGTGGTGTGGCCAAAAATAAAAATAAAAAAATAAAGTGACTATTGGTATAGACAGATTAACATATACTACATTTGTAACTTTTCTACGTGTTACCTTGTTCTTTTTTCTTTCTTCTTTTTTTGTTTTTTTGGTTTTTTAAAAAAATATTTAGTTCATTTATTTTTTTGGCTGCATTGGGTCTTCATTGCAGCATGCAGGCTTCTCTCTAGTTGAAGTGTGCAGGCTTTCTCTCTCTAGTTGTGGTGCGGGCTCCAAAGCACGTGGGCTCTGTAGTCTGCGGCTCATGGGCTCTCTCGTTGAGGCGGGCAAGCTCAGTAGTTGTGACATGTGGGCTTAGTTGCCCCACAGCACGAGGGATCTTAGTTCCCCAACCAGATATCAAAACCACGTCCCTGTCACTGGGAAGGCGGATTCTTTATCACTGGACCACCAGAAAGTCCCCTTTTTTTGTTTTTGCTTTTGTTTTCCAATCTTTTCTCCCTTCTCTGGTTTTAAATGAGCATTTTATATGATCCTATTTTATCTTCTTTCTTAGCATATCAATTATACTTAAAAAAATTTTTTTTTAATTTTAGTGGTTTCTCTAGTGTTTGCAACATATATTTACAACAAATCTAAGTCCACTTTCAAACAACACAATACTGCTTCATGCTTACCCTTATTTTTTACTTACTATATTTTCTTCCTTCCTGATGTTCCAAGATTCCACCTTTAATGGTTTGTTTACAGAACTTCCCTTAAATGTTCATTTTAGCATTGGTCTGTTGATGACAAATTTCCTTAGTTTTCCTTCATCTGAGAATGTTTTGATTTCTCATTCATTCCTGAAAGATATTTTCACCAGATAATCTATGTTGACAGTTCTGTCAGTATTTGAAAAATGTTGTGCCTCTTTCTGGCCTCTTCTGTCATTCAAATTATTTTTCTCTATATGTAAGGTGACTTTCTTCCTCAGTGCTGTCAAGACTTCTGTCTTTAGTCTTCCAAAGTCTGACTCTGATATATACTGGTGTGGATTTCTTAAATTCACTCAGCTTCTTGAATTGAGATTTGTCTTTGCTTAATGGGGGAAGTTTTAGGACAATATATCTTCAAATACTTTTCTAGCCCTGCCCTCCTCCTTTCCTTCTGGTTCTCTGATGACATGAATGTTAGCTTCTTTGTTACAGTCCCACAGGTACCTGTGGCTGGATTCTTGTTTTCCCCAGTCTATTTCCTCTCTTGTTCAGATTGTGTAATTTCTATTGTTTACCTTTAACTTCACTGATTCCTCTGTCCCATCCATTCCTCTCGAGTCAATCCACTAAGTTTTTTATTTTGGTTATTGTATTTTTCATTACTAAAATTTCCATTTGGTTCTCTATATCTTCTACTTCTTTGCTGAGACTTCCTCTTTTTTGTGCAGAGATATTCTATGTTTTCATTTGTTTCAAAAACATGTTTTAATTGCTTGTTGAAGCTTTACAATCTGTGTCAGGTAATTCTACCATCTATGGCAACTCAGTGTTGGTATCTATTGTCTTTTTCACTCAAGATATTCCTGGTCCTAGGAATGACATGTGACTTTTTATTGAAACAGACATAGACATATTGGTTATTATATTATGAGACTCTAGATCATAAACTTACTGCTTCAGTTGGTTTCCGCTGACACCACTTTAGGAGCAGAAAGAGGGATGTTGTTTGTTGCCTGGTTACTACCAGGTAGTAAAGAAGTCCAAGCTCCCTAGTTAGCTTCTGTTAAGACCTGAAGTTGGGGGAAGGGGCTCCTTAATGCTGAGCAAAGGTAAACGTCATGCCTCTCCATTAGGCCTCCTCTGACATCAACCCAGTGGGATAGGATTCAGGTCAGCGGTACTTCATTATAAGCTGGCAAAGATGGAAGCCCAGGCTCCCCACTTGGCCTTTGGTGGTTTAGGTGAAGCTGCAGTGTTCTCTGTGGTATTTGGCTGAAGCAGAGAGGTTATTGTGTAAAATAATATGTTTTCTGTCTTGCTAACCTGCCCCTCCCTGATCTTTTGAAGAGAAGACAGGCTTTTTGCAGGGCTTTCTTGTCTGCATCCATTGGCATTTCCAGGTTGCTAGCTTCTTCAGCTCCAAGCCTGGGATATGAGGCAAACAGAAAACTCAAGGAACTCACCATTCTATCATTCTGTGAGTTCTAACATTCATAGCTGGTCTGCCTTCTCTCCATCTTTTCAGTCTTCTTATGTTTATAAACAATGTTCAGGGTTTCTAGTACATAGCAGGAGGAATCCCAAAGTACATTCCCCATCCATTTACCCTCAACTTTTGATTTTATATCTACCTCCTTCTAGACAGACATTATTGGGTCTTGCTATTTATTCATTTTGGTTCATCTCTGCCTTATTAACTGGTGTGTTTAGACCATTATTATTATCTTTTTTAATAAATTTATTTTATTTATTTATTTTTGGCTGTGTTGGGTCTTCGTTGCCACGCGTGGGCCTTCTCTAGTTGTGGCGACCGGGGGCTACTCTTCGTTGTGGTGTGAGGGCTTTCCATTGCAGTGGCTTCTCGTGTTTTGGAGCACAGGCTCTAGGCACGTGGGCTCAGCAGCTGTGGCTCACAGGCTCTAGAACGCAAGCTCAGCAGTTGTGGCACACAGGCTTAGTTGCTCTGCGGCATGTGGGATCCTCCCAGACCAGGGCTCAAACCCGTGTCCCGTGCATTGGCAGGCAGATTCCTAACCACTGCACCACCAGGGAAGCCCAGACCATTATTATTTAATGTAATTATTGCTATGGCTATATTTAAACATAATTGTAAGTTTTGTTTGTACTCACTGTTTTGTTCTTCTGTACCTTTTCCTGCCTTTTAAAAAAATATTTAAACATTTTTTAAACTTCCATTTTATTTATATTTTTTAGTTATACAATCTTTTCTTTCTATGTAGTTAATACTGTGCCACTTCATGTAATATATAGAAACTTTGCAACCATATACTTCACTATACCTAACCCCTACTATTTTATGCTCTAGTTCAGCAGTCCCCAACCTTTCCGGCACCAGGAACCGGTTTTGTGGAAAACAATTTTTCCACGGCAGGGGGTGGGGGGGGTGTTGTGTGTGTGGGGGCGGGTGGTTCAAGCGGTAATGCAAGCGATGGGGAGTGGCAAATGAAGCTTTGCTCGCTCACCCGCCGCTCATGTCCTGCTCTGCGGCCCAGTTCCTAACAGGCTACGGACCAGTATCAGTCCATGGCCCAGGGGTTGGGGACCCCTGCTCTAATTGTCATGTGTCTAGTACAAATGACAAAATAATGTTACAATTTTTGCTTTCTTTTAAAGAAATTAACAAGAAAAAATGGTATTTTATATTTGCCTATTTAACCATTTCTCATGCTTTTTGGTCAAATCTGCACCACTTCTCAAAACTTGAGGATTACCAAAGTGCACCATTTTCCTCTAATGTGGATGAATATAAATTTTATATTACAACTGTTCCTCACCTTCCTCATTAACTCATGACAAGTAAAGAAATATCACTTGGCACCAACATGCTTGTAAATTAAAACACAAACTTAAGCAGTAAAACCAGGTAGCAGTACTGATTATAAGGTAAGTTGGTTATAAGATGTTTTTGTTTTTCACATTATCAACTACAATTTTTAAAAAATGCTAAATATAAAAATCTTGTTGAAAATTCTGTCCAAACCCTGAACATCTCTATAATATTAAAAAACCAGTAAATATTTTCAACTCATTTTTAAGAGTACCTCAATTTCTCTTCAAAGTAAACATGAAAGGTTATATAAGGCATAACTATATACCTGAAATTTAAAACAGAAGAGTATCTTATTTCCCTTAGAAGTTCACTGGGAAATAGGAATATTTGGAGATGTAAACGATTCATAAAAATGAACTGATATGTAGGAAATGTCCAATACTTTGCAAGCATTTACTGAGCTTCTACTATGTGCTAGACATTGCTAATAACCAGGGTTATAGACTCTTTTCAAGAAACTCACTACCTAGTAGGGGAAAAAGACAAAAAAAATGAACTCTTATTATAAGGAAACCAGAAAGGTTGAACTTTACTATCTTGAAGAAAGTGTGGAACTAGTGAAGGATTTTCAGCAGGGGAGAAAAATGGTAAACCTCACAGACTGGCTAAACTACCATCCACTCCCCTTGCCCCCCTTGCTTACCTTTATTACAGAAGCTAGGAAAGGTAAAAATTCACATTCCAAGCCTCTACTGCAATGAGGGATGGCCACATTGACACAGTTCTTGCCAGTGAAATGCAAATCTACTAGAAAAGGCTTCTGGCAAACCTTTTGATTTTTTGATACCCAGGGCTTGTTCCACCTCTTGCCTTCTTGCCTTAAATCCAGCATGTGTAAAACTGTGCCAGTCATGCTATAACCCTAAGGGAAAGGCCAAAAGCATCCCAGGTAACACAGCAATGATACCACTGAGCTACTCAAGCAAAGCCTGCAGCCATCTCCAGATTTCTTGTTATTCAAAATGATAAGTCCATTCAAGTGATTCAAGTTGGGTTTTCTGTTATGAGTCTGAATGTCTTCTTGACCAATAAAAGTTATAAGAATAAATGTGTATTTCAGAATGGCCATTTCTGAGTTACTGTGGAGGATGTATTAGGAAGGGACAAGAATGAAGGTAGTGAGAGTTGTGATGCAGTTATTATTGTACTCTAAGCAAGAGAAACAAGGGCAGTGATGATAATGAGGAAAATATAAATTCAGAGATATTTAAAAGGTGAGAGAGAAAAGGCAAGATAAAGAAAAGGTTTCAAATATCTTCTAAGTTTCGAGTTTGAGAAACTAGGTGGATAGTCATGCCATTCTCCAAAACACATATGGTGAGGCATAAGTTCAGCTTTGGACATATTCAGCTTGGATACCTATGGGACAACACGTGAAAATGATAAGGCAGCTGACTATGGATCTTGAAGTCAAGAGTGAGGTCTGGATTAGAGAAACCCAGATTTGAGAGTACCGTCAGATACAGAGTACTGTCCAGAAGAATTATAATGTACTTCTAATTACATATGTAATTCTAAAGTTAAAATAAATAGATAGATTTAATTTTAATATTTTATTTAACTCAGTTTTTCCAAAATATTATTTCAACATGTTATCAATATAAAGTTATTAATGGGGATGATTTACATACTAACTCTTTAAAATCTGATGTGTATTTTATACTTAAAGCTCATCTCAATTTATCTGAATGCCTTTTTCCTCACAAATACTTGATCTATACATAAATTTCATAAAACTTACAGTTGAAAAAAGTAGATTCACATACCCATACTGTTCCAAACACATTTAAGTTTGCCAGTACCTGAAAGAAAATTTTTCCTTTACTTTTTAAATCCACACCAGAAAAATCCTGCTCATCCATTTTAAAAAAATTGATTTGCCTTCAGAGCAAAAGCACATCAGTTTGAAAACTAAATTTGTCCAAGTTAAGTAAATTCAATAAATCTTGTGTCAGCTCAGTATTGCTAACACTGAACTCAGAGTTACTGGGTAAATTGAAAAGCAACTCTAAACTTATCAGTAAGTAACATTTTTCAAATTTTTCTTGTAGTTTTTGTAGTAAATTTACCTGTCAAAAACAGTTAAAATCTTATGCATACCAATTCATATTAGAAAAATGTGTAAAGTTATTCTTTTATTTTTTAAAGTTTCATTTTCAAAATAAATTCTAGAGGCTTCCCTAGTGGCGCAGTTGTTAAGAATCCATCTGCCAATGCAGGGAATACGGGTTGGAGCCCTGGTCCGGGAAGATCCCACGTGCTGCAGAGCAACAAAGCCCACATGCCTCGAGCCCGTGCTCCCCAATAAGAGAAGCCATTGCAATGAGAAGCCCGCGCACCGCAACGAAGAGTAGTTGCCGCTCACCGCAACTAGAGAAAGCCCGCGCACAGCAATGTAGATCCAATGTAGCCAAAGATAAATAAATAAATAAATAAATATTTAAAATTTTTTTCTTTAATAAATAAATAAATTCTAGACTTGTCTAGGTAGCACAAGTAGGCTTTTTCCCTTACTTGGAGCTTCAAATTTAGATCATTCATATTCTGTGTAATACTGAGCAGAAAACAAATGGCCCAATTTTCTCTTTGATTATTAAATAAATATTTGACTAGCATTTCTGTTGTTGCAAGAACATCTTGAACTGGTGTTAACAGTACAGTAAGTTTTGTAAAACTTTTCCACAATTCAACCAAGTGGCAGAGTACACAAATCACTAAATTCATTGTCTTTTAATTTGTTCAGCAATCCTGTAAGCTGATGTTGACTCATAGCACTTAACACCTAACAACTGTACCCATGACACTATCATAGAGACCATTTCGGAAAACTGAGCACAGGTACTCTCAAACTGTATCATACAGTGGAATGAAGAAATAGGGGAAACACCAAGCTCATTTAAAAATTCCAATGAAATCTGACTTTTGACCTAACCTAGCTGGAATGCCATTTATTGTGACAAGAAGTAATTTTTTCTCATCTAGATGAAACTCTTGATAATTTAAAGATTAAAATATAGCTATACAGGCCATGAATTGAAATTATTTCTTTGTAAATTTTTAAGTCCTATGAGACAAAATGCACTCCAAGTATTACTTGGACAGCACATTTTCTATTACATAACTCATCTAAAGCTAAAGAAAAGTACCTGTAATTTTTCAGATTTTGAATCAATTAATCTTTAATATTGTTAAAAATTCCTGTATTCTACAAGCAACATTTGGTGACTACTGAAGACTCTGTACTTTTTTATAAGACATTTTTAGGCTTTAACTCATAAATTTCTAACAATTTCTATAACTAAAATAATGAACTTTACTATCCATCTATCTAAAACTAGTTCTTTTTCATGCAAGAATCCAAGCTGTTTTATATCTGGCCAAACTTAACAAACTCAATCCTTTTAAAAATTGTTCAAAAAAATTCTGTTGGACATTTCATTGTGATTTCAGGCGACTAAATTTCAATTCTTTTTTGACTTCTGAAAGGTAACTTCATTCACTCATTCATTATGCATTTGCTGGAACTGTCTCAATATTGTTACTTTACTGTCTTATATTTTGTTAAATTATAGCTTGTTTTTCTCTGCCACAACAAACTGCAATCGTCATTCACTGTGAAATCTGCAACATACCTTCTTCCAGTCTTTCTGTTTACTGTCCCAGTTGTAGGACTAGCTTCTGCAGTTCTACTTGTTGCTTTTTCAGTATGCCTTCATTTTAAAATTTAAAGTTCGTTCATATTCATGTCTAAACTAGAAAAATAATAAGTAAAACAAGTATATCAATTACCAATTATGATTTACAGAAGTAATCACTGTAATTCCTGTTGTCAGCATAAAATATTCAGATAAATACACTACGTGACATTGATTCATAGGAAAAAATAATTTACACTGAATCCAACACCAACTCAATCAGTGATGTTTATATGTAATACCAGACATAGTACATGGAGTCTGACAAGCACATTCCAACAATCACACCTTAAGCAAGATAACAAAATGTATTTTTAAAAAAACAAATAAGTTGAGTTCAACAAAAATATTTCACACTGCTTTAGTTTTTATGTTTAATTAAAATTAATTTTAAAATCTACTTTCTTAGTCCTACTGAACTCATTTCAAATGCTTAATAGCCACATGTTGCTAGTGGTTACCATATTAGATAGTGCAGATATAGAAATGAGAAAGACAAAAGTCACAAGGCTTGTAGTTTTTATTCCATTTCTCTTTTATTTGATATAACTTCCAGGGCTTAGAAGTTATCTGGGTTATATTACTCTTTCATATCCTCACAAAAAAATAAAACAAAGCAAAAATGGAATTGTTGGATGTTCTGTATAGGATTCCCTGAAATATGTATTTGGCCCACTCTAGCAGACATGGACCAACCTCTAAAAACCCATTGCTCCTAAAAACAATCAACTTTATCTCTTTGGAGAATGCCTTTTAAACAGCAACGTGCTGAATAGAGTTTAACAACTGGCTTTTGAAATAAAAATGTATGTATATAAAAGATGTGCAGCATACAATTTACAAATGATAAAATCATATACATACTTTTTTCTCTTTGTCCACGCCATGCGGCTTGCAGGATCTTAGTTCCTTGACCAGGGATTGAACCCAGGCCACGGCAGTGAAAGCACCAAGACCTAACCAGGGAATTCCCACACAATACTCTTTACTGTACGTTCCATATAGCCAACTGATTCTCATAGGCTTTTGTTGACTTTTGCCGAACTCTTGTATCTGTAGCTAACCTGTGATTGCAATTTGACCAGGATTTTACAAAGGGAGTTGCATCCCAATCAGCTCTTTTCCCAACAAACTTATAGTCATTAAATCTGACATATGACCTACTGTTAAACTATTTCTCACCCTTGTACAAATTATGTTCATTAAATTGAAACCTCTTTCAGCTTCAGCACTATTGACGGCAATGGTGCTAACTATCTTTTTAGCTTTTTGTACGGTTGTAGGAATTGAAACATTGTTTGACTTTACATTATTATTTACAAATTCCCGAAAATCATTCAAATCAATTTCGAATTTTAAAATTTCACAAAAAATAATTTTTTTTCACCAGTTATCCATGGTGAAGTTATTTCTTCATAAGGCCATGTAGAAGGTTCTAGCAAATCAAAATAATTAAAAATACTTTCATCATGGTTCCTGTCAGATAAAAGACGTAAGTTCATGTGTTGAATTATATTTTCTAGTAACATGTTCCTAGGAAGGGCATTAAATTTATTATTTTTATTAAATGGAATATCTTTAAACTTATCTGACTTAATCAAACCTTCAATTTGAGATTCATGCTTTCCAGCACCAATTTTTAAATTTTCCAAGGCTTTTATGGTGTGTTTGATCAATTTTTGTGCTTTCTGAATGTTAGTTGAGCTTGACTGTAACACAGTTGAAAGTAGTGAAAATTCTTCAAGAATGTCAATCATTAAAGCAAGGTCTTGCAAGAAATTAATGTTAGCTAATCTCTTGGCCAAACCAGAATGAGAATGAGAAAAATGCATATATAATACAGGATATGCACGCCATACAGCAGTAGCAGCTTGAAAACTACATGCTGCCCATTTTGGTCCCAGTATCCAGCCAATTTTAACAATTTCAATTTCAAGATCTTTAGCTACATTTTCTAAAAGCTTGTTTTGATTTTTATTAGATTGATGATAATTAGAATAAATTTTATCGAGAAATATTTTTAAATGATTCACCTGTTTTATTTCAGATATTGAATCATCAAGGGACAAGTGCAATCGATGGTTTAAACAGTTCCAAATAATGATTTCAGGAAAATTTTCTAACAACTTTGTAGCTACTCCAGACTTTCTTCCCAGCACTGTATTAGCACCATCAGAACAAAATGCAATTAAATTTGCTTTCAAATATTCATTAGTGAAACCACAATCATTTAAAGTACTCAATAATGTATTGAAAATACACTCTGCTGTGGTTGACACCAGTTCTTTTAAAGCAACAAATAACATAATGGGTGCAAGAACCGACTGAACTGTGCACTGGAGATAAATCACGAGGGTCCTTTTCTTTGAAACTGTGGATGCCTCATCAACTACAACACAGATTTTGGCATTTTCTTCTATAATATTCTTAAATATTGTCATCTTCATTTCTTTTGCAATATGCTCTGCTATTCTTGTTGCACTGTATCGTGTATTTAAACAACTGACCTCTCCATTTTTCTCTTGTAATTCTATTGCCCCTTCAATATCAGATAAAGGTCTATTATGTTTTATTAAACTATAAACAGTATTGAAAACTTTCACAGTAGCATCAATATTTTTATTACTCTGTTTATGCACTAAATTAGAAACTGAGTCATTAATTGATTCCTTTAACAAATCCTGAATTTTACCATGGGCTTTAGAAACATCATGTTCCCTAATTTTTTTTCGCAGAGAAGCTTGTCTAGTAGTTTTATTACTGCCGTTAGGGGTTACTAAATATGCAATCCACTCCTTGGACACATGGACATGCTTTTCTGCTTTCAACCCCAAACGCCGAACCGTTGAGCAATCCTTACATCCTAATTTACCTTCTTTTATTTCAAGCCATTTGTACTGTTCTGTAAACATAAATGCTTGTTTTTCATTCCAACAATCTGGAAGCACAAGATTATCCATTTCTTCCTTTGGTGAACATGATGGCTTTTCTTCAATGATTGGTTGTTCAACATATTTGAAATTTGATTCCTTAGACTTAGACAATCCACAATAGTTTTTGTTCCTATTGTTACTTTCTGTGCCTATTTTCACTTTCTTCGTATTTAAAAAATGCAATAAATCACCCTGTCATTTGGAATTTTAGGGAACAAAATCTGAAAAATAATTTTACATATGTAAGTAAAAGTCATGATAACACTTTTAGAGTTAATGTAAAAACTTCTGTTAATGATTTCTTTATATAATTTTAGAAATAAATTTTTTAAACTAGAATACTTACCTTGATTTTCAGTTTATACCTATAACTTCAATATGACTTGCTATTTCTTGAAAAATGCACTATCAGTTTTTTAAATTCTATAGCCAATAATAATGTCACAAAATCTGACTGAACTTTTGATGATCACCCAATTCAACAGAAAAGTTGCTCACATGATTTACAAGTATGGTTCTGGTTCTACTGTGAAGAGTGGTTGATACTTTCATTTACATTATTAAGAATGTAAAAAAAGATGTATATCAGAACTCCACTCATTCATCAATGATAACATCAACATCTTTGTTGAATCAATGAAGAGTTTTCAAATACTGCAAGATTTCCTCAATTTTTTGTATAGCATAGAGTCTAGTAGTTAGAGACCTATGTTTTTAGGCTTAATCTATATTAACATTTCATCCATCACTTCCTTCAGTTTAGACAATGAACAAATAATAAATCACGACCTGCTCTGTACAATAGTTTGCCAATTACCTCGCTGTAAACACTTCCATCTTCCTTCAGGAGCACATTGTTATACCATATTTCTACCACACAGTACAACAGATGTAAATAACCTCAAGTGTGTAGACATTAGGGTATGAAGAGTTTTGAGCATCTATTACCTTAAACATGATAATCTATTTACTTTTAAATTTTTATATACTTAAATTTTTAAACTGATGTACAGTTGATTTACAATGTTATGTTAGTTTCTGGAGTACAGCAAAGTGATTCAGTTATATATATTCTTTTTTCACTTTCTTTTCCATTATAGGTTATTACAAAATACAGTAGGACCCTGTTGTCTATCCACTTTATATACAGTAGTTTGTATCTGCAAATTCCTAACTCCTAATTTATCCCTCCCCTATCTTTCCCCTTCGGTAACCATAAATTTGTTTTCTATGTCTGTGAGTCTGTTTCTGTTTTGTAAATAAGTTAATTTGTATCATACTTTAGATTCCATATATAAGTAGTATCATATGGTGTTTGTCTTTCTCCTTCTGACTTACTTCACTTAGTATGATAATCTCTAGGTCTATCCATGTTGCTGCAAATGGATTATTTCATTCTTTCTTATGGCTGAGTTATACTTGAATTTTTAATAATGGCTATGTTTAACAATCAGCTCAAATTTAACAAACAATTCTTGCAAGCCAGTTCAAGCCACCTCCAGCACATACTGCACTTAATGACACAACTGAAGGAACACAAATATAATATACTTACATCACTATGATAGGTACTACGCTCTTTATCATCACCACAGACCAGATCAATGTATTCAAGAACAGGTCTTGATGGTCCCTCCTAAAAAGGAAGTCAGCAAATTTACAAGTCATTAACAATCATTCAAACCAAATGTGCCTTTACAATCACTAGGGGTTTTTTTGGTTGGAATTAGCAAGAATTCCTGTGAAGAGGTGGCCTTACCAGTGGTGCAAAATAATCAGAAACAGAACCAGCAGAGGTAAAGATTCAGAGAACACCAATATGCAATGATGACAAAACCCAAAAAGAGCCTAAATCTATATAGAGGAAAAAAGCCATGTACTCCTTTAGAAACGGGAAGTAGACCAGGGATAATGTTAAAAAGACACAGATATCATGGTACAGTATTTTTTAACTGGGATGGTTATCAATAATCTTTTACACATCTAAGCTCAAAAGCATGGAGTTCTTTGATATCTCTGCTTCATCCTCCATATCCTTATGCAACCAAATATCAAATCTCTTCAATCTTTTCTTTACGTACATACTACCTTCAACATACACCAGGCCTTAAATACCCCAGTTGAAAACCCAGATTTTATTTTACAGGCAAAGGAATCAACTAGTAGTGTTGAGACGGGAACCACATTAAAGCTGTGCTTCAAGAAGATTAGGAGACAGGACTTCCCTAAGACTCCATGCTCCCAATGCAGGGGGCCCAGGTTCAATCCCTGGTCAGGGAACTAGATCCCACATGCCATAACTAAAGATCCCATGTGCCTCAACTAAAGATCCTGTGTGCCACAACTAAAAAAAGATCCTGCAGGCCACAACGAAGATCCCACATGTTGCAAAGAAGATCCCGCGTGCCGCAACTAAGAGCCAGCACAGCCAAATAAATAAATATTTTAAAAAATAAAAAATAAACTTGAACTGCTAATTATTAAAAAAAAAAAAAAGAAGAAAATTAGGAGAGTATGAAATGTGGGATGATCAGGTAAGAAGAAAACCAGGGCTTCCCTGGTGGCGCAGTGGTTGAGAGTCCACCTGCCGATGCAGGGGACGTGGGTTCGTGCCCTGGTCCAGGAAGATCCCACATGCCGCGGAGCGGCTGGGTCCGTGAGCCATGGCCACTGAGCCTACGCGTCCGGAGCCTGTGCTCCGCAACGGGAGAGGCCACAACAGTGAGAGGTCCGCGTACCACAAAATAAAAAAAAAAAAAAAAAAAAAGGAAGAAACCCAATGCAGACAAATGGTAATTTAATACTAAAGTAGAGTGAGGGCAAGGATAATAATGAGCAAGTGCCCTCTTCTGTATGTACACTGCACTTCAGGAAAATTTACATCAAAGATAAGAGCTCTTTCTGTACTCCCCAATTTTCATCATTCCTTTTTTTTAGCATATTGTGTTTAGTTTGGGGCTTATGTATATGGCAGCATACAAAGAGGATGCTGTGCCACAATGCAGACTGAGGCTGGAAAATAAGATTTATACGAAAAAACTAAGAAATCCAAACCAGAATACGTCAAGTAGTAACATACTTCTTTCCCCCCCCCCCCCCAGTATGCGGGCCTCTCACTGTTGTGGCCTCCCCCACCGCGGAGCACAGGCTCCGGACACGCAGGCTCAGCGGCCATGGCTCACGGGCCCAGCCACTCCGCAGCACGTGGGATCCTCCCAGACCGGGGCACGAACCCGTCTCCCCTGCATCGGCAGGCGGACGCCCAACCACTGCGCCACCAGGGAAGCCCAGTAACATACTTCTTGATAAAAAATATAAAAAGAACACAAAAATTGTTTTGTATCTGAGAACCCTCAAGCAGAGCATTGTACCCAGTAGCATTTCATCTTTTTTGGATGATACTATAAAAACATAGTAATAAACACATCCTGATGGAACCCAGCATAGGATGGGGTGAGAGGAAAGTAAATTCTGATCTGAATGTAGTTTAAAGTAGAATTAAATGATCATTTTTATGTGGCACCATTTAAATGCAACAGGAATATTTTTACTAGATTCTTCTCGTACTGCAATTCCACTCAGTGCATATAATTCATTTCTTATTGAGCTGTCAAATCTTCAATCCTCTAATTGTAAACAAGGCTATTTCTAAGAGGTTCTATCAAGCTGGATGTACACTACTCTGGATGCGAAGATACAAAAAAATTCTCTATATTTAAAATAAAATTTAAATTAAGATTTCTAAACCTCACCTGAACACAAGCTGATATATTAATATTAACTCAGTCAGAATTTACCACATGATTATGCATTTAATCCTGAGAGTATGACACAAAATTACACCTATTTATTTCTCCAACCTTAATTTTGTAGAATCCTACTGTGTTTCTCAAAATAAGGCACACAAATCATAAACACTTGTGTCACGCCTAGCTAGAGCTGCACAAAACACCATCAAGGTCATCATATCCTATTCATTGTCTTTATACCACGGTCAGGAAGAACCTAAATTATTTTTCCTAATGACCCCTGCAATCTTCTTTCCAAATGTTTTTCAGTACAAAAACAGACATCATGGCTCTTCAATTTCCACAGCTACATCGCTTACTCCTCACCACACTGGGAGGCAAAGTGAGCATACAATCCTTCTTGGTATCCCCAAATTTATAAAAGTTCCAAGTGTCAAGAAAAAAGTACCACATGCACTATTGTGGGGAAGAATGTCAAGGAAATGATCTTGATCTTTTAAAGAATTTCTATATAACCCTACTAGAACATAAAAACAATGTTACCACAACCTTTAGGGAGGGAATTTTGTTTGATTTAAAAACAAGTCATTTGCAAGAGGGAGGAGATATGGGGATACATGTGTATGTATAGCTGATTCACTTTGTAATAAAGCAGAAACTAACACACCATTGTAAAGCAATTATACTCCAATAAAGATGTCAAAAAAAACTGAAAAAAATTAATATAAAAATAAAAACAAGTCAATTACATGGTTGCCTTAAACCTACAGCAACTAAGAAACACACAAACATTAAACAGGCAAACCTTTAAAAAAGATTATACACCTTTAACAGCAAACCTCAACTAACTACAATATTCAAAAAGAGTCGTTCTCAGTAGAAATATTCTCTAGCTAACTAAGATACTACTTTAAGCAGAGCCTTTATAAAACTTTAACAGTGTGGGGTGGAAATTATCCTCAAGTGTATCATAGCACCCCCTTCAGTTTTTGCAACCAATGTTTTACAAAGTGTGTTCACGGCTTCATTCACCCCTGCATTTGCACCAGCATGAAGATTCCTGGGCCCCACCTCCCATTTCTGATTCCATAGGTCTGGAGTGAGGTCCAGGAATCCACACACTTCTACTTACTCATGCTTGAAAACTACTGTCCGAAGGGAATAAAAACAGAAAGATACAGGATGCTCCTGGTGATACGGGCCCTTCACTGTGAACCTCGCCTGCTGGACTGTGCTGTAACAGGATGAGCTCGGAGCTTAGTGAAGTCTTCAAGCCACCCACCTTCACGTTATGGAGACACACAGGCTCAGAAGGTGAGTTCCTGCAGCCCTTCTGGGTTTCTACCTCATTCCTCATCACTAGCCGCCCCTTCTCCCTAACCTGTGTGCTATCTTTTAGAAGTTACTCTTGTCTCATTTCAAAACAGTCTTAGAAGACCACAACCCTGCGTACATGAACGGCTCTAAGTGCAGGGGAAGAGGCGAGATTCAGGGTACAACACGCACCGCAGGCCACAGGCTTTGTGATGCCTAGTGGGGCTGCTCAGACACCTCTTCGGGCAAATTCCCTACTCCTATGCCCTGCTCCACAGTGTACAGTCCCTATCAGACATTCACACACGTTTGCTGCATGATGAACGAACAGGTGAGGGGTAATCACATCACGGCTTATCACGCATAGTCTCTGACTCGGAAAAACCCGAATATCGCCATTACTTACCCTAACGAACTGAATGTCATCTTCATCTTCCTCGGGTGTTGACTCGGACGCCTCAGGCCCAGCTGGAGGGACACATTCTATTATCTATAAAAATAAGCCAAAACACGGTTATCTAGACAACCCCGCACTTACAGAAGGAGATTTTTCCGAAGGGAACGAAAAAGGAAAGCTCTCGCGGAGACCTAACGGAGCCCCAGCCTCCGCGACCCCGAGCTCGCGCCCGTGGACCGCAGGGGCCCCTCCGCATCCCTTCTCCCAGGAGCAGGGAGCACGCTCCCCCAAGAGGCAGTCGGCCTCGGAACCCACGCCGCGCCCGCGCCGAGCATTGGTCCCCGAGCCGGGCGACCCTTGTTGCTGCGGGGCCCTCTCCCCCAGGCCCACTAGGTTCCCAGGCCCCAGACGCTAGGCCCCAAACTCTAGGCCTCCAGACCCCCAGGCCCCTAGTCCGCCAGGCCCCAGATCCCAAGCCCCCCAGGCCCAGGCCCCCAGACCCCCAGGCCTCCTAGGCCCCCCGGACCCCAGGTCCGGCCCAGCACCCCCCGGACTCTGCACAAGGCCGGGCCCAGCCCGCTACTCACCTCCGACCCTGGGTCTTCCATCTCTCTGCCGCCGCCGCCGCCGCCACTGAGGGCAGAAAGGGCTGCAAACCGCTTCCCGTGAGCAGCAGCCCAGTAGGCCCGTACGGCCTGGCTTCACTCCTAGAGTCCCGGACACACTCGCCCGCCGCGCGGGCTGCTGGGAACTGTAGTTCCGGCCGCGCAGAGATCGCTCCGCGCGCGGAGGGGCGCGGGAAGACTGAGCTACTGCGCATGCGCTCCTCGAGAAGCTTCTGCTGCTCAAGTGGAATCATTAGGTGACCTTTCTCTCCCAACTTCTCTCTCTGTTTTCTGTTTTAGAACAAAATTGTGGTTTAGATAATAGATCAATGGTGTTAAAATGCTTTCTAGTGAAATAGTGACCAACCGTTTTCTTTAAAAAACACGCAAACAGGGGCTTCCCTGGTGGCGCAGTGGTGGAGAGTCCGCCTGCCGATGCAGGGGACACGGGTTCGTGCCCCGGTCCGGGAAGATCCCACATACCACGGAGCGGCTGGGCCCGTGAGCCATGGCTGCTGAGCCTGCGCGTCCGGAGCCTGTGCTCCGCAATGGGAGAGGCCACAACAGTGAGAGGCCCGCGTACCAAAAAAAAAAAAAAAAAAACACGCAAACAATTGTGAATAGATAAAATGTGTGAAAACAGGTATTATCTGAGGACATGTAAAGCTTTTCCTCCTTTCCCCATCAGCCTAAGATCACCTGTTGTCCGACGAACCTGTATTCCCACAGAATCACCTTTATGATTCTGACCCTGGCCTGCAGTGAGCGAGGCCATACGGCGGAATAACCTCAGGAGACAAAGGAATGGAGTTATGAGATTTTAAGGAAGGGTTTAGGTAGGTGAAATGTCAGTGAAACTGTTCTGATAGGGTCAAAAGCAATTATAGGGCCGCGTGTAAAGAGTTCAACATTAGGTCTGGACTGCAAAGGTCTTGGTAACTTGGGAACTACAAATTAAGGTAGATACTAAATGATGTATCCAGAAACCCCTGTTCCAGGTGTGAGATGTGAGGCTGGTTCTCTATATCAAAGAGACCAGCCAAGAGAGGGGCATTTCATTCTTACTGATACATTTTCAAAGAACAAAGTGTCTCATAGTCTGATTTTAGAGAACAAAGTTTCTCATTGAGCAAATAAGAAAGCAGTAGTTATCAAAGTCACTTTGACTTTGTGCCGTATATCTTTGGTAGAGATATTGTCCCTTGTTAATGTTTAAGCTGACTTTGTGTGTGATATTTAAGCCCAGCAGACATTTAATTTCTCGTCGGAGGTCCGTTTTTGCCGGTCTAAATGAGCACATGACATTATGTTCATAGGTGGTATTAGATACAACTGTTATATTTTTTGCATTTTCACAAAGTGCACTTGTTCCAACTAAATTTGGGGCTTGTAAAAGAAAGTTGAGAACAGGAGGGACTGACCATGATGATCTCCCCAAAAGCCACAGGTAAATTAACCATTTCTAAATCCCATAAATGTCTAGGAGAGGTTTGCATTTAAAAGATTTTCCTAGTCTGCTGGTAAGAGTTCAATAGAAACGCACTGTGATAGGTTGCCGTTGGGAGTTTTTCAGTTAAGCTCTTGGTAAACAGCAGCAAGTATGTGCCTAGAGCCCAAATGTGCTCATGCCCTTAATTTCGGTAATTGTTGAGGGGACGGTCTTTTCCATTTAAGATATTCTAATAGGTATGTAGTGATATTGCATTGCGATATTTTTTTAAAATATGTATTTATTTATTTGGTTGCAGCAGGTCTTAGTTGCAGCAGGTGGGCTCCTTAGTTGCAGCTCCAGGGCTCCTTAGTTGTGGCATGCATGTGGGATCTAGTTCTCTGACCAAGGATCGAACCCAGGCCCCCTGCATTTGGAGCACAGAGTCTTATTCACTGCGCCGCCAGGGAAGTCCCCTGCATTGTGATCTTAATTTGCATTAACCTAATGACTAATAACGTAATAATGTTGAGCATCTTTTTATGTGTTCCTTTGCCATTGGTATGTCTTCACTGGTAGTGTCTGTTAAGACCCTCTGTCTGTTATTTAAATGAGTTATTTATTTTCTTATCGAATTTTGAAAATTGTTTATTTATTCTGGGTACAAGTCCTTAACAGATATGTGATTTGCAAATATTTTCTCCCACTCTGTGGCCTTTCTTTCCATTTTCTTAAAATTGTCTTTCAAAGGGAAGTTCTTACATTTGATGAAGTCTAATTTATCAATTTTTTTTTTTTGGTGGTGTATCTAAGCAAGATTACAAATATTCTTCTTTGTTTTCTTCTGAAATTTTTAGAATTAGGTTTTAATTTTAGGTCTGTGGTCCATTTAGAATTCATTTTTGTATATGGTGTGAGGTATGCATATGTATATACCATTGTTCCAGGACGAGCTGTTGAAAAGAATAGTTTTCATTTGAATTGCCTTTGCACCTTTGTCAAATACCAGTTGTCCATATTCATGTGGGTCTGTTTCTGAACTTTCAGTTATATTCTATTGATGAATTTATCTATCTTGACACCAGTACCACACCATCTTGATTACTGTAGTTTTTCAATAAGTCTTGAAATCAAATAGTTAGTCTTTCAGCTTTATCTTCTTGTCTGTCTAATTGTTGTAGATGTTTAACTTATCTCAGCAACGTTTTGTAGTTTTCACTGTCAGATGTTATCTTGTATCTTGTATTTTGTATCTTGTTATCTTATATATCTTGTCAGATTAATTGCTAAGTATTTCATATTTTTTGATGGTATTGTAATTGGTATGATTTCTCAGATTTCAATTTCTGATTGTTCATTGTTATTACAGAAATAAAACAGATTTTTCTCTAGCTTTATTGAAATATAATTGACAAATAAAAATTGTATACATTTAGGTGTGCCACATGATGTTTCGATATTATTATGCATTGTGAAAAGATTACCACAGTCAAACTAATTAAGATATCTGTCACCTCACATAGTTACCATTTTGTGTGTGTGTGTGGTGAGAACACTTAAGATCTACTCTCTTTGCAAATTTCAAGTATACAATACATTATTAACTATAGTCACCATGCTATCTGTTAGGTCTCCAGAACTTACTCATCGTATAACTGGAAGTTTGTACCCTTGGACCAACATCTCCTCATTTCCCCCAGCCCCACAGCCCTTGGTAGCCACCATTCTGCTCTATGTTTCAATGAGTTCATCTTTTTTAGATTCCACACATGAGATCATGTAATATTTATCCTTACGTGTTTGGCTTATTTCAGTTAGCATAATGTCCTCCAGGTTCATCCACATTGCTGTAAATGGTAGGATTTCCTTCTTTTCTAAGGTGGAAGAGTATTCCACTGTGCACGTGTACCATATTGTCTTTATCCAGTCATATGTCAACAGACATTTAGGTTGTTTCCATGTCTTGGTTATCATAATAATGGTGCAATGAACACTGGAGTGCATATATCTCTTTGAGATACAGATTTTATTTCCTTCGCATATATACCCAGAAGATATATGCTAGATCGTATGGTAGTTCTATTTTTAATTTTTTGAGGAATCTCCATTCTATTTTCCATAGTGACTGTACCAATTTACATTCCCACCAACAGTGCACAAGGGTTCCCTTTTCTCCACATACTTGCCAGCCCCTATTATTTCCTGTCTTTTTTATAATAGCCATCTTAACAGGGGTGAGTTGATATCTCACTGTGGTTTTGCTTTGCATTTCCCTGATGATTAATGACATTAATCACCTTTTCATGTAACAGTTGGCCATTTGTATGTCTTCTTTGGAAAAATAAGGTCAGGTCCTTTGCTCATTTTTAGATTATTTGGTTTTTTGCTATTGAGTTGTATGAGTTCCTTATATATTTGGATATTAATCTCTCTTTAAAGAGATTTGGTTTATGGTTTACAAATATTTTCTTCCATTCTGTAGGTTGCCTTTTTGTTTTGTTGATAGTTTCCTTTGCTGTGGCAGAAACTTTTTACTTTGATGCGATTCACTTGTTGATTTTTGCTTTTGTTGCCTGTGCTTTTGGTGTCATATCCAAAAATATCATTGCCAAGACCAATGTCAATGAGCTTTTCCCCTACATTTTCTTCTATTAGTTTTTCAGTTTCAGGATTTACATTTAAGTCTTTAATTTAGTTTGAATTAATTTTTGTGTATACAGTAAGATAAGGGTCCAATTTTATTTTTTTGCATGTGAATATCCAGTTTTCCCAGCACCATATATTGAAGAGACTATTCTTTCCCCATTGTGTGTTCTTGATGCCCATGTCAAAGATTAGTTGTTGATATATGGGTGGTTTTATTTCTAGGCTTTCAATACTGTTCTGTTGGTCTTTGTGTCTGTTTTTATGCCAGTACTATATTGTTTTGATTACTATAGCTTTGTAATATAACTTTAAATCAGGAATTGTGATGTCTTCAGCTTTTGTTCTTCTTTCTCAAGATTTCTTTGGCTATTCAGTGGCTTTTGTGGTTCCATAGGAATTTTAGGATTGTTTATTCTATTTCATGAAAATGCCATTGGGATTTTGATAGAGATTATAATTGAATCTGTAGATCATTTAAGGACACTTTAACAATATCATTCTTACAATCTATGAACAGACCAGTGGGGGTGTCCCATTTGTGGGGGTCTGCATGTGAGGTGTCCCAAGGGGCTGGTGGGCAGGCCTCCTGGTGGAGTCTGTCCGTCAGTAGGATCCTCAGCCCTTTGTTGAGTCTGAGTCCTGGTTGCTGTAATTCCCATCTCTCTTCCCTGCACCCAGCCTCTCCCCTATCTAGCCATTTCAAATACCTCGGGATTCTGGATAGGCAAGAAAGAAGTGGGCCTCTTAGGCAGCGTTCAGCATGGCTTGGGTGGACCAGCTCATTCACTACCTCTCACTTACCCCCATGGGAGAAATTATGGGCCAAGGGGGTTTCTCTTGGTACTAAGCTGTGCCACCTTGGGGGAGTGGTGATGTGGGTAAAGTGAAACTGTTCTTACCATCTTCAGTCCATCTGTTCTTGGATTTTTTTGTTCAGTGGTGTGCTGGAACCTCTCTGCTGGACCCCTGGGCTCCCACAAAGATAGTCTCATCCATGGGTGAAGATGATGGTAGAAAACTCCTATTCTGCCACCTTGCTGACCCGACAGCTGAAATACAATGATTTCTGTAAATTGATCTTGTATCTTGCAACTTTGCTGAACTCATTTTTTAGTTCTTTTTTTTTTTTACACTTTTTTTACTTTTTAGCTCTAATACTTTTTTGGAGATTCCCTTAGATCATCTGCATAGATAAACTTGTTGTCTATGAATAAAGACAGTTTTTCTGCTTCTTTTCCAATCTGAATACCTTTTACTTATTTATTTTTAAAGACTTTGCACATTCCACTGACTCTTTTTTTGGTTGCACCAAGCCTTAGTTCTGGCAGGCAGTCTCCTTAGTTGTGGCTCGCAGGCTCCTTCGTTGTGGCTCATGAGCTCCTTAATTGCGGCTCCTGGGCTCCTTAGTTGTGGCAGCATGTGGGATCTAGTTCCCTGACCAGGGATCAAACCCAGGCCCCCTGCATTGGGAGTGTGGAGTCATCCACTGCACCACCAAGGAAGTCCCCTGAATACCTTTTATTTCTCTCCTTGGTTTATTGAACTAGTTAGAAGCTCCAAAATAATCTTGACTATATGTGGTGAGAATGAACATTCTTGACTTGTTTCTGACTTTAGAGGGAAAGTATTCAGTCTTCCATCATGAAGAATAATGTTAGCTGTAGGTTTTAACTGCTTTGTTAATTTTCAGATTTGGGACTTACTGAGACACGTTGACTTTTTGACCCTGTATTTGACTATGACCAGGGAACAGGAGCACTGATATTTGTTATTGACCCCCAAGATGATTAGCCCTGGCCAGGCTCCACCTCACAGTGACCAGAGCCCACAGAATGAACATGGACATATACTTCCAGTGGATGGTCTATCAGGTGACCACAAAATTGAAACCCAGAGAGCAGACAATGATGTTGCAGATACTGAATTAGAAAAAATTCACCTCAGCTCTTATTTGACAAGCATATATGATCGTTCAACATATGAAGCTTTTTATTTTTATATTTTTAGGTTTTTAAAAATCTTTTTTAAAAGTCTACAAATAATAAATGCTGGAGACGGTGTGGAGAAAAGGGAACCCTCCTACACTGTTGGTGGGGATGTAAATGGGTGCAGCCACTATGGAGAACAGTATGGAGGTTCCTTAAAAAACTAAAAATACAGTTACCATAGGATCCAGCAATTCCACTCCTGGGCATATACCCAGACAAAATTCTAATTTGAAAAGATACAGGCACCCCTGTATTATGTAAAGAAGCCATCAGCCTAGAAAGTGACTTTCTCCCTGGATTTTATACATTAATAAGAAAAAAGCAAATGCTTTTTTTGTTTTCAATGGGATTTATTTATATTTAAGTAAAAGTAGCAAATGTTAACCTAAGTTACTTCCTTAAGAATATTTATTTTGTAGAACCACATTGTTATCAAGCAACATTTATGGAATGTTCCTGGGTCCACAGTACTGGACTTTTTCAACCATCATATTCACCCTCCTTTCCAAGTTTGAACATGGCCTTGTGCACTGAAGAAGCATGGCTTGACATTGTACAGTTGTCACGTGTGACAACCTGATATCAAACAAGAAGCCTGTTGATAAAGAATGTTTTATCTTTTATTCATTTACAAAATGGTATTTGTATATGTGTATGATTACTAAACCCATATGATTTTGTTTTCAATTATTTTCTCTTCTGATACTATGAAAACAAATCAGTTAAAACTAAGCAATGTAGCAGTTTGATGTTTTGTATTACACATGCATATTTAATATACTTTGGGCAATAAAAACTTAGAAGCATGTAAACAAACAAACATGAAAAAAGATTTTTTAAAAAGTTGATGCATTGTTTTAACAATCACGAAAACTTGGGTTTACTTCTTTTTCAGGAGCACAGTGGAATAGTTTAATATGCAAATAAGAAGGTCTTGCTGTTCTCATTTTTTCAGATTCTTATCTTATACAATTTTATGTAACAGAATAATCCTGTAATCTTATTGCCAAAACTCTATTACTTCATTAGATATGATTATCAGATTTTAGGCTGATTTTGCTGCTGTCATGTTTGTGAACATTGATTATTTCACTGTATACTTTTCCAAACATGTGCTTATACTAAAGATCCAAAAGCTAAAATGGAGAGTCATTGGTAATAATAAACATACAGGGATTGATTAGGACAATGATGAATCTTAGGGGTTAAAGTTTTTGTTGCTAGGATAAGAGCTCTGATTGTCCTGTTAGGTTAGCTGTACAAAGGACCACTTTGGGGCGGGAAAGTGCATATTTCCAAGAAACCATATTGCATGCTCACGGGCCTGCTAGAAATTCTCTGGTTTGATGCGTCACTGGTACTGAGGGTGAAATCTACATGCAGCTTCTTCACAAGCTTGTGCTCCATCAGGGCGGCCCAGCAATGTCACAGGTTTCTCCCAGCCTGTCACTGCACCTGTCCCTGTGCTCACTGCCCGGGAGGCTGCAGAGTCTCCAGCAAAATCCAATGTTAGATTTACTACTGAAGGTGCTTTTATTTCAGGTAACTATAATACCTATAAAAAGCAAGTAAAAAAAAAACAAAAACAGCAAATTTATGTTAGAGTTCTTATAGTATTTTTAACAGTTTTTAGGTTATAATAATATGTTATAATAACAGTATGAGTTATTTATCTTTGTGTCAACTACAAATTTTTGCTTAAAAATACAAAATTGTTAATAAGAACAGTTATTATTGAGGTGACTTAGGAATTATTTTATGATCTATTCAGAAGAATTCCAGCATAGCTAACAACTAAAATATTTAACATATATTTTTATCTCACAAGACTTTTAAAAAACTCAAACACACAAAGGAAAATTAATGATCCCCACATACCCATCTTAAAATATTATCAACAATTCTGTTTGTCACTCTTTGGTAACACTTATTTATTGTTTAAGTATCAGGAAATTTCCCAAATCTGCCTTGCTTCTGTCATATATATATCTTCTTTATCCATTCATCTATCAATGGACACTTGGGTTGCTTCCATATATTGGCTATTGTAAATAATGCTGCAATTAACATAAGGGGTGCATATATCCTTTCAAATTAGTGTTTTTGTTCTCTTTGGAAAAATATCCAGAAGTTGAATTGCTGGATTGTATGGTAGTTCTATTTTTAATTATTTGAGGACTCTCCTTAATGTTTTGCATAGTGGTTGCACAAATTTACATTCCTATTGACAGTGTACGATGGCTCCCTTTTCTCCACAATTTGTTATTTGTTGTCTTTTTGATAACAGCTATTCTGGTAGGTGTGAGGTGATTGCTCATTGTGGTTTTGATTTGCGTTTCCCTGATGATCATTGATGTTGAGCATCTTTTCATGCGCCTGTTGGCCATATGTATGTCTTCTTTGGAAAAATGTATGTTCAGGTCCTCTACCCATTTTTTTTAACATCTTTATTGGAGTATAATTGCTTTACAATGGTGTGTTAGTTTCTGCTTTATAACAAAGTGAATCAGCTATACATATACATATATCCCCATATCTCCTCCCTCTTGCATCTTCCTCCCACCCTCCCTATGCCATCCCCTCTAGGTGGTCACAAAACACCAAGCTGATCTCCCTGTGCTATGCAGCTGCTTCCCACTAGCTACCTGTTTTACATTTGGTAGTGTGTATATGTCCATGCCACTCTCTCACTTCATCCCAGCTTCCCCTTCCCCTTCCCGTGTTCTCAGGTCCATTCTCTACATCTGCATCTTTATTCCTGTCCTGCCCCTAGGTTCATCAGAACATTTTTTTTTTTAGATTCCATATATATGTGTTAGCATATGGTATTTGTTTTTCTCTTTCTGACTTACTTTACTCTGTATGACAGACTCTGGGTCCATCCACCTCACTACAAATAACTCAATTTCGTTTCTTTTCATGGCTGAGTAATATTCCATTGTATATATGTGCCACATCTTCTTTATCCATTCATCTGTCAGTGGACACAGGTTGCTTCCATGTCCTGGCTATTGTAAGTAGAGCTGCAATGAACATTGTGGTACATGACTCTTTTTGAATTATGGTTTTCTCAGGGTATAGGCCCAGTAGCTAGATTGCTGGGTCATATGGTAGCTCTATTTTTAGTTTTTTAAGGAACCTCCATACTGTTCCCCATAGTGGCTGTATCAATTTACATTCCCACCAACAGTGGAAGAGGGTTCCCTTTTCCGCACACCCTCTCCAGCATTTATTGTTTGTAGATTTTTTGATGATGGCCATTCTGACTGGTGTGAGGTGATACCTCATCATAGTTTTGATTTGCATTTCTCTAATGATTAGTGATGTTGAGCATTCTTTCATTTGTTTGTTGGCAATCTGTATGTCTTCTTTTGAGAAATGTCTGTTTAGGTCTTCTGCCCATTTTTAGATTGGGTTGTTTGTTTTTTTGACATTGAGCTGCATGAGCTGCTCATAAATTTTAGAGATTAATCCTTTGTCAGTTGCTTCATTTGCAAATATTTTCTCCCATTCTGAGGGTTGTCTTTTCGTCTTGTTTATGGTTTCCTTTGCTGTGCAAAAGCTTTTAAGTTTCACTAGGTCCCATTTATTTAGTTTTGGTTTTTATTTCCATTTCTCTAGGAGGTGGGTCAAAAAGGATCTTGCTGTGATGTATGTCATAGAGTGTTCTGCCTATGTTTTCCTCTAAGAGTTTGATAGTGTCTGGCCTTACATTTAGGTCTTTAATCCATTTTGAGTTTATTTTTGTGTATGGTGTTAGGGAGTGTTCTAATTTCATTTTTTTACATGTAACTGTCCAGTTTTCCCAGCACCACTTATTGAACAGGCTGTCTTTTCTCCATTGTATATTCTTGCCTCCTTTATCAAAAATAAGGTGACCGTATGTGCGTGGGCTGATCTCTGGGCTTGCTATCCTGTTCCATTGATCTATATTTCTGTTTTTGTGCCAGTACCATTACTGTCTTGACTACTGTAGCTTTGCAGTATAGTCTGAAGTCCAGGAGCCTGATTCCTCCAGCTCCGTTTTTCTTTTTCAAGATTGCTTTGGCTGTTCGGGGTCTTTTGTGTTTCCATACAAATTGTGCAATTTTTTGTTCTAGTTCTGTGAAAAATGCCATTGGTAGTTTGATAGGGATTGCACTGAATCTGTAGGTTGCTTTGGGTAGTATGGTCATTTTCACAGTTTTGATTCTTCCAATACAAGAACATGGTATATCTTTCCATCTGTTTGTATCATCTTTAATTTCTTTCATCAGTGTCTTATAGTTTTCTGCATATAGGTCTTTTGTCTCCTTAGGTAGGTTTATTCCTTGGTATTTTATTCTTTTTGTTGCAGTGGTAAATGGGAGTGTTTCCTTGATTTCTCTTTCAGATTTTTCATCATTAATTTATAGGAATGGAAGAGATTTCTGTGCATTAATTTTGTATCTGGCTACTTTACCAAATTCATTGATTAGCTCTAGTAGTTTTCTGGTAGCATCTTTAGGATTCTTTATGTATAGTATCATGCTCTACCCAGTTTTTAATTTGTTGTGTGCTTTTTTACTGTTTGATTGTATGAGTTCTCTGTATATTTTGGATATTAACTCCTTATTGAGTATGTCATTTACAAATATTCTTCTCCCATTCATTAGGCTGCCTTTTTGTTGGTAGTTTCCTTCATTCTTCCTTTTTTTTCTTTTTCTGTTCTTTTCTTTGCTCTTCTTTTGCCTCTCTTCCCATGTGATTTGCTCACTCTCTTTAGAGTTACATTTGGATTCCTTTCTCTTTTTTGTGTGTGTATCTATTATAGATTTTTGCTTTTAGTTACCATGAGGTTTATATATTTTATATATACATGTGATTATTTTAAGTTGATAGTCTCTGAAGTTCAAACACATTCTAACAACCCTGCATTTTTACTTCCTCCCCAGCATGTGTCATGTTTCTGACATCATATTTACATCTTTTTGTTTTGTGTACCCCTTAACTACTTATTGTGGATATAGATGATTTTGTCCTTTAACTTTCCTACTAGCTTTGTAAATGGTGGATATACTACCTTTACTGTATGTTTGCCCTTACCAGTGAGATTTTTTCCTTTTGTAATTTTATATTTCTAGTTGTGGTCTTACTTTTCCACTTAGAGAAGTCCCTTTAACATTTCTTGTAAATGTTAGTGCAGTTTAGTGGCGCTAAACTCTTTTAGATTTTGCTTGTCTGGGAAACTCTTTATCTCTCCTTCAAATCTCAATGAAAGCCTTGCTGAGTGGAGTATTCTTGATTCAGGTTTCTCTTTTCATCACTTTGACTGTATCATGCCACTCCCTTTTGGCCTGCAAAGTTTCTGCTGAAAAGTTGGCTGACAGTGTTATGGAAGTTCCCTTGTGTACAACTAGTTGGTTTTCCCTAGCTGCTTTTAAGATTCTCTCCTCATCTGTAACTTTTGTCATTTCAGTTATAATGTGTCCTGGTGTGGACCTGTTTGGGGTCATCTTGTTTGGGACTTTCTATGCTACCTGGACATGGAAGTCTGTTTCCTTTCCTAGGTTAGGGAAATTTTCAGTTATTATTGCTTCAAAAAAGTTCTCTCCCTCTTTCTCTCTCTCTTCTGCTTCTGGGACCCCAACAATGTGAATGTTAGTATGTTTACTGTTGTCTAAGAAGTCTTTTAAACTGTCCTCATGTCTTTTTATTCCTTTTTTTTTTCTCTTCAGCTTGGGTGATTTCCACCTCTCTGTCTTTCAGTTTGCTGATCTGTTCCCTGAATCATCTAATCTACTGTTGATTCCTTCTAGTGTATTTTTCATTTAAGTTATTTTATTCTTCAGCTCTGTTTGGTTCTTCTTTATATTTTCTAAGTCTTTGTTAAACTTCTCACTGTGTTCATCCATTCTTCTCCCAAGTTTGTTGAGCATCTTTATGATGATTACCTTGAACTCTTTATCAGGTAGATTGCTTATCTCCACTTCACTGAGTTCTTCCTTGGGGGTTTTATCTTGTTTCTTCCTTTGTCACCTCATTTTGCCTAATTCTCTTTGTTATTTGTATGGTATGTAACCTAATGGTAGGTTGGTTACATTTGATGATCTTGGAGAAGTGGCCCTTTGTAGGAGTCTTTCTGTGGGGCCCAGCAGCACACTCCACTCTGGTCACCAGAACTATATGCTATAGGGATGCCCCCATGTGGGCTGAGTGGGCCCTCTGTTGTGTTGGGGCTGACTACTGTGGGTGCCGTGATACACAGGACTGGCCTCTGGTCCAGTTGACTGCCAATCCCTACCTGCTACAGAAGCTACCAGCTGTTGGTGGGTGGGGCCACATCCTGGCACAGCTGGCTGCATGGCCTGGGGAGTCCTGGGGATGGTGCTGGCCCACTCTTGGGTGAGGCAGGGTCCTGGCAATTCTGGCTGCAGGCCCAGGGTGTCCCAGGTCAGCTGGCTGCAAGGCCCAGTGGGTCCTGGGGCTTGTGCCAACCCACTGGTGTGTGGTGCAGGGACCTGGCACGCTGGCTGTGGGGCTTCGGGCTCCCAGTGCTGGTTCTGGCCTGCTAGTGGGTGGGGCCAAGTCCCTGTTCAGCCTGAGGGCGTCCCAGGACTAGGGGTGACTGGCTGGTGGGCAGGTAAGCCCCAGCGCTAATAGGCTAGAGGGAGGACTCCAAAATGGTGCTTACCAGTACCAGTATCCTCATGGTAGAATGAGCTCCCAAAAGTGGCTGCTGCCAGTGTCTATATCTCCAGGGGAGTTCCAGTTGCCTCCTGCCTATCCTGGAGGCTGTCCAAGGTCAGCAAGTGAGTCTGACCCAGGCTTCTTTCAGATTGTTGCCTCTGAGCTCGGACTCGGAGCATCCGCGATTCTGTACATGCCCTTCAAGAACGGAGTCTCTAAGTCCTACAGCCCTCTGGCTCTCCTGAACGCAAGCCCTGCCTTCAGAGCTAGATGTTCTGGGAGCTTACCTTCCTGGTGCAGGACGCTAGGGTTGGGAAGCTTGAAATGGGTCTTGGACCCCTCACTCCTTGGGAAGAACCTCTGCAATTGTGATTATCCTCCTCTTTGTGGGTCACCTACCCGGGGATGTGGGTCTTGACTGTACCACAACTCCGCCACTCTTACCCTTCTTGTTCTGGTTCCTTCATTATATCCTTAGTTGTAGAAGGTCTTTTCTGCTAGTCTTCAGGTTGTTCTCATAGACGGTTGCTCTGTAAACAGTTGTAGTTTTGGTGTGCCCCATAGGACGAGGTGACCTCAGGGTCTTCCTACCCTGCCATCTTGGTGACCAGGAAATCATTTAGATCAGGATTTCTCAACTTTGGCAGAAATGACATTTGAACTGGGTAATTATTTTGTTGTGGGGGCTGTCCTATATGTTGTAGGATGTATAGCAGCATTCCAGGCTCCTGTCCACTAGATGCCAGTAGTATCGCCCAGTTGTGACAACCCAAAATATCTGTGTTTTCAAACCCCCTCTTTCAGGGGCAGGGGACAAAATCCCTCCCACTTTGTTTGAGCACTGCTGTATTAGATCACCTTTAAGTTATGCATATGTAATATTATGGTAGAGATTATGTAAACTGTGGCAGCTTTGGACATTTCAGGAGAAGGCTGTTAGACCACTTAGTGGGATGTTATAGAGGTGATCTTCTAATATTCTGTAATTCTCATAAATAAAATTTTCTTTAGCTCTCGTAAGAAAACAAAAAAATGGAGAAAGTTCAGAAAGATTGGGAACATCAAGCTCTAGGCAGAGTGTGAGCTGCTAGCAAGTTGAGGGCAGTCACAGGAGTGAGAACAAATGATCACAAAGGAGGCAGGATGGGATTTAGCTCTTGCTTTCACAGAAATGAATCTTAGCAGGGAAATGGTTGTCCTTTCAAATGCAAGCAAGTGGCAACTTCAAGCTCAGTCCTGAGTGGAGGGCACAGTCTACCAGGGCCCCTGGTGGGGTTGCTGGGCTTCCTGGATGTATTGGAATTTGTAGAAATCTACATGGTTTCACAGTACCTATTGCCTTGCTTATAGTAATGGGAGGACAGTTGTTTTTCCAAAGAATACTTTTGAGGGCAGGGGGAGGAAGGGTATGGTTTGCCTGAATAAATGTGTTCACTTTAGACTCCTATTAGTTAAATGAGCAAGAAGAGAAAAGTATAGCAGCATTCCACCAGGTGGTGCTATATCTGACTCATTCACCAAGCACGGCTGAATTAGGTTTTCTGTGACCCTGTCTCTCCCAGTGTATTTTCTCAGTCCTTTTGAAATAATGTAGATTGAGCTATACTTCAAATGAAAGATATCTGCTGGTTGAAAAAAAATTTCCATTCTAGTGTAAATCTCTACTTCTGACTCAAAATATATGCATTTATATTCCAAGGATCTATCTTGACAACCAAGCTCAGGCGCAGAAGGTGCTAGCACATATTGTGTTCATAACAAAAGATTTCTCCCTTTTTTTTTTTTTTTGCGGTACGCGGGCCTCTCACTGCTGTGGCCTCTCCTGTTGCAGAGCACAGGCTCTGGACGCGCAGGCTCAGCAGCCATGGCTCACGGGCCCAGCCGCTCCACGGCATGTAGGATCTTCCCAGACCGGGGCACGAACCCTTGTCCCCTGCATCGGCAGGTGGACTCTCAACCACTGTGCCACCAGGGCAGGGAAGACCTCCCTTTTTCCAATTTTAATTAATGCTATCGCCAGGTGATTTGATAACACTGCGACTGGCCAGTACAAGCAAAACTGATATAAATATTTTTAACTTCAATTTCTTCAATACTTTGCTGACTGTTATCAGAGATGAGTTTCATGCCTACCCTCATCAGCCTGGGATATAAAAAAGGCAGAGGTTAGGATATTAAAATGCGTTGCAGAGCTCTGAAATACAATGTGCTCCAGAAGACAGCCCTGTGACCTGGAGGTCTGGTTACATGGCATTTAAACAGGGAACTTGGCCGTGATACACCAGGACAACTGGATAGCCTAACATCAAAACGAGAAGTTCTATATATTCAATATACTGTGATAAGCCATAATGGAAAAGAATATGAAAAAGAATTTTTATATATGTATAATTAAATCACTTTGCTGTATAGTAGAAATTAACACAACATTGTCAATCAACTATACTTCAATTAAAAAAACAAAACAAAACGAGAAGTTCTAAGGGCTCATTTAAGCAATTATCTCTTAACTGGGAAGTTGTGCAATTCACCATGTACTGACATTTTTAATCCCTTGGGGAGAAAAAGGATACAAATATGTTTATCTTTTATAAATCTTCAGGTCAGTCTACCAGTATGTATGAACCAAGAGAAAGAATTTCGCTGCAGCTGTTATAAGTAGGTTTTTGGTTATTTTGTTTTGTTCTTTTAAGGAAGAGAGACTATTATTGACCATCAGCAGAGGTAGCCTTAATTGAATAGTAACATACTAAGGGACCCTCCAGGAGGATGGGGCAGTAGTTAAAACAGTGGGTGGGGGGTGGGGTGCGTCCACATCCCATTTAAAACATGGTCAGAAGAAAAAGACAAGTGACATGGTCTCAGGCGAAGAGCAGGCAAAATGGAAATCAAAGATAGAAGTAAAGAAAATGGAAGGAAAACCTGCCCTCATGTGTTTATCATATATGTCTGTTTATCAATTAAAATATTAATAGCACAACAATGCATATTTGTCATATATTTTCCATCAAAATAATGGAGAGGAAGGGTGAGGACAGGTGGAATGGCCAGGACTTTGAGTTGCTAAAGCAAACACAAAGTTCCTCATCACAGGCTTGCCTAGGGCAGGGCCTGACCATAAAGTGTATTTCCTTTAGAACTCGCTGAAAACAAATATTTCTTCCTTTTAGTATTTTAATACAAACATATTGGTAAAAATCCTTATCAAACAAATACAAACTATAACAACTGACTTAAAGATTTAAAGACATTGAGAAGCAGGATGGGGATGGTAGAGTGCACTAATGTACCTCAGAGACCTCCTAAAGGTCTGTATCTCCCTTATTCTAGAGAAGCACTTCCTAAATTGCCACGTGTCCCTCCTTTGGCTGCTTTCTACCCTTACCCACAAGATAACATGTGTTGTGTGAAGAAAAAGAAAAGTTACATAGTGAAACACATTTGGAAAACACTATACACTATATGCCCTTCTTAGAGATTTCTGGTGCACTTGGGCATATTTAAAGGGCATCAAAATATTTGAGAGGCTCTAGGAAAGGAGAATCCGTGTAACTGACTCAGCATTTCCCAAGTTTAAATCCCCATCCCCGTCCCTACCTTCACCCCCAGGAATACTCATTAGCATCTCACAGGCCTCTAGTCTCCTCTAGTAGAGTGTTTGGGAAATGCTATTCCATAGATACAAGTATTGTGTCTTCTTGCTACATTGAAAGGATTGTGAAGATTTACAAGACTTACCGAAAGGATCTACTTAATATCCTGAGAGTTCAGATTTTTGCTCAAATTTGGCTTCTTGGTACAATTGTTTAGCTTTTGCCCTATCATTCTCCTAATTGAAACATCATCTGTGTTGGGAAATAATTGTTTTGTGATTCCTGTAAAAACAACAACAAAACACAGAAAACCACTTTGTCAGAAGGATGTAGACTCACAGATGCAGAGAACAAACCAGTGGCTGCCAGTGGGGAGAGGGATGGGGGAGGGGCGATATTGGGTAGTGGGGGTAAGAGGTACAAACTACTATGTATAAAATAAGTTATAAGGATATATTGTACAACTGGCAATATAGCCAATATTTTATAAGTATAAATGGAACATAAACATTAAAAATTGTGAAATACTATATTGTACACCTGTAACTTATGTAATACTATACATCAACTATACTTGAATAAAAATAAATTAATTAATTTTAAAAAACCACTTTATCAGGCCTTTGCATCTTAAGGTATGAACTGAAATAAAACACCAAGCAATTCACATTATAATTTTGTCTCTATTTTGAAAAAGCAGCCCAACACCCATGAGATATTTAAATAGATGGATCTGTAGGCAGAGTTTTCAAAGCAAAGCAAGAGATAACAAAAGTCTATATCATAAACTGAGAGCATACATATACGTCTTCCTATGGTACCATTCAGCTTTAACCTTGCTGCTTGCTCTGAATGCTAAGTGCCCTTGATCCAAAATGCTGGGAATTTATTTTTACCCATTCCCAACATCAGTTGAAACAAGCAGATTCTGACTCTTTTCCAACTAAGAAATGATGCACTATTAAAATACAGAGAGCTGTGATTCAGTGAGTCCTTAAATTTGTTGGATATTTGCAAAAAAATTACTTGCTAACCTAAATTATCATATTTAAGGAGATTAACTTAAAAACCATAAGTAGGATGGTTAAATTAACCTCTGTTTTTTTCTGAATAAAAGATAAGGGATATTTCTAACCAAGATAAGAAAAAGAAAATAAGACATAAACTGTTACTAAAATTTTGTTGGAAAGGATTTTGAAAATTTACTTTTCTAAAGCTATGAATTTTATGAATCCAAACTTTTCAGTAATATAAAATTCATTTTTATTTTAATAACCATTTTTTTTTTTTTTTTGCGGTACGCGGGCCTCTCACTGCTGTGGCCTCTCCCATTGCGGAGCACAGGTTCCAGACGCACAGGCTCAGTGGCCATGGCTCACAGGCCCAGCCGCTCCGCGGCATGTGGGATCTTCCCGGACCGGGGCACGAACCCGTGTCCCCTGCATCGGCAGGCGGACTCTCAACCACTGCGCCACCAGGGAAGCCCTTAATAACCCTTTTTAATGTAAAGTTTTTCTACAAAATTCCCCATATATCATAAGAGGTTTAGGCTATCCTCAGATTTTTCTCTCATAGAAAAATAAACTTGAAGAAAAAAAAAGATAATGAAAGAACAACTTAAAGTTGAATGGTAAAATAATTTCAGATTCATGTGCCAATATAATACAAACACATTATCACCTATGATTTCTTGAACTTCATTCTGATTCATAGCTGGTTTCACTGCCTTGTCCCTTGAAGTAGAGGATTTTGCCCCCGTCAGGCTGTGTGTGGCCATGTATTCATTTGTGTAGAGCACTTGCATTAAATCATTAATAAACTTCTGAGGCTTGCTCTTGTTGCAACGGGCAATCTGCCATTTTTCAATCTTGAACTAAAAAATTAAAAATAATAATTGAAATAACTGAAAAAGGAAAGGAAGGGAATATCTGAAGAAATATATTACTCAATGAATACAGACCAGAAAACAAAACCAAGTCTTTAGGTGATGTATGATACTTTTAATATATATTGTACATTTCAGGGGTTAGGGTTAGATGTTAACTTTGAGATAATTCCCAACATTTATGAGGTATTTGTTCTAGAGTGTATACAAATTCTTGTGTAATCTGGATTTGGTGCTTTAAGGATTAATCCATACTTAACATTTCCTACTAAGTGTGGTAGCATAATAATGGCCCACTGACAATATTCACATCGTTATCCCTGTAACCTTTGAATATGTTACCTTATATGGGAAAATCAACTTTGTACGTGTCATTAAAGTACCTTGAGATGGGGAGAGTATGCTGAGTTATCCAGGTGGGTCCAGTCCAATCATGTGAGCCTTTTTTTTTTTTAACACTTAAAATTTGTGTACTTTATTGCAGGTACGAATATGTATATTTACATACACATATAACTTTATGTTTATAAATATATACACACAGTATCTGGTACGTAGTAAACACACCATAAATGTTAATAATAATGATGAAAATGGCTAACATTTATTGAGCACTCACATGAGCCCTTAACTGCAGAAGAGGGAAGCAGAAAGAAGACACAGAGGAAGGAGGAGAGAATAGAAGAGTGAGAGGGCTTTGCCTGCCCTGACTGGCTTTGAAGATGATGGAAGTGGACTATGAACCAGGGAAGGGGGCTGCCTCTAGAAGTGGGAATGGCCTTCAGTTTATAGTCGACAAGAAAACAGAAAACAGGGAACTCGGCTCTAGAACCATAAGAAACTGAGTTCTACAACAACCCCCATGGACAGGAAACAGATTCTTCTCCAGAGCCTCCAAAAAAGGAGAGTACCTGCCAACACCTTGATTTTACCGCATTTCTGACCTACAGAACTCTAAGGTGGTAAGTTTGTATTATTATAAATCACTAAGTTTGTGGGAATCTGTTACACAGCAAAGGAAACCGGTACACTAAGATTCAAATATTCTGAATGTTAGATAATGAGCATTTAATTATTGCTCTTGAAAGCATAATTTCCCAGGCCAATTCTAACAAAACTTGTATTTTTAGCTTCTATTTCTTGATTAAGAGAAGTCGGGAAAGTAGAAGAATTGTGTTCTGCCAGCATGTACAGCCTAAAATTCACCTTGTCTCAATGATACAGTTTTATAACCTTTAATGCATAGTTGTCCTTCTGTCACTGGTTTAAGAATTTCCTAGTTTAATAACTTCATCATTGTCCACCATTTGACTTTAATTTTCTGAACTGGATATTCATTTCACAAATATTAGATTTATTGCAAAAACACTGTTTTATGTAGTCAGAATATTATGATTGACCTAAAGTTACATAAAGTGATCTGATAAGGCAGTGATTATGTTGTACAGTAATTTTAATTTTGTATGTAACTGTATCCCAGAGAAAGATGGGATGGTCTTCCAGCTGACCTGTTTCTCATCCGCGTGATGCTCTTCCTCAGCTTTCAAGGAAATTGGTGAACTGGAATTAGAATTAGAATTACTACATGTGGAGGCAAATGAATCTGGTGAGGAGTTATTTGTTGCTCTCCAGAGGGTGGACGCAGACGTGGACAGGGTTCCTCCACCCTTGAGCAGGGCCTCCGCCATACCAACCAATTCTTCAAACTGGGTGACGGCCTGTGGTAAAACTAAAATGGCAAGAAAAAGTAGTACTTTACAAATACTTGTCATAGCAGCATAGATACATATTTTCTATGATGTGTATATGCATAGAAGTATGTAGAACAAACTGTTAACACTTGCTATCTTTGGAAAATAAACATGGTAAGAAGAATGGTTGGAACATATTTACTTTTTTTTTTTTTTTTGCTGTACGCGGGCCTCTCACTGTTGCGGCCTCTCCCGTTGCGGAGCACAGGCTCCAGACGCTTAGGCTCAGTGGCCATGGCTCACGGGCCCAGCCACTCTGCGGCACGTGGGATCTTCCCAGACCGGGGCACGAACCCGTGTCCCCTGCATCGGCAGGCGGACTCTCAACCACTGCGCCACCAGGGAAGCCCTAACATAATGTTTTTAAGACTTGATTCTTTTTCTAATTGCTAATGATATTATTTGAAGGTGTTTAAGGAGACATTACTGATTTTATCACCTTCCATCAGGCCAGTTTAAGTGACAAGATAAAATAAACTGTTTCTCACAGATTGAAATAAATTTTCTATGGCCTTAGTGCGTGATTTGCCAGGGAGTCAAAGGCCATCAAATTAGTAAAAATTTATGGCCACAGTTCAAATCTATGTGTTCACATATTAAAGATGGATTTTGGTAATCAACTGAGTGTTCTCTTTGTTCCTTTTTTTAAATGGAAACTTACACATTCAAAGCTTTCATGCCTCCATGTTAAATGGTCTTCTCTTGTTATATCTAGTTTGTTTCCTAAGGACAAATAACATTCTGTTGGAGTTGGAAGACACCTTGAACCCTGTCTAATTCAACTCCTCACTCTATGGTTGGGAGTAATGCCTGCTGGAGAGGCGAAAAGAGTCTGAAACTTTTTTGTACTTTTCTAAGCATATTATTGAGCTATATAATCTTTGGAATAATTGCTGATTGGAGACCTGAAAATCAGACATATTGATGACATGTCCAAATCAATACATTTAGTACTATGTTAATAGAAAAATTTAAAAATCTGCTAAAGAAGAAAACCTTATTTTATATTTTTTTCAATTAATATTTGCTAAGCACCTCTCATGTGCCAGACAGTTGTTCAATCAGCAATTATTTATTGAGCACTTAATAATATTAGACATTTATCTAGCTTCTACTCTGTGCCAGGCACTATTCTGGGAACTTTACTGATGTTCACTTGTTTACTCCTCATTGCAACTCTCTGAGATAGGTATTATCATTACCCGCAATTTACAGATGAGGACAGTTAGGCAACAAGAGGTTAAATAACCCATCAGGGTCAACTCAGTGAAAAGAAGAGCCAACATTCAAATTCGGACTCTGCCAATTCCATGCTATAAACTTCTATGTCATGCCAACTCTCAACATTTGCCCACCACTCTGTTAGGTGCCAGGGATGAGACTGGGAGCAAAACCAGATGTGATCCTAGACTCTTGGAACTGGGAGGGGGTAGAGAGTATTGTTTACCTACCCATGCTGTGTGTAAGAATTTGGCCCGCTCAAAGAAGGTCTGGCCACCTGTCCTAACCGCCACCCACCACCCCCCAGTTCCTGGGAAGTAACCTCTCAACCCTTGAATTTCCCGAGCGATAGCAGGAGTGTCTTTGTTATTCATGGTGAGCCCCTTAGAACACACCTGATTTATGTTTATGCTAAGGAGTTTCTCAGGGTGGGGACAGTCACACCCAATAATCTTAGGGTAGAAGCTGGCCATAGCCAGAAAGCCAGAAAGACCATGTGGGCAATCAATCAGTGAATCAATCATGCTCACGTAATGAACCCTCAGTAAAAACTTTGGACACCCCAGCTCAGAGAGCTTCCTGGGTGGACAATCCTCTGTGCATTTTGTTGTAACATATAAAGACTAGTAGGTAATGTATCCTGAGGACAGAAGTTCCTCACTTGGAAACTAACCAGACTCTGCCCTATGTGTCTCTTCCAACTTTGCCTGGTTCTAATTTGTATTCTTTCCCTGTAATAAATGTAAACATGAATAAAATAGGTTTTGGTGAATTAAATTTCTCTGGCAAATTACTGGACCTGAGGGTGGTTTTGGAAAACCCCTAAACTTGCAGTCAGTATCAGAAGTCTTAGAAGACTTGGCAGTCTAGAGGACTGTGCCCTTAACCTTGTGGTTTGGCTAACTCAAGGTGCATGCAAAGAAATGAAAAATCACAGTTGTTAAGGTCACAGAGAAGAGGCAAACAGCCTAGAGAGGGAAGGGCCACAGAGGGCTTCTCTTAGGAGCTCAAGATTGATCTGAAACCTGAAGGCTGAGCAGGAATTAAATAGCCAGAGGGAATGAGGAGGTTATCAGAAGCATAGGAAACACAAGTTCTGTATTTGAGGAACTGAAGCTGGAATGTAAAGAGAAAAAGGGAATTCTGCATTAAAGTGGGGTTTAGAGAATATTCACTGTTTTTTCTAATAATGAAAGTTATACATGTTCATTGGAATATATCCTTCTTGCCATTTCTATCTTTGTATATCTCTATCTATATTTTCTTTTACATAATTAGGACAATGCTATATGCATAGCATTGTATCATGGTTCTTTTTTCCAATTAAGGCCATAAACTGAATATTTTACCTATTTTATTAAATCTTGGAAAATATGATCTTTTGAGGTCTAATTTGCTTAGAATCAAAGTCAAGATCTTATGTGAAGTCTAAGCAGAATTTAAGTAGGTAGAGGGGGATGAGTTTGACAAAAGGATATACCCAATTAGCTCACACTAATATGTTCAAGATATAGAACATTTCTGCCCACCCAGAAATTTGCCTCATGTTCCTTCCAAATCAATCCCTGGACTCACCTCAGGGGCAACCATTAATGTGACTTCTTTAGTCAGAGACACGTTTTAACTGTTCTAGAATTCCATGTAAATGGATACAAACAGTATATTCTCCGTGTTTTGGTCTGACTTTTTTTTTTGTTTTTCTGCATAATGTTTTGAGATTCATTCATGTTGTTGTGTCAGTTAGTCATTCTTTTTTCAGGAGGATGAATATTTTTATTTTTTATTGAAGTATAGTTGATTTACAATGTTTCAGGTGTATAGCAAAGTGATTCAGGTATGTGTGTATATATATATATATATATATATATATATTCTTTTTTGTTGCTGACTGATATTTAATTACATGGATGCTCCACAATTAAAGTATCCATTCACCTGCTGATTGGTTATTTTCCACTTGAACACACAACTTTAAGGATTCCCTAATATCTCAAGGTATTGATGTCCTCTAATTTATTCAAATGCTTCTTTTTTTCTTTTTGGAATTTAGGTTGCTTCCAATTTTTCTTGATTACGGACAAAACTCTTATGAACCACCTACCACACACATCTTTATATGCATCTCTTATCGTGTCAATGCTATAAATTCCTGAAAGTGAAACAATAGGCTCAGAGGTATAAATGTTTCCAAGACTCAGTTAATGTCACTGAATGGCTCTCCAAAAAGGGTCTTCCAACTTAAATGCCCACTAGCAAGGTAAGAAGTCAGCCATATCACTGCACCATCAACAAGAGGTGTTCATAATTAACAAAAATATTCACTATTTTGATAGGTTAAAATTTTAGTACAATTATTTAAATTATTGCAATTATTTGATTATTGTGAAGTTGAATACATATTTATTTGTTTATTGATTATTTGAACTTATTCTATGAGATACCTATTAGACCAAAGAATGTTAGTACTTTTTAAATTTTATGATAGCTTAGATGGTTTTTGTAAAGTGCTTATAGGAATGCCTAGTGCATTATAAACACAATGTATTAGCTATTATTATTAATTCCCTTATATCTTAAGCACTTTAACCTCTAATTCGTCATAAGTTGCAATTATTTTTCTTAGAGTATTTTAATTTTAGTATGTTTTAAATGTACACATGTACAAAATAGATAACTAATAACAACCTGCTGTATAAAATAAATAAATAAAATAAAATTTTTTAAAAAGCACACACATATTTTTAGTTTTTACTTAATTAAAAGTAGCAGTCTTATGGAAGCAACCTAAGTGTCCATCGACAGATGAATGGATAAAGAAGATGTGGCACATACATACAATGGAATATTACTCAGCCATAAAAAGAAACAAAATTGAGTTATTTGTAGTGAGGTGGATGGACCTAAAGTCTGTCATACAGAGTGAAGTTAGTCAGAAAGAGAAAAACAAATACCGTATGCTAACACATATATATGAAATCTAAAAAAAAAAACCTGATCTTGAAGAACCTAGGGGCAGGATGGGAAAAAAGACACAGACCTACTAGAGAATGGACTTGAGGACACGGGGAGGGGGAAGGGTAAGCTGGGACAAAGTGAGAGAGTGGCATGAACATATATACACTACCAAATGTAAAACCGATAACTAGTGGGAAGCAGCTGCATAGCACAGGGACATCAGCTCCGTGCCTTGTGACTACCTAGAGGGTTGGGATAGGGAGGGTGGGAGGGAGGGAGATGCAAGAGGGGAGAGATACGGGGATATATGTATATGTATAGCTGATTCACTTTGATATAAAGCGGAAACTAACACACCATTGTAAAGCAATTATACTCCAATAAAGATGTTAAAAAAAAAGTAGCAGTCTTTTCCTTAGTTCATTTCCTTAGTTCATTCATTTACTTTATGCTTAGCAAGTCATTCAGATCAGTTAAATATTCACTCATATATTTCATACAGTTTAAACATCTTTTCACAAGTAAGTTTTTTTCCTCCCTGGATATAATTTTTTCTAACTTTTAATGTAAAACTTTAAACACACACACAAAATAGTAAACTCCCATGTACCCCATGCCCTAGTTTCCAACTCATGGCCAATCTTGTTCCACCTGTATCCCCACTCACTTTTTCCCCACCTCCAAAATTACTTCAAGCAAATCACAGGCATCATTTCATTTTATCTGTAAATATTTCCATGTATATCTCCAAAGGTAAGAAATTTAAATATATATATATAATATATGGTTATATGTGTATATATATATATATATATATATATATAACCATAACACCACTGTCACAGCCAGAAATACTTAGCAATAGTTCTTGAATATCATTTTTAAAAAAAACCAAATTAGCAAGTGTTCAAATTTCTCTGATTGTCTCGTTGTTTTTGTTCTTGTTTTTAGCTTGTTTGAATCAGAATCCAAATAAAGTCCATACATTACAATTAGTTGCTGTCTCTTTTACAAACTGTAGGTTTCCTTTTCATCTCCTTGTTTTTTCCTTGCAATTTATTAGTTGAAGAAACTGGGTCCTTTGTCCTGCAGGGTTTCCCACAGTCTGGATTTTGCTGATTGCACCCCTAAGGGGATGTTTAACATATTCTTCCCTGTAGTTAGATCTAAAGGCTTGATCAGTGTTTTAACTTCCAGCAGGTGGCATTGAATGCATGGTTACCTTTTGTTGCGATATTAGCGGTCACTGATGATCACTGCCTAGATTCATCAGGGGTTGCAAAATGGTGATATCCTAATTCTTCATTTAGCTAGAATTCTACCAAGGGAAACTTTCTCTCATCAACTATTTGGCTACTCTGAGGTTCATTTCATATAATAATGGCAGGATAAATGCTTGATTTTTCAGTCTGTATTTGCCAGTTTTCAAAATAATGAGTTGGTTCTTTCAGATGACCATTAAGTTTTTTCTCTTTTGAATGAAGTCATGCATGTAAATATACATGATAACCAGTTGCCCTGATCATTATTATTGATGCTCCAATAATAATGATCTTTAGCCAGTGGGAACCTCTTCCAGTTGACACGTCCACATGGTCTTTGCTGACCTCCTTGCTTTCTGGTAGGACAAGATTTTCATCTGTATTTCCTGTTTGAGGCTCCTGACAAATCTTGTCCATTTCCTGTGCAAGTTCTGGAATCAGCCGTTTCTCCAGGGAACCCCAGCTCCCTTTAGTGGGGAACGGTATTTCAAGGCCACACCCAAGTGCTGGGAGTGCTCTTTGCTATTGGGTTCTTGTTTCTAGGCCTCTTTGGTGAACAGTATTAGAATATACATACTATTAATTTTTAAAGATAAAAATTCATCCTGTGTCGAAACCAGTACTCATGCAAATTCAGAACATGGAGTTTTAATTTAAACTGTACAGTTATGTTTTTAGTACGCCACATGGTGTGAAATGAGAACCTAACTTAAACCTGCCCCTCCCCGCCACATTGGAATATCAGTTTTCCCAGCACCATTTGTTGAATAATTCATCCTTGTCCTAAATGGCTTGCAGGACTTGCTATGTAAATTGTCAGGCCCATTGCAAATGGAAAATGCAGGACTCCTTGTTCAAAGCTTCTTCAGAATTTTAATATGGTGACAGTATTTTTAACCAGTATGTGGGGCCTTCCTAGGAGTAGGGCCCAGTGTGACTGCACTGGTCATCCTACAGTGATAAGCAGACACTGTATGGCAGTCACCTTACCAGGTTCTGCTCTGAAGACTTTACATGTCACCCAGGGAAGTACTTTTATCATTTCCATTCATCTCACACTCAGTTACACAGCTAGTAGGTGGCAGAGCCAGGATTTGAACCCAAGTGGCTTGGCCCCTGTAAACCCTCTGTGCCACAGTGGCTCCGGGACATTTCTTCCCTGTATGGGAGGTATTATCCAGGGATGTGTGTTCTGTTCCATCGACCTGCTGGCTCTTATCCTAGTAAGTTGCTTTTAATTATCAGAACTTTATATGATTTCATGTTGACAGTTATGCCCTCAGATTCTTTTTCAGAATGTTCTTAATTGATTTTGCCTATTTATTCTTTCAGGTTAACTTTAATATAATTATTGTCAAATTACCACAAAAATAAAAATCAAAACAAAACAATTATGGGCATTTGATTGGGATTCTAGTCAAACTGTGAGTTATTTTGGGATGAATTGGCATCTTCTCATCTATGAATTTGACGTCTCTCTATTTAGATTTGTCTATTTCTCCGCTGACTTTTTAATTTTTCATCATAGATCCTACACATTTCTTGTTAGGGTAACTAGTAGATATTTTATAGTTATTTGTAATTAATGTGTAGATTCTTTTTTATTATTTTTTTAGGAATAAAATCAGCAATTTCTGATCTATAAGGAAATTACTGATTTTTTTTAAAAAATGGTAGCTATTAGATTTAGGGCACCTATTATGTACCAGGCATTTATTATTTTTTAAATACAATAAGCTTATAATGAAAAATAGCAGTCCTCTGCCCTACCGCTTACCACCCTGGATTACCTACTACTCCTAGAGGGAGAACTTCTGATCCACTTACCTGTTTCTCTGGTAGTTACCTTCATAGTCTTAAATAATAATAAGCATATACAACTATTCTTTTATTTTTTCAGATTCATATAATTATTTATTGACTTTCAACTATGTAACATGACAAGGCAGCCCTCTTTCAACTCCTCCCCCAGCCACATAGAAACACACACACATGGTACCCACATGTGCAAACACATACACACTCTTCTTCTCTCCATCATCCCAGGATAGTTGTAACACAACTGCTAGTTCAACAAATACTGTGCTTACATTATTATAGTGATGTAATTCTCAATTCCTTTCCTTTAAAACATGACTTTTTTCCTAGAGTTAAAATGATCTCATTTTTAAAAGCTTGCTTATTATTATTATTTAACTGTTTCTCTGACTTAAACATCTCAAAACTTCCTACCAGAGGTGTAAAATCTCCTTGCAGTATGTTTGGTAGATGACATCATGTCATCTATCAATTTCATGTTTTTCTCAGTGATCTCTCTCCTGTAACCCCTGTACCTGTCCACCTCTAGACCAGCTGCTTCCAGGCTACTGTGGACCTGTCACCCTGGAGTGTCCCCTCACTATTATTCTGTGGCTACGTCCTGTACTGGACTACCTGTTTTCTGATTGACTTTCTAGATTCACTCTCTCATTTTGAAGGAGCACACCCTCCCTTAGCTTTTGAAAAAGAAAGCACAGGAAGTACATTGAGACTTCAGAGGTATGAAAATATTATTATTCTGCCCTCACACTTGGTTGATGGTTTCACTGGGTATAGAAGTCTAGGTTTAAATCATTTCCCTTTAGAATTTTAAATGCATTGCTCAATTATCTTAGAGCTTCCAGTGTTGCTGGTGAAAAGTCCAATGTCATCTGACTCCCACTCCTTAGCGGGTAACATGCTCCTTCTCTCTGAAAGCTTCTAGATTTTCCCTTCCTGGTGTTCTGAAATTTCACACTGTTATGGCTTAGACAAGCCTTTTTGCTTTTGGTGGTATCTTTTTGATGTGCACACAATAAACTTTTACTAATTACTACTTCAGTGATTCACTGGTTTTACTTTGGCTATTTCTGAAACTTTGACAGCTTTCTACTATATTTAAATGAACCTGGGCAAAACTTAATTGATTTTTCCTTCTTTACTCATTAGTTAATAGAGTGGAGTTTTCGGCTGAGACATTGTTTTCCCTGGGTATACATTCATTCTTTACAAATAGTGATAATTTAATACCCTATTGTACAATAGACATGCCACTTTTTTCCTTTTATATCTTATTGTGCTGGTCAGTTGTGGTCCACAAGATATATTTCAAATGTTTAACACATGCACATAGAGCACACACATGTCTGTCATTCTGAATGTCTAGAATGGCATATACATTCTGCTATTTTTCTTAGTTAGCAGGCTTTATAGACAGATAAACAGCTCTGATTCTTAGTTCAAAGAGGACTATTGCTGAGCAAAGGTTAACTAACCACTCTGCACTCTTCTCTCAGATCCCTTTCTTATTTGGATTATACGTTAAATTTCAACTTTCTGACATCTTCCTAGTTCCCAACTGTAGCTTCACAAGGAGACCTACTATGACCATGTTATTTTAAACTGTAAAACACCCCCTCTCCCTCAAATCCCCATCCTCCTTTACCTCTCCTATTTTTTCCATAGCATTTATCACTGGCTAACATATTGTATAATTTACTTAATTTTACTTAATTGTTATTTTTCATGATTTTGACTGCTTGCCTCACTGGAATGTGAGCTCTGTGAGAGTGGCGATCTTTGTTTTGTTCACTGGGTTTTCCTAGGTACTTAGAGCAGTGCCTGACATATAGAGAACCTTGTAAATATTGACTGAAAGAAGAAATGCATACATGAATACTGCAGTGGCAGTTGGCAGTTCCTGACTCTTCCTGTTGCTTGAAGTCTAACCAATAGCCAACTTTACTTTGGTTTCTAAGGGTACATTCTAGTGTGTGTGCATGCAGAGGGGCAGACAATATTAAATACAGAATAGGGTATGTAGACTTTTAAGTGCCAAAGAGGAAACGAAACGGGAAGGGATAAAAAAAACGTTGCAGGGGGAGAGAGGTTGAAAGTTTAGATGGAGGGAGGAGGTCAGGGCAAAGATGAATTTACAGTGAAGATTTGAAGTATGTAGGGTGCAAACTATGTGGATATCTGGGGAAAGAACATCCCATCTTTGTACTGGCCAAAGGAACAGCCAGTACAGAGATGCCGACATCAGGTCACGTCTGATGTCTTTGGAGGGAAAGCAAGTGGTCCGGTGTGGCTGGATCACAGAGAAGGATGGGGAGAGAGTAGAAAACAAGGCCAGAAAGGTATGTGGAGGGGAGGTGGCCGGATCACTTAAGGACTCAAAGATCATAAAACTGACTTCAGTTTTACCCCATGTGAGGTAGACATGCACTGGAATTGTCTGCAGAGAGGAGTGACGTGAGCTGGCCTACAGTTAGCAGGATGTTCTTGCTGCTGTGTTGATAGTGGACTGCACAGCAGCATGAGCAGAAGTGGCAACACCAGTGAGGAAGCCACCATGATCACCTGGGTGAGAGATGCTGGTGGTTTGGACCAGAGTGGCTGTAGTGGGGGTGGTACAAAGAACTGTATTCCAGAGATATTTTGAAGGTGAAGCCAGTAGGATTTGCCAATGGGCTGAGTGTAGGGTGTAAAAGAAATACAGAAATACAAGACAGCGTCGTGGTTTTTGAGTTGAGAAACTGGAACAATGAAGTTAGCATTAACCGAGGCGAGGAAGAAAGAGAGGAGCAGGTGGCAGGGGAAGGGTGGGAATGTGGTCGGGGTGGGGGGGGGTGTTTGTCTGAGATGCCTGCCAGTCTTGTCAATACACAGTTAGCCCATGAGTCTGGAACTAAAGGGAGAAGTCCAGACTGGAGATAAGTCATAGTTATTGATGGATTTAACACCATAGAATTGGATATGATCCCCTATGGAGTGAAAGCAGATAGAAAAGAAAGAAGCCCAAGGACTGAGCCTGGGGCATCATCAAATATTTAGAGGGTAAGATGATGAAATGAGGCAGCCATATAAACTGAGACGGAAAGCTCAGCAGTGGAGGAGGAATGTGGTGCCCTAGAAGCCAAGGAAGGAGAGGTAGCCAAGGTGTCAGATATAAGAGGGCACTTAATATGACCCTTGAGAAATTACCTTCGGGGTTAGCAATATGAAATGTTATGGGTTAAATTGTGTCCCCCCAAAAAGAGATGTTGAAGTCTAACCCCCAGGACCTTAGAATGTGACCTTATTTGGAAATAGGGCCTTTATAGATGTAATCAAGTTAAAATGAGGTCATTAGAGTGGGCCTTAATCCAAAATGACTGACATCCTTATAAAAAGAGGGAAGTCTGGACACAGAGACAGACAAGCACACAGTGAGGTCATCACATGAAGACTGGTCTTAATGCTGCCTCAGGCCAAGGATCAACCAGAAGCTAGGAGAGAGGCCTTCCCCAGCACCATCAGATGAAGCGTGGCCCTGCTGACACCTTGATTTTAGAATTCTGCTGTTTAAGCCACCCAGTTTGTGATACTTTATCACTGCAGCCCTAGGAAACTAATACATGGAGGTCATTGGCAATCATGAGAAGAGACATTACAATGGAATGACAAGGACCTAATTGAAGTGGGATCCAAAGGGAATAAAAGGGGGAAAATTGAAAACAGTGTATAGAGTCAACATGTAAGGAGTTTTCCTACAAAGGGAAGGAGAGAAACAGGGTGAAAGGCAGAGAAGCAAATGGCCTGAGAAAGGTGGGGTTTTTTTGGTTTGTTTGTTTTTTTTAATGGGAGAAATAATTGTATGTCTGATGATAATGGGATGATTCATTAAAGAGAGCAGGGGAGGCTCTCTGGAGCTCTGTCCTTGATTAGCAGAAAGAGGATGCACAGATGGACATACTGCCTTTGGCTGGACAAGAGGACAGGCCACTCATGGGTGACAGGAGAGGACGTGGAAGTTAATACAAGCACAGGTGCAAGGAGCTGACAGTCTTTTCACATCCTCCAAGTTCTCCGTGAAGCAAAGGCATCAGCTGAGAGCGAGGATATGGAAAGTGTGGGAAGCTGGCAGAGAGAGGAGAAAATGAAACAGCAACTCCAGAGTGAGGGACAGAGAGAAACTGTTCATAGTGATGATTCTTTTCATATACTATTTTTTTAATTTTATTTTTTGTCCATGCCACATGGCATGTGGGATCTTAGTTCCCGACCAGGGATGGAACCCTCATCCCCTTAACTGAAGGCATGGAGTCTTAACCACTGGACTGTCAGAGAAGTCCCCTTCATATACTATTGAAACTGATTTGCTCCTCTTGCATTTAGAATTTTCTCATCTAAATTTATGAAAAAAAATTGATCTAATTTTCTTTTGGGGGGGTCCATGTGTCAAGTTCTGGTGTTAATAAAAACAGAGACAGAAACAATAACGATGATTACTGAGCACCTATCATGTATCAGGCCCTGGTAAAGCATTTCTTCTAATTATCTAATTTAGTCATCTTGGCAAGAAGGACATGAGAGATTGGCTCCACTGTGTAGATGAGGAAAGTGAAGCTGGGGCTGAGGGCAGGACAGTGACAGGGCCAAGGCTTACAGATAGTAAGCAGGGTTGGGATTCAAACCAAAGTCGGAGACTTCAAGATCAATACTTGAACCAGCAATGTATGCCAACTTTATCAACTAGCTTTTCATCTTACTCTACGTTCTGGAACAGATGATATAAAAATAAGAACAATCTGTTCTTCGAAAATTGCAAAAACCTCACCAGGAAAAACCATCAGTTATAAAGATGCCATATTTAAAGCATAAAAAATAAGGAGAGAATGGCTTGTTGGTGGAATAAACATCTTATTTCCATTCATGTCTGCCTGTTTCTACTTAAAACTAGGAAGCCTTCAATTTAATCAATATTTGTAGGAGCTCGTCTGAGCCATTACTCTGTCAATCTAGCTCACCACAATGTTCTGTCTCCTACCATTTCTGCCTCCCCAAATATTGTGGAATTGTCTTCTTTATTTCCACAGCCATTGCCCTAGGCAAGGCTGCCATCCTGTTAGTCCAATGACTGTAATACCTTTCAAAAGTGGTTCTCCCCCACTCTCCTTTCTGTGCCCCTTGTACTCATTTTGTACACAGAAGCCAGAGGGATTTATTTTTAAAATACTCTGTGTATTTACTGTTTTATAACAGAATGCTGCCCCACATAGGATATATTGCCAAATATTCAGCTATACAAAATAGTGCATGATGCCTAACTACAAATGGAAAACATAATTTAAAAAAAATAAACACCTAAACACAATATAGGATTCTGCAAAAAGGCATTATTCCAGGTTGTTTTTAATTTTCTTGGGCCTGTCTTTCCCCTTTATGTCTTCAATGGAATGTGATTATTTTCCACACCACTGCTCCCAACCCCAAACCTGAAATTTAATATATGGAATCTTTAATTCCAGTGAGTCTATAAGAGAGCACAACAGGCCCCATTTTCTAGTGCTTTCCTTAGCAGAGGAGAATGAGATAAGTACGAACACCTTGACATACCTGTTGTCTTACTGATCTTTTCTCTCTAAGCCTATATTAAACACTCCATAAATATTTGTTGGACAGTATTAAATGAATATGACATTTGGTATTTTGTAGGAATAATCTAAAATTTTTTAATCAATAAACTAGAGGCTTCAATAGAGTACATCCATATTAAATTATGCAATCATAGATTTTCTTAAAATGTGGTTTTTGATTTTTTTTCTCTAAGGTACTGAGTTTTTCATTCTTGACAGCTGATTTCAATACCTTCCCTCATCAAGTATTTTACCATTCATCTAAAAAAGTCAATTTTCTCTAAGTTTACCTTGAAGCATGACCAAAGACTGTCGAAGGCGGCTGTTTTCTTTCCGGATGTTTGTTAGTTTTTGTTTCAGGCCTCTTATTTTTGTGCACAGTTCCTCCTTCGACAATTCTGCTAGAGGCTCTTCATCCTCACTGGAGCTCTCACCGGGCAGAAAGGCATTTCCCGAATATGGGTCTCTCTAAAATACAAGGCAGGCAAAACAAAAGCATCAAGGGAGCTCTCGTGGTTTATCCTGTGTTCCGGATGCTGCTGGGACTTAATTAGACCTACAGGCTCCTGCTCTTCCAGGAGGCGAGTGATCTAGCCTCAGCTTGGTCCTCCACTATCCAGGGGAACTCAGAATAAAAGAGGACATCAAAGTTTCATGCACACATCTCTTTCAAAACAGTAATCAGGATTCTGACTTTCGGCCTAACTTCACGAAAAACACAAAGTAGAAAAATAGTATAACAGAGTAGAATCAACCAGGCCACCATTCAGATCTTTGTAACTCATCTACGTCCTCCATTTCTCTCCCGACACCTCATCCACAGCCTCTCTGTTGAGACTATGCCATGGGGCTAATTTGGGGGTTGATTCCATCAGAGAAAGGAGAAAGATTTACCCAGAACAAAGCACTGATGTCTACCTTTTAGTTTAAAAAATATTTTTTAAGGACAGCAGGACAATAGTCCGAAAACATATGCATTTGAGTCGTAAAACCCAGGCTTTGTTGAGGCAGAAAAGAATTTTCTCCAATTACTAAGCTGGCCTTTATATTTATATTAATCCAAATCTGGAAAATTGGAGCACAGAGTGAAATTTATAAAGATCCAAATCTAGAGGCCTGGAGTATGAAGTTTATAAAAATAAACTTTAGAGTAGAAGAGATAAAGGCACATGTACACCAGAACACAACATTGTGAATCAACTATACTCCAATAAAAATTTTGAAAATAGAGATCAAGAAAGTTCCTGCTGAATAGGAAGCGAAGAGACCTCCTGGGGCCTGGCTGAGGAGCAGGAGGAATTCGGAACAGGAAGAACAGAAGGTCAGATTCCAGTGTCTGCTCTTCCTGCCCCGACCTTTGCGGGGAAGCGAGGTGGATCCAGGGGTCAGGGTAGGTGATAGAAACATCCAGATGAATGAGGGGCAGTCCCAGGGCAGCAGGGCCGGCTCCGTGCTTCTCAGCACATCATAAATGCCCTAAAGGGGCCCCAAGTCCAGCAACATCAGGGCAACACGGCACCTTCTGGGCCACAGATCAGAAATGGACAAAATTGGTGTCTGGACAAATGGACCAGAGACAGTGTCCAGACTCCCCAGAGCTCATGCAAAGCAGCTGGAGAATCCGGAGGATCCCTGTGTCCCAGTCAGGAACTGGGTAAGTGCTGGGGGAACTGCTGAACAGAGAGACTACAGGGTGCCAGAACCTTACAGAAGTTGGCAGCAGGTCCCAGCACAGCAAACATCAGCAGATGGTGCCAGCAGAACCCCCTGGGAGCTGGAAGGAATGCTGTGCCTCAGCAGTAACAGTACTGGACACTAAGGAAACAGGCAGAAAACTTAGAGCCTGGGCAGAAGACCAGCTGTCCCTCCCCAGAGGCTGGATGATATGTAAGACTCCTCAAAACTTGAAACACTTCCCAGGAAAAAAACAGGAAGTGGAGGAGAGTGAGAAGCTAGTCTCCACTGAGACTTAAACCCTGAAGTGACTGAAACTATACCAATACCTCAAAGGGATTTTAAACACCAGAACACTCTAACTGGGTTTCCCTGGTGGCGCAGTGGTTAAGAATCCTCCTGCCAATGCAGGACACACGGGTTCGAGCCCTGGTTTGGGAAGATCCCACATGCCGCAGAGCAACTAAGTCCCTGCGCCACAACTACCGAGCCTGCGCTCTAGAGCCCGCGAGCGACAACTACTGAAGCCCGTGCGCCTAGCCTGTGCTCTGCAACAAGAGAAGCCACCGCCATGAGAAGCCCGCGCGCCGCAACGAAGCGTAGCCCCCTCTCCCAGCAACCAGAGATAAGCCCGTGCGCAGCAACGAAGACCCAACGCAGCCAAAAATAAAATTAAAATTAAAAAAAAAGAACACTCTGTAATTCACTGTCAATGGACAAGTTCAAGCTTTTTTTTTTCCTCCCCCTTTTCTTATCTACCAGGGGTGGAGAATTGAAAGCCAGATGAGATCAGTTATAGAAAATACAATTATATTTTTGTATGATCAGCAATGTATACATTCAACCTCACTCCTTATTTTATAAGTATACCAATCTATGTATGTATACATATTTCATTATTCCACGTGTGTATGACATATATAATATATATAATGGTAATGAAAATTACTATTGTCCTATGTTGGCAAGTAGCTAAAGTACTCATGCTAGATATATAAATCTTTAATAAAAAAACTGATGCATTTGGTTAAAAGGAAATTAAATATTTATTTAAAAGACTGAAGGATGCCTACTGAGATCATAGTTCTATGCAGAGTAATTGGAAAAAAATAGAATATATGGTCTAGTTCTTGCAGGAATTTCCCACAAGAGAGAAATGAAATCAAGCATAAATCCATTTATAAGCATCATTGGAAGACAAAGTTAATAGACAATAGATTGGGATAAGATACTTGCAAAATCTAAAACCACATGAAACTAATTTCTACAGTAGATATGGTATATGTGCCAATCAATAAGAATAGAACAGGAACCCACCAGAACAGACTAAGAAACCCAACAGAAACTATAAAAACTCAATAGAGAAAAGGACAGTGGCAGAGACCGCTGGCTATCACCAGATATTTGCTCTCCCATTCTTCTACAGTAATAGGTTTTTAGCTCAGCAGGTAGGTGTCAGCTAGATTACATTTCCCAGACTCCCGGACAGCTCAGTGTGGCTATGTGACTAAGCTTCCGCCAGTCAAATAGGAGTAGAAACAATGTGTACCACTACTGGGTCATGACCTTAGGAGGAATGGGCCGGCCTTCTCCTGCCTGAATTCTATTTTTGTTGGCAGAGAGGAAGGCATGCAGGTGGGAGCTGGAGTAGTCACCTTGACCCAGGGACAGAGGCTGTGTGTTCAGGAAGGTAAATGAACAAGATAAGACGGATCCTCAACATTTTGGCACTGCTACAGCAACCAGGACTGCTCTTGCTATTACGTGAAAGGGAAATAAACTTCCATCTTTATACGCCACTGTGATATTTGGGTCTTTGTTACAGCCTTTGCAACATGCATCTTAACTAACGCAGATTTTGATACCTAGAAGCCGGATACCCAAAACTTGACATATGTTTGAATTACTTAGAGCTCAGGTTATGGTCAAAAAGAGCAAAGGTATAACATGCTGGAAGGTTGTTGACTCTTGTTAGACCTTGGTGATGACACATTTGGTAAAACTGTCACCTGCAATGCCTTGGAAGGCACACCATGTGCTTACTGAGACTGGAAAAAGAATGTCTGTGTGTATGAGTGACTTCTTGTCAGTGCTAGCTAGTTTGCAGAAATGGAAGGCTTTCTCCTTCCGTCTGCATTTAGAATGTAGCATGCAATTTAAACTGAGTCCAGTCATGTTAAATCTCCAAGGTTTGAAAAAAATGAATGACGTCTACATCTAAATTGTAAGAAATAAGAAAAAAAGCCTGTGAACTCAAGGCTTTCTCAAGAGCTTCTCTTTAAGTGTTCTCTGCCAGACACTGAAATCCATCCCAATGGTAAGCCTCAGCTTCAGTGCATTATCTTCAAGCTTTTTGTTTCATATGGCAATTAAGTCACTGCCAAAAGTTGGAGAGAAAAGAGGCTGAGCAGCCGTAATAATAGAGGAGAGGTTTCAGGCTTATTTATGACCAAATAAGATCTCTGGCTGTAGTTACTTGCAATGAAACCAAACAGAAAGAAATAGTTTGGAAAGCTATGAAGTTTTTGAGAAACACAAATTGCAAAAGAAACCATACTACTGGCCTGCTAGAGCAGGTGACTATTTTGCCCTCAAGGAACCACTGGACAACCCCCCACCACCCAAAACTTGCACCAGCAAATTGAAACAAGATATCATTTTCTCCCATCAATTGCCAAATATATGAAATAAGGACATAAATGCTAAGTGTTGGCAGGGAAGCACAACATGGAACCCCTTATGCACTGCTGCTGGGCATGTGGACTGATGTGGACATTCTGGAAAGCAATTTCATTGTCATATCAAAGCCATTACTCACCCTTCTAAGTGTTTATTCCAGAGACATTCTCACGCTGTTTCTTAAATGGACATGTATGCGGACATTTATTTTGTCATTGTTTGTAGTACCAAGATGCTGGAGGAAATCTAGGTTTTCATCATTGGAGGAAAGGACAAGTAAAATGATGCTATGCTTTGTTAGACGCAACGTATCGTATATAATAGCAATATAGATGTTAAAAACAGTGCTGATTGAAAAACCAAACAGATTGAGCTATATATTATGATACCAATGTACTACTAAATGATGTGTGAAATGATGGAGCCATAAGGTTGTACAGTGCAGCGTGATTTGTAAACAGACAAAACATGGATATGGAAACAAGCCATATCCATGCTAGGGGACAGTGGGTGATGACGTACAAAAGAGAAAGTTCTTTATATACTAATGGAAAGATTGTCAGAATACATTAAGTAAAAAAGCAAAGTACAAAGCAGCCTATCTAGTAAGTTACTTTTTGTGCAAAAGAGGGGATAAGAATATCTATATTCATATTTGCTTTATCTGAACAAAGAAACACTGGGAGGATAAACAAGAAAGCCATAAAGTGGTTACATGTGGTAGGGGGCCAGGAGGCAGGAACAGGGCGAGTGGGGCAGCTGTGTGGGAGACTTTTCACACACAGATATATAATTTTTAGGCTTTTGATTTTTTTATTACTCAAAAAAGCTTCATTTTAAATTTAGCTTTCTGACTCTGTGCTTGTGCCTTCAACACTTCCACAAGGATTTTCTGCCCCTCCATAGGAAAGCATATGTGACCGGTCACAGACATGCTTAGCAGACATGGACCCACCATAGGCCTGGCTGACATGTTGTTTCGTTTTAGGAAACCTCATAAGAACTTTAGGTCTCACAGCAACAACTTCTCAAAGTCGGCCTGGGCACATTCCACACGCAGATTTTGGTGCTTTCCCAACCTTCTGGGTTTAAGAGTAAACAATTCTATTGCCAGGGGTTCGGGACAGCCTCGTTTTGTCAGAGGCTGTGTTGTGGGGCAGCCTAGGATGTGTGGCATGCCAGATGCTGGACCGTCTCAGTGCCTCCAGACACTATCCCCAGAGAGTAAAACATATTCTAAACCATGAGAATGTACAGTATGTATTTTAAAAATTAAACGAAAATACATGCACATAAGCACTCCATGTATTACAAAGACACACAAATAAAAAATAAAGGATAAACAGGTGGATAGTTTGTCCAAAGTGTAAGAGGAGAATGGGAGTGGGGAATTCAGATCAAAAAGGAATAAATGAATAAATACAAATAAGAAAGGGGCCCTGGCCAAACCTGTGATGAGGATGGGCTGCAAACTGGAGTCAAAAAAAAAAAAAGCAATAAATTTTAGAAGAGGTGTTCCAATTTCTCCAGTGGTTTTGGGAGGAAAAAAATATTTTCTGACAGTTTGCTGATCTTTAATGTCCCAGGAGATCAAGTAACGTTTGAACAATGTATAGTTGGCCACACTTTAATAGAAGCTGGTAAAATGGCTTGTGAATATGTTTCTAATTCAACTTGTTTAACATTAAAAAGAGAACATGAAATTTTATTCCTTCAGTTGAATAAAGAATTAAAGGGAAGAATCTATTAATGCAAGAGGGGGAAATGCACTAATAAATTGTGAAAGGAATTATGGAATTATGGCAGAGCAAGGGAAGAAAGTACCACCACAACAGCAGCACACCAACCTGCCCTTTATCCAGGTCACTGTTCGCATTCTCTGAGTCCATCGTCTCCGTCCTTTTCCTCTTTCCTTTTCTAAGAGCTTGGGTATTGGTAATTTCCTCTGTTTGCAAGATCTTCTGCATTTTCTCAGTTAGTTACCAAAGGTTTTCTGAAATTGTAGGAGGAAGGAATGCCCATGAGATGGTGCTACTCTGGATGTAGTCCAAAAGTTAATGTTTTTCCTTAAAATGAAAAACAAACAAAAGGTTCCATAATATGTTTACAACTGTATGTTTCATAAAGGGACTAGCCGCTCAAGTAAATTATTTTACTTAATACTTTCTGTCATTCCTTCTCCCACTGGCTAATTTAGGACACACTTTCACTTGGTTCAAAATCATGAGGATATCATGTTTCCAGAATGTGGGATACAGGAAGTTGTCATTTATAAAATCAAATGGCATAAATTTTTTCCATCTTTTCAAGTTTTTTCTTGTCAATCAGTTATGAGGAGTCTAAAAAACAAAGTAGAAACCTTGTAAAATTATGCAAATGATTTGAGGACTGAAGTTATATAACTTTAGGAAAAAGACATTAATAATAGCAGATCTAGGGACCTCCCTGGTGGTCCAGTGGTAAAGAATCTGCCTTCCAATGCAGGGGATGCGGGTTCGATCCCTGGTCAGGGAACTCAGATCCCACATGCTGCGGGTCAACTAAGCCCGCACACCACAACTACTGAGCTCACGCACCTCAACTAGAGAGCCTGTGTGCCACAAACTACAGAGCCCATGAGCCCTGGAGCCTGTGCACCACAACTAGAGAAGAGAAAACCTGCTCGCCACAACTAGAGAGAAGCCCACGTGCCTCAATGAAGAGCCCGCGCACCTCAACGGAGATCCCGCAGGCCTCATTGAAGATCCTGCGTACCGCAACTAAGAGCCAACGCAGCCAAAGATAAATAAAATAAATAAATGAAAATAATAAATAAATCTTTAACAATAATAATAGCCGATCTCATCAGGACCAAAAATATTCCAAGGGAGATCAGTAAGAATGGCCTAGAAATTTGTTCTGTTTTTTTCCTGAAAAGTCTAAAGTTTTGAGATGGAAGATTTTCTTTGGTGTAAACTTAAGAGTAGCACCATAAAGAATGCAAAAAAATCTCAAAGGCAACAATGCATTTCATTAAAATTTTCAGGTAGAATCATTTTTTCAAAACCTGATAAAACAGATGATAGTTTTTAGGTTTAATAGTTTTGAAATGACCAAATCTAGCTTTTGCTGTGTATGGATGATTCAACACTTTTGGTCATAGCATTTTTTTTTTAATATTTATTTATCTGCCTGTGCCGGGTCTTAGTTGCAACACGCAGGATCTTCCTTGCTGCCTGCGGGATCTTCACTGTGGCATGTGGGATCTAGTTCCCTGACCAGGGATTGAACCCAGGCCCGCTGCATTGGGAGCATGGAGTCTTAGCCACTGGACCACGAGGGAAGTCCCTGTAGCATCCTTATTACTTGCATATGTTGGTTTGTTTTCATGAAAAGATATTTAATTATAAATAATAAAACTTTACAGAAGAGACTAGCTTAAAGGGAGTTCGACAAATATGTGGATTGTTGAGTAGAAGGTAACTATACTCTTTACCAAATTACACCAAGTAATCCTTTTAGAAAATATGGTTCTTTTACCTATTTTAAGAGAAATTCTTTATTCTCTACTCCAAGCATAAAATTATATTTAGTCTTTCCAAGATTGCTTGTTGTGACTTTTTGAAAACTTACTTTATGTTTTCAAATACATGAATAGTGCTTCAGCTAACACATGGGACTGGACTGTAATATCTAACTCACAAATATCAGAGATCTTACTTAGTATCAAGCTTTATTAATAATTTTAAAGATACAAGCAATCAAAAGGCACAGGCAGAATGGGGAGGTCTAGGACATCCTGGCTTTATAGGTTCTTCCTTCTAGAACAAGAGGTGAGGCCTCTAACTGAGGTTTGGGGGTCACCTCACACAGTGGGTGTGCTTAAGTCGTGACACTTCTCCATTTTATACCTAAGAGTTGTACAGCTTGCATGACCTTCTCTAGGGAGTTATAAGTCCATAGATCCTAGGTATGTTTGCCATAGGCAATTTTAAGTCAAGGATACACAGTTAAGAGCATTCCATAGACAAAAACTCCACTTGTAGCAAATATCAATCATCTGTTTACTCAGAGCAAGGTCAACACACATTTTCTGTGAAGCGTCAGATAGTACATATTTTAGGCTTTGCAGGACAAAGGGCAAAATCAAGGATATTATGTATGTACTTATAAGCAAGAAGAAAATAAATCTTCACAAAAGTTTTATTCATAAAATTGAAACTATACTACTAATAATTGAGTATAACTTTTTGTCAGACAGGCCTAAAAATGAGACTGGAACTAAAAAAGATATCTTGTTTAATTAGGGTTCAAAGTGTTCCCTACCATCAGAATTAATGGCAAATGCTCACTTGCCAATGCTGACCCATTATGAAATTTTATGAATTTTGTGACCTTGGGTTAGGCAATGATTTCATAGATATGACAACAAAAACGTTATTTTCACAAATGATACCATCAAGAAAGTAAAAACAACTTACACAATGGAAGGAAATATATGAAAATAGATCTCACAAGGGACATGAATACAAGATATATAAAGAACTCTTACAACACAATAATAAAAAGACAGATGCCCGAGTTTTTTAAATGGACAAAGGATTTAAACAGACATCACTTCAAAGAAGATATATAAATAGCAAATAAGCACAGGAAAAGAGGCTTAGTATCATTAATCACTACATAAATGCTCATAAAAACTACAATGAGAGGCCTCTTCATATGCACGAAGATGACTATAATCAAAAAAGAAAACAAAAAGTTTTGGTAAAGACGTGGAGAAATTGGAACCCTTATATCTTGCTGGTGGGATTGTAAAATAGTGCAGGCATTTTGGAAAAGTCTGGCAGCTCTAAAAGTTAAATATTACATCATCATATGACACATCAACTTCATTCCTATGTATATACCCAAGAGAAGCGAAAGCATACATCCATACAAAAACTTGTACACAAACCTTCATAGCAGTATTAGCCATAATAGCTAAAAAGTGGAAAAAAACAAATGTCTATCAACTCATGAATAGATAAATAAAATGTGGTGCATCCGTACAGTGAAATATGATTCAGCAATAAGAAGAAATGAAGTTCTGATACATGCCACAACATAAATGAGCCTTGGGAACTTTATGCTAAGTGTGAGACATCAGTCCCCAAAGATCACACATTGTATGATTCCATTTATGTGAAATGTCAAGAATCGTCAAATTTATAGAGACAGAAAACAGATTATTGGTTTCTTAGGAGTGAGAGATTGGGGGATTGGGGGAGGAATGCCTGCTAATGGGTTTCTTTCAATGGGGACAAAAACGTTTTTTAAAAATTGGATTGTGGTGTTTGTTGCACAAACCCTGTGAATAAACAAACAAACAAAAAACCATCGAAATATGTACTTCAAGTGGGTGAATTGCATGTGAATAATATTTCAATACAACTATTTAAATACATAGTAGGTTCAACTATTTTCTGCAAAGTACCTTCTGATGAATAATAAAATGAATAACTGTAGGCTTTAAGGACCTTACATTTTCACAAGTTTTGTAAAATTTTCCAACAAACATTTCTCCTGCTCCACACACATTTTTAACCACCATCAATTGTATCACGTCTTAGCAGATTCCACCTCAGGTTGTACTGAATTTGTGTTTTCTCAACCTCTTTGGAAATATTCTCTGCCACAGTTTTTTCACAGACTATTTATAATGGCTAATTTGTGAGTCACTCTAAATTAATCAGCAATTACTCCTCAAATAAATAAGAACTGAGCAATATCAGTAACATCTGTTGATTTGACAAGAGCCAAGAAAAACTCAGAGTCGTTTGCCGTGTGTTTTAATTATGTTGCTCCTGATGTCCTCATTCCTTTGAATAACTGTTTTTGCTGAAAGGCAAATAGTCTTAAGTAATTTTATTTTTTTCTGGGCACATGCCTTAAGCTACTGCAATAAAACACGATTTAATTAACTCACTATTGGTAAATGGCTTTCCTTAATTGGCCAACAAACAAACCACCCAGAAACTTATTTTGGTTACAGACTCATTTTCATTTCTCATTTTTGTGAAGAAACTCTGCTGTGATATTTCATTAAAAATTTTCTAATTGTTGTGACTTGTCCTGTGAGTTGGATGAATGCTGAGTTTGGTAATGTGACACATATATGTTTTTTTTTTAAGCACAGCTATAGTGTCAGTGTTAATACACACAATGCTTTCCATCTAGTTTGGTAACAAAATAATCCACACGCCACTCTGCTTTAAAAGCACTAGGTCAGGGCTTCCCTGGTGGCGCAGTGGTTGAGAGTCCGCCCGCCGATGCAGGGGACACTGGTTCGTACCCAAGTCCAGGAAGATCCCACATGCCGCGGAGCGGCTGGGCCCGTGAGCCATGGCCGCTGAGCCTGCGCGTCCGGAGCCTGTGCTCTGCAACAGGAGAGGCCACAACAGTGAGAGGCCCATGTACCGCAAAAAAAAAAAAAAAAAAAAAAAAAAAAAAAAGCACTAAGTCAAATTTTCTCTTTCTTTTCTTGCTTTGGCATACACTGGTAGTAAAAAAATAAAATGCAATGTCATACAATGGTATGACGATATGCACGACACTAAAACAATGTCAAATTATTACAGTGGCATCACTGTGGTTTGTGCTGCACTGAGCAGGCTACCCCGTGTGGTCTCTGTCACAACTACTCAGCTCTGCCCTTCCACCATGAAAGCACACAGGCAATCTGTAAACACAGCAGTGTGGATGTGCTCCAATAAAACTTTACCTGTGGACACTGAAACTTGAATTTTATACGGTTTTCACATATCATGATATGCTATTCTTATATTGTTTTTTTTCAACTATTTAAAACTGTAAAAAACATTCTTAGCTTACAGGCTGTACAGAAACAGGAGGCAGGCAGAGGGGCAGCAGGCTGCTGAACCCTGACCTAGGGGCTCAGTTATCACATTGAAAAGGAATTCAGATGTGTCACATGCTTCCTTTTCTGCCATCCTCATTTCTCTTCCTGGCATGCAGAACAACCGCTTTAACTTCTTTCTCCCAGTGCCTTACTTCACTGCACATTATTACTAAACATTTAGAGCAGTACTTGAGAGACACAATATATAGCCAGTCAGATCCTACAGCAAATTGTTATTATTTGATAAAACTGGATTTTGCCAGATTTAACTGGTCACCATCACTAAATAATAAGTATTATTTAGTGATGGTAACAGATGCTAGAGTCCTGGTTCACAGGCTTTGCTGATAAGCCCAGGGTGGGAGAGGGGGGACTGGGAAGTTACTGATTAATGGGTATAGAGTTCAGTTTTGCAAGATGAAAAGCGGTCTGGAGACGGATGATGGTGATGGTTGCACAACAGTGTGAATGTACTTTAGGCCCTTGAACTATACGCTTAAAATGGTTAAGATGTAAATTTGATGTTATGTGTTCTTACCACAATAAAAAAATTGGAAAAGAATTAGTTTGCAAAAATAAAGATTTTGTAATATCCTAACTGTACTAAAATTTTCTCCTGCTGATATGATTTCATTAAAGAGCAAATCCTCAAGTTTCTTCACAAACACACAATTCATTCAAGACCAACCAGAATGGACATATCAGACCTCTTTTAGAAGCTCTACTTTTCAGTAGATTTCAGGCCACTGTTCTTACATCCACAAACAGGTGGGTCAAGGTTTGTACTACCTGCCAATTAGCAAATTCAGAATGGGTATTATGAATATGGCTATATATTAAACACTACTAGTTCCTAAAGTTGGTAAAAAAATTTACCATGGAGTTATCTGCCACTCTTTATTTTTTTAAAAATAAATTTATTTATTTATTTTTGGCCGTGTTGGGTCTTCGCTGCTGTGCGCGGGCTTTCTCTAGTTGAGATGATCTCATTGCAGTGGCTTCTCTTGTTGCAGAGCACGGGCTCTAGGTGCCTTGGCTTCAGTAGCTGTGGCACTCAGGCTCGGTAGTTGTGGCTTGTGGGCTCTAGAGTGCAGGCTCAGTAGTTGAGGTGCACGGGCTTAGTTGCTCCACAGCATGGGGTTTCTTCCTGGACCAGGGCTCGAACCCGTGTCTCCTGCATTGGCAGGCGGATTCTTAACCACTGTGCCACCAGGGAAGTCCCTGCCCTGCTTTATATTTTATTTATTTATTTATTTATTTATTTATTTGCTAACAGAAACCATTTGATTAATTCCCAGGTAGTTGTAAAGGGCAAGATTAAATATAACCACAGCCATGAGACTCTCCCAAGATATGTGGTTGGATGAATAACATGTCAATGGCTTTCAATTTTTTTCCAATCTTTTGTAGCTCACGGCAAAATATACATTCTACATTTTGATCCAGAAAACACACATACACACATACACCCACACACACAAAACTAAAACAAAATTTCAGAAAACATACTCACTTTTACTGCATGTGATGCATTCTTTCAGTTTCTATTCTATCTACTGTATTTTATTTCATTTATTAAGTGCTGACTGATCACAGCATGTTAAGTTGATTTCGCAACTCACTAATGGGTTATAACCCATAGCTTGAAAAATGTTCTAACCAGTCTCCAAGTTATGAAAAACACGTATGAGAAATAAGACATAGAGAATGGAGAACTTTGTAACTAATGAAAGCAAATGAAATTAATAAAAATATAAATTATTAATGCATTTAGGTTTACTTTTAATATGTCAATACTACAATTAATGCAGGAGTTTAAAAATACAAAAGCCGCTTCTGAAATTCTAAGAAACAAAAGGCACCATATTTTTAAAAAATAAATTTATTTATTTTATTTTTAGCTGTGTCGGGTCTTCATTGCTGTGCGTGGGCTTTCTCTAGCTGCGGCGAGCAGGGGCTACTCTTCGTTGTGGTATGCGGGCTTCTCTTGTTGCGGAGCACGGGCTCTAGGCGCGCAGGCTTCAGTAGTTTTGGTGCACTGGCTTAGTTGCTCCGCGGCATGTGGGATCTTCCCAGACCAGGGCTCGAACCCATGTCTCCTGCACTGGCAGGCAGATTCTTAACCACTGTGACACCTGGGGAAGCCCAAGGGACCACATTTAAGGAAACTAAATGAACATCAAAATATCATTCAGGTATCTCACCTCCCTTTGTATTTAAATAAAAATTCTCTTCTATGAATTAAATAAAAATCATGAAAGGCAAGTACGGCACTACAATAAAACTTAAGAACCCTTTCAAATGGCCAGAAGTTTTGGATTGTTTTCTATACATATCGGTTTTGGAATGTACAGACATAGAAGGTCCTCTTCAGTACTCAAGTCAGAGTATGAACTGAAGACTCCCCTCTAAATGAGTTCCAAAGTGCCAACATATTTCTAAATATCCAGTGGCTGGTTTAATGTTCTCTGTAAAATGGGCTACTAGTTTCAGCTCAGCCTTTGGCAAGGCATGGAGGAGGGACATGTCCATATTATTATTTTAAAATTATATATACACTAGAAGCAGGCAAATCAGGATTGGAATGGCTCTGAATCAACTACACTTCAATTTTTTAAAAAATTGAAAATCTGCAAAAAAAACCCCAAAACACCAAAGATCAGAATGGCTCTGAAGGGTTGGGTGCCCTTTCCTGCAGCAAGCACAGCGCTCTACTGAGCAAAGCAAGTGCTTCCTCATCAAAGTGTCTGACTTCTGGAGAGAAATTGCAGGGTTTTACTAATATCTATTAGGGAGCATTTCAACTCACTCTTTTTCCTCTCGCCATTTTCAAATGCCATCTAACGTGTTTTCAATTTCCAAGTTGTTCCAGAAATACCCCAACTAAAAAGATGATCAATATACTTTAAGATGATTCGGCAATGCTGCCAAACTATGATTGCATGACTTAGACTGATTGGAGACTGTGTGTGAACCTCAGAAACACTAAGTGTGTTTGACGGACTCTAGACCTGAATCATTTTCAACTTCCCATGATGAGAAAGGAAAGAAAAACAGTCTCATCAGGCCAGAGTTTGTGGATGCACTTTTACTAAAGCTAATTTAACCAATGAGCTGTGATGTCATGCACTGTCATGCATGTAACCATTATCTAGGAAAGGAATTCATTTAGCTCCCCATCCTGCCCTACCTGACATCCTTAGATCTTTCCAATCCTGTCTGCTTCATTTAATAACAAAAAATATATAGTTAATATTTACTGAGTACTTACTATACCATTCAAAGCATTTAACCTGTACTACCTCATTTAATTCTCACCGTCGTGCTCCAGGGTAGGTCCAAGGATTATTCACACTTAACAGATGAGGAAACTGGGGCCCCAGTGGACCCTGGCAACCAATCCCAGTCGCTAACCCATAAGAAGGACTCGAGCCAGAAGTTAGAAACTAATCATCAAGTCAGCTTTTCAGCAAATTCTATCATCTCCAGTAACTAGCTTTTGCTTTCTTTGCTTGATGAAGCTCTTACAGGGCCCTCCTTGCCAAGTTCTGCCTCATAGTCCCATTTCCCCAGAGACTGGAGTCTTGACAGGATCATCAGAGCTTCTCAGGACTCTCATCCTGCTCAGCCACCAGGGCTGGAGACCCTCTCTTTGCCCCATGATCCCTTCTCCCCCCAATCTTGAAGCTGCTCTCTAAGCCTGGAGGTTGACACGCTTGGGCTCCCTTGCCCTCGTCCCAGCTGGGTTCAGCCAACAGCATGTCCAAGCAGGAGATCAGAGGGAAGGAGAATAGGGAGTTAGGAGGATGTATCCTCCTGCCTCCCTTCCTGTGGGCTTGCCTTGTCTATGTGACCCTCTCCTTTCAGGTTGCGATAACCACTTCCTTCCCTCTCCCTGTAAGCCTACAGCTGGTGACATTTCCATTATGACGAGCCCTGAGGTACAGCACTGTTCCTCCTGGTTTGCCTACACCCAGCTGCTATGGTCAGAATGGGTCCTCCCAAAATCCGTATGTTGAAATCCTAACCCTCATAGGTAATGGTATCAGGTGATGGGGCCTTTGGGAGGTGATTAGGTCATGATGGGGGGAGCTGTCATGAATGGGATTAGTGTCCTGATTAAACAGTCTCCAGAGGGATCCTCAGCCCCTTCTGCCAGGTGAGGACACAGTGAGATGTCGGCAGTCTGCAGCACGGAAGAGGGGTTTCACCAGAACCCAACCATGCTGGCACCTGATTTAGGACTGCCAGCCTCCAGAATTGTGAGAAATACATTACTGTTGTTTATAAGCTACCCATTCTCTGGTATTTTGTTATAGCAGTTTGAACAGAGAAAGACACGAACTTCATCATCTCAACCAGAGTCTCTCTGCTGCTCCTGACCTGGCAGGAAAGCCAGATGCCAAATGGCTCAGCCTCTGTCTCATCTGTAATGAGGCAGTGAGACCAGTTCATTTTCATCTCGATGTGTTCAGGAACAAGACGCCTATAGCAGAGAGATAATAGTGCAGAAATCAGAGGCTGGGAGCATTGGAAGATAATCTTCACCTGCTCCACAATGTCACCTGTCCCCTCAAATGTCTACGAAAAGCCTGTAGCCACATAGAGAACAGACTTGCAGTTGCCAAGGGGGAGGGGAGTTGGGGGAGAGATGGATTTGGAGGTTGGGGTTAGCAGATGCAAACTAGTATATATAAAAATGGATAAACAACAAGGTCCTACTATAGAGCACAGGGAACTATATTCAATATCCTGTGATAAACTATAAGGAAAAGAATATGAAAAAGAATATATATATGTATAACTGAGTCACTTTGCTGTATAGCAGAAATTAACACAACATTGTAAATCAACTATACTTCCATTAAAAAATAAAAAAGCCTGTAGCTGTGTGTGTATGTGGGACCACCTGCAAGTCTGCACAAAAAAGTATATGCAAAACTCAGAGGGACTCTGGATAAGTATTCCTATGGTTCTAGGGCCTCCAAAACCTTTTCTAAGGAATATCAATTTTTGTGAGTATTTTTCTCCTTGGCTATTCTTATGTTATTACCTGTCCCCACCCTTGATATTTATGTGCCTTTTCCCCATTTATCAGAAACACAAGTGCAGAGTTACACCTAAAGAAGAGTAAGAACAATGAAAAGTTCTATTTTAGGATGACTGTTAAGTCATGTAAACCATCTTCCATTTCACATTTTTTTGATTAATGTAGAACATTCTATGCATCTTGAAATTTGAGTGCAAGATGAGATCATTAAGATTTTTGCTTTAAGGAACCATATTCTAGAACATTAATAAGTTTCAGACCAATTTTTTTTTTTTTTTTTTTTCGGTACGCGGGCCTCTCACTGTTGTGGCCTCTCCCGTTGCGGAGCACAGGCTCCGGACGCGCAGGCCCAGTGGCCATGGCTCACGGGCCCAGCCATTCCACGGCATGTGGGATCCTCCTGGACCGGGGCATGAACCCGTGTCCCCTGCATCGGCAGGCGGACTCTCAACCACTGCGCCACCAGGGAAGCCCCAGACCAATTTTTAAAATTCACAAAATGTAATAATTTTGATGCAGGAATCAATGCCTATGCATAAAAATCAGGAGTGATGCAACTTTCAAATATTAATTTATCTTATCAGTTATAACATGAAAGGACAAGCTAATTTCTCTTTGAAATATCTGCCATGTTAATATCATATATTAATGAAATTAAGTGTATGCCATTTACCAATGTGTCTATTAATTTTGTACTTTAATAGTCTTGAAAGTTTAGGTCTAACATAATTAATCTGCTGAGTCACATATTTCAGATAATTTACTCAATCAATCATCTTAACTGCTTTGCCCCCTCATCTACTACCAATATTAGATACTAATATTATTTCAATACAATATTATTACTACCAATTTCTTGCTCTAATATTCTTTTGTACCCTGTTGAAGCAACATTACATTCCCTGATGAGGAAACCCAGGACATGGTCCTGTGCCCTGTGAGTGAGGAGAAGTAAGCAGGGACCATACCAGCCGACTCCTGGGGTGCTGGTGCCCCTTAATCCAGGCACCTAGACCCAGACTCCATCAGCTCACCTGGGGCAGACCGCCAGGACGTGGGGGACACTAACTGTGACCCTGCAGTGTCTACTCAAGGTGGGTTCCTGCTTCACTGCAAATGGCCCCAAAATGCAACTGCAAAGAATAGACCCAGAGGGATCTGAGACACTCAGGAAATTGTGGTTCAAAGGCTGTCTCTGGGTGGAATGCATGAATATTGTACAAAACCCTTCACAGCCTACGGGGTCAGCAGGGAACCTGGAGGAGATAGACCCACCAGGCTGAGAGAGTAGGACACCCTGGAAACTGGACTTGCCCCCTGGAGTGAGGAAGTCCCATGATGAAATAACCAGCCTTGTAATGTGATCACAGTGACAGGACATGGGGACCTAGTGTCCTGGGAATATGGGGCGCGGGGTTCACAGGCACGGCAAGCGTGGGAAGCCAGAGACAGTGGGTGGATGGAGCTCAGCCACTAGGATGGGTGGGCGGTCTTCCACACCACAGGCAGGGTTATCCTGGTAGGATCCAGGGCCCCAGCTCCCAGGTGTCCGGGGAAGGCTGGATGTTGAAAAGCCTCACAGCCGAGGCTTAGGCAGGATGTAGGAGGAGTGGCCGCTACATTCACCAGGATATCCAGGAGTAGTTTCTGGGAGCCTAAGTCCTTGCCTCTCTTTTAGCCTTAAGACTATGGAGATCCTTGCAGACTCAGCTGAAGACTGAATTCTAGGACCAGTGTTTTTCGCTCAGAATGGGCTTATGCATTCAAACATCTAGATGGTTGTGGAGTGGCCCTAGATAGTTAATACAGGCTTCCCTTCTCAGGGCTGAAACTGACATCCCAATGAAAGTTACTGAGTGAACTCTCTTGCCCCTCTCCCAATCTGTTTAAAGTCTCGGGAAGACAAGGAAACTCAGAGAACACTGTCTCCACTTAGCTGTAGGGTGGGCGGTGTTCGCCTGCATTGGGGAAATGTCCCTGAACTTGTATAGGTTAGAACTGAGTGCTTCCTGGGCTCATCCTAGGCTGACGGTGCTCCAGACCCTTCTCCCAGTCTCAGGGGAGGCACTTAGGTGATGTGATGCCGATGGATGAGAGAATGATTTGATGCTGCAGAAGCCTTGGTATCTGTGTGGATTTGTATGGTTTTGAGGATTCTCTTTTTCTTTTTGGTCATAACTCCTTAAGAACCTGGTGAAAACTATGGACCATGTCCCTCTAAAGAGACTCACAGTTTTACATATAATTTCAGGTCCCTAGAATCCTGTTCGTGAATTCCAGGTTAAAAGCTCCTACAGCAGAGATAAGACCAGCAAGAACAGGCTTTAGGCTTTTGGCTTTCTTCTTTGAAATGTAAACTTTACTGTACTCTAATTCAGTGAGTTTGCTATTTGTTTCCCTGTCTTACTCCATAAAGTATTTTGGAACCACAAAAACATTTTAAGACATATTTTTCTTTCTGTTCCTAAATCCATGAGATGTCATTACACTGGGATAATTTCAATACTCTCTGGAACTGTGTGTGTTTGAAACAACTTTTACTAATTTTCGGTTACTCATCCCATTTTCCTTGATACGCTTGCTATCTCTGTTCTCTTAGTGACATTCTTTCAGGCCATCAGCATGCTGATGCATTAGCATACAAAGCTACTACCACAAAATATTTAACGAAAAAGTCCTACAAAAAATTATTGTAAGAAATGGAGATAATTTAGCTATTAAATATTGCTGTTGTTTTATTAAGACAATCTGGAATTTAATTCATAAACATCAGTTAATCAAGAATTTATTCATCTCATAACATATTTACTATGTAACTTATAAACCTCTTACCTTACCTTTTTCCCTTAAGAATGTTAAAATGCTTGTAATGAACATGGCAACTCTTATCTTGGACCTAGAAGGCAATGACTTCTGCTTTCAAACTTGCTTTGTAAGTTGCCCATTCTTAGAAATGGTGGAAATATTTCACACTATCTGAATAATAATGAACAAGGCTGCACAGTGATTTATAACTCTGAGAGCTTTATAATTTGATTTATGAACAGCTCTCAGATTTTCCACTGGCAGTTCATACAACTCTGAGTAAACTTTCTGGCCAAATGACTCAGTATTTTGCTGTATGACTAAGCCCACACTCATTGTGGAAACTGTGGAAATGAATTCTATTTGCTTGTGGATAATAAATGATTACTTTACAAAAACTGTCTGCAAAGCATTATAGAGTAGATGAATTCAATTATACTGATGTTTTTAAACTATCAAACTCAGCAGACTTTTTTGAGAAGTCTGTAATGTTCACAAAAAAGAACAACCCCTCCCTCCAAGCATTATCATGGATTTTGCCACCCATAGGACAACAAACACTAATTAGGCTCTAAAATTTCTAAAACAGTTAAGAACAATTTGGGATGATGTCATTTGAAATATTTTCTCTTACAACGATGCCTTTAAGTTATTTTCCAAGTTTTTATTATTGCAAAATAAAGTCCTTTCCTGGGATATATTTGCTGCAAATATTTGATGTTATTGCAAATAACAATTGTTTCTCCTTCAAAAATGCAAAATTTACAAAGACAATAGTGATGCATCTATATGATGGCTCCCCTGATTCTGGTGGCTGGAAATTGCCTCCAAGATTATGTTAGTTGCTGTAGGTGCTCCCAAATGATGTAGCTCCTTGAACTTTCAATACAAGAACATGTATATGGTTGGCATAGGCCCTGGTCTCAGACTGCCATGAAAACTATTTGGGAATAACCAGGCATACAACATGTTTCCTCAGATTCCTCCCAATTCCTTTCATGCCATTGATTTCTGAGAGTAAAAAACTTCACTTAGGATCAAGAAGGTTGCCAGTCCAAAGTCAGTATGATTTATTTCAAATCATTTATTGCTAGAGCCATTCTTACCCAAACTTTTTTTCAAGGGGGTAACATTCCAATGGAATGTCTCTGTGTGATTACCAGTTGGGTAACTTCTATCGAGGTTTGTAATAAACGCTTACAAACAGCCAGAGCTACATTCCAAGGCGTTCGTTCTCTTTCCCTAAAAATCCTTCTTCTAGTCTGAGCATTAGTAGCCAGGGTTGGTGGGGAGGGGCCCAGGGGCAGGGAGCCATCACAACAAGTCAGGGTCAGTTTTAATTCTGCAGAGTCAAAGGCAGTCTGAGAGCAGAAAGAACTGGTCTCGGGGACCCAGGGAGCATGAGGACAAGTATCTAAACCACAAACGCATTGGAGAGGTCATCTTCTCCCCTCCCTTCAACTCTCAGTTTCTCTCCCACTGCTGGCTCCATCTCCCAAGTTGTACCCCTGTCCTGACAAAAGCCCATGTGCTGCCCTTTACTCAGGCTTTACTTGCATTTCTACCCATGCATTCTAGAGTTAAATTTCTCCAAAGACTGTAGACAGCGCTCTTGCCTCTTTCCCATGTCCTCGTCCCTCTCCAATCCACTCCCGTCTGGGTTCAGCCTCTCCCACTGCGATGAGCCAGTTCCCCGGAAGGTGTGCATAGGGCTCCTCATCACTGGTCCTCAGTCCTCAGGCTCCTTACCACAGATGTGCATCTGTCCTGGGAACCTCTGAACTGGAAGCACTTCCCACATGTCATCTGCTCTCCTTCTCCAGTCCACAAAGGGAAGATATCTCCAAAGCTCTGATTCCAGTTTTTTTTTTTTTTTACTTTCTGCACAAAGTGTAAAGGTTTTTTTCTTTTTATTAAATTATGTGTAACATAGGCAAAATTATTTCAGTCAATAAATTTTTAAGGAATTTCACATGTTCTGACTTTTTCCACTGCCAATCACCTTTGTTCCTCCAAAGCCAGAACCTTCAAGATAAGGTAGCCCTTGCAAAAAGAAGTTTTGCTCAATCCACAGTTGTCATGTCAGTCCGTCCACAATCATTTTAGTTGGGCTGCTTTGATCTCCAATGGAATATGGACAAACTTCAAAATTCCCCACCTGTAATCTTTGGGATCCAATTTCCTCAAGCAGTTTTCTTTAGGACCATGTTTAGGGTCAGGAGATGGAGCTGCCTGGTTCTGAATTTTAGATACCCTTTTAAAATGCATTAAGTTCAGGGCTTCCCTGGTGGCACAGTGGTTGAGAGTCCGCCTGCCGATGCAGGGGACACGGGTTCGTGCCCTGGTCTAGGAAGATCCCACATGCTGCAGAGCGGCTGGGCCCATGAGCCATGGCCGTTGAGCCTGCGCGTCTGGAGCCTGTGCTCCACAACAGGAGAGGCCACGACAGTGAGAGGCCCGCATACCGCAAAAAAAAAAAAGAAAAAAAAAGCATTAAGTTCAAATCATATTCACTCCTAAGCTGTCACACCCTAGAACAGTAGAGATCATTGGGATGTGCCAATACCTAAGATAAAAAAAAGCTTGACTGTTTGGCTTTTCACAGTTCACTTGGCAGCTCTGTCTTGTAGTTCTTCCCCACAGATCTAACACGTAGTTCTATGAGTAAAGGAAACCACATAGTTACTCTACGAGGCATTTCCAGCGTTGTAGGTTTACAGAAAAAGCCCCATCGGGATAGACCTCAACTGAAACGAGTTCTTTCTACACTTTCTCTTCCATAGTCATTTCGTCCACATCTGTGACTTCAACTATAATTGATGTGGGTGATTCCCATCTGTCTCTGGTTCTCAGTCTCCAGCCATGTTTTCATGGGTAATTTCACACGGATGACCTTCTGACACCTCTGCCCCTCAATGGGTCTGAAACTCAGTTTGTCACCTCTGCCTTCACAACTCTTCCTTCACCCGAGCCCAAAACTTGAGTCCTCTGCAATCCCTGCCTTTCCCTCAATTGGTCGCCACACAGCTTAGATGGATCCTTCTCTTCTTTTCTATATTTCTCCCTGACCCAAACATCAGGAATTTGTGCCATAACTTCCTACCTCTAGGGAGGTACTGCAGAAGATGTTTCTGTCATGTTATTAAAGCCCCTTACTCTTATCTTTGGGAGCAGAATGACTCAGTGATGAGGGGCCTTGGGGAGGGCCTGGGGCCACCAATGGGCAGGGCTGGTATATGAAAGTTCCCTCCTCACACACGGTCCTGCCTCTTGCTCACTCGTGCTGCAGGCCTTGTGGATTGGAGAGTGTCAGGCTCTTCTTAGCCTCTGGTCTTCAGGTGAGAAGTAGTACAGGTAGGGTTCTTTCCTGCTTTACTGTTGGGAAGGACTGTAATTCTTAGCTGTGACTGGACGGGGGTGCAGAGTTAGTGGAAAAGGAATGAGATGCCCCATTTTGGCTTTGAGCCTAAGCTATGCTCTTCAATCTGACTTCACCCTGAATAAGGTTAACATTTTAATTTCCTTTTGGTTCCTCGTGTGTGTTCTCAATTTGGTTGAGCATCTAAAGGGAAAAAGGGCTGCAGGGTGGACCATCTTCTACATACCAGATACCAAACTCTCTTAACTAATTTCCCCAACTCATTTGTCTTCTCTTGGGTGACAGTGCTAGCTCACTATCATAAAAAGTCAAAAAATTATATATACTTTTCCATCTTCATTTTTTCATTCTTTGGTGTGAAAGATTTGGCCATGGACTTTCCTCCTCCACCCCTACCTCCATACTTTAAATTTGTGAATTTGATATAATGTTAATTATTCGTTTTTTAATGAAAATCTATCAGAAAGAAAAGGTATGAATTTTACTAAATTAACTTCCAAAAAGGATTGATTGGTTGATTTAATATTTATTGAATTCCACAACGCATTAGCATCACACAAACACACAGAAAGAAGCAATTAATAACATGCCATTATTTGGAGAAGGGAGTGATAAATTAGCAACAAACAAAGAGAAAACAATGGAACCTAAATACTAAATTCTTTCAACGATTTGGTTTGCTTATTATTAGTATCCTTGAGATAACTGATGCAAAGAACAGAAATGAACGCATCTAAAAAGAAATATCTATAATCCTACTGCAGGGCAGTTAAGTATTTGCCTGCCAAAAGAGATAAATGATGTTCTTGTGTGCACTTCAAACTTACAAATAGCTGCAGCAAGACTAAGAGTGATAACAACTGTGCTAAAGTCGTAACTCAAAATCATAACTGCTATTTAGTTGCTTTCTGTTGTTATAAATGCACAGTTTGGGGCAAATTGGTTACTATGCTGTATTTGTGGTCTTAGGCATGTTTCAAGGATATTTAGGGCCATTTCAGCTCACTCACAAATTTTCCTCAACGAGAAGTATAAAGTAACGATGACCTTCCTCATTAGTTATTTCTCCCAATGTTTGCAAAAGGTTAATTCAGTTTTGTTGTTTTAAATTACTCCACCAGGCCACTGTGAGGCAATGCCATACAGAATTCTTCCCTTCCTGTTGTGCCCCACAGGGCAGACTCCCAGGCTTCTCCTCAATAATCCCTGCACAGTGGATGGGAATGTGGTCTCCCACTGCAGTGGCTGTGGTATCAGGAAACCTTTGAGCTACCTGCACAAATGCAGTGCTACCTGTCAGCCCCAGAGCCAGGGACCTTGTAAGCCCATCCTGCAGGCACTCTGATTCACCATTCTCACTTTATACAGCAGCTGCAAGCAAGGTCCACCTTCAAACCAGAAAAACTGAATGAGATAATGCTTATTTTGTCGTAGGAAACAAGATGTACATAAGAAAACTCAATCCATTGTTTCCCATGGTGATGAATCTGGCATTTAAGACGTGCATTAGTCAATGCCTTTTTGAGTGTCCTTTAATGCTTACACGTGGTAATACGTTAAAGGCCTTAAGAACATCAATGGTAAGCCTTTATGCAGAGCTGAATAGTGTATTTTGTATAGTTAGAAAACCACACTGATCTTGAGATCCTACAAGCAAATAACAAAATTAAGTATTGTCATCGATTTTTAAACTGCTTTCCGGAATTTTACAAAATACTTTATTGGGACACAATTTCTTCAGTCTCCGAAATATTCCAGAGTCCACCCTAGTAGTATAGTAGCAATTCCACAAATGCAGTAATGGGTTACCTTGTCACTATAATTGCAGTTTCTCTACGCGAGCAAACAAAACAAGCAAAACCCAGCCCCGCACGGGAAAAGCCAGCACTGGCTCGGGAGCAGCAGAAGGCGACAGAGCACCGGCCGGCTGAGGTCACTGTCGCAACTGGTCCGGGCCAGGTGGCCCGGCGGCCGCAGGGACAGAGGCCACTGCAGCGCCCCAGCCGCGCCTCCCGCGTCCGCACTGCGCCAGCGGCCCCGGGAAAATCTCCAACTGCAGGATTCCTTTTGCTGATTACGAAGAAAGGGGAGGGGGCAAGAGGGAGAAAGGGAGTGTGTGCGTTTTGAGTGTGATAGATCACTACCTCCTCACTCGCCCTACAAAATCTCTCCTCAAAATATTTACAAGCCAATCTCCAACTTCCTCCAACTGCTGGTTCCTAAATCTGAAATTGCCTCTCCCTCCAATTGCACTAAAGGAGGCAAGGTTTTAGGGTCAACATGGATACAAGAGGATGCAAAGTGCCCCCTTCTCGGCTGAGTGGCAGAGTTCAAGTCTGCAGACCCGAGCGCTCCGCCGGGGAGCGCGCCCAGTTCAGGGGGGGACGGACGGGACGGGCCCCCCCGTTCCGGGGGACCCCGATTCCCAGGAAAGGCCCTGCCCGGGGCTCACGCTTCGGCGTGCAGGAACCCCCCGCAAGCAATAGCTCACCCAGCTGCATCCTCCGAAGCCCCAGCCTCGGGGTGGGGCGCGGGGAGGTGGGAGGCGGGGGCAGCACCGCCTGCAGGCTCCAGTCGGCGCCTCGCGGTCTCCCCCTGGCTCCGGGGCGCCCCCTGTCGCCGGGCTTCCAGCGATCTGGGCACGGGAGGCTGGAGAGGTGGCAGCCCGGGCGTCCGGGAACGGAGGGGCGCCCGGCCCGTGCCCCCCGGACGGTGCGGACCGGCGGGCGGGCCCGCGGGAGGGCGCTGGGCGCTCAGGCCCTGGCGCAGCCCGCGGCCGCCGCCGGAGCTGTAGCAGCCATGTCCGCGCGCCCGCGCTGCCGCAGCCCGGCCGTGATGTCATCCGTTGAGCCCCCGCCACGGCGCCCCACGCCCGCCCCCCGCGGGCCGCCGCGTCCCCGCCCCGCCCCACGTGCTCCCGGCTTCGGGGATGCTGAGGCCGGCGGTTGCCGTGGGACGATGCGCAGAGCCCGGGTGGCCCCGTTGCCGGCGGCGTTGCCCCTCCCCGTCCGCCGCGTCTCCGGCGGGGCTACGCCCGGGGGCTGCGCACGGGTGGGGGCGGGGGCGCCTGGGGAGGGCGGGGTGGGTTACCCGCGGCCAAGTCTCCGCCAGGTCGCCGTCTGCTGAGTCATGGCCAGCGCTCCCCGCAGCCCGGGCTCACTCGCGTAGCGCGGCGGGCGCGAGTGCGCAGCCATTGGGCCGGGCGCGGGGCCGCAAGCGTCGGGCATGACGCGCTGAGCCGCGCTCGCCCGTGCCCGCAGCTCAGCGTGCGCCCCGCGCGGGTGCCTGTGCCGCCGCCCTCCAGCCCCGCCGGCAGCCGCCCCCGCTTCGCCCCGCACCATGATTGCCGCCGCTTTCCTCGTCTTGCTGAGACCCTACAGCATCCAATGTGCCCTTTTCCTCTTGTTGCTTCTGCTGGGCACCATCGCCACCATCATCTTCTTCTGCTGCTGGCACCGCAGGCTCCAGAAGGGGAGGCATCCGATGAAATCGGTCTTTTCGGGTCGTTCAAGGAGCCGAGGTAAGACACCCCGCGACGGGCTTACTCGGGCTGGGAGGAACCTTTAAGCCGATTTGGAGAGGGAAGCGCAGCTCTCTGGCTTCCGCGCTGCCGCCTCTACCCCATCCGCGCCCGCTCCCCTAGCCCAGTGCGTTTCCGTGTTTAACGTCCCTGTCCCCCTCCTCGGGTCTGCCGGATTGGGGTGACCGCGGCGAGGCAGAGCGCCGGGAGGTGGGGGGGGGAACGCACCAGATGCTTGGTGTCAGTGTGCTTAAGCCCTGGGGATGGCTGGAGCGGAGTCCTGGCTGCGGCAGCCTCGTCCACCCCCATCCTCCGGCCGGCGCTGGAGCGTGGGGCATGGAGAGTTCGGGGCTCCCCAACTCCCCCAGAACTTTCCCTGAAACTTCTCGCGGAGAAATCATGTAGAGACCGATGGCCTAGTAAACAGCCCTCCCTGCAGGCTGTCCCCACTGCGTTAGAGGCGTCCGGAACGCGCCTCCCCGACCCTTGTCCCCCGGGTAAGTCGTCGGTGACTCGGCAGGTGAAGAACAAGGAGTTAATTGAAGTCTCGTTTTTCTTTTTTTTCCCCAGATGCTGTTTTGAGATCACACCACTTTCGTTCCGAGGTAATTTATTTAGCGCGCACGCTCAAGGTCAGAAGTTCTCTTTGCTGGGTACCAATATTAATCATACGGGTGTTCAGAAGCCAGTAGGGCGTTGAATGGCGAGCATGCTACCCCCAAGCCGAAAGGGACGTGTCTCCTTTTAAGTGACTCCCCAGCATGAGTGCCCAGTGAACGGTATTGGCAGATCTCTTGTGTCCTGGAGCCGCTGTGCTGGAAGGGGTGAGACAGCCCTTAAAAGCGGTCATACCTTAGGAACTGAGCCTCGGGATGGATCTCAGCTTCCTTGACAATCTGTAAGTCGCCCGAAGCTTTCTGGGTGCAGTCAGCTGGCCGCGGCAGTTCACTTGGGTATCTAACCTCAGCTGGGAGCTTTTAGGGAGCTGGTGCAGAGTAGCTTGATCCATGTGCATTTCCCTTTAGACTTTCAAGTTTATATTCCTATTCACCCAGAAAGAGCTCCATATTTTACTGGGGATGTCTGATGATTTTTGCAGAGTGATGGTGGTAGTGATCTGGCTTTACTAACAAAACGTGGACCATCCCTCCATAAACAGGTGACCTGGCCTCGCAGCAATTCAGTGGAATTGTTGTAGGACTAGTTCCGCTGGAGATAGACGAAAATGAGAAACACAAGCTCTCCCTGACCCAGCATTTCTTGATGGATTTCCAGGCCAACCCCCCACTTAATGCGAGATGACTGTCCCTCTTTTCCCACGAGTTTCACACAGCCAGGAGGGTGCTGGTAGCAACGCTTGATGCCATTTGTCATTTTAGCAAAGACTTCATAGTTAGAAGTGCTCCATTGACTTGCCATTTACCTGAGAAGTTATTTCACATTTCATTTCACTAGTTAATCCAATGTTTTGTTGCACCCTAGATGTTTGATTGGACTCTGGTTGCTTGAAAGCTTTTACTGCATTACTATCACATCGTTATAATGCGGCACAATGAATAATTCTACATGGAGCCCCAGTGGGTGAGAACTCTTAACTCAATTTAGGACTGTAAAGAGAATAAAATAGCCAGTCAGATAATCAGAGGTTCCATTGCTGCCTTTACACTAACTAGCTGTGTGGTGCTGGGAAACTCTCTCAACTTCTCAGACCTTCAACTATAAAATAGGGCCAATAGTACCTTATAGGGCTGTAGGGGGAGGGCAGGGTTTACCAGTAATCATGTTAACAAAACCCCACTTAGTTCATAGTAGCTCTTCAGTACTGGATAGGTATCATTACATTTTGTAAAATTGAATTAAAAATGTGTAAAAATAGAAGATCTGTCCACAAATCTTAAAGTCTTTATTAGATTAATTAATTCAAAGTTATGTGAAACAGCATAAGCTGTGCCTGTTATGAACCAACACTTTCTGAATACCTGATTAATTTAATAGAATAACCCATTTAGAGGTGACAAAAAATAAATCACAGTCAGGGTGCGAACACCAAAATTTAGGATTTTCATTTTAAAAGGAGATCACCAGTCCAGTACATGTAAATGATAGAACCAGAATAAGAATCCTGTTATGGGTTGTTAGATTAGTCATCAAGTGTTTCAGCTAAAGCATAGGCAGAAAAAATGAGATAGGTCTACGTTTTGTTTAGTTATCTGTCAGTTAAGCATTTGTCCTGAGCTTGCATTTGGTTAGGAAAGCTGGGACTGATTGTTTAATGCCATAGCTCATTTCACAAGATTCCACGTACAGGTTGACATCCTGTGTGTGCTTCGTATTTGCCTTGTCTGCTGGGCTGGGAACATCTTGACGGCATGGACCAGGTCTCTCTTATTTAGGGCTATATCCCCACTGCCTGGTGTATAATGGGCTCTTAATAAGTATTTATCAAATGAGTGAAACTGGGCAAATACAACTCAGAATTGGGCCAAAAAGAAAAATGCACATTCTCAGGACATTGCTTAGAATTCAACATTTGCTGAATCCCAACTCTTATTTTATCTTTCTAGACTTTAAAACATTGCCCTGGAGTTTGTGTTAAAAAATGTAAATCACTAATTATAACAAAATGTATTTGGTTAGATTTTTTTTTCTCAGAAAGTTCAATGCAGTATTAGCTTCATTTGTTGATAGGCCCCCCATGTTCCTTTTCATACCATGTTCCTGTGTTAAACTACTCAAAGAATGTCATTTTATAAGTAAAAATCATGAGACTGTTCCATGAGAATGTAATATTTCATCATTGTTTCATGTTTGCCGCAAATATGACATTTTCCTCTACAGAAAACAGAGGGGATTTTTTTTCCTTCTCCGTTTCTACCAAAATGCCATTTCTAGCAGGATTTTCTCCTTGAGAAATACCTCTGAAGTGTTTGGACTCTAGCGTGTTAGAAAATTAGAACTTGTGTCACATAATGACTATTCTTCTTGTTGCTTTTTAGCAGTAGCTGCTGCAAAATAAGTATCAAAGAAAATGTGTTGATTTTCCTACAAGTTATAGTCCTGTCGAGTATTCTATTCCTCATCCCAATCTCAGTCAGTAGATAATTCACTCTCAGTATTTCCATAGCTGTCAAATGAGGAAAATGGGTTTAGGATCTGTGGACTTATATTGAAATGTGAAAAAGCTTTGGGAAAGCCCTGGAACACATGAGGAAGTTCACTTAGCTTTTGGCTGCTTTACTTGGCGGAGGATATTGCTTCTGCTTTCCACACGTCAGGGAAGGCCAGTTGGAGAGGAAATTTCAGGATGTTTCTTCCCAGGTAGGGAGAGAAATACTTCTCCAGGGGGGAAACCATGGCATCAGGACTCAGTGTGCTTTGGGGAAGTTCTGCAGCAGGAAAAAAAAGCCACGTATCTCTTGTGAGGGGCTGCAGCTTTTTCCCCCTCACTAAGTGGTTAATAAACACCTTTCTTCAACTCAGTTTCTTCCTCATGAAGCTAGAAATAAATGATTCAGAGATTTATGAGATGTTTGGGAACCATAACCACCAACAGCCCCTTTTTATTTTCATATACTTGTAAACTCATCTCTACTGGCTTAAGAGTTCTCTAAATTTTAATAATAGCATATGAGAATGTAAAATTATTAATCCACTCAGCAAGGGCTCAATCTCCAATTCTCTGACAGATAAAAGGCCCAGTTAGATAGCTAGAAATATGTGCTTTGTATATGAAAATAAAATACTTGTACCATATATATATAGTAATAAACAATATATATAGTGATGAGAAGTGATTTCACATCGAGATGGGACACGGTCTGGAAACCAAGTGTTCATTCTGGGTCTCTAAGAAGGATACTTTTCCTGGGGACTTAATAATGTTTGATGCTGTGACTTCACACAATGCTTAACTGTTTCCCTAGATGCCTGTGGTGAAGATCAGACAGTGACAGTCCTGATTTTAAGGAAATCTCAGAAAGTGATATGGGTAATTGAGGTACCATTAGATTACAAGAAAGAACCTTGTGAGCCCTTCAGTAGAGTGAAGACAATTACATATAATGCCCTTGGAGAATACCCAGCATGAACAGTGGTACATGATCCCTATTCATCAGCTCGGTGGAATAAGGGCAGCCTTGTTTGATATCAGCAGAGGTAGGAGGGTGTTTTGTGTCCATCAGGATTGAGTAAATATCTTCACTTCCTGTTTAAGAGAAAGGAACCAAAAGAGTTAACTCTAGTTAACTCAAGCGAGATAAGGACTCAGTAAGACAAGAACCCCCAGCTACATTTTGTCTGCCGTGTAGTGTTTAACTGTGTCACTCACAGCTCAAAGAATCATATGCCCAAAATTCTCAATGAAAGAGAGAGGCTAAGTGGAGTGAATTTTTAGTGGCCATTTCTTACAAAGCTGAATAGGCAAATCCTTTAGGTTTTTCCAGTGATTTTCCACGTTATCGTAGATGAAAGGATGGTCCACACTGACCCTCTTGGCCTCATCATGTTTCCAGAGAATCCCTGCACCAAACCATGGAAAAATGGTCAGTGGAATACCCATAGTTCACAGCTTGTTGTGGAATTTGCATCTTTCATTAAGGGTTACTCAGTGGATTAGAGAAACTGATAGTTTATTATTTAGCTCTCTTTTACAATTAGGTTATCTTTATAAATAAATTCTTTGCCTAGAGTTAAATTCTAGCTCTAAGTTAGTTTATGCTAATTAAATCGGTCTAAAGTTGAATTCCACACATGATACAGGGTTCATTTTGTTTCACGCAATTATTTTAAAAACAAACATTTATTTTTTCATCCTTTATGAGGTATGATATTAGAGGATAGGAATAACAATGGGTCTGAGGTATAGTCCCTGCCTTGATGATGACTCCCAGGTCACTCCCAATATCAGTGCTGAAATTTTATAGTTACTGGTTTCTTCTGCTCCAGTAACTGAACTGACATCCAACTATGAATCACAGATCTGGTGGGAGCATCAGAGGCCAAGCTGTGCAAGTAAAGCCAGTACATTTGTGAAAAAGACAAATTCACCCCATTCACCAAAGTCACTACCGCCATATAATTTACCCTTACTTCAGCTACGTGGCAACGAAGCAGAATGCTAAAAGCAAAAGAAGAAGAAGAAAAAAGAAAAAAAAACACTTTTTTTTTCATGCATCCAAACCTTTTAAATCCAGGCTAGATGAAAGTAGAAACAAAAGCTTTTTCGGAGAAGTCTGAAATCTTTGTCTAACCTCAAGGTTTAGGAATGACTCTTTTTGAGATTGCAGTTACTACATAGAAACAGGCTAATAACAAGTACTGGTTTAATGAAAGGGTTACAGGAATAAGAATTCAAAGTCCTGGCTTTGGGTTCCAGCTCTGCCACTAACTGTGCCGTCTTGGTCTAGTCTTTTAGGGTCTCTGAGATTCAGACTTGCTGTTTTCACTGGTAACGTTAAGATGATCTCTGAATCTCCTTCAGAGTAAACAGGCCCTGTTTCTGCTATGTGCAAAAAAGCATCCTGCTAAAAAAAGGCATCATGTAAAACGTGATTGCTTCTAGGAACTGAAGGCAGGTAAAAATAAAGATATAATTAGCATAAACACAAAGTAACAAATTATGTATAGAAAAGGAATGGTTGGAATACTTCTGATGACATGATTGCTCTGGCTGGGGTGATCAGAGAAGCATTCCAGGAGGAGGTGATATTTCTGCTGCAGCATGCAGGCTGAGTAGTACCTGGCTAGATAGACAGGGGCTCAGAGCAAACCCCCAGGCCAGCAGAACCGTTTAAGAATAGGCAACGATTAAGGAAACACACCTGCTTTCAGAGCTCAGAACATGCCAATATGATTAGAAGAAAGGGGTCTTGAGATCACATCAAGATGGAAATATAAGTAGGTGCCAGCTATAATAAAAAATAATTTTTGTGTACCACTTGACAGCTGACAAAGGCTTTGACAGAACATTATTTTACTTGAGTGCCTTAGGAGGGCACCTGCTGTGAGCCCTCTCAAGAGAAGGAAAGACTTTTGATTTCTTTTCTAGTAACTATGGTCAAACAGCCTGATCCCTCTTTTTTCTCTGTCACGGAGAGTGGAGAGTTGTGGCCTCAGCTGCAGAGGCCTGGGACCATGATTGGCTGGGGGCCTTTCTGGTCACGCCGAAGCTGTGCTCTTGCAGGGCATTGCATGTTTCAGGTCTAGTGCTCAGGCATCACTGGGTTATATTTGACTGCAGACACCATATGTCCAGGGGTATGTGACAACCTGCTCCTGTGGTCATTACAGCTCCTAATGCAAAGCATAATAAATTTGCAGGCAATTTATTATGTACAAGGCTATGTAATATATTACAGTTTTAAAAAGTATTTGAAATGTCTCTGCTTTTAAACTTCTTCCTTGAAGAAAATCCCTCTCCCATAATAATCTGAATGTCTATTTCCTCCTCAAATCCTCAAGCCTAGCCCTTCGCCCTCAGCCAGTGACTTCTGTCTCCTAACTCACAGAGAACAACTTCTTGCCCCTACAAACTAAGTGGCATCTTAATCTTCCCTCCCAGCCCAAGAAAAACTTCATCTGTTCTCCCTATGGGTATTTTATGCTTATGCCATGAATTCCTTGTCTTCCTGTCTCTTGGGGGCTGTTCTGTGAGTCGTCCCCTCCTTTCTCTTCTGATGCTCCCTCTCTCCTGGCCCCTGTTTCTAACACATAAACATCAAAGGTGTGTCCTTTTGAAAACAATGTAAACCTCCCTATACCACCAGCTCTTCTCTTAAGAAAAGTTCTCTGAAATCTGCCACCTCCTATTCCTCGCCTCTCATTTACTCCTCAACTTAGTAAAATCTGGCTTCTGCTGCTACGATTTGAAACCACTCACCCTTAGCTCAACATTGAGTTCTAAATTGTTACATCACATATTTCCGTCTTAGGTTTAATCGACTTATCTTGCATTGGACTTCGTTGGCCACTGATCCCTTCTTGAAACTCTCCCCCACCCCCCACCTTTTTTCTCTGGCCACGGCTCCCTCTGTTCCTGCACTGGACCCTCTTCCTACTTAGATGCTGACATTCCCAACGTATTCCCTTGCTCATAATTTTTCAAACATCTTTATTGAGATATAATTCACATACTATACAGTTCACCCATTAAAAATGTACCATTCAGTGATTTTTAGTGTGTTTACAACATTGTGCAGCCATCACACAATTTAATTGAAAACATTTTCATTACCCCCCAAAGAAACCCCACACCTGTTGACAGTCACTCCCCATTCACCTCCCACCTCCACACCCCAACCCTAGGCAACCGCTAATCTAGTTTTGTCTTAGTAGATTTGCTGGGCCTTGTTTTTGCTCACCCTATTCAAACTTTACTTGTAGGATCTCACCATATTTCCTGTTTTAGTTCATCCTCCCAGAATGGTTACTCTGAAATCTCTATGTCAAATTCAGGCTACACTCTTGACCTCGAGATACAGAGTCAGCCCTTTTCCCTCCTTCTTACATGGATGCACCGCAGGTCTTAAACTGAACATCTGCTGCTGTTGTGGAGAGTGGTACAACCCTTACCCCTACCTCTGCAGTTGCCCAAACTAGTAGTCTAGAAGCTATGACAGACCCCTCCTTATCCATCCTGTCCTCTTTTACATACCTCTGGAGTCTGCCTTTCTTACCATTCTCCTGGTGGTACCTTGCTTCAGTCCCTGTAACAAGCCTCCAGACAAATCTCCCTGACTCCCCACCCCCAATCCATACACACTAATCTGATAAGGATCATTCTAAAATACAGATTAAGCCTTTAAACTTTTATTAGTCAGGGAGACATTCAGATTTAAGTGATCCCAACATAAGATGGGTTATTAATAACCAAGGATTTCTGTCCTCTCATGGCAAGAAGTCTAGACATGATGTAGGCTTTTCTGCAACAGCCCCACTGTGTCACTGCTGGGGTGATTGGGATAATCCTGGCCTTTCCCTCATGGTTGCAGGATGGCTGCACCATTCCAGACATTGTGCCCAAATTCAAGGAAGGAAGGAGGGGAAAAGGGAGAGCCAGTCAAGGAAAGATATTCATCAGGAAATCAAAATCTTTGCCAGATGGAGGGCTTTCCAGTTAGATTTCTCCTTGCACTTCACTGGTCAGAACTGTGTCACAAAGCCGTCTCTCACTGCAAAGGAAGCTTGGGATATGAGCTTTCATTTTTCCTGGCTTCTGTGGTAGAGGTAGGCAGGGAGAAAGGGTTGAGTAAGCCATATTCTTTCCCTACTTAAAATCCTTCAGTGGCTTTCCACTTTCTTCCAGGTGGTGAAGTTTGACCTTCTTAATGTGACATCAGAGGGATCCCTATGCTGATGTCCTGGTGATGGTTATTCTCCAAGCAGACCATGACTTTTTGGATTATTGTTTTTGACCATGTTATTTCCAGCTAAGAAAGCCCTTCTTTGTCTTCCTTTTCTTTCTTTGGCCACTCACCCCTGACTAAAGAGGAAATACTCAGGCACGAAAGGCTAACTCTTGTTCTTCCTTCAAAACCCAGTTCAGGGCTTCCCTGGTGGTGCAGTGGTTGAGAGTCCACCTGCCGATGCAGGGGACACGGGTTCGTGCCCCAGTCCGGGAAGATCCCACATGCCGTGGAGTGGCTGGGCCCGTGAGCCATGGCCACTGAGCCTGCGTGTCCGGAGCCTGTGCTCCGCAACGGGAGAGGCCACAGCAGTGAGAGGCCCACGTACCACAAAAAATACCCCCCAAAACCCAGTTCATAGGTCATCACCAGGGAACTTTCTTAGCTCCCTCCTCATAATAATGATAATAATTGAGTTTTTTTATTTGTCTCTCCTACAAGATTGCACCTTGTAGGTAGTCTGAATCCCTGGTTCTTAGCTCAGTGTCTGGTACAAAATAAAGCTCAGTAAATGTTTGCTGAAGGAATGAATATATTTGATGTTTTCTAAAGTCAGTTTACTTTCTCAATTCTCATGGATTCTAACTTTCTAGATATTCCTGTATCCTTCTTTTACTTAAAGGGAGACAGATTCTTTTCATTTTTTATTTCAGACATACAGTTGTGCCTTAGTTAACATCCTGTGTTTACTTCAAAAATACGCAGATTCAGGCACTTTTTAAAGTGAGTTGAAAATATTTCCTGACATTTTTATTTATTATTGAATAGATTTTTATACCTCTTCAATAATAAATAGGCAAATAGTATTAACAGAGATAAAGAGGGACGTTCCATAATGATAAAAAGACTGTTCAGGAAAACATAATTATAAATGTGTATGTACAGAGCCTTAAAATGCATGGAGTAAACACTGTCAAAATTAAAGCGAGAAATAGACAATTTTGGAGTCATAGTTGATGATTTTAACATCCTTCTCTCAGTAATTGGTGGAATATCCGTATAGAAAAACAGTAAAAATATAAGTGATCTTAATAACCCTATCAACTATCTTGACCTAATTGATATTTATAGAATGCCATACCCACTTGACTCATTCCCAAAGACAGACTATATTCTAGGCCATAAATCAATTCACAATAAAATTAATTTAAATTTGAAAGGGTTGAAATCATATAGAGTATGATCATACTCTGATCATAACATAATCAAACTAGGAATCAATAACAATAATATCTCCAGGAAAACCTCACATATTTGGAAATTAAATAACATGCTTCAGAAAATTCATGCATCAAAAAAGAAACCATAAGGAAAATTAGAAAATATTTTGAACTGAACGATAATGAAAACATAGTATCTCAAAATTGTGGGTTGCAGCCAAAGCAGAACTCAGAGGAAAACATATAGCTTTAACTGCTTATATTAAAAAGAAAGGTCTAAAATCTAACAAACTTTCAACTTTAAGAAGCTAGGGGATAAAAAAGGAAAAGTAAATGCAAAATAAGCAGAAGGAAGGAGATAATAAAAATAAGAGTAGACATTGATGAAATAGAGAAAAGACATACAATAGAGAAAATTAACAAAGCCAAGATTGGTTTTTTAAAATTATTTTTTAATTGAAGTATAATTAATCTACAATGTTGTGTTAGTTTCAGGTGTACAGCAAATTGATTCAGTTATATATACATGTATATTCTTTTTCAGATTCTTTCCCAGTATAGGTTATTACAAGATATTGAATATAGGTCCCTGTGCTATACAGTAGGTCCTTGTTGTTTATCTGTTTCATATATACTAGTGTGTATATATTAAAGTTGGTTTTTTGAAAAGGTCAACAAAGTTTACAAATATCAGGCTAGACTGATCAAGGCAAAAAACTGCAAATCACTGGTATGACACATGGAAGAGAGGTTATAACTACAGAACCCACAGACGTTAAAAGGAAAAGAGAATTTTCTGTACAACTTTATGCCAAGAAATTTGACAACTTAGATGAAATGGACAAGTATCTACCTATAGGTCTCTAATTATCTATCCACTCATCCGACCTGTGCATATTTCATCATGTATTAGAACTGCTCTAGCCCCCAGATCTTGAGTTCTGAAATATCTCTCTTTGACCACATATCTGCCTGTCTATGCATCTCATTGTGAGCTGTTAGTGAGTTTCTTGCTTCCCTAGGTTTCAGCCTGTGAGCACTTTCTGATTTAACTTCACTTGCCTTTCTGCTCAGTAGAGACCCTTAATCAACTCTACAGAGAAACGTTCACTGTTATTCTCACTTTGCTCATCCAGTTAGTACCTCTTCCACAATGACTTTGACAATTACCAGATCTGAGTCAATCTCTTTGACTGCATTTCTATTCTTGTGCCTAGGAGGCCTGTCCTTACTGGACAACTTCACAAAACCCAGCCATTTCTTTCATTATGTTATCCAGCAGTCATGTCTGTCCTTGAGTGTATCAGCTAGCTTCTGCTTTGTAACAGCAAACAACAACAGTTCAAACGTGAACTATTTAGCTCACAATTCTGGGGATTGGCCACTTGCGCTGTGCCCAGCTGGGCAGTGGTTCTGGTCTGAGTCAGGCTTGGCTTATCACAGCCAGCCCTCAGTCATGCATTGTTGGTCAGCTTCTGGCTGACTCACAGTTTGCCTCTAGATGGTCTGTCCTATTCCATCAAGCCAACCCAGGTTGGTTCACATGCAGTTAGATTCAGGTTCCAATAGCAGCAAGACTGGAAGTGCACTAGGCCTCTTGAGGTCTAGGCTCTCAGCTCATAGATGGCCTCTGCTCACACGTTGTTTTGGGGAGTGGGGGAAATAGAGTCCTGATGGGAGAAGTTAAATAGTGTTGTGGCCACTTTTGCAATTTTGTAGCTAATCTTTTGATTTATGTCTAGTTTGCTGCTGTCTACTATCTCTAAAGCACTCATTTTAAGCTTTTTCTATTGTTTTCCCTGGGCAGTCTTTTCTAATACCTTCGCTTACATCTGTATAAAAATTATTTCCACCTGAAATTTTTAAGCCTAACCATTTCAACAATTTTGGGGGCTATACTTTCCAGTTTTAGAATATTTTCCATCACCCCAGAAAGATTTCTCATGCCTATTTTCCACTGATCCCTGTTCCTACCCCTAATCTGCTTTTGGTATCTGTGGATTTGCCTTTTCTGGACATTGTATATAAGTGGAATCATATAATAGGTAGTCTTTTGCATCTGGCTTCTTTCATGCATGTTAATGTTTTCTAGGTTCATCCATGTTGTAGCATGTATCAATAGTTTGTTCATTTTTATTGCTAAATAGTATTTTATTCTATGACTATACCACACTTCATTTATCCATTCACCAGTTGATGGACATTGGATTTCCCCCCAATTTTTAGCTATTATAAATAATGCTGCTGTGAATAGTTGCTTGAAATCTTTGTGTGGGCATATGTTTCTATTTATCTTGGGCAGATACCTAGGAGTAGAATTCCTAGCTTGTATGGTAAGTATGTGTTTAATTTTTTGAGGAAATTGTCAAACTGTTTTCCAAAGTGGCTGTTCAATTTAACATTCTCAACAGCAGGGTATGAGGGTTCCAGTTTCTCCACATCCTTGACAATACTTGTTATTGTCTTTTTGATCATAGCTCTTCTAGTGGGTCTGAAGTGGTATCGCTTTAGTTTTCATTTGCATTTCCCTAATGACTAATGATTTTGAGCATTTTTTTCGTGTGCTTGTTAGCAGTTCAGAGATCTTCCTTAGTGAAATGTTCAAATATTTGCCCATTTTTATTTTATTTTATTTTTTACTTTATTGAAATACTGAGTTTCGAGTTCCATCTTTAAAAATGAAACGGGCATTTTGGACAATACATTCGTTACAGAAATGAAATAAAATGGAAAGTTCTAGCAAACCAAGTCATCTTCTTAAAGAAATTTCCTCCACTGCAGGAAATCTTGAATAGTCTCCTGGCCAGTCATCTGGAGCAATTCTTCACATAATTGATGATTTTAATTTAAAATTTAAGTATTCAAATCTTTATATATACCTCTTAAGATTTTCTATTTTTTCTTGAGTCAGTTTGATAATTTGTGTCTTTCTAGAAATTTGTTCATTTTATCTAAATTGTCTAATTTGTTGGCCTAATAGTATTCTCTTTTGCTCCTTTTAATTTCTGTAGGGTTGGTAGTACTTTTGTTGGTTCCTTTTGTGTTCATCCAGCCAGAAAGTTGGGGTTTGCTCTCCTGTTCTGTTGCACACTTCTGTGACTATGCTTGTGTCCAGGGCCAAGTGGCAGGAAGAGAGAGAAAGAATACAATGGGAGTTTGTCCTAGTTTCTTGGGATCAGAAAGGAAGGTTTCCTTCCTAAGAGTTTTATTTTCTCCTCCTTTGGGATTTCTAATGTCACTGCTCGTGGGACTGCTTGAAAGCTGAGGCTTAAGAGAACTCAGAGAAGAAAAAGATGGGGGATTTCTGCACTCTGAGTCTTAAGAATTCTCTTCTTCACTCCTCAAGCGAGAATGAGGGGACTTTTCCTGGAGCTGTCTGTGCCTCAGCTCAGTACCCAGCTCTGGGTTTCAGGCTGCGCTGCTGGCTTGCATTCAGTCTGGGGGCTACTGGAGAGCAAACATGGCAAACTTATCACTGGTTTGGTGGTACTTTGAATTCTGGCCTTTTTACTTCAAGCCTCTTGCTACTCTTTGCTTTTCAGGATCCTCAGAAGCTACTCAGTGCATTCTGTCCAGGTGTACAGCCATGCTCAGTGGGAGGCATGTGCTTGTTCTAATTTATTATAACCAGAACCAGTCTGTTTTAAAAAAATATATTTATTTATTTATTTTTGGCTGTGCTGGGTGTTACGGCACACAGGATCTTTGTTGAGGCCTGTGGGATCTTTTTTAGTTGTGGCATGTGGGCTCATAGTTGCGGCATGTGGGCTCATAGTTGCAGCATGTGGGCTGTAGTTCCCCGACCAGGGATCGAACCTGGGCCCCCTGCATTGGGAATGCGGAGTCTTACCCACTGGACCTCCAGGGAAGTCCCGGAACCAGTCTGTTTTTAATTAGTCTATCCACCCTCCACCTTAAGCCTGTTGCTTTCCTTCTTTTATTATTTACTTTTTGGAAAATCTCATAGCATTTTGTCATCTAATTAAGATGATGTTGGCAGAGATGTGTATTGCTACATATAACTCATGCAGTACAGAAGAGTCCCTCTATTTCATTATTATGCAGAATTTTTAGGAATCTAACTTCAATACATTGTCATTTGAAAAAAATTTCTTTTCTTTTTGTTCGGTCTCATCATTCTCCAGATTTTCTGGATTTCCTGGATTTCCTACTAATTCTTGAAAACCAAATAGATTGAGATACCTGCAGATTTTATTTACAAAGAGACTAGAACTCTCACATTAAGAAGTAATTTAGCAGGGGCTTCCCTGGTGGCACAGTGGTTAAGAATCCACCTGCCAATGCAGGGGTCACGGGTTCAAGCCCTGGTCCGGGAAGATCCCACATGCCACGGAGCAACTAAGTCCATGCACCGCAACTGCTGAGCCTGTGCTCTTGAGCCCGTGTGCCACAGCTACTGAAGCCTGTGTGCCTAGTGCCTGTGCTCTGCAACAAGAGAAGCCACCGCAATGAGAAGCCCACGCACGGCAACGAAGAGCAGCCCTCACCCGCCGCAACTAGAGAAAGCACACGCGCAGCGAGGAAGACCCAATGCAGCCAAAAATAAATAAATAAAATAAATTTATTGAAAAAAAAAAAAAGAAGTAATTTAGCAATAGACTGTTAGGTTTCAATAACTAACTGACCAGCTGTGGAGAATCAAATCCCTGACCTGACCCGGTCTGTAGTAGTTGCAGCGAGGAGGCAGCAGGCCTCTGAGAGCATTTCCAGCAGATCTAGATTGTGACTCTGTTGTTTTGAAAGCCGCTGTAGGGCGGCCCGAAGGAATTACAGATATATTGGGGAAGATTTGGTGAGATTGTCCAACTTTTTTTTTTTAAGCGAGTAGTCACCAATTGAAACTTAAAATTTTTAAAAATAAAATAATAATAACGAGGTCTAATGAATTTCTCCTGTTCTGAAGTCCTTCTACAGGATCTTAACTCTTGGTGGGCATTCTGAGAATCTGATGAAAGCTCTGGTCCACATCTCCAGAAAAATTAGAGCTACATAGACGTATACTTTCTCACATACTTTCAAGTGCCTTCAGGGGCCCTCTTCATGCTCATCTGGGGATCCTAGGGCAGAGGTAGACCCTAGTTAAGAACTCCTGCAGTGAACTGACCAGATATCCTGCCTAGTTAGGTTCGCCCTGGGCAGTGCCTTGGCAGGGCGGATTGAGCTCAGGTGTGAGATGTGGTAGAAAACCTCCTGTAAATTACCCGTGATACTTGGAGAAATAGTAACTCACCAAGTTTTCCCCAGTCTACAACTTGAAATGCCAGCTCAGATCTTTTTCCTGCAGCCAGGAGGTAGGAGGTACCCTTCAGGCTGATGCGATTGCTCCAAGTTTGTTTGTTTGTTTGTTTGTTTGAACTGAAGAAGTGTGTGTTCAGGAATATATGGGGCTACAGAAGCTCCCTGGGGAGATGTTTCTCAGCCCCCCTTCATCATGCTGCAGTGATAGGGCCGCGTGAGAGGTGTAGTGGGGAGGGTCCTGACTACATAGAGGGGTGGTAGGGAGGGTCCTGACTTAGGCATTGAAGACCTGCGGTCAAGCCTGTTCCTTAGCTCACCTTGTGGGTAAGTCACTTATTATTGCTGAGATTCCCTTCTCTTTTGGTAAACTAGAAATAGCAATGCCTGTTCTTTATTTTTTTTACGATTTTATTTGCTTATTTATTTTTGGCCATGCCTTGTAGCATGTGGGATTTTAGTTCGCCAACCAGGAATCAAACCTGTACCCCCTGCATTGGAAGCGTGGAGTCTTAACCACTGGACCACCAGGGAAGTCCCTCTATCTTTTAACAGGACCTGTGAGAATCAGTGACAGTAATATATGTGATTTTTAAAATACCTAAGCCACTCAAATGGAAAGATAAAGGGATGCATAGCATAATAGCTATGACAGAATGGCACCTTCATTCACCACGCATTTATTCACCACATTAGATGATAGTAAATACCTGTCATCTAATACCACAGGACATATTTAATTTCCCTATGCTCCTGGTTGGGAAAATGGCCCTTCTATCTCTCAAATACTTTTTAGAACCTCTTCATTGTATATAGAAGAGAGAATAAAAGGAAGTTTGGTGATACAGAATGAGGAAGTCAAATGATTTGTATGACATTTAGGTTGGAAAGATCAGTAATTGAGTAGTTTATATTCGTTTTTTTTTAACATCTTTATTGGAGTATAATTGCTTTACAATGGTGTGTTAGTTTCTGCTTTATAACAGTGAATCAGTTATACATATACATATGTTCCCATATCTCTTCCCTCTTGCGTCTCCCTCCCTCCCACCCTCCCTATCCCACTCCTATATTAGTTTTTAAAATGATAGTCAAGGGGAGCAGGATGATTTTAGGCTCTTCTGAAAATAGTGAGATCTCATCCTGCTCTACATCCTGTGCTGGAGATGACCTAGTTATGGGGAATGATAATAGCTGCCATTTTCTGAGAGTGTGCCTATCTTTATAGATGTTCTATCTATCTCATTTAATCAGCTCTTGCCCAGTGACTCCCAAAGCTGAAATCCCAGCCCTGGCTCTTTTACTTGCAGAGCCCATGCTCATAGCTACCGAGAAACAGGAAAGTGGGGCTGAATTACAATGAGCTGAACTGGCATTTGCCCTTCCTAAGGTTCATAGGGATCAGTGTTAATTCACAGCCTTTAACCTTGAAAACTGAGAATAACCTTTGAGCTTGCTCTTCAGGACTTAGAGATAGTGGTAATTGCCATCTGAAAGCAGGGTGGGGACTCAGATAGAAGCAAGTTTTCTTTTATTATTAATTAAAATTAAATTAATTAATTAAATTTTGGCTGCGTTGGGTCTTCATTGCTGTGCGTGGGCTTCTCATCGCGGTGGCTTCTCTTGTTGTGGAGCATGGGCTGTAGGTGCGCAGGCTTCGGTAGTTGCAGTACACGGGCTCAGTAGTTGTGGCTCACAGGCTCTAGAGCGCAGGCTCAGTAGTTGTGGTGCATGAGGTTAGTTGCTCTGTGGCACGTGGGATCTTCCCGGACCAGGGCTTGAACCTGTGTCCCCTGCATTGGAACATGGATTCTTAACCACTGCTCCACCAGGGAAGTCCCGGAAGCAAGTTTTAACTTAAAGAAGTAAGGTTCTCTGAGCTCCACTTGTTAATTTTTGAAATCCTCAAAGAAATGAATTTCCATTATTTAATTTATTTTCTGAGAGCTTTTTTTCCAACATATTGGAATTTACATTTCTGAGTTATAAGATACAGAGCAATAAGATTATAACAACATGCAAATACAGTGCATTTTCTCCATTATTGTTAGAAAGAAGAATGTGCTGGTGTTTCCACAGATGCAGTCAGTGTATTTGTTAGACTGAATTCCCCCTCATTCTGGGTCTGCTGGTTACATTACCGACGTGGCAGAACAGAAGAAAGCAAAGGCTGAATTTTAAGTAACATTCCTAGTTGTTTAGACTCTCTTAAAAATATTCGGAATACCTAGCTGTATGTCTGAGTCATCTGCTGTACTGGGTGGGAGGTAAAATTGGGAAATTTTGGCTGGCTACTGCTGTGTTACAATTTCTCTAGAAACCTCAAGAAAATAATGGACTCAAGCATGCCTCGAGCTTTTCTTGGAGAAACTATGGCAACGGGCCTTTTAATTAAAGCTGAAGTAGTGTGTGTGGCTTAGGAAAACAGAGAGATGCTGCCAACTGATAGGGAGAGTGTACAGGAATAATCCAGACAACTAAAAAAAATTCATCTTAAATCTGTTTGATAATTCTTTGTTCTCTATATTGTTCAAAGAAATGGTAGGAAACTTTTTTACTGGATATCAGTATTTGACTTTGGAAATGTTATATATATATATATTCAAGAGAATATAGTTTCCTGATCATGTTTTTTAAGAGTAATGTTCAAATGAATTTATATTTCCTGAGTACACGTTAACCGACAGATGGAAGGCCCGCCCGGAGGGTAGCCAACCTAGGGTGGTCACAGAATGGATGCTATTTCCATTTTGATAATGGAGGTTGTTTACATGCCCCAGTGGAATGCACTGGTGGGTTGAATATCAGCAAATCAGTAAACTGTTCCCCTCTTGAGCTGAACCGTTGACAGCCCACATGCTAGAATTTATAAACTCAGAGCATACCAAACAGTAATTTAAAAGATAGAAACTAAATGGAAAAGCAAGAGTTGCCATTTTTCTCAGATCAAAATCTGTGTTGTGCTAACATGCCCCCCTGCCCCAGTGATGGAGAGATTTGATCATCCTCTTTGCCAGAAAGAATTTGAGTTTATGCCTATTGTTTTGGTACTTCCACTCACTCTTAAGAATGTACCTGTTTGGAAGATGAATTGTGTAGTCACCTGATAAGGGCAGTAGCTGGAGAGGTGAGGGGCATCTGATGAAACACAATGTCGTGGTGACAAACATAAAGCTGGGGACAGGGAAGGAACCGGCTCTTATCTGGTCTCCTTGCCTCTGGTTCCAGTCCGCCTCTTGCTATACTGTTGGCAGAATTAGTTACCTGTAGTCAGATCTGACTTCCCACACTGTCTGCCTGCGAGATTAGTAACTTTCTGCAGCCTCAGCTCCAACCACCTCCAACGGGTGCATACCCTAAACTCAGACAAGGCTCAGCTGCCCCATGTTCACTGTCCTGTGTTTTCATACTGTTGCCAGTGCTGAAACTCTACTCTTTTGTGTGTGTGTGTGTGTGGTAATTCCTACTCCTACTTCAAAAGGAGGATTAAACATCGCCTCTTTCCTCCGTTTATCTCACAATCCTCCTGAACATCTCCCTCCGGGACCAGATGAGGACCCCAGGTGTGGGGACTGACACATCTGTCTTCCCAAAGCAGGTACTGTGTACTTTTCATCTTGTTTCTCCATAGCCTTGTGTGGCATTTGGCGTGCGATGGGTCCTTACTCACTGTGTGTTGAATATTTGATGTTCGGTAAATGTTTGATGAAACGATGAATGGGATTAAGTGGGTAAAATAGTTGGAGTCACTAGGGCATATGTGAGAAAACACAAAGTACTTGAAGTTTGGTTCTGCTGTTTTCCCTCCTCTTTCTCATCCTCCTTCTCCTCTGGGTACCACTGCTCTCAGGCTGTTTTTTGGTTTCCCAGAGCACTTTCCTCTGGGTCTAATAGGCTTGCCCTACCCCAAGTGCCCCTGATCTCCTACAACACCCTTTCCTCCCCAGACTTCTACCTTCAACTCCAGTCAGAATGCCACTTCCGTACTGAAGAATGCAGCTAGACATAATTAGGGGATAATCACGTCAACCTAATTCATTCCACGTTATAAAAGACTGACAGGGAGTCCCCAGGAAGTGTCTGAAATTTCGATTTAACAATACACGGGGTTGCTTGTCTGTTCAGATTTCTGACTGAATATATTACCTTCCCTTTCATGCAGTATATTAATGCCCTCTCTACACAGGTTTTTAATGCCAGGATTTTGGATTATGTTATTCAGTCATGACAAAGGAATATTTTGAGAGCTGCCTTGCCTGTGACCCATTTCAGTAAAATTACTGCCTTTGTTCAGCAGCATTTGTCAATAATTTGAATACTTTTTTGCATCTTCTTTTTTACGTAAATGACTGAACATTGGGAAAATGACTGCCGATGCTGGTGTTGGGATATTAAATCTCATACAGCTAATGCACTTCAGACAGAGATGTACAAAATCATCAGGTGAGGCAAGAGAGTCAATTCTTAGCCTCAAATGTCTGCTCATGGAATTGAAGGCCATCTACAGTCTTTTATTACATAGGAAAAAAAAGCCAAAGCAAGGGACCTGCCTGGAATTCTCGAACTCTGTCCTTGAAGGTTGTGTGTAAAGGGGGAGCTATTCCTAAGGATTTTTTGTCTTATGTTTTAGTTTCTGGGCCTCCAACCTAAATATCTCTTATGTGACTTCCGCACATTTCATTTCTTCTGTGCTTTCACAAACACATTTTGTACAGAGGAGGGGCTGCCTGTAAAAGGTAAGGAAGATGTGCCTGGGTTTCCTTTAAGCTGCCCCCTCTTGGATGTTATTAACTCTTGGTTTAAACCCTTCTAACAGCTGGAATCTCACCAATACCTTTGCTACAACTAATTTAGTAGATCCCAAGGTCAGGGCCCTGTAAGCCAGGCTGTGGCATATGCCCTGGGTTGGGTACTGGCACCCACAAGAAGAGGCCAGAGGCTCTGCAAACCATCACCACTTTCCTTACCTGTTTTCCTTACCCATCTGGGAACCACCAGAGCCTAGAGGACAGCTTACTCTGGACCATTATCTTCGAAGGGCTCAGTCTAACCAGAAGAGTGAACCCAGCTGACCGAGAGAGGCCTTCCATCAGAAACCTTGGAATAAAATCAAGTTGAATAAGACCTGCCCCTACCTTTGAGGAGCTCTCTTTTTCTTCTTCTTCTTCTTTTTTTTTTTTTTTTATTTAATCTCACAGTGATGTGTAAGCCGATGAGAAATTTGTCATTCATTGAAGTTAGTGTGAATGCTTCCTTTCTTCTCTTCTTTGGCTGTACCTGCACTTGCCCAAGTTTCTGTGTCTTGGATGCAGAGTCAAAGTGTAAACTGGGATTATTGTGTGTGTGTTTTTTCTGACTGTACATGTAAGCTTTTCATAATGGGATTGGGGGAGTGGAGAAAGGTAACAGGAAAAACTTTGTGTGTGCCGGTGTCTCTTCCCTGTGGGATTACAGATTTAGTTTGGTAGCATTTGCTGTTACTGTTTATTTTAATATTATTTTAATTTTTGCATAGGTATTCAAATATTCAATAGTAAAAAATTAGAACATATAAAAATATATCAGTGAAAATTCTTTATCCCATTCTTGTCCCTCACTTTTTAGGAAATTTAGATAACCACTCTTCTTAGTTTCTTGTGAATCTTCTCATTATTTTTCTATATATGAGGAAGTAGAAATTCATTTTATTTTCCTCTTACATGAATAGTAACTGTGTATGCTATTTGCATCTTGTTTTACTCAATGCACCTAGCTGAACTTTCCATTAGGAGTATTCTATTTCTTTTTATGGCAACATAGTATTCCATTAGATGCAAGCATATAAGGTAATTAACCATCCTCCTGTTACTGACACTTGGGAATTTTCTAATCTTTCGTTGTTGTAAACAATGCTTAAATGTAAAACCTTAGTCATTTCACATGTGTGCAAATATTATCTGTAGGTTGAACTCTCAGAAGGAGAATTATGGGGTCAAAAGTTATATATTTCCATTTTGATAAATGTTACCATATGGCCCTCCATAAGGGTCTGTTTTAATTATTGAGGCTTCATAACATGTTGTAGTCCTCTCTTATTAAAATACACTTTTGCTTTGCTATTCTTTTGAATGATTTCCTTCTTGCAGGTTGTCTAATTCTAAGGGAAAATATAGTATTTTTATTTGAGGCCACATTGAATGGGAATTTTGCTAAAGGAGAATGGAATCTTTATCATTTTGAGTTTTCCTGTCTAAAAACTGGTATCCTTTTCTATTAGTTCAATTCTTCTTTTGTGGAGGAGTGTTTTTCATGTAGTTCTTTCACATTTTTGGTTAAGATTATTTCTAGTATTTTATCTTTTTGGTTGTGGTTAAAAGTGAGTCTTTCTTTTCCATTATATCTTCTATTTGTAGTTCTGTACAAACTGTTGGTTTCATTATCTTAATCTTGTAATCGTCTAACGTACTTCATCATTTCACGGTTTGTAGTACTTCTCCGTGGACTCCCTTTGGGTTTTGCAGGTATAAAACACATCGTCTGAGACCAGAGATTATTGTACATCCTCCTTCCCAACTTTCACATTTCTTATTCATTTCACTTGTATGTTTGCATTGGCTAGGACATCCCACAAAATGTTAAGTAATAGTAATAAGAGTAGGTATCCTTTTCCTGTTCCTGACTTTATGAGAATGTTCCTGGGGTTTCCCTGTGAAGCTTTTGGGTTGAGATAAATACATTTTATCATGCTTCAGAAGTATCCCTCTGTGCTGGTTTACCCTTGGCCTCCTGGCTTCACCCCGCCTTTGTATCCTGTACTCTGGTGTGGAGCTGGGGCTCTGTAGACCACATTCTCCAGATGCCTGTGATAGCTGCTTCCTGATGGGATCTGCCATTAGGAGGGAGGAACACTTCCTGTCTCCTCTGCTCCTGGCAGAGGTGCCCAGTAGAGGCTCTCAGCACAGCCTCCAGCTTCTTTAGACTTTGAGAACCAGCCTCACCTCTGCTCATAAGTACAGCAGCCAGGCTGTGTCCCTCCCTGGAGGTGTGAGCCCTCCTCTGAGCCCCTGAGGGGCTGACAGTACCTGAGCTGTGGGCTCTTCTCACAGGTCCGAGCTCCATCTTTGTGGGGCCTCTCCTCTGAGCCCCGACATTCTTGTAACCTGATTACTTCCCCTCCCTCCAGCTCAATGGGTGTTAGCGGCTTCCTGCATTTGTTATCGCTAGGTTAACGTTCTACCGTTCCAGTCCTCTAGCACCTGTTTCACCAATTCCCTTTATTTAATCCCCTCTTTTGAAATACTTTCTGCTTTCCTAAAAGCACCCAGTCTGATGACTCATCTGTTCCAGTTTTATTGAATGTTTTTATTAAGATTGTTTCCTGAAATTTTTTCCCCAATGCTTTTTCTGTGCCAATGGAGGTGATCGTGTGTGTGGTTTTTTCTTTAGACCCATGAAACATGATAATGGATTTTCTAATGCTGGACTTTTCTTGAATTACTGTAATAAATCTCCCTTCGTCATGTTGTATTTGTCTCATGGGCTGCTGATTCTACTAGCTGATATTTTCATTAAGATTTTTGCATTAACATTTGCATATGAGACTGGTCTGAAGTTTTCTCTTTTTGGGTGGTCTGTGTCAGGTTTTCATTTCAATGCTGTTAGTTGCTTTGTGAACATTTGGGGTTTCCCATGTTTCTTCTAAGCTCTGGAACCATTCAAATAACATTTAACATTAACCATTCCTGGTTTCTGTTATTTTATCTCATTTTATTTCTTAAAGTTTGGTGGCATTCCTTTATGAGATTCTCTGGGATTGGTGCTTGTTTGGTATCATATAATGGGAGATCTATGATGTCTGATGCTGCATTAGCTGAGCTAGTTGAGAAAAGGTTTTGTGGGTGCCAGACCTGGTCCAAACCAAGCTGTGAAACCCGCAGTGTGTCTCTGGTGCCCTTTTAATCCCATGATCATTGTACTCATGTGTCTAAGTAATTTCCCCTCTTACCTGCTCCTCTTTTCTGTCCTATTCTGATGCCGGTCCCTGCTGAGGTTTCCTGCTACTAACTGGTACAGTTTTGGGGATATGACCCAAATGCTTACAATTTTTTAATTTTTAAATTTATTTTATTGAAGTATAGTTGATTTGCAATGTGTTAGTTTCTGGTGTAGAGCAAAGTGACTCAGATATATATATATATATATATATATTATATATATATACTTTTTTTAATATATATTCTTCTTCATTATGGTTTATCACAGGATATTGAATATAGTTCCCTGTGCTATACAGTAGGACCTTGTTGTTTATCCATTCTGTATATAATAGTTTGCATCTGCTAATCCCAAACTCCCAGTACTTCCCTCTCCGCCACCCCACCCTTGGCAACCACAAGTCTGTTCTCTATGTCTGTGAGTCTGTTTCTGTTTTGTAGGTAAGTTCATTTGTGTCATATTTTAGATTCCACATATAAGTGATATCATATGGTATTTGTCTTTCTCTTTCTTTTTTTTTTTTTTTTTTGCGGTACGTGGACCTCCCACTGCTGTGGCCTCCCATTGCAGAGCACAGGCTCGGGGCACGCAGGCTCAGCGGCCATGGCTCACGGGCCCAGCCGCTCCGCGGTATGTGGGATCTTCCCGAACCGGGGCACGAACCCGTGTCCCCTGCGTCAGCAGGCGGACTCTCAACCACTGCGCCACCAGGGAAGCCCTGTCTTTCCTCTTTCTGACTTCACTTAGTATGATAATCTCTAGGGCCATCCAGATTGCTGTAAATGGAATTATTTCATTCTTTTTTTTTTGCGGTACGCTGGCCTCTCACTGTTGTGGCCTCTCCCGCTGCAGAGCACAGGCTCCGGACGCGCAGGCTCAGCGGCCATGGCTCACGGGCCCAGCTGCTCTGCGGCATGTGGGATCCTCCCGGAGCGGGGCACGAACCCGTGTCCCCTGCATCGGCAGGCGGACTCCCAGCCACTGTGCCACCAGGGAAGCCGTATTTCATTCTTTTTTATGGCTGAGTAATGTTCTATGGTATATATATGCCACATCTTCTTTACCCATTCATCTGTTGATGGACATTTAGGTTGTATCCATGTCTTGGCTATTGTAAATAGTGCTGCTATGAACATAAGAGTGCATATATCTTTTTGAATTATACTTTTGTCTGGATATATGCCCAGGAGTGGGATTTCTGGATCATATGGTAGCTCTATATTTAGTTTTTTAAACTGTACTGTTCTCCATAGTGGCTGCACCAATTTACATTCCCACCAACAGTGTAGGAGGGATCCCTTTTCTCCACGCTCTCTCCAGCATTTATTATTTGTAGACTTTTAAAAAAATTATTATTTATTTTCTTTATTCTTTTTGGCTGCATCGGGTCTTAGTTGCAGCACATGGGATCTTCATTGAGGCATGTGGGATCCTTTGTTGTGGCGCTCGGGCTTCTCTGTAGTTGTGGCCCTCAGGCTTCTCTCTAGTTGTGGCATGTGGGTTTTCTTTCTCTGGTTGTGGCATGTGGGCTCCAGGGCGCATGGTCTCTGTAGTTGTGGCTCGTGGGCTCCAGAGTGTGTGGGCTCTGTAGTTGTGGTGTGTAGGCCCCAGAGCGTGTGGGCTCTGTAGTTTGCGGCACGCGGGCTCTCTCATTGAGACTCACGAGCTCAATAGTTGTGGCACGCGGGCTTAGTTGTGCTGCAGCATGTGGGATCTTAGTTCCCAAGCAGGCATCGAACCTGCGTCCCCTGCATTGGAAGGCAGATTCATTACCACTGGACCACCAGGGAAGTCCTTATTTGTAGACTTTGTGATGATGGCCATTCTGACTGGTGTGAGGTGTACCTCGTTGTAGTTTTGATTTGCATTTCTCTAGTAATTAGCGATGTTGAGCATCTTTTCATGTGCCTGTTGGCCATCTGTATGTCTTCTTTGGAGAAATGTCTATTTAGATCTTCTGCTCAGTTTTTGATTGGGCTGTTTGTCTTTTTGTTATTGAGTTGTATAAGCTTTTTGTATATTTTGGAAATAAAGTCCTTGTTGGTTGAGAAATGCTTGCATTTTAATAGCAGAATCATGAATGTGGTCATGACAGATTCTTGGGTCCTAGTACTTCATTTTCTGTGTCCCCCCGTCTTCTCTTTTAGGTTCTCCAAAAGTCTGAGGTGAGGCATAAGTGTACCAGGTTGGGGAGAGTGCATCTTCCCATGGACTCGGTTAATAAGCTTTCTGCTCAGGAACGTTAGGGGGTCCCCAACCTTCTTTAAAAAACCCATCAGGGTTACCACGTAGCTACCTTGGAGTAAGTAAAGGAAAAAATGGAATAACACCTTGTCAAGTTTCTGATCTCAACTCTAGCCTCCTATCTCATCAATTATTTTCACCCTTTCTCTGGCCAGCAGGCCTTTCCTTGCCCTTGACTCGTTTTTGAAGCTGTGACCCTGGCTTCTCACTCAGTGCTTCCCTCCCCCATGAACTGACCATCTCCTCAATTGCTGTGCAGTGTCTCCTGCGCACGCTTCACGTTACCTTCATTGCATCCCTTGCTTTACGTCTGCATTCCCCTCTGGACTGGCCACTCCTGGGCTGTGTTCTGTGTCTCTTCACTTTTGTTTCCAGGGCTTACAGTGCTGCACATAGGAGGCCTCAAATATCTTAGTTGAATTATTGAATAAATGAAACCCAAGTAAATGTGGACACAAAGAAAGATGGATAGCAAACGGACAAATGGACCCTGGAGGGGCTTCAATACCATGTGCCAGAAACTAAAAGGATTTTTAAAAATAGTTCACTTGCAACTGTATGAAAGCAAACATGGTGTTTTCATTCAGAGGGAATTTAATTTATATTTGATATGTTTACATTGCGGATGCCTTCCTGGCAACACACGTTTTAAATCTGCTTACTCAGAAGATGTACATCAGAATAAGTCAGAACGACGGTTTTCAAAATCTAAAAGCCTCTGGCGGCTTTATAATAATTCACCTTTTGTATCAGGAAATTTGTGTTTTTCCTTCCTGCTTCAGGAAATGATGATAGGAGAGGTAAGGGACACAAAGGGAGTAATATAGGGGCTAAGTATAGATCTTTGGGGAGATGGGCTGACCTGAGAGTGGAGGATTAAATTGAGGGGTTTGTGGGAAATCAAAGCTCTTTCCGTGATGCCTCCACCTGCAAAGTGTAAATATAAATAGAACATGGGATTAAGTTTTGCTTGAATGTGTTCCCATCTTGAGCTGCTGGAAAAATTTTATCTTATTTTATTTTTTATAAATTTATTTATTTATTTTTGGCTGTGCTGGGTCTTTGTTGCTGCACGCAGGCCTTCTCTAGTTGCAGCAAGCGAGGGCTATTTTTCCTTGCGGTGCGCGGGCTTCTCATTGCGGTGGCTTCTCGTTGCGGAGCATGGGCTCTAGGTGCGCGGGCTTCAGTAGTTGTGGCATGCGGGTTCAGTAGCTGTGGCTCACGGGCTCTAGAGCGCAGACTCATTAGTTGTGGCGCACGGGCTTAGTTGCTCCGCAGCATGTGGGTCCTTCCTGGACCAGGGCTCGAACCCGTGTCCCCTGCATTGGTAGGGAGATTCTTAACCATTGCACCACCAGGGAAGTCCTGGAAAATTTTTAATTGGCAAGTGCTGTTTGGATGACAAAGGGAGGAATTTCAAATTCCTTGGACCCACTTTAGCCACAGAAATTATTCCAGACTATCAGAACCTGTTATCCTTATCTTACGGCTCCACTAATGCTACCTGCCCAGAGTACATCCCAGTGTATTCGTGTGTTCTTTATTCTTACTCTCTAGGTAGATATTTTATGTGCCAGTTTTTCTTATTGATGTACTAAATTATGTTTAGTCATGCTGAATCGTGTAGGGACAGTTTTGGAAGAGATTTGCACATGTGTCTATGCTTATTATTGAATTGCGTAAGTGGTCAAAATTAATCTTTATAAAGAGTTTAGCATCACTCCAAAATGAAGGAAAATTATTCAATGGTGACAGTATGAATTTGCTGATTTTATAACTTGGCTTCAGAAGTGTTTTTCTTTTTCACTTTATCCACTGTGTTAGAAGAAGTTTAATTCTTTTAAAATATTTTATTTATTTATTTATTTTTGGTTGCATCAGGTCTTAGATGCGGCCCACAGGATATTCGTTGAGGCATGTGGGATTTTTCATTGCAGCGTGCAGGCTTCTCTCTAGTGGCCTGAGGGTTTTCTCTTCTCTAGTGGCGCTTGGGCTCCAGGGCGTGTGGGCTCTGTAGTTGTGTCGTGCGGGTTCCTGAGAGTTTGGGCTCTGTGGTTCGCGGCACGCAGGCTCCCTGGTTGAGGTGCGTGAGCTCAGTAGTTGTGGCGCGTGGGCTTAGTTGCTCCGTGGTGTGTGGGATCTTAGTTCCCTGATCAGGGATTGAACCCCCGTCCCCTGCATTAGAAGGCAGATTCTTTACCACCGGACCCCCAGGGAAGTCCCGAAGAAGGTTAATTCTTACCTGTAAATCAATATGAGTGCTTCATTCTACCCACCAGAGCTCATTTCTGTCTTCTCTTGGTGGGGGATGAGGGCTGTGGGTGCAGGATGGAGCCTGTAGGGGGTTGATCTTGTGGTTTCTTCAGACAAAGTGTCCTCCCCTCCTCCCCAGGGAGACGCTCCTCCTCTCCAAGGGCACACAGTGTGGACACCCCTGCTGCCTCCTGTCCTTGACATCGATGCACATTGGATCCCAGTAAGATCCAGTAAGGCTTTAGCTGAATGCTCCAAAATGCGGGGAGTGGGAAGAGAGAGGGTCAAGGCTCTGTCAGGGGCCAGCCCAGGCCTTGCTGCCCAGACCTTTGGATCTCTTTTACCCTTTAACTCTTGTTGTTTTTTGGTCTCTCTACATCCTAAGCACACAGGTGTTTTCTCTTCTTGTCTTTGTCCTAGACTTTGCATCCCCCCTCCCTCCCTCACCCCTAGCATCAGGCGTCCTGTGAAGGTCAGTGCTTTCTCCTTTTCTCATTCTCTGAGAAGGGCAGGGTGAGCTCTGGCTCATGATTCCTGGCTTTGACAGTCTCTGCAGGGTCTAGATGAGAAAGTCACACTCTTCCTGCTTAATGCTGCTTTGACTGTATATTTTTGTGACCAGTTGGCCTCACATTACTATGCTAAGAAAGCTTTTAAATTAGCCAACCATAAGGGTACCCAAATGAATTATCCTTAATCCCCATAAAAAAAGTCCATAAAAATACAATGTCAACCAATTCAATCAAAGTTTGGCATGAGGTGGAATGTCGTGGTCCCCCTTCTCCTTCCTCATAAGATTAAAGGAATAATTTTTTTTTAAAGCAAGCATTTGAATTTTGGGTTTTTCTTTAAACTCATATGGCCACATATAGAACTCTGTAACCTCCACAATGCCCACAGAATTGTGATGCTCACTCTTCTGTCGGAGGTGTTCTAACCATACAGGTGAGAGAATCAGCCCGTTCCCATCGTGTAAGAGCAGAGCCTCTCATTTTAGCCTCCCTTGATTTGATTTTTTTTTTTACTGCAATGAGAAGTTATTTAGGAACATTTTAGGGCACAGAAGACAAGGTGAAGTGCGAGACCTTTCTCTACTGTGGAGGTAACCCATACTTTTGATGATTACATTAAAATAAGTGAGATATGTGTTCGAAAACAAGAAAAGAACACTTTTCTAGTTTGGACATGTTCAGTGATTAAAAAAAAGTCTGGCTTTCTAGATATGTTTAATTTATTGCCTTTGTCACATTTCCTCCACCAAAAAGAATATTAGTAGAAACCTAAGATGACCAAAGCTGAGAAGAAACAATATAAATTGTGTCAGCAAGACACTGTCCTCTCAGATCTTCTTGTTTAAGCATATTAAGAATGTTCTTAGGGCTTCCCTGGTGGCGCAGGGGTTGAGAGTCCGCCTGCCGATGCAGGGGGCGCGGGTTCGTGCCCCGGTCTGGGAGGATCCCACATGCCGCAGAGCAGCTGGGCCCGTGAGCCATGGCCGCTGAGCCTGCACGTCCGGAGCCTGTGCCCCACAATGGGAGAGGCCACGACAGTGAGAGGCCCGCGTACCGCAAAAAAAAAAAAAAAAAAAAAAAAAAAGAATGTTCTTAGGTCGTCCTTGAACACAGGAAAACTGGAACTCTTTGTGTGTGTGTATATATAAATATATATCCGTATCAGTATATAAAAAAAAAAGGTAGAATTAGTCTCCATCCAGTGGTGGTCTGGAGCTGGCTTCTATCAGAGGGGGAGCCACTTGTATGCATCTCTTTCCCATTGTGTGTTCAGCGTTCAGAGACATCATGGCCGCAGTGGGAATATTTACATCATGGAAATTGGCAAACACGCCATCATAGACTCCCCACCACCACCCGCAACCAGTGAGCCCATTTACCAGCAGCCACTGTCTCCATCTAATCTAGGGAAAAAATCAGATATTCCCAAATAAGCACCTGCTAGTTACAAGACTGGTTATTGGAAAACAGAACTGTAACAATAAGCCAGTTAATATTTCAGTGAAATGCTTATTGAATTTTGTATATTTATTTCTTTGTATATTTATCCCTTTATCTTACCCAACTCAATGATTTCTGACAGTTTTTTAATTGATTGCTTAGATTTTTCTGCTACTCAGACACATTCATAAATGATAACTTTGACTTTTTTTTTTTTTTTTACTAATGCTCACACTACTTATTTTTTTGTGTCCTATTTCATTAGCTATTGTCTCCTAAAATTTTTAAAATAATTGTGCTAGTGAGTACCCTTGGCTTGGGTTTACTTTAAGGTAATGCCTTTACTATTTCACATTTATCATAATGTTTGCTGTTGATTCCTGATAGGTAATCCTTTTAAAATTTAGGAAGTTTCCTTCTATTTCCATTTCACTCAGTTTTTCATCAACAGTTGCTCTTGAATTTATTTGCAATTTTGGTGTGCCTATTGATATCATTATTTTTTCTTTAACTTATGACTGCAATAAATTATGATGATGATGGGTTCCCTGTTGTTGAATCAGCCTTTAATCATTGGAATAAACTATTTCATCTTGGAATGTTATTGTTTTCACTCACTGCTGTAGTTTTGGTAAGATTTCATTCAGGATCTTTCTATTTAGCTCTCTGTGTTAGATTGGTGTCGTTGTTTCTTTTCTTGAATTTATCAAGTTTTGTTTTTACACAGTGTTAGCATCTTGAAATTAAGAAAAAATTTCATATTTTTCTATTCCTTGGAGTAATTTGAATGATAAAGTAATTATCTGTTTTAAGGTTAGATAGAACTTGAAGGTGCCCCTTTTAGCATAAAGTATATGAGAGTGTGAACTGAGTCAGTGCTGTTGGGATGTGTTTCCTGCCTCCGTAAGTTGACAGTCATTCTCCTGTTCTCCTCCGATTCTGTGGAGTAAATAATGTTTTGTAGCCATTCTTCTGGCTGTGGTTCATCAAGCTATTGGTTAGTCCTTCCATCAAGGATATCCACCAGGTTGTAGTTAGTTTCACATCTCTGTTCTCTGTTTCTTAAGTCGTTTCTTTCAAGGTGTCTTGAGTCTTTGTGACACTTCTACTTTGCTATTCAATGTATCCTATTTTGTTTATCTTGGCACACAGGTCTAGAATTTTCACTGGCACACTTCTTGGTCAGTAATTGTGGGTCAAAACTTTTAGCCAGAACACAAAATACAGACAGACCAGAGTAGGGTAATTGTTATATGTTGTAGTAGCATATGCTCAGTATGCTACAAAACCTTCTGTGACTGGGAGAGCTTATGGCAAAGTGCACACTGGTGCTTATCAGCTTGAAGTATATGTACTGCCTGGGAGCTACACTGGCGTATAGCATACGGGAAACACAGAAATTTTAATTGTTAATGGCAGTAGGAATTTAGAGTATATATATATTTATTTATGTTTATATTTCTTTTTAATTTATTTATTTTTGGCTGAGTTGGGTCTTTGTTGCCGTGTGAGGGCTTTCTCTAGTTGCAGCGAGCAGGGGCTACTCTTCGTTGCAGTACGTGGGCTTCTCATTGCGGTCGCTTCTCTTGTTGCAGAGCACAGACTCTAGGCATGTGGGCTTCAGTAGTTGTGGCACATGGGCTCAGTAGTTGTGGCTCATGGACTCTAGAGCGCAGGCTCAGTAGTTGTGTTGCTCCGCAGCATGTGGGATCTTCCCAGACCAGGGCTCTAACCCACGTCCCCTGCATTAACAGGCGGATTCTTAACCATTGTGCCACCAGGGAAGCCCTAGAGTATATTTTAAAAGGGATGTGTATGTATATATATCAGGGGTATCCAACCCCTGGGCCGTGGACTGGTACCAGTCCGGGGCCTTTTAGGAACTGGGCCTCACAGCAGGTGGTGAGCGGTGGGCGAGTGAGCGAAGCTTCATCTGCCGCTCCCCATTGCTCGCATTACCTCCTGAACCATTGCTGCCCTCCCCTGCACCCCGTCCGTGGAAAAATTGTCTTCCACAAAACCAGTCCCTGGTGCCAAAAAGGATGGGAACTGCTGATGTATATAATCTATTATTTTAATTAATATTATAATTAATATTAATTAATTTCCTTAAATACATACATACTCATACATTTATATCCATATATATCCCTTTACATAAAGGAAATTGTTTTAGAAACAAACTATAGTATAATAATTTAGTGCTCTGTGGGTGGAATTGAATGGGGGCCATGTGAATAAAACTCTTTATGCCTAGAACTTTATTTCATGTTATAATGTCTATCCTCTTTAGTATATTCTATGATTATCGGTCCATTTAGAGTTTTCTTCCTCTTTTATATGTTAAAGATAAATATACAAGATAATGAAGGTGTCCTTTTCTACCAGTAGTCCTCACAAATTTGCCTATGTACTCCCCAGTAAGATATAAGTATGTACACTCAATATATATATGTATTCTTTTATAAATTATATACACATACCTCTATGTTAGTGTATTATGTATATTATAACAAACTTCATTTGGAGAAAAATGTAAACATTCTTAATTTTTGAAAAATCTTTGCTTAATACTGTGTAATTCAGCAATTCAAATGTCAATTATTTTAAGCTCAATTTATTTTAATATTTGGTTTTAGCCATTGTTATATTTGAAAAAGATAACTGGAAAAATAGATTCAATTGGAAAAAGTGCACTGGTAACTGCTCTTACTAAAGATGACATTCATTTTTCAATTTCATTTGCTGATTATGCAAAATTATTTTAAAATAAAATTTACTAGTAAATTTTCATTTTTCCTGATGTCACTTTGTTTTCTTATAAATGAATCTGATGGAACAGATTTTTGTGTTTTTAACAAATGATGCCAAAACTCACTGAAAATCTTCATTTGGGTGGTTTTAAGCAGATTGAAGAACTCTCTTGAAAAATTTAAAAATCTGTAAAATTAGAGCTTTTCTAGGTAATAAACTTACATTTTTTAGGGGAACAAAGTCCTGTGTTAGTAGAATTGTGTCCAAATATCCATTTTCAAAACACTTATTCTAGTCTACAAACTTAAAACAGCAGTTAACTTTCTCATTTGTTATTCAAACATCACCTTTATTTGTCTGATTTGTGTGAAAATATCTGCTACTCATGGCTTCCTGTCATCACTTAGAGTTAGAAATTTTGTAATTCTTGTCTTTCTATAATATGAAACAGCATAATTTGCTTTTAAATTTGATGACTCTTTTAAGTGCCTTTAAAGATAATCAATACAAGTCTATGGTACACAATTTTTACACTCTTTTTTAATAGTAAGAACTGTGATTTTTCCTCAAAGTTCATCCTTCCCTTATTTTTGTAATATAAATGCTGTGGTTATAACTGGGCATATGGTGAACTAGCAACAGCCTCCATTTCTCAGCCTTTCCTGCAGTTTTGTTCAGTTGAATGTTAGCGGAAATTATGCACACACGTTGCAGGTTGAGTCCTTCATAGAGAGTTGCTTGTCTCCTGTGGTACCTTCCTTTCCTCTGGAAAGGAATTGTGGTGGTGGGTGACCAAGTTCAACCATGTGGACAAGGCATGCCTTTGGGGAAGGCGCAGCAGCAATGGAGTAGGATCCTGGTCCTTGGCTGATCTCATGGGTTAGAGGCACCTGGCAGCCGCAAGAATTAGCCGTGAGGAAGATGAATTTCTATCTTGTTTATATCACCGTACTTTTGGATTTATTTGTTACAGTAATGGGCTTGTATTTTACTATATTTTTCAGCTCATTATAATGTAGTATGAAGAGTATATTCCTGTTGTTTTTACAAAAATTTTTATGTGTTTCTATATTTTCATAAAAATAACTACGTTGATTAACGTGGAACAGAGCAGATTGTTCAGATGTATGTCCAAGTATACATAGAGGTTTAATAAATGATAAAAATGGCATTTTGAATAAAAAGGGATGGATTGATAGTTGCTGAGGCTGGGTGGTGGGAACTTAGAGTTCTTTATACTCTTTTGTTACCAACCTGGGTCGTTGGACTCTTTAATCAATAGAAATTGATAAGAGGCCAGATGAGAAATTCAGGCAAGGCCTTATTGGAGTTCGAGCAGCAGCAGGAGGGAGGGAAAACAAGTAACAGGTGCCCTTGCTCACTCCCTGAGGTGGAGCAAGCTGGTCCCTTAAATAGGGTTTGGGTGGGGGCAGTTGGATGGGTGGGGCCAGAGGGGTGGCTTAGGTGGGCTGCCCACCCCCTTGGTGGTGCCCCCCCTTGGTGACGCAGGGATCATGCGCAGTACCCTGCTTTTGCTCTCCACACCTCAGAAGTTGATTCTTGGCCGTTTTGTTTCTTATTGTTCATAATTTGCCCCAACTGGGCATGGGTGTAGTTATTTTTAGTCCCTTATAGTTTCTTTGTATCTGTTGCCGGAGGAGACGTTTGTCCAGGTGCATGTGCAAGTGTTCAGGTAGAGGGCCCCAGGTCCCAGCTTACCTGACTTCTACTTCATTTTATATATTTTGAAATTTTCTATAATAAAAAATAAACATTTAAAAAATTAAAAATAAATAAAATAAACTCTGGAGAAAGAATAGATAATTCAATGGATGATATTACCCATTGGAAGTAAAATTAGTCTATACTTCACACTATACTCAAAAATTAATTTCAGATGGATTAAAAATATGCATGTAATTAATTCCAGATGGATTGTAAATGTGCACTTAAAGGAGGTAAGGAATCGAAGAAGATACAGGAGAACATTTTGTAATCTTGCAAGCTGGGAGAAACTTCCTAGGAAAAAACAAAATTTAGAAGTCATAAAGGAGGGGGGACGGATAAATTAGGAGTTTTGGATTAAAATATACACACTACTATATATAAAATAGATAACCAACAAGGACCTACTGTATAGCACAGGGAACTCTATTCAAGGAACTATACTCAATATCTTGTAATGACCTATAATGGAAGAGAATGTAAAAAAAGAATATATATTCATATGTATATGTATAACTGAATCACTTTGCTGTTAGTTCCTGAAACTAACACAACATTGTAGATCAACTATTATTTCAATAAAACTTAAAAAAAAAGAAATCATAAAGGAAAAGATGGGCAGCTTTGAGTAAAAGAATTGTAGACTTCTGTACTGTAAGATTAAAAGGCAGGTTGTAACCTAGGCAGGCATACTTGCTGCATATATAGCAAATAATTGTATTCATATTATATAAAAAGCTTCCACAAAAGCAATATGGCACATACATACAATTTTTAGAAAAATGAGTAAAGGATGTGGATGGACAATTCAAAGAAGAAAACAAAAAAAAAGGCTGATAAAAATATGAAAAGATTTCCATATTTGTTTACTAATAAAAAATACAAATTAAGACTTGTTTTTTACCCATCAGACTGGCAAGAAATAAAACGATTGATACTCTCCAGTGTTGATGGGGATAGGAGGAAACAGGGCTTTCAGAGCATTGCTAGAAATGTGGTTGGTTCAGCAGTTTTAGAGACACATTTGGTGGTATCTTTACAATGTAATTTTTCTGTGGCCTGGTAATTCCATTTCAAAGTAAAGATTTAGTTAAAGATATATATATATCTTGTTTATTGCACTGTTTATAAAAGAAAAAAGCTGAAATATTCCAAATTTTAAACAATAGGAGTATAGCTAACTAAAGTATGGCATACCAGTATACTGGAAAATTATTCAGCTGTTAAAAATAATGTAAATCTGGGCTTCCCTGGTGGCACAGTGGTTGAGAGTCCGCCTGCCGATGCAGGGGACGCGGGTTCGTGCCCCGGTCCGGGAGGATCCCACATACCGCGGAGCGGCTGGGCCCGTGAGCCATGGCCGCTGAGCCTGCGCATCCGGAGCCTGTGCTCTGCAACGGGAGAGGCCACAACAGTGAGAGGCCTGCGTACCACAAAAAAAAAAATAAATAAAATAATAATGTAAATCTGAAATGCTATCTCTATCATTGTTAGATAAAAAGAGCAAAGTGCAACACAATATGTATAGCAAGATCCTATTTTTGTGAAAAACTATTGTTTATTTGTCTGTAAATATCTGTGTAAGCATAGGAAAAAAATCAGGATGCTATTTACTAACTTCCCAGGTATTACTCTGGAGAGATGTGTTTCGAGGTACAAAACAGGGACATCCATTGATTTATATACTTTGAAAAGAGTGTGGTATACTCATTTGGGAGGGTTTAACTTTCTAATTTGTTCTTGTCTGCAATTTTTGGACAACTAGATCTTTAAAACAGAAAATCAAACCCCAAACTGAATGAGAATGGACTTTGTGCCATGTACAGGTAGGAGCAATGAAGGACAAAGGAAAAAGAAGCCTGTTTCTGACTTCATATCCACAAATACATTTTAAATGAGTCAAACTGTGGTAAATGCTGTTTAAAAAAAAAAGCCACATTAAAATAAACACCACTTTAATCAGTCTACTGGGAAAGTCAACAGGATCATATGATCTAGGTTAAAAAGTCCCTAGCCCTTGCCCAAATAACTGCAAGAGGGAGTAACCAAATCTCTTTAAAGCTTTTAGCTGCTATTCAATAACATCATCTCAGGAAAAACAGTCAGTACAAGGTGACTTCTAATGCAGAGATTTTGCTGATGTCCGTGTGATATAGGTCAAAGACAGAGCAGAAATGCACCATAAGTGATGCCGCAGCTACCCCCAGACTGGACTAGCTGACGTTTCTCGGTGTCTGATTAGCTGTTTTTGTTTGGCTCTTGGTCCTTTTAGCTCTCTGCTCCTTCTCTCTCTCTCTTTACTTAGTATCAGTTATCAGAAGATATTAGGTTGTGAAAACAATTATTTTCTTCTTTCTGATGAGTCGGTCTTCAGGGTAAGCAGACTTTGAGGGTAAATGTGCTGCCTGAAAAACATTAAAGACTTGGAACACAGACCAAGTACACATTCAGTTAGTTTCTTTGGGGGCAAATGTTCAGCCTTCAGAGTGTGATTGGGAGCGCCCTGCGCATCCCCAGTGGGGACTGGTGATACTTCGGAGACATTTCTCATCGTCGCTGTGTGTGCTGGAAGCTTGTACCCATCGAGTCTCTGGCTTGCTTCCCAGGCATGTGCCTGGGGCTTGGTGCTGAGCTTGGCAAGCATCCATCCCCTACTCCTGGCCCAGGGCTCAGTAAATGCCTCCTGCACTTCCCTGTGCTAATGCTGTAGCTCACCTTCGGGACTTGAAATCCTGTCCTGAGCAGTGGGCACTGATCAGTCAGAACAGGTGCCGACCGAAGGGCTGATGCCTTTTAGTTGCTAGACCCTGGGGGAAGTTCAGGAGCTCAGAGTGGGAAGGAGGTGAGCAACAGAGAGGATACCCAGGGGTCTTGGGGCTTCTACCCCTTAGGGCCACCCAGGCCCCGCTCTGCCTGAGCTAATCAGCCGGTGCCCTAATACTCCTGCACACCCGACTGGAGCCTCCCACGGCTGTGCCCACCCACAGGATCTTTGCCTGTATAGACTCGTGACCCTTGGCAGGCCTGGTTGCTACACCATCTGTCTCGTGCCTGAGTTGTCCTGAGTCATATCAGCCTCAATTTAGGAATTTCTCATGAAACAATATCATACTGGGATTAAGTTGGACCTTAAGACTGAGCTGTTAATTGAGAATAACTTGTTGGGGACGCTGTGGATATAACTGTACTTGTAAGGTTAATTTAACCACCGTTCTTTCTTTGTGTAGAGTGTTAGTTATTCAATTTGCATACACATTTAGGTCTTTTATTTTGTCTTGGTCATACGTAGTCTGCTGCCCTCGCCTGTGTCTTGAGTGGTTTCTGCTGCGCTGTCTGTTAAATGGACTTTAGTCTCATAGTAAAGACTCTGATTTTGTAACAGGTATTGAAGATGCTTACAGATGCCCTTGAAAAGACTGAGTGACCACTTGCTAGGACTTTGCTGTGACTTGTTGCAAATGAGCACAAGTTGGATTTTTCCTCCCTTTCCTATTCTCCTTCTTTCCTTTCACGTCTTCGTTTTCTCCTGTACACTCAGTGAGCACACGGTGTCACGTTCTCCTCTGCCTTTCCTCCCCGTGCCCTTTTTGTTGTTCCTTTGGGCTGCCTCTGGGCTGCCTTCTTTCTTAGGACTGATGTTTATGACCTCTGCTTTGTGTGACTGTTTACCACTTCAGTCATCTTGCTGTTTGAGTGATGTTTGGCATCTTAGCAACTGGGAAGTTGTAAACACTCCACAAAACACGCTTCCTGTTTTATACTATCTAGCTTTTTATCTTGAAAAGGACGGTGTCTCTGGCATATTCCTATTTTAAACTGACTATTTAGTAGACACAGTGGCTGGTTACTGTCTGTGAGTGGGTTGCTCAGAAAAGGCTGCCTGCAAGCTGACCGTGCTCATATCTAAAGAATCATCTGTGAGACTCCCTCAGTGTGTAATTACAAAGGCTGGGTTATGATTTGCTGGTTGCTTTGCTATTTATAGAGACTGCCACTGCACATGACTGTCTGCTCCCGGGAGCTCCGGCTGTAGGAGAGCAGATGGCAATGACTCTCCTGTTTTGCCCTCCTTAGCCTTGCTCTAGACCTCCATCTACCCCCCACCTCACTTCCCAGATGCCTGCTCCTTCTCTATCCTGATGCTACCTGTGTTTGATGTACAGACTGCCCAGTGTTTTGCTGTTGCTGTCATTTTTCGTACTGATGGATTTGCTGTCCCCAGTATCTCTTTACTGCCGATTCTTTGCTGTCATGGATGTTAAATATGGCGCATCAGTTATTGATGGCGCTGCTTAGGAAATCAGACTTCATGTTTGTTGCAGGTCAGTTTCCCAGGTAAACAGACTTTGAGATGAAAATTATGTGTAGGAGATTTACAGGGAGGGGAGGGTGCCCTCAGGAAGAAAACTTAAAGGGAACAGGGAAGCAGGATCCCGCAGAGGAGGAAGTTGAATTGAGATGCTGATGCTTATGCAGCAGAGGCCTCAACTGATCCCACAGTGTTCTACAGCTGAGGGCTCTTCAGAGTTCTTTGTAACTGAGGCAACGAACGACTCTGACCAGCGTTTGCCCTGGAAGAGGGGGTGACAGTGGCCAGGCAGCTCGTGCTCAGGCTGAGGGTAATTCCCACATAGGGGTTCAGCTAAAAGCCAGGAGCTGCCAGCAGTCTTAGCATCTGGCTCATGAAGCTGGAGTTTGGGTGGTACCCCACAGCATCCACTGAAATGCCCTTCTTCTAGTTTTGAGTAAGTAGATGCAATTTCTACCCTACTTTGAACTTGATTTTAATGTGAACGTAATGTAGGTTCCATATTCTGAGTCTTTTAAAAGCCAAGCATACTTATATTCTTTTTATGGTTCATTTTGGTAAAAAAAAAAAATGATGATGAATTCCATCAACAAGACCAGTTTCAACAGAATAAGCCTTGCCTTACTGGACAGCCACTGCCCATAAAGTTCACTGTCGCTCTGTGCTGATGGCTTTATCTTGCAAAACCAAAGCAGGAGGTGGGAATGGTGAAGGCGTGAAAGCTGTCGTATCAAAAGCTGTAGGGTTGATAAATTTGTGCAAACCTTTGGCTTGCTGGTTACAGTCCAAATATAAAAAAATGGTCGGGGAATAGGCATAATCCTTATAAGAAAATAATGCAAGTGCATCCTTTTATAATATCGTCTGTGTGTTTGATGAAACAGTGTAACAGATGTTGTTAAATCTGCCTGTGAAACCACGAACAGACGGAGTAGACCAGGCTGCCAGAGGGATATTAGACTGACCTGTATATTTCACAGACCAGGTTGTTGGGCCAGAGCACAGATTAGCCGACCCAAAACGCCGAGTCAGAGTCACTTCTCAGTCTATGAAAGAGGCAGAGTGCTCCAGGCCCTACAGGATACTGCAGAGCAGTGGTTGCTTGCTGTCTGTGTACTGCCCTGTAGTGCTTGTAAGAAGTTATTTTAAAATAGTCCACGTATATTTGGATATAAGATAAATCACAGAGGAGTGTATGATGGTGGTCAAATCTTAGAAAAATGTGAAGGTGGAATGAAAGTGACAGAAGTTTAGGAAAGACTGATTTAAACAGTTTCTAATTTTTATTGTAAGCAATGCTTGAATATCTTCTTGGGCCTACTTGCCAGAGTTTCTCCAGAGTAGATACAGGGGTGTGGATTTACTGGGTTATTGTTCTCCAGAATGACTGTACCAACATGCTTTACTTATTTATTTATTTATTTAGGTCACTTTAAGTGAGTTTTATGTAGTTTTCCTAAGAGTTTCTAGAATTTGTAGGCCCACGAGGACTATTGGTAATAATAGAAGTTAAGTAAAATTTGGTTGTTTGTTACTCCTAAGAGCATAAGAGAAGGAGAGTCTGCATATTTACTTAAGAAATATGCTTAGCTCACCCCACTGGGACAGAAGCTAGTGTATCATCAGAACACTCAGTTCATTCCACCAGAGCACATGTTTCTGGAAATCAGTGCCACCTAGTGGTGACTAAACCCCTCAGTAGCTATCAGAGTGTGGTGTACGTGTGCGCGGAGTGTGTGTGGGGAGGGAGGGCGTAGGGGGAAGACATCCAGGAACCTGCATATTTCAAAAGCAGCCCGGCTTAGCCATTGGCCCAGTGTCCCCTTCTCCATCCTTTTCACGGCACCTGCTGCACAGCCCTGGGATTACCTGGGAGTCTGGGCATGTTCTGGGCCTGTTTGGGGTTGAGGAACGCCTTCCCCCCAGGCCTGCACACAGAGGAGACGTGGAAACAGCCTCATGTGTTTGGGGTAAGAAGAAAGTGCCCAAACTGTGACCTCAGTTTTGCCAAATCCATTTGCATTTCCTCCCTTGTTGATTTCTCTTGACCTCCGCCCTCCTTTGACTTTGCGGCTCACCCGGAACTTCTGTCTTTTTCTCCTTCATCCTCAGCCTGGTGTCTAGGGCCCCATCATCAGACTGAAGGCTCTTCCCTCGTCCCTGTGTGAGCTCCCCTGCATGTGGGTGTACACATCATCAAACAGTGTTTCTTACTGCTACATAGACATTCCACCCACCCATCCATCCATCCATCCATCCATCCATCCATCCATCCATCCATCCATCCATCACTTTACTTCTTCATTCTTGCCTTATGTTGTTCCCTTGCCTGGAACATAAATTCTGTCCCTTCTCCACATTCCACTGATCCACTGAGCTCAGCTTCATCGACTGATTCCTCCTGTAGGGTCTGTCTGCACCTCGCTCCCTCCTCTGCCCCTCACCGTGCATCGCCCATCCCAGTCTGCTCGTATACTCTGCAGCAGACTTCTGCTCTGAAGCAAATCGTCAGCTACTCCAGGACAGAGGTTATTTTATGTAATTCTTTGGTATTTTCCAAAACCGTGTGCACGTTCCCAGATGCACAGCTGAACTTGTTTCCTTGCCCAGCGAGTTGTCCTTATACTCACCATACTGTAAAAAAGAAGGAAAGTTAACATTTCATTGAGCACCTGGTATCTGCCAGATACTGTGCTTAGAATTTTACGTCTAAGCATAGTATCTGCCTACATTTGCTTTTACGTCTGTTATGTTATTTAAAACCTAAAAACCCTGTGAGGAGAATGTTATCCATTTCTTAGGCTGGAAAAATTAGATCATCAGTGTTTAATAAATGTGTAGCTATAATGAACAGGTCAGCATTTAGACCCAAGCCCAGCTGACCCCCCAAACCCATACCGTTTGCTGCACTGTCCTGCCGCCATTTGGTGTTAGACCCTCCCTTTAAGGTGTTTCATGATGAGGCCTTGCATTCCTGCCTTCCTCCCCGCACAGTCCACTTCCAGGGAAGCAGAGCATCCTTTTCCCTGGGGTAATGCTGGGTCCTTTCCCTGTACTATCCTCACGCCCACCTGGAGCCCCCCTTCTCCACACTTAGTTTGACTTATATCCACATAACTAAAGCAGTATGCCCGCCTACTTTTTTTTAAACTAGCATTTCTGGATTAAAACATCTCTTAAGGTAGAATAACTCTGGGTCTCGGAACACGAGATGCTTTGCAGGACACACAAACCTTGCTACGCTTTGAGCTCACTTTGGGTGGTCAAAGAGCTCACAGAGCTCGTGTCTTTGGACGTCTCTGTACAACTAGCCCCAGAGAACTGCCCAACTGACTCAGGACCAATCTGCATCTGTTCGCTTGTGTTTCCTGCCCCAGGGATTCCGAGCCAGTCCTCGGCACCTTAGGAGACGGGCCGCAGCAGCTGCAGCTGCCCGGCTGGAAGAAGCCAAGCCTGCCATGGAGGTTCACCACCAGAGCGAGCAGGAGATCTCAGTGAGGAAACGAAGAATCAAGAAAAGCAGCCGTGTCCAGCCAGAATTCTACCACTCCGTCCAAGGCGCTTCCACCAGAAGACCTGTAAGAAGGGAATTGTCTTTTCAAAGAATATTAAATACGTTGTCACATGGGGTGGTCCTTCTCTTAGTCTTCAAAAATGATCAGATTGACTTTAAGTAATTCGGTTATTTTCTTATTGTCCCAGCAAGTTGTCGGGAACTCACGTTGAGTGCCAGCGAGGAATGTGGTTTCCCAGGAAGCGCTGGTCAGCGGTGGGCGGGGGGATTGAAAGCTGGTGAATCCTGACCACATGAGAGTGGGGTCTAGAGCCGGGATGGGGCCATGGAGTTACCCAGCTGAAGCCTGCAGTGGTGAGAGCTGAGCTGGCGGTTGGGGGGTGACAAACAAAGCAGCATCGGGATGGGGAGGCGTGGAGGGAGGGGCCGACCCCCTCATCTGCAGCTGTCCTCCGGGTGATGCTGAGGGAGCTGGCCCCTCCGGGTGGCTTTTATGTTGCTCCAAGGCGGCACTGCTGTCCTCTTCCAGCAAGTGCCCTGGGTCTCTGTCAGCCGAGCTGCCTTACCTGGACAGTTACCAGGGAAGTTACCTGAACAGTTACCTGGGAAGCTTGGTGCCCACCTGGTCTTCACCCCTTCTCATCTCCTGAGCACACTGTTCCACGTGCTCTGACCTTCTGTCTTGGTTGGGGCTCTTACACGGGGACTTGTTGCCGGGGCTGTGACAGTTAAGGATTTGGGGCTTAGACACTGACATTTAAAAAACTTTCAAGGAGTATTTCATGACTGCCGTAATCTTGCATTGCTTCAGCATTAAAAAAAGTTTCCCTATGGGTCCCTCCTGTGCTGTGGAGAGCCCATGATTGTCGTGACTCATGCCAGCTGAGGGGAGCCAGCAAGATTTGATGTGATAATATGTCTCTGTAAATTATTAAAACAGACCTGCCCTTCTGTGGGGTAACTGTGTAGCAGACGCATGTGGAGTTTGCTGCCAGGCCAGTGACAATGGCAAGAAACTGAATTCCTTTACAGATAAGGTCCTGTTTAGCCAATGGTAAAATAAGCACATACTTAGAGATGAGAGCCTTCCTTTCATGATTGAATAAAACAAAGGCTAAGTAGAATTTGGTATCTACGTGGAGCAACAGGAAATTGTAGGAAAATTTATTCATTCAACAAACGTAAGCTTTTTTATACAGGAAATAAGAGGTGCACAGGTATGTATTAATAACTAACGGTTATTGAGGGCTTACTTGTGTAACTGAAATTATTCACCTTCTGAATGATGAAAGTGAGGCCCAGAGAGGTAAATAACTTGCCTAAGTTGACCCAGTTGTTTGGGGGCAGAGTCTAGGGTTTGGGTCTTGGCGGTGGCCTCCAGGGCTCCAGCACTTCCTCTGCAACCTTCTGCCTTCCTGCGCCCCAGCACCTCGCAGCTGAGTCCACGGACAGACACACACACGAGTAAACGGAGTGCAAGCATGTGTTAGGGAAGTGCTGCCGTGGACCGTGCACCCGGCACTAGGGAACATGGCGCACGGCCAGAAATACTTGCAGAGAAGCAGACGCCTGAGGCGCGTCCTGAAAGAGGAGGAGTTGATCCGGTGGGAAGTGGAGGGAGGCGTCTCTGACGAGGAGAACGTGTACAAGAGCACAGAGGCGTGACGGCGTGGCAGGCTTGGGGGACAGCAGTTCGAGGTGGTGCTGGTAGATGAGACCAGGGTCATTAAGGGATATATTATGCTGAATCGGTGGGTTTATCTTCTGTGACGGGGCTCTGTTGAAGGTAGGGAACAGGCACGTTGGTTCTGCTCAGAATCTAGGTCATTCTTTCTTCTAATCTCCCCATGTGGATGGAGAAGTATGTGATCATCATCAAAGTTTAGGAACCCTCCACCCCCCCTTATTCCCTCCTGAGCACTGTACCTAACTGCCTTGGTAATAAGACATAGTCCCCATGCCCGGTGACTCTGCCCTGGAGCACCTCTCCTTGTTCTCTGTTTGCCTGGAGAATTCCAGTTCACCTCTGAACACTGACTCGAGATCAGGCGGCTTGTTCAGGAAAGTCTTTTCTGATCCTTCGCATCACAGTGAGGTGCGTTCTGCTTTGGTCCTCGGTCCTTTGTACAGATCTCCAGCAGCGCAGTTACTCAAGTGAAAAAGGCAGGCTCAGTAGTGAGACGGACACGGGTTCGACTCCTGCTCTGTATATCCGGCAGGAAACAGCTGGCACCATAAGAGTTTAATGGAAAGACTGTTTCCAGAAGCATGGGCAGGGCTGAGATGCTCCAGCAGCCTTCAGGTGGAACTACCTACCTACCTTCCACCCCTCGCCTGCAGGGGTGGCAGACGGCAGGGGCCTTGCTGGGTCCTGGTCAGAGGGCTGGAGCCAAGGAAGCAGACTTCCCCAGGAGCTGTGGCCGAGGCGTGTAGCCCGGCCAGAACCCAGTGAGTCAGGAAGGGGGCAGGGCAGAGTCACCAAGGATGGGCAGAGTCTGAGGGGACAGACAGGGACCCTGACAAGTAAAAAACATTCGTGGTCATCTTTGCCAAGCTGTTCAACTCCTCGAGACTCAGCTTTCTTACTGTGAAGTGATAATAACAACGGCGACCTCACTGAGGGGTGAGAATGAACTGACGAGTGGAATTAGGTGGCCTGCTTGGCATAAATACTCAGTACATGATAATTCCTTTCTCTCCTTCCCCCCCCAGACCTTGACTTCCTTGGGGTCCATATCATCATCTGGCCTAGCATATTTTCTGCATATGACATCTGATGCATTTTATTGAACAAATGAATGAATGATATTTATACATGATGTGTAGGTTAGGCACTTTAGGAATTCAGAGAATGGAGAGGTTTTTTCTTTTACCCCCGAAATAAGGTGGTTAGGGGGTAACTACGTCAAAGAAGAGACGGGATTGAGTTGGGCTTAATTATGGGTAGGAATTGGAGAACCAGCAGACGTCAGCTCTGGGAAATAGAGTAAGCAGAAGTGCTGAGAACTGTTTGGCTGGTTGTGGGGGATTGTAAGAAATGTACAAGATAAAGCTGGAAAAAGAGATGGGGCCGGAATACCACTATGTTTAAACTTCATTTTCTGTGCTTCATGGAGACACTGGAAGAGATGAGTAGCATCATCATAGCAGAATTTTAGGAATTAAACCTGAGTAGGGTGGGTCAGAGGGGAGCAGGACAGGGCCTGGTCAGTAGCTACTGCAGAGGTCTGGGTGTCCAGTGATTAGGACCTGAACTTGGACATTGCCTGTAGCTCTCTGCCGGCATCTGGTGGTCACTGCTGGTAGGGAACCTGAGGAAGGCCTTTGCCCTCTCTTCTTTGGAAGGATCATTTGGAAGGGAGCAGGGTTAGAGGACTGGAAATAGCAGTGGAGGCTGCCTTGTTGCTAGGGGCAATAAAAACATTCCAGGAGCTTCTTTGGGGCGGGTAAAGCTCACTTCCTCCATCTGTGTGCTTCTCCTAGGGTCGTTGTTTTGTAGACTGGAAATCATCAGAGTTGGTAGCAGGAGGCTGTTGGCTTCATATGTCATGTGATTCCTGCTCAGCCTCTGCTGACATTTCCCTGTTTTCATGCTGTAGATGGACTTGAGTGCCGGCCTTGGGTCCTCTTCTGGGTTTGGTTAGGTGCAGCCAGTAGGGCCAGCACATGAGCCTGGAACCTGTGCCCTTTCCAGCTTACACAGTGGGAGGGAGAGGGGGGACGAGTCAGTGTCAACTCTGATGGTGGCCTGGAGATGAAATAAAAATAAATGAGCTGTGGTGGCTCAGGATTATTTGAATGACTTTATGTGAAGCACTCCAGGCATTTCTAGCAGCAGTCTGAGTAAGAAACAGGTCCACGAGTCAAAAGACTGACACAGGACGTAGCAGTGAAGGAGATGACTCAGAAGCTGTGACAGTGCACTTTCAGCCAGGAAGCGGGCCCCGAGCCACATGGAATGCATTATACTTTAGCATCTCCGGCTGCTCCAACCTATTTACTTTTTCTGAATTCATCATTTATACTCCAACGTGGCTATAAGAACTAGTAACGGAGATCACTGATATAAACATAATTAGTAATATATGTGTTTTCTTTCCCCCTCTTTTGAAAAATGAGATGTTTCTAAGAGTGAGTAAGCCAAACATTTATCCTGATTTTCTCTCTTAGGTCTTGGGACTTATCCTATATATTGAGACATGTCACTGGAACATTTAGGAATTTTTACCACCTTGGAGCAGAAGAGATCATTAGATCCACATCTCCCTTGGTTCTTTAGTATTTTGACATTGCTATTGGGTCTGAATCCTAGAGCTTGAAACATCACCATCATCACCACCATCACTGGAGCGCTCACATCACTGCACGCTCACATCACTGCACGCTCACCCACAGGCAGCAGGTGTCTCTGTGCTTCCCTGTTTTCTCCCCTTTCATCTTCCCAGCAGTTCTCTGGGGCAGGTGCTCACTCTCTGGAGGAGGAAACCTGTCAAGGTCACACAGCTGGTGGATGATGGAACGAAGATATAAACCCAAGGGTTCCGACTGGAGCAGTTGGAATAGATACAAATGATCATGTTTCTAGGCCTAGAGGTTTATCCTAAGGAACCCTCCTAAAGTACTTTCATCAGTTTGAGTCTCAGGTTTCCTAGCTGCAGAGAAGTTTTTTAACTTTTGCATCAATCAAAACCTATTTTTATTTATTTTTTTTAATTTATTTTTTTAAATTAATTAATTTACTTATTTTTGGCTGTGTTGGGTCTTCATTTCTGTGCGTGGGCTTTCTCTAGTTGTGGCAAGCGGGGGCCACTCTTCATCACAGTGTGCGGGCCTCTCACTATTGTGTCCTCTCTTGTTGCGGAGCACAGGCTCCAGACGCGCAGGCTCAGTAGTTGCGGCTCACGGGCCTTGTTGCTCCGCGGCACATGGGATCTTCCCAGACCAGGGCTCGAACCCGTGTCCCCTGCATTGGCAGGCAGATTCTCAACCACTGCGCCATCAGGGAAGCCCAAAACCTATTTTTAAATGGTACTGAAAAGCATAGATAAGCCCCAAACCTCACTCTTGCCATGCTTTTCGTTCAGCCTCTCCTCCTGGGGCAGAGGACCTGGGAGGCAGCAAGAGTCCTTCTACCTAGTGCCCTCACTTGAGCCTGTTAGTGTAGAACAACAAGGGGAAATCAAAACTTTAGAGCACCTGAAAATAACCAGGCACCCTGACTCTGTCCCTGTTACGTTTCACTGATTCCAGTTTTGTGCACATTTCAACCCCATCGCCTGCATTTCCTGGACTTAGAGTCTCTGACACTAGCTCATAGAGGTGAAGGACTATCTGATTAAAAACTGCCAGCGCCCCCAGGCACCGGCCAAGCGGTAGCCCTCTCCCTGTGCTGGCAAAATCGAGGCCCATGAGCTTCTGTCCTTCACTCTGGGACTCCTTCCCCAAGTAACTGGATTATCAAGCCTGATACATTTTTAAAAAAATTTTATTGAAGTGTAGTTGTTTTAATGTTGTGTTAATTTCTGCTGTACAGCAAAGTGATTCAGTTACACACATTTATATATATATTCTTTTTCATATTCTTTTTCACTCTGGCTTATCACAGGATATTGCATATAGTTCCCTGGGCTATACCTTAGGACCTTGTTGTTTATCCATCCTTATATAATAGTTTGCATTTGCTAATCCCAAACTCCCAATCCTTCCCTCTCCCACCACTCTCCCGCTTGGCAACGACAAGTCTGTTCTCTGTGTCTGTGAGTCTGTTTCTGTTCTGTAGATAGGTTCATTTGTGTCATATTTTAGATTCCACATAGAAGTGATATCATATATTTGTCTTTCTCTGACTTATATCACTTATGATAATCTCTAGGTCCATCCATGTTGCTGCAAATGGCATTATTTCATTCTTTTTTATGGCTAATATTCCATTGCATCTATGTACCACATCTTCTTTATCCATTTATCTGTCAGTGGACACTTAAGTTGTTTCCATGTCTTAAGCCTGGTACTTCTGACTCAGGTTGGAGGACAGGCAGGCTTAACGCAGACGATTGGTGGTCCTGCTTTCTGAAAGGTGAACACTGGGGAAGAAGCTGGTGTGGCCTGAGGGGTGGAAATCAAATTTCCAGTTTGGATATGTTAAGTCTGAAATATCTACTAGATTTCCTAGGGTCTGGATTTCATGGGGTTATCAGTACACGGATATTATCAAATTCAGGAGACTGATCGGGATAACCCAGGAAGTGAATACTGATAGCGAAGGGCATTGAGGGCTCAGTTGGGGTCCTCCAGAGCCAAGAGGTTACGAAGAGGATGGAGGTTCCCTTTAACTTCTGATGCCTTCCTTCAGAAAGACAGATGCAGAGAGCAGATTGGTGGTCGCCAGAGGTAGGGGGGTGGGGGTAGGGGAAAACACAATTTAAAAAAGTACACACAGCTGAATACATCTGTTGTTTTCAGTGACACAGAAAAACACACCCTTGAATACACCAAAAAAAAAAAAAAAAGAATGAAAGAAAAAAGGAAAAAAAATTACAGGTGCCTTAGGCAGAGGTGGGTCCAGGGCTCTTGACTTTCACTGAAGGATGTTCGTCTTCTGCCAAGAAACGGCAGCATCACAGGTAGAAACTTTAAAGAGCAGCAGGAAAGGATTTCCCATGCAAATGCATTACTCCTCCCCAGCCTTGCCCTTTCTCCTACTAGACCACTTCCTTGACCTCACCTTCCTTTTCCTTCTGTTGTTGGATTTTGTTTTCGAGTCTTGGGGAAATTTTCTGGTTTTCTCTTTGCAGCTTAGGTCATTGTAAGGCAGCAAGATACTTTGGAACATTGCACAATTTTTTTTTAAAAATTAATTAATTAATTAATTTGGCTGTGCCAGATCTTTGCTGTGGCACGCGGGATCATTAGTTGCGGCATGTGGGATCTAGTTCCCCGACCAGGGATCAAACCCAGGCCCCCTGCATTGGGAGTGCGGAGTCTTACCCACTGGACCACCATGGAAGTCCCTTTTGCATAGTTTTTCTTTGTTTTAAATTAATATTAACAGGTTTCAGGTCATCTTTGTAGTCGGGAGCCTGCTGCTGTGTAGAAAAGACTAGCCAGACATCCTTGATCTTGTTGAAAATGTAGGATGTTTCTCCGTCCCTTTCCTGCTTAGGTTGTTCAGTGGTCTTCCCTTTCCCTTTCCTTTTCCAGTGTGTAGCCCCACGCGGCTTTATTTGCATAACCTCGGGACACTTCCCTTTTTGGGGAAGGCTTGCTTACAGCTCACACCTTCCTTTGGGTTAATTAATTGGCAAATACAAAGCTCCTAAAGGAAATGTTTGTTTCCTTTTCCCTTTGGAGTTCTAGAGAATGAACTGAATGAATAAAGTCAAATTTCTTTTGCTAACTGCTTCGGAAGGATTTTGTGGAGCAATGTCTATTCAGCTTACTGAATCTGTGCTCATTGCTACACCTCCCTTACAGGACCTTACCAAAGGTTTCATTTATTATAAAATTGCTATCAGTAGGTATAAGAATAATTGGTGCACAGGATCATGCAGGGTACGTGGTCTATATTAAATGAATGGTGCTAATGTAGATAGAGTTTAGTTTCTCAAACAACTCATGAAACCAAAATGAACTTGGTGAAGGGGTTCATGTACTCTGCTTGGAGAAAAATAAACACATTCTTCTAACTGATGATTCTTTTCGAAGCCAGCATTTGACTGAAGCAAGGCCTGTTGCCATTCTTTTTGTCTTTCTTATACTCAGCACCACCTGCTGTCTTGAAAACCTTAAATTCTTTAAGCTCCAAGCAAATACAACTTACAGAAATTTAATTAATTAATTTAATTAAAAATTAAAATTTAATTTAAAAAATTAAAAATTTAATTAGTTAATTATTTTTTTATCTTTTTATTTTTGGCTGCATTGGGTCTTCATTGCTGCACATGGGCTCCCTCTAGCTGTGGCGAGCGGGGGCCACCCCTTGCCACGGCCTGCGGGCCCCTCACCACAGTGACCTCTCCTGCTGCGGAGCATGGGCTCCAGGCGTGCTTTAGTCTTTTTTTTTTTTTTTCCCCGGAAAATTTTTAGATAGCCACTTGTGCCTTCAAAGTTTCCATGGACAGGATGGATAAAAGAGCTGAAAAGATAGCTCCTTTAGAGATGGTCTAGTTTATTACTTTACCAGAACAGTCTTTACTTTATTTCTAACCTAACCAGAATGTTAAATTGTTCTGGGAAGATGGGTATAAATTTCTTTATTTTAAAGGACACAGTTAGCTCGTCCCTTGGAATTCTGTTTGATGTTTAACAGCCGTGTTTGCCTGGGGTGACTCCTAGACCTTTGCCTAAATCCTGTGGGTTACAACTTAAAACCATTTCCTATTGTACCATCTGTGAAGAGGTACTGTGAAAGATCTAGAGCTTGTCTCACTTCTCTTCGTCCAGTGCTTTCAATGATGAGGTCTCCCCTTGTCTGATGGCTTGTATTCGTAGCCAGTTCATTGTACTTGAGAATCAAAGAGCTGCTTCTTTTCTGGGCTCATGGTTCCATCTCTCTGGACCTTTTCTCCTAGACCTAATTCTCAGTTTTTCCAAATATCACTGTTGTGCTCCTCTCAGCCCCCTCCTGGTGAGTGGCAAGAATCCATCTGATTTCTCTCAATAGTGCCTCTTTTTTTTTTTTTTCTCTCAATTGTGAGGTGATGAGTATGGTTCAAAAAAATCAAACTGTGGAAACTGAACAATCAAACATATCCAAACAGAATTTAGTTTGTGCCTTGGGAGAAAAGTGGTCAGTTCTGGAAACGACAGTGATGTTTCAGGAAAACTACTGCTTTGCAGTAACACTTGTGAATGAAAAATGCCGCCTGCCATATTAGTAAGCAAAAGATGTTGCAGCCATCAAGCCATCACATTACAGCCACCTGACGGTGAGCCCTGGGGGAACTCAGGATGGAAACAAAGAATGCCCGCCATCTAGCAGTCAGTCACTGCAGTCTCCCCTCATTGTGCACCCCACCAAAGGGACTCAGGATGAGAAAGCACAGGATACTGGCCCCAGATAGCTGAGGTACATATCAAAGGAAGATTTCAATTAGCCTAGACATAGGCTCTTCCCATACATAGAAAAGTGCTAAATTCCTTAACTTGAGATGTCTGGTTTTCTTTATTAACAGTAATCTTTTGATGTTCTGACTACCTGGTCTTTGTTGCAAAAACTCCTGTATATCCTGGCTCCCCCCTTGCCTCTTTGGAGCCGTCCCTCAGAGCTAGCTGAGAGGCTGTGTCACTGGATTAAGTCCTCAGTTTTGTCTGCTGAATATAACATAACTCTCAACTTTTAGGTTGTGCATTTTTTTCACACTTCATATTTTGAAAAGTGTGTTCATATTCATGATCTCATTTAATCTGCACAAGCAATTTGTACCTTGAGTGGGGCTTATATTGTTAACCCAATCTGACAAAAGTGTTTCAGAGAGTAAGGACTGGCCCAGGTCATCAGACTAGATGGAAGCAGCTGTCCCTTGTCCCTGCCGTCTGTTAGGAAGAGCTTCAGCTCCAAGAGCACTTGGGGATTGGGTGAGAAATTTCAGGGACAAGAATACAGATTCCAGTAGACTGGAGGAATTATGCATGTTTTCATCCTGACTCATTCCTGAGGAGTAGCTATATATCTTTGAGAGCGTGCTCACAGCCTGCATCATCTGTACCGCCACCCCAGGGTACCAATATATTGGCAGGTCCACTTTGGTCTAATACTACCAAGTCCATGCCGCAGCCTCCACACTTTCTGCTCCGTTATCACATGGTAAAGTAGCTAATTAACTCTGATGCTGGGGAATATCCTTGACCTGTCAGCACTGACCCCCCACTACGTGCAGCTCAGCATCTGTATGGTGGATGAAGATCAGATACCTAAATTAATGCTAAGATGAGATTTAAATACTCTTGTGTACTGTTCCTGGGAATGTGGAATGGTGCAGCTGCTCTGGAAAACAGTATGGCACTTCCTCACAAATTAAAAATAGAAATTGTAAGGTCCAGCATTTCTACTTCTGGATATATACCCAAAAGGATTGAAAGCAGGGTCTGGGAAAGAGATGTTTGTACACCCATGTTCGTAGTAGCATTATTTGTATTAGCCAAAAGGTAGAAGCACCCCAAAAGGTGCACTGATGGATTAATTGTAAACAAAATGTGATGTATCCATACGATGGAATATTATTCAGCCTTAATGAGGAAGGAAATCATGACACGTGCTGCAGCATGGATGGATCTTGAAGATATTATGCTGAGTGAAATAAGATAGTCACAAAAGGACAAATACTCTGTGAGGTTCCTCGAGCAGCAAAGTCGTGGAGACAGAAGTTGTTAGCGCAAGTTCCTGTGCCCGACGCACAGTGAGGCCAAACAAACCGAAACATCGGACTTTGGAGCAGAGAAAGGTTTATTGCAAGGCCGTACAAGGAGATGAGGTGGCTTGCCCAGAAAAGCCTTGAGCTCCCCGAAGGGTTTTGGCAAAGCATTTTTAAGGGCCAGGAGAGGAGGGGTCTCAGGGTATGTGATCAGCTTGTGCACAGTTCTCTGATTGGCTGATGGTGAGGCAACAGGGTGGTGTCACAGGGGTTCACATTATCAGTCCTTAGGCTCCAGGAGGCCTGGGACTATGTGCTCATGGTCATCAAGTAGTTCTTCCATTTGGTAGTGGTGGTGGGGTTTCACATCTGCAAAACCACTCAGGAAATTTGCATGAAATACTATTATCTAGGTACTTCAGAGAGGAGCTAAAGTGGAGGATATGGGGGGAAGCCCTGTCCCAGGAAGGCCCCATAGGGTCCTGCTCTGTTACAAAAGCAGAATGTGGTGGTTGCCAGGGGCGGGGGAGGAGGGAGTGGGGAGTTGGCTGATGAGTATGACCTTTTAGTTTTGCAAGATTAAAAGAGTTTGGGGGAAATTCCCTGGCGGTCCAGTGGTTAGGCCTGCTTTCACTGCCGTGGCCCTGGGTTCAGTCCCTGGGTGGGGAACTAAGATCCCGCAAGCTGCATGGCATGGCCAATAAATAAATAAATAAATAATAAAAGAGTTCAGGGCGGCGGGGAAGAGTTTGGAGATTGGGTGCTCAACAAGGTGAGTGTGCTTAATAGTGCTGAACTGTATGCTTTAAAAAGGTTAAGATGGTAGATTTTATGTTTTGTGTATTTTACTGCAGTTAAAAAGAAATTGAGTTTAAACAGCAGCTGCAGGCAAGGAGGCAGAAGAATCATGGTAAAGGTTCACAGAATAAGGGCCCAAATGATAAGAACATCAGAGAAGATACATTTAGCTTATTTTAAATAAAAAGCTCATGGAGTGTGAGAAGCACAAGGTAATTACAAGTAGCAAATGCTAAGGAAGGACTCACTTGCTAATTGGAGGACGTGTCCTTATGTACCTGGTGCAGGCATGACTGTGGATTGAATGTCACATGGCAAGACATGCTGTTTCATATGCATGAAATGACAGTTGATATCATCATTCTTAGAAAAGAGAAACTCTTTAGAATGTAAAGTCTTAGTTGAGGTTTTAAGGGCTATTGTATAATACATTTGCATGAGTTAAAATATTATACTCCGGAATAAGCAAGATTGATCTAAAACAATGTAAACTTGCATTTTAAGTCAAAAGATTGTGTTATTTTGTGATCGGTTTGTGTTCTCGTGTCAGAAAAACTTCAGAAATAAAGTAGATATGTTGATGGTGTTCAGAGCCAGGATTTTCAGTTGGGAGAGAGAAGAGATGCAGGTGTGAAATCAGGAAAGTTAAGTAAATCCCTAATTGAATTGGAAATATTAGTTTGAACACACAGTGAGGTTTTTTCATTAAAAAAAAAATTTCCTGGCTCTGCCCACTGAACAGGACTAGAAACAGTGACCAACCCAGTAGAAATGCCCATACAGTATTACGGTATCCTAATGTCATTCCTTTTTCAAAATTAATTCATTTTTAAAATTGAAGTATAGTTGATTTACAGTATTATGTGAGTTTCAGGTGTATTGCATAGTGATTCAGTATTTTTGCAGATTATACTCCATTGTAGGTTATTATAGGATAATGACTATAATTCCCTGTGTCATTTCCTTTTTTTTTTTTTATTGGTAGATTTTATTTATTTATTTTTAAGATTTTTTTTTCTTTTTTTCTTTTTTTTGGCTGCACCACGTGGCATGCGGGATTTTAGTTCCCCAACCAGGGATCGAAACTGCGCCCCCTGCTGTGGAAGCGCGGAGTCCTAACCACTGGACTGCTAGGGGATTCTCTTTCTTATGGAAACAAACCCAGGCTGTGTCTTGGGTCAGGTTCCTTAGGCACAGCCTGAGAGGGGTGCTGCGGCGTAAGTGATGTATTGAGGGGGAGGGTCAGGAGAGGAACAGGGGAAGCAGGGCGGGTGGGGGCGAAGTCAGATGCTGGCTTGGCAGGGGCCGGCTCTGCCTGGTCCTGCACTGGCTCCAGGGAACCAATGCACAGAGTTCATCTCAACTGGAAGCCAGCCTTTTGTCCCCACCTGAGTTAGTCACAGGCTCTGGGCTCCTGGAGAGGGAGGGTGTGAGGAAGCTTGGGGTAGCCCAGGGGAGTGCTGTGAAGAAGAGGCAGCTGTGAGCAATTAGGGTCAACAGCTGGATAGAGGGATGGAGGGATGGGCGGCCGGGCACCCAGCAGCCATCACAGGCTCCTTGGAGAAATGGCTGATTCCAGGTCTAGAATGAGAAAGGGAGGATGAGCCCGACACATCTTTTTTTTTTTTGCCTTTTATCGACAACTCTTTATTTTTCGAAATTTCAAACTTACAAGTTCAAGAGTAATAACTATGAACACTATAATCTTCCTCTAGATCATCAGTAAGCATTTTGCCATTTGATTTCTCTGTACATATAAACACACACACACACATTTTTGGGAACAGTTTGAGGAAGTTGCACACATTATAACTCTTCATCCCTAAATACTTAAAATATGTATCACCTAAGAACAAGGACTTTCTCTTATATGTTACATTTCAGTTATCAAATTCAGGAAATTTAACATTGATTCAATACTATTGTCTAACGTGTACCCGTGTTCAAATTTTCCAGTTGTTCCAGTATTGGCCTTTGTTTTTTCCATCCAGGATCCCATTCTACATTTAATGGTCAATAAACTGACCTCTTTAGTTAGTCTCCTTTAATATACACACTGGCTACCAGGTTTGGAACCATAGGAGAGTATGTAATATGTGGTTTATTAATATTACATTAAGATACATGTAAAGTAATAGTACCTGTTTCAAGACTTCATAAAGCCAGGCACATCTTGTCAAACCAGAAGACAAGGAAGCATCAAAGATGACTGTGGTCTTGTCAGAGGAGCCAGGAGTTAAACTTGGAGAGGCTCCTACTGCCTAGTCAATAAGAATAATGATCACAGTGGATTGAATATCACATCAGTATATTTAAAATCCGTGATGTATGTATGACATTTCAAAAAAAACCAAACCCTCATTGTTGACCTTTGGAGAATGCTAAGTGAACTAACTCACTTTTCTGGAAAATAATAAAGAGAAAGAATCAAGCATTGTCATGTCTTTGCTGTAAGAGTTTATTCTACATGGTAATCAGATGGTGTTGTGGAGGGAAGGAGTGACGGAATTCGATGTCACCACTTTGCAAATCCAAGTGAATAATGACCTCTTAGACGGTGATGGTGATCGTCAGTGACCCTGACACTGCAGGAGAGACATCAGGTGCCTGCTGATGAAAGGACTGGTAACACTTAGTATCAAACTGCTAGTACTAATTACAGAGTTACACAGAACATAGGGTGGAGCTATGTGTTAGGTGATATACTGAAGACAGAGTTAGCAAAATGCAGACTCTGGGGAACTTCGGGGCAAACACCCCAATTTCTTTGACGAATAAATTGTAAGAAATAAAAAGCAGGAGGAGTAATCTATAGATTAAAAGAGATTGAAGGGACCTACCAACCAAATGTAATGTGTAAGCCTTGTTTCAATGAGCAAACCAAATGTAAAAAGAATTCTTGAGAAAATTGGGGACTGATTGGATATTTGATGGTATTAAGAAATTTATATTAATGTTTACATTGGTGATGGTTTTGTGATTTTGTTAAAAAGTCATTATCTTTTAGAGATATGTACTACAGTATTTAGCAATGAAATAATAAGATCCCTGGAGTTTGCTTCAAAATAATCCAGTGAGGGGCGACGGAGAGAAATGTGGGTTGGGGTCTCATTCAAACAACACTGACCAGGAGATGGTAATTGTTGAAGCTGGGTGTGTGTAAATGGTAGTTTTAAAAATTTTTCTATTGTTGTATAAACTTGAATTTTTTTTATAATGAAAGGTTTAAGACCTTTAAAAAAAAGAAGCACATCTTCATTTAAAATTTACCTCATCATCACTTTGCTTCATCAAGTCCCTCCTCTGGCTTTTGTTTTCCATAGAGTGAGCCTAAATTTTTGTAAATATCATTTCCAGATTTCAGATATTTACTTAGAAAATTTAAAGTATAGTTGGTTTACAATGTTGTGGTAGTTTCTGGTGTACAGCAAAGAATATGTACATTTTCTTTTTCATATTCAGATATTTACTATGAGAAGGTTTTTAGAAAGACAGAAGGGGGCAATATTCCCATGGCTATCTTTTGATGCTTTTTACTTCTTTTTTCTCTTAACGAAGGACTATTTGCTAATTTGTTGGCTTTTCACTTGGAACATTTTATAAAACCATGTTCGTGAATGGTGGGAAAATGTGCTTATTATTTAAAATTTAAACAACTACTCTAAAACAGATAGGGCAATTATATAGGCATATTCTTCCATTGTAATATCTAAAAGCTGATTTTTCCCTGAGATTGCTATTTTGGTTCTTTGTAGATTTATTAATATGAGAACAATCATTATTGAAACAAAACTAACCTGAAGGCAACATGGCATCACATGGCATGACTTTGTCTTGCTGAAACTCAAATGATACCTAGTCTTACAGTCTTTTCATAGTAAGTGGAATTCTTCCATTCCAGTATTACTTTACTACAGCAGATTGCACTTATGTCTTCTCACAGAGCTTATGAAATTTTGATGAGGGCTGAAATGTGAGCAATTGAGTCGCCTAATCGATTTGAGTTAATCTTTAGTATTGACATCACGTTCCATTATGTGACTCTGCTCAGGAGATGGTTTTCCGGAGGTAGATTATTGCTTTCATTTTGCTGCTCATACTTGTACTTCTTTGTTGCTAAATAAGGCCATGAGCTGATCACATTTCCAGTTCTGTTCAAAGCTTACTTAAGACAGCTTGAAACTCTCATTAACTCTGTGAATTTTATTTAGCCCTATTAGAAATGGGCGTGGATAATTGAGAATGGATTATAATTTTTAGCTGCTTTGCCAAATGCAAAAAACCCCCCCAAAACAAAAAAAACCCCACACCTCTGTTTACTTTTGCTCTACTGGACAGCTAAGCGTGGATCTTTAAGAAGCAATGGAGTTCTTACAGGATGTGTGCTTTCATGCTACTAATTTTTACAACTTGCTACTGCAGAAAAATAATTCTTTTTAAATAGGCAGCATAACTGTTGAAAGTGAGCTCCCCTTTTTTTTTAGCTGTCAGAGTAACCTTTCCCTTAAACCGTGATTATAATCAGTTGTGACAATTCACTATCAGCCTTTCCTCCTGCGTTCCAAGAAGGTTAAACATTTTTGAGCATCATCCTTTGTCCCGAGTTCACAAGGACAAAAATTATCTATTCAACCTGAACATACACTTTCAAGTGGGGTTCCATTGAGCTCTTGGGAATTTTAAAGAAGGGAGGTCAGAAAAGTCATTCATTGTTGGCACCTTTTCCATCCTTATGTTTGATGCTTTTTGTTTTTTGGTCTCTGTGAAACAGATTAGCCTCCCATTTATTTAATAAAGTGTGAACTAGACTTGACTTTTTCCACCGATGACAAATTAAATTTCACCAATAAAAAAATTCACATGGTTTAGATATGATTGTTGATTGCTTTTGAGTTGTGTTATTATCTGTTCTCAAGAGTAAAAAATTGAGTATGGCTGGAGAGTTTTAGAATTCTGTGGTCCATGGCCTGATCTTAAAAACCTGGATGCTTCTTTTTTTTTTTTTTTTTTTGCGGTACGCGGGCCTCTCACTGTTGTGGCCTCGCCCATTGCAGAGCACAGGCTCTGGACGCGCAGGCCCAGTGGCCATGGCTCATGGGCCCAGCCGCTCTGCGGCATGTGGGATCCTCCCGGACCGGGGCACCAACCCACGTCCCCTGCATCGGCAGGCGGACTCTCAACCACTGTGCCACCAGGGAAGCCCCGGATGCTTCCTTTTTTAATATAAAAATAAAATGGGTCTGAAGGTGGAGGCAGAGTGGGAAGATGAGTCAGTTGGATGTCAGGCATTGTCTGATTCTTCTGGGAGTTACTTGGTGTTTGCTTTAAATTCTTAGTTATTTTCACTGGTTCTTTTTGTTTCCCTAGGTATATATAATTTGAGTAAGAGAGCATTTTATATTGCTAGGCATTGTATAAGTATCTTATTAGCTGATGTTTTAAAATCTCTCTTTCCCTAATTGTGGAGCCAAGTAAGTTGAATAACAGGACAGTACTGCTTTCTTAGAAACATGCGAAAATTGTCTTTACAAAGCCATTGCTTCACTGTAGTCTTGTCTCTGTTCTGACTTCAATAAGAACAAGAATGGAACTATATTCAATATTTTGTGATAAACCATAACGGAAAAGAATATGAAAACGAATATATATATATATATATATATATATATATATATATATATATAACTGAGTCACTTTGCTACACAGCAGAAATTAACACAACATTGTGAATCAGCTATACTTCAATAAAATTAAAAAGAAAAACCTAATGAGAGGAATGATGTCCCCTCAGAAGAAAAAGACTGGACTTTGTGTTCTAAGCCTCAGCCCTAGGGAATTGTGGGGTTTCAGTAAATGTTTAATAATGAACCTCTGATCTCCTTCTTTTCTGAATGGTTATTGCTTAGTCATCATGGAGTAAGAGAAAAGTGAGAAATCAGGGCGAGGAGGCGTGGAGAAAAGGAAAATCATAGACTCAGTTATCGTGGCAAATAGCCAAGTTGGATTGTAGTTTATATATCCAAATGTACCTTTCTTGATACTCTTTTTAAAGTCATCTATTCATCCTGGGAACCGAAGTTTGTGAACATTTGTATATAATATGCTACAACAGCACCTGGTTTATCAGCAGGCTGGGCCTAATTTAATTTTGCTTGAGCTAAGACAAGCTTTTGAGCAGTGTAAGCAGTCTGATGGAGAGGCTGAGAGTGTGTGTTCTGGAGCCACATGGCTGTGTGAGTTTCACTTCTGGCTTTAGCACTTCGTAGCTCAGGGCTGTGGGTGCTGTGACTTCGTTTACCTCCACTGGGCCTCGATTCCTCAACAATAGAAGGGTGGCCATAACTTCAGCATGTTACTGTGAGCATCATCTTTTCATTGTGCTCAAAAGAGTACTTGGCACATAACAGTGCTGCATCTGTTTACTGCTTTTCCTCATTGACATCCTGGCTTGGGATAAGGTTCCAGGTGGATTGGATCCTGGAGACATGGAGGGTGGGTGACATAATGCCCCGAACTCCAGGACTTTCGAGTCTCGTGGACGTGGACAAATAGCTTTTACCACGTAGTAGGATAGGGGTGTTCTAGGAGAGTATTAGACACTTAGCTCTAAGAAGGTCAGCAAAGGCCTCTTGGGAGAAGGGGTTGGTGAGCTGAGTAGGGAGGGACTAATTGAAGAAAGAGGGACGAGCCTTCCAAGCAGAAGGAGCTGCGTGCTTGAAGGAGCAGGAGGAGGAGAGAGCTCTGTCCCTTCTGGGAGCTGGGAGCAGTTCCTAGTGAAGCTGGTGTGGAGGGTGAAGCTGGGTGGATCTGGTCATGAAGGGCCCTGCTTGTCCTGCGACAGAGTTCGGGCCTTTATCCTTTGGCTCCAGGGTCCCTGAAGGGCAGTGAGGAAGGTGGGATGATGTGTTGTGATGGGAATTACAGTTTAGAAAGACTGGTGCCAGTGTGGTGATTGGATTGGAAGGGACAGGGTTAGAGTCAGGGAGACAGGTGCTTTGGTCTGAGTAAGAAATGATTAGGGGGCTTCCCCAGTGGCGCAGTGGTTGAGAGTCCACCTGCCGATGCAGGGGACACGGGTTCGTGCCCCGGTCCAGGAGGATCCCACATGCCGCAGAGCGGCTAGGCCTATGAGCCACGGCCGCTGGGCCTGCGCGTCCGGAGCCTGTGCTCCGCAACGGGAGAGGCCACAACAGTGAGAGGCCTGTGTACGGCAAAAAAAAAAAAAAAAAAAAGAAATGATTAGGGCTTGAATTAAGATAGTAATAGTGTAGGTGAAAAGAGAGGAATGAATTTGAGAGCTATAAAGGAGTAGAATAAATAAAACTTGGTAACAAATAATATGAGGGGTGAGAAAAAAAGAGAAATTATATATCTATAATATATATGATGATCATATATATATATAACTCATATATACATATTTCTTTTTTTATCTTTATCTCTCTATATATATTTGGTTTCTAGCTTTAGCAAATGAATAGATTCTAGAGTTTCTCACTAAAATGGGATTAAGCAAGATGAGAGGCATAGGGTGGTGTCTGGTGGAGAGCTATGTTGGATTTTGTGTGTGTTGATCTTGAAGTGCCTGCCGGAGACCTGAGCAGTGATGTCTAGGAAGCATTTGGGTATTAGAATACGGAATTCCCGGGAAAAGAGAAGGTTGGCAAGAGACATTACATAGTCACTTGTTGTTAAAGCTGAGAGTGAATAGGTTAGTCGGGGCTGTAGAGTGAGAAAAGGAGATGAGATTCCCAGATACTATGCTGAGATTCCACATAGTAATATCTGAGGGTATACACAAGGGTTCAATGGTGGAAGAGAAAGTCATCAGGATGAAACAGAAGAAGCAACCAGAGAAGAAAACCAGGGAGAATGGTATCATGGGGACCAAGAGAAGAGTGAATTCCAGGAAGAAAGTGGTAATGATAGAAAATATTAAAATATTAAAATTTAATTTATATTTTTAATTAACAATAACATTATTGTTAAGAAGGGTGAAGAATGAATTTGTGCTCTGGATTTAAGCCACAAAGAGGACTTGTGTGTTTTGCAAGGAGGAAATTTTACTTGTATTTCAGTGGGTTAGAGTACACGGGACTTTTGATTTCAAGACACCAAGTGAAAACCATCTGATTCTTCTTGCAAAGTCACTCCAAACGACAAGGCCAGCAAGACACGGAGACAAAGTCAGTGTTTGACGAGCCTGAGAGACACTTGTAATCTTGAATCACAACAGGTGAAGATAAAAGAGAATGGAGAAGGTGAACGACTTCTCCAAGAAGAGGACTTGTTCACAGGGAATCCAACCATCAGCCCTCCTAGCACCCCGGACCCGTCAGGAGTAGGAATCATCAGGCTTTGTTGCAAGTGGAAGTGAGGTGGGGCCTGCAGATAGGAATTGTCGAAAAGTCTCCACAAGGAACATCGTCACCAGGCACCTTCATGACTCAGTCAGACACCTTCTTCCTCATTCCCGCAGGGGACGAGAAGTGTATTTTCTGAATAAATTGAGTCAGAGAGGCTGTGGACTCGAAAATAGGCACTGAGGAAGGCGGGAGTGAATTGTGGGCGTGAGTAAATCTGATAGGGCTTCTGCCCCTTTACCCCCATCCAACTCCCACACCCCAGATGCTGGCCTCCAGGCTTATCCTTCCTAGGAGGGGACTGGAAGACACAGAGATGAGTGGGTCCCTTATGAAAAGGCCAACTGCCGCCTAGTCTCCTGGTCATGAATCCCCTGGTTGACAAAAACTTGAGTCCTGAGTGTGAATGGACAGCTAAGTATCACCAGAAATTGGAGAAAGCCTCCAACATAAAGGAGAGAGAAGGGACTTCCCTGGTGGCGCAGTGGTTACGAATCCGCCTGCCAATGCAGGGGATGTGGGTTCGAAGATCCCATATGCTGGGGAGCAACTAAACCCATGTGCCACAACTACTGAGCCCGTGCTCTAGAGCCCCTGAGCCACAACTACTGAGCCTGCGTGCCACAACTACTGAAACCCACGCACCTAGAGCCTGTGCTCTGCAACAAGGGAAGCCACCGCAATGAGAAACCTGCACACTGCAACAGAGTAGCCCCCGCTTGCTGCAACTAGAGAAAGACTGCGCACAGCAACAAAGACCCAATGCAGCCAAAAAAAATAATAATAATAAAATTAAATTTAAAAAAAAGAGGAGAGAAGAACAACAAAAATCCCGACTTTATTAAAAGAGGAAAAAAAAGAGGAACTCAGAAGAAAGAGTGACGATATGGGGAGCTGAAGGAAATTCCTAACCATTCTTAATGTCCTGAAAAGGGTAAGAGAAGATATTGCATCTATTAAAGTATAATTTTCAAAAAATTAAAACATGACCTTTATGCAAATATAAAATGAGCATGCATTAAAGATTTTATTCAACTCATTAATTAATGGGGGAGCCAGTCAGATAGTAAGATCAATTCAAAGGAGAATTTGAGGGACATATATAATCAGTCAAGAGTGCAGAAATGAATCTGCTCATAGATGCACAACAGGTTGATATCCTATGGGGGATAACGTGTAATATTGAGGTTATTTTTATAGGGTGGAAATAAAGTCCATTAGATAGATACTGGACAAAACTCATTTGTATTGCTTTGGACAAGAATCCTTTGCTTTACTTCAGTCCTTTATGCTTACAGGGATGTAATAGCCTGGTCTAGTGCTTCTCAAAATGTGGTTCCTAGTCCAGCAGCCTCAGAATCACCTGGGAGCTTGTTCTTTGTTCTTATCTATGCATTAAGAAATTCTGGGAGTGGAGTCCAGCGGTCTGTGTTTTGGCAAGCCCTCCAGGTGATACTGATGCATGACGAAGTGGGACAACCACTGGTTTAGTCAACAGAAAGTCAATCAGAGGTGCCCATTCCAGAAAAAGGAACCCTCCTACACCGTTGGTGGGAATGTAAATTGGTGCAGCCACTATGGAGAACAGTATGGAGGTTCCTCAAAAAACTAAAGATAGAGTTGCCATATGATCCAGCAGTCCCACTCCTGGACATTTATCTGGACAAAACTATAATTCAAAAAGATACATACACCCCTATGTTCATAGCAGCACTATTTACAGTAGCCAAGACATGGAAGCAACCTAAATGTTCATCAGCAGATGAATGGATAAAGAAGATGTGGTACATATATACAGTGGAATTCTACTCAGCCATAAGAATGAAATAATGCCATTTGCAGCAACATGGATGCAACTAGAGATTATCATACTAAGTGAAGTAAGTCAGACAGAGAAAGACAAATCCATATGGTATCACTTATATGTGGAATCTAAAATATGACACAAATGAACCTATCTATGAAACAGAAATATACAGACACAGAGAACAGACTTGTGGTTGCCAAGGGGGAAGGGGGTGGGGGAGGGATAGATTGGGAGTTTGGGATTAGCAGATGCAAACTATTATATATAGGATGGATAAACAACAAGCTCTTACTGTGTAGCACAGGGAACTCTATTCAGTATCCTGTGATAAACCATAATGGAAAAGAATATGAAAAGAATGTGTGTGTACATGTGCAGAAAAGATCCTCAGGGGTCAGGGAAGGGAGGGGGCACCAACCCATAATAATATGTCCTGCCAACCTCCCAGAGACTCTTGCGCTGAAATCCATCTTGGCTAAAAGATGCACGTGCACATCGGATAGGGCCCTGAGGCAGACCAGATATGAGCAATGAGCAAGATGATTGGCCAGAGGAAACCTGCAAGATGATTGGCCAGAGGGAACCTGGAAAACTGCCCCCATATAAGCAATTTAAGCCACCCCAAAGCACAGCTCTCTCTCTGAGCCCACTCATGTGTCCTTTTCACATGTACTCTGCTTCTAATAAATGCTTTACCCACTTAAAAAAAAAAAGTGTGTGTGTGTGTGTGTGTGTGTGTGTGTGTACATAACTGAATCACTTTGCTGTACGGCAGAAACTAACACATTGTAAATCAACTATATGCCAATTAAAAAAAAAACAAAAGAAATCATTAAAAAAGGTGCCCATCCCTACAGAATTAGATAATCCCCAGAGTGTTCACTGGACAGTGCTCCACACTCCATTGAAAGAACAGCTAATAGTCTTTTTGCTTATTTCCAAGTCTTGGGGACATTTTCCTGACACATCCATGAAGGAAAAACAATATGGAATTAAAAATAATAAGGAGCCATCAAAAAAGAAAAAACAAAGAGCTTCTGGAAATTAAAAATGATAGTATCCCCTCCCCAGGTGATAGTTGAGGAAATCTTCCATAAAGTAGAAAAACAGACAATAGGAGAGAAGAGATATGAACATTATAGAATGGCCCCAGGAGAGCCCACATCTGAAAAAAAGGAAGAGAGAAGAAAAATAGTGAGGAGAAAATTATCAAAGAAAGAAAACAACAACAAAAGTTCCCAGAGCTGTAGGATATGCATCTTTAGATTAAATAGATTTACTGACTGAGGGAGGAGGGGGAGGGACAGTTACAAACTACTATACGTAAAATAGATAAGCAACAAGGATTTAGTGTATAACACAGGGAATTATACCCAATATCTTGTAGTAACCTATAATGGAATATAATCTGCCAAAAAAACTGAATCCCTATGCTGTATACCTGAAACTAACACAATATTGTAAATCAGTTATACTTCAATATAAAAAAAACGAAAGGGGCTTCGCTGGTGGCGCAGTGGTTGAGAGTCCACCTGCCGATGCAGGGGACATGGGTACGTGCCCCGGTCTGGGAAGATCCCACAGGCCACGGAGTGGCTGGGCCCGTGAGCCATGGCCGCTGAGCCTGCGCGTCCGGAGCCTGTGCTCCGCAATGGGAGAGGCCACTACAGTGAGAGGCCCGCATACTGCAAAATAAATAAATAAATAAATAAATAAATAAATAAACGAAAGACTTACTGAGTGCCTAAAACAATGAATGAAACAAAGACCTATGCCAAGGCACATTAATATAATTACTGGATGCTAGGGGTAATAAAAAGATCCTAGAAACTTAGCGAAAAAGAGGATGAGGAAGGATAGATAAAGCAGGGCACAGTAAGGGAGGAAGGGGGAGGGAAGAGGACATCAGATACAAAGAATGACTTGAAATCGGTGCACTTATTGTGTATAAACTATTCCTCAGCAGAGTTGATTTAGAAGAGGACACCAAGGATGAGAGGATAGTTTCCTTGGACTTAAGAACAATACCGGAAGCTTTAAGATGATAGAGCATTGCCCTTGAAATTCTGAGGGAAAATGATTTCCAACCCAGAATGTTATATCCAAGCTGTCAATAAAGTGTGAGGATAAACATCTTCATTCAGGCTTGTAAGGATTCACCAAATTCCTGTCAAGTGAACCCTTTCTCACAAGATTAATGGATGATGTGTTCTCTCAAAAGGTAAAATAATACAAGAAAGAGAAAGAGACGGGATCCAAGGAATATTGCATTGCTGATACTCACCCATACTGTTGTGTATCACTGTGGAGTTGAGGTCGGAGGTAGATGGGCCCCTGGGCTGAGCAGCTGGAGTTCATCAAGCAGAATAAATTGGAGCTTTGTTTTCCCTGGACACTCCAAGGACAAAGCTAGTGGCAGGAGCTGAACTCTGAGGGGGAGTAAAGAGATAAAACGACCACATCTATCACTACTGAAGTCAAGGAAACCTCCCCAACTGCACATGCACAAGAAGGCTCCTTGGGGGTCAAAAAGGGAGGGAGCATCATCCCATAACATGTGTTGTCAATTTTCCATGGGCCTCTGCGCTGGATCCATCTTGGCAAAAAGATGCGCACACATAGCTGAGAGGGCCCTAGGACAGGTCAGGTGTGGGAAAGAAGTGAGATAATTGGCCAGAGGAGAACAAAGAACCAGAAGAACTGCCCCATATAAATGATTTAACCGCCTCTTTATTGCACTCCTCATTCAGGAGGATGCCCGCACTCTTCTATGGGTGTGTATCTCTGTCTTGCTTCTGTTTTAAGTAAACTGTTTCTCTGTGTGCTGTCCCACATGTTGTGCTGTCTCTCTAATAATAAAGTTTGTACCTGTTTCTACAGTTTTTGCCTCCTTGAAACATTCTTGCTTTCAAACGGGTGTAAGAGCCAGGGCCACTTTGCTTCTAACCTTTAGCTCCTGGTGGCCTAGCAGCTAGGATTCCTAGTTTTCACCCAGGCTACCCAGGTTCATTTCCTGGGCAGGGAACTAAGATCCTGCTTCAGGACTGTTCACTGCTGTCTCTCTGAGAACAGTGTCTTCATTTCTACTTTTGTGTGAAAGTCCCACAGTTTGTTCACACTGTCTTGTGAATGGGTGTTGGTTTCCAGGCCTTTACTCATTTGAGCACTACTTTGAGTTTTCTTGTACAAGCCTCTTTTTTTGTTGTTGTTGTTGTTTTTTTTTTGCGGTACGCGGGCCTCTCACTGTTGTGGCCTCTCCCATTGTGGAGCACAGGCTCCGGACGCGCAGGCTCAGTGGCCATGGCTCACGGGCCCAGCCGCTCCGCAGCACATGGGATCTTCCCGGACCGGGGCACGAACCCGTGTCCTCTGCATCGGCAGGCGGACTCTTAACCACTGCGCCACCAGGGAAGCCCCATGATGCCATTTTTTAGTAGGTTCATGAGCCATATGTGTTTCCTCTCCTGCAATATGTCTGTCCATTTCACTTGTCCTTTTCCTTGTTTGGTGTTTGTGCTTCTCTTATTGGTGTGTAGGAGTTCTTTATTTCTGTTCACTGAGTTTGAATTTCATTTATAGTTTTCATTGCTTGGTTATTTTTGATAATCTTATTTTCTTAACTCCTACTTTTGATACACTTTTCTTTCTTTAAAAATATAAAATACAGGGCTTCCCTGGTGGTGCAGTGGTTGAGAGTCCGCCTGCCGATGCAGGGGGCACGGGTTCGTGTCCCGGTCTGGGAAGATCCCACATGCCGCGGAGTGGCTGGGCCCGTGAGCCATGGCCGCTGAGCCTGCGCATCCGGAGCCTGTGCTCTGCAACGGGAGAGGCCACAACAGTGAGAGGGCTGCATACCGCAAAAAAAAAAAAAAAAAAAAAAAAAGGGTGGAAGACCTAAATAGGCTTATTTCTTTTGTAACGGGAAGTTTGTACCTGTGGATACCCTCACTCACTTTGCCCACCCCCACCTTTGTTTTGCAACTTTTTTCACGAGCTTTCCTTGGCTGCAACTTTGTGGTCATTTTTGAGGCTTGGATTGAAGGTACATTTTTCCATAGAGGATTTTATTTAATTCCTGCCAAGCTTTATTAACCCCAAGAAATGTAAAAATAAATTCCCAGCATCAAAGCCCTTCATCCTGCGGAGGTGTGTAATTGGCCACAAAACACACCTGATAACCAGCCTGTGCTTTCCTACTCTGTCCAGTCTCAGGCTTGAGACACGCCACTGTCTGGCTATCTCAGGGTGCTTTATTTTGTTTACCTAATGTGTGCTTTCCCTGGCTTTATTTGAGAGTGTTCCAGCCAGACTTCCTTGCTATTGTCTCCTGCCCCTGCCCAGGGACTTGGCCATCAAAGAGAGGCTTTAGGTCACAGGAATTAGTGAATCATCTCTGTGATTGTGCTTTTGCTTCGTCTCTCTCGTTTTGAGTATTGACCTTACTTTCCTGCCACCTCACTGATGCATTAAAATAACCATAATATTATGGTTATTTTATCCATAATTTTTAGGTATTGTGTAGTGGGAAGGCTTGTTAGGATGTCATATCTGCAATAAATCTGAGAAACCCTTGTCTTATTTTTGTGTGACTAGAGAGGTTCCCCCAAATGGGTCTCTTAGATCAGAGCTACATGTCCCCAAAGTTCTACCCTCCATCCCTGTAGCTGGGTTGTGCCATCCATATATGTCCAAGTATGCCCTGCCCCCCATCCAGGAGCCAGGGCTTGACTTTTAATTCTCATTTCCAGTATAACTTCATTTCCCTTCCAGCTGGGCAGTATGTTGAGGCAATTGCTTCTTCTCTCTTCACCTTAAAGCAGATGACACAGTACCTTCATTTCCCGCAGGTGAATTCATGCTTACAGAGACTGAGAAGGACTTTAGTGACTTAACTTATTTTCAAGCCTCAAATCTCAGCACAGAATTGTCATTTCAGTTGGGCCAAATCAACTTCCTAACGGCACAGTGTTTGTTATATTTTAGAGTTGAACATAAAAACCTCAAGTGGAGAAAATATTGATGTAATATTTTTATGACCAAAAAAATGTAGATACATCATGAAATAGCAATTGTGGTTGTCAAGCTATTTTATTTATTAATTTTTATTAATTGTTTTTGGTAATGAACAACTTCGTGAAAAAAATGTTGTAGTCCAAAAGGCACTTGTTTTCAGAGGGGAGGATGATTTATGGGATCAGGAGAGGATATTTTTTGTTTTCTTTCTTACGTGTGATACTCAGTACCTGATAACTCTGATTCATTAGCTTTAAAATTTGGTTCAGGATAAGTATATACTTAGGCTCTGTTTGAGGACAAAACATTAAAATGACTGGAATTAGGTCAGCAAATAAACTTTAGAGATGATGGATTCATGGACAATTTAGGAACCTCAAAAATCATCCAGCCCGAGTTGCCCCTTTGAGGAAATGAGGCCCAGAAAAGTGACCTGAGATGCCAGACATCATATATCCTGTGACTTTCAGACTCACAACTGGAAACAGAACCCCTCTTTGAACTCACTCTCCTGTGTGTTGGATTGTTTCTCAGTTTATATGCCCAGTTTAGCTAAACATTTCAAATTCTTTATATCTATAAATTTTTAAAAATGTATATTTATGTTTTGTAAAATAAACTAACCCCCCACTCCACGTTTGAAATTAATTTAGAAAACCCCGACATCTTACATTAAAAAAAGTCTACAGTAATCTTTGGTATTTATGAGAGTATTACACAGACCACACAGATGCCTTAAGTTTATTTCTAGAATACATGTAATCACCATGACTCCGGGCAAATTCATCTTGTTATTAGAGCCTACGAATCAGGAAGTCTGAGATGTAGACGTTTCAGGATCCTCGGGAAGTGAAAAGTGGCTTCTGAAGTGAGAATGCTGCTTTTTATGAACAAAGGACTATCATTATTTCCTGTTTTTAGATCCTCTTAAAAACTGTTTTGGGACATCATTAGCTCCAGAGATAACCACAAATAAGTGAAACCGTCCAAGAAAAGAGGCTGCAAAGACACGCAGACCTTTCACGTCGACAGCATTTTTATTGGTGCTAGTTAATGATAACAGTAGCTGGCATTTCTCAAGCACTTCCTGGGAGCCAGGCGCTGGACTCACTTAATCCCAGCAGCAACCCTAGGAAGTCGATTCTCTTTGTAGATTAGGAAACCAAAGCTCAGAGCAGGTCAGTGGCTGGTCCACAGTTGTGTGGCAGGTGAATGGTGAGGCGGGCGTGGGGCCGGTGCCCTGCATCCCCCAGGGCTGTGTCTGACCTCGGGTCTCTGATCCTCCTCCCTGAGCTTGCTGAGAGCGGTTTCACTTCTGCTGTGTGGTTAGAAAGTTTACTGTGGGTTGTGACACTAGGTGATGCTTTGAACCTCTTTTTCCAAGACAAGCTTCAGGGCAAGTCTGACAGGCAATGACTGGGGATCAGGGAGAAGGGACTGATATTTAGTGAAGGAAATCAGTATTTACTGAGCACGTACTGTGTGCTGGGCAGGACAGATGCTTTTGCAAATTCCACTCATTATTTATTCTTCCATTCCACAAAACTGACTGAGTGCCTGCTATGGGTTTGTCACTGGGCCAAGAACTGGTGACCAAACCAGGAAGAAAACAAAGTCCCTGTACTCCCAGAGCACATTTTCCAGTGGGGGAGACAGACAGCACACAGATTACCATGGATGTGTACAACGTGTCGGGTAACAGGTGCTGTGGGGAAATTGAAGGAGGTTGAGGGGTGTGGAGTGATGGGGGGGTAATGTTATCGTATCAGATTGTTTGGGAAGAACTTTCTTTAAAAAGATGACATTTGAGGGCTTCCCTGGTGGCGCAGTGGTTGAGAGTCCGCCTGCCGATTCAGGGGACATGGGTTCGTGCCCCGGTCCGGGAAGATCCCACATACCGCGGAGCGGCTGGGCCCGTGAGCCATGGCCGCTGAGCCTGCGCGTCCGGAGCCTGTGCTCCGCAACGGGAGAGGCCACAACAGTGAGAGGCCTGCGTACCGCAAAAAAAAAAAAAAAGAAAAAAGATGACATTTGAGTAGAAAGCTAAAGACAGACTATGAGGCCTTGTGGGCCAGGGCACAGGCTTTGGGGTTCACCCTGAGCTCAGTGGGACATCGCTCAAACCCTCAGAGGGTTTGAGGACAGGCCTGGCGTACTCTGACTGGTGTTTTTAAAGACTCAGTCTAGCTTCTGTGTGGGGAATATACCGTTGAGAGACTTGGTGTAAGAACAGCATGGCTCTCATTTCTTCATTGCCTACTATGTGCTTTACATCTATCACTTCTGATCTTTTCAGTAAATCCCGTTGAATTAAGTTATTAAGTAAGATAGGAGTGAAGAGCTCCCAGTGGCTTAGAAGTTTGCTTAAGGCTGCACAGCTGTCTGTGACTGTAGGACTCTCTATCCAATAGTTTTGGTGTAGCTCTTTAAAATGACAGCTGTCATTTGGAGTGTCCTCCTGTGCGCTAGGTGTGGTCCTCAGTACCTTGGGTATGTTCCTTTTCTGTAACAACTCTGAGAGGTATGTGTTATTCCCAGTTGTAGACGAGGAATCCAGGGTTCACAGAAGGTGTGACTTAAGACTTCCTACAAGGCCACGTAACTAGTTAAGTGGCCGAACTGGGACTCGAAGCCCTGATCTGTAGGCCTTCTACTTCATAATGGTAAGGCAGAGAATTTACAAAATTGTGAACAATTTTACTCTTTTCACCCTTCTACCTTTTCCCTGTGGCTTTGATTGCTTTCAGGTGATCCACACCATTCTTTTTGGGGGGAAATTGCCTACGGTACTAATAGCTTAGGGAGCCTTTATGTGTTTTATTAACCCTCCTGTAAGTATGTACAGTTTACAAGCCTATCACAAGGAGAGGAACACTGAAGAATGAGTTCCTAATAGAAGGATTCCAGACACTGTGGCACCAGGTTTGGTAGCAGATCTTCTGACTCCATCAGATCGCGTGAGAGATTGTGTTCTCCTTGGACAGTCAGAAGGCAGGAGAGAAGACGAGTCCGTCTGTCTGTATGGCTCAACAGAGTGGGAGCGAGAGTCTGAACTCTGAGCCAGGGAAGCAGAAGAGAGGACGGTCACATCTGAATTAAAAGCATGTACCTCAGGCAGTGTTTCTCTTAAGCTGTGATCTGAATTAGGACCAGGCTGCGGTTCTGTTAGGACAGAGACTCCTTCGGCTCCTTGAATCTCTGTGAGTCAGCACTGGCTCCAGGGGAAACGGTGAGGCAGACAGAGTTTATCTTGCTTTACATCTAAGAGCTTCCGTGTTCCCTCTTCCTTTTATCAAAATATCCTTCAGGATGTACTCTGATGACCTTATTCACACTGAAAGGTAAATGACTGATATCACTTACTGTTTCCTGTCTATGAGAAGTTGGATTAGAAATAAAAAGCTTTAAACTAAAAGAATGAATCTTTATTTTAACAGTCTTTAGAGTTACCATATGATTATGCAATCCCACTCCTGGGCATATATTTGGAGAAAACTATAATTCGAAAAGATACATGCACCCCAATATTCATTGCAGAACTATTCACAATAGCCAAGACATGGAAACAGCCTAAATGTCCATTGACAGATGAATGGATAAAGAAGATGTGGTATATATACAGTGGAATATTACCCAGCCATAAAAAAGAATGCAATAATGCCATTTGCAGCTACATGGATGGACCTAGAGATTATCATACTAAGTGAAGTAAGCCAGACAGAGAAAGACAAATATCCCATGATATCACTTATTTGTGGAATCTAAAAAAATGATATGAATGAATTTATTTACAAAACAGAAATAGAATTACAGACAGAGAAAACAAACTTATGGTTATCAAAGGGGAATGGGGGGCGAGGAATAAATTAGGAGTTTGGGGTTAGCAGATACACACTACTATATATAAAATAGATAACCAACAATAGCATGGGGAACTATACTCAGTATCTTGTAAAAATCTATAAGGGAAAAGAATCTGAAAAAGAATATGTATGTATAACTGAATCACTTTGCTGTATACCTGAACCTAACACAACATTGTAAATCAACTACATTTCAATTTAAAAAAAAAGAATGAATCTTTATTGCTGGAATTTTAGGCTTCAGTATGCAGGTGATGTGAAGGGAGGTGAAAAAAATCTTCAGGTCCTCAAAATGATATACTTTTTGTAAAATAACTGTCTATGATCATTGCTATTCTGAGTACTTTCTACCTGGCTTTCATTTGATCTTTTCACTGTAGGATGAAATGCTGTAAAAATGTAGTGAGGATCATGTGCAAGGCAGGCATTGTATTAGATGCTCTACACACATTATCTCATTTTAATGCTGTCTAACATCCAAGGAGGTGGGTTTGATTCACCGCGTTTAGAATATGGGCAAGTAAGAGAGACTAAGTGACTTTCTTATGGTAGTTTGGGTGGTGAGCATGGGGCTGGAGGAAACACCTCCTACCTCAGCCTGGTGTGGGTCCTGCCTGGTCTTCCTTCCCGGGAAATGTGAATTATATGAGGTGTGAGTCAGGTTAGTGTTCTCTAGAGAAACAGAACCCACGGGACACACACAGACACACACACATTTATTTTGAAGAATTGTCTCACCTGATTGTGGGGCTGGAAAATCCAACATTTGTAGGACAGGTTGGCAGCCTAGAAATTCAGATAAGAGTTGATACTGCAGCCTTGAGTCCGAATTCCGCAGGACATCAGGCTGGCAACTCAGGTAGGGTTTCTGTGTTTCATTCTTGAGGAAAATTCCTTCTTTTTCAAGAAACCTTAGTCTTTGCTCTTAAGGCCTTCAACTGCTTGGATGAGGCCTACCCACACTATGGAGGGGCTTTGCTTGAAATCACCTTTAAAAAATACCTTTACAGCAACATCTAGACTGGTGTTTTGCCAAAAACTGTATGCCATGGCCTAGCCAAATTGACACATTAATAAACAGTGGTTTTCACTGAATAGATTTTTTTTTCAAGTTACCTGGATTCTTTACCTGCTAACCTTCCAGCTGGTTCTTGTTTTGCTGTGGATACAGACACAGAACCAGTTTAGGAGGAAGTGCAGTGGGGCCACCAGGGAACAGCTCTTCATTTCTTCCATGGCGTGTATGTGTTTCTGATAGGAGTCATCGTATTGTTTCCTGGACACAGATGTCAACTTAGAAAACTTCTTGATCTTATGTTATTGTTGGAGGGAGCTCTCAGACTGGCTGGGAAAGCACCAGTTGAGAAGGAGAAGGGAGAAAAACCCTCAAGCAATATTTCAGAGTCAGAAGTGCAGCTGGGAAGGGGAGGAAGGTGGGGTTGGATTCACAGAAATCCCAAGTGTACAGTATGATTCATGGTGTGGGGACACAGGATTTGATAAGAGCACCGTGTGGTCGGCTCTGTGAAAGAGGGAATGAATTTGCTTTATAAGTGCAGGGGAAAGAGTTTGCCTGTTTCTTGTTACAGACAATAGATATCAGAAAAATTATGGGTATTGTTACTTTTTTAAAATTTTATTGAAGTCTAGTTGATTTACAATGTTGTGTTAATTTCTGCTGTACAGCAAAGTGATTAAGTTACACACACACACACACACACACACACATATATACACACACACACATTCTTTTTCATATTCTTTTTCCATTATGGTTTATCACAGGATATTGAATATAGTTCCCTGTGCTATACAGTAGGACCTTGTTGTTTATCCATCCTATATATACTAGTTTGCACCTACCAACCCCAAACTCCCACTCCATCCCTCCCCCACCCCTCCTCCAATATTGTTACTTCTGTGTTTTTAAGTCGTGTAATACCATGATTCATAAAATGTTACAAGAAATATGTGCGAACGGCACATCCGTTAGCTTCTCCAGTACCATCTCCGTGTGAAAGGGGACAGTGAGCCCGAGGGCAGCACACGCCTGCCCTTCGTGTGCGGGAGGAGGGGACGAATGCAGGATGCTTTGGTGCACGCGATGCCATCTCAGCAAAGCCTTGCAGCATCCCTAAGGACCGGGGGGGGGGGGTGGGTGGGCAGGGCCTGAGTGGGAGGGAAATGCAGGTCTCTTGGAGGGTGGTGACCAGCCAGCCTTCTGCTCAAGCCAGTCTGGGTCAGCATGCACTTGGTGGCCATCTCGTGCCTCCTTGTATGACAGGCCTGTGGGACCCTCTCATTTCTCCTCGGCCCGCCTCTGGCTCCCCATTGGTGACACTGAGGCCTGACTCCCGACCTTCCTGCTTCTTCCAGGTGACTGCCTTAACCTCTTCCCCATCCGCCGCAGCGCAGCCTGCTGTCTCCTTCCCTTTTCCCCCCATCTCTAAATACTTTTTGTTGTTTAACATCTTTATTGGAGTATAGTTGCTTTACAATGGTGTGTTAGTTGCTGCTTTACAACAAAGTGAATCAGCTGTACATATACACATATCCCCATATCTCCTCCCTCTTGCGTCTCCCTCCTACCCTCCCTATCGCACCCCTCTAGGTGGTCACAAAGCACCGAGCTGATCTCCCTGTGCGGCTGCTTCCCACTAGCTATCTATTTTACGTTTGGTAGTGTGTATATGTCCACGCCACTCTCTCACTTCATCCCAGATTACCCTTCCCACCATCCCTGTGTCCTCAAGTCCATTCTCTACATCTGCGTCTTTATTTGTGTCCTGCCCCTAGGTTCTTCATAAACATTTCTTTTTTTTAAGATTCCATATATATGTTAGCATACGGTATTTGTCTTTCTCTTTGTGACTTACTCTGTATGACAGACTCTAGGTCCATCCACCTCACTACAAATAGTTCAAATTCATTTCTTTTTATAGCTGAGTAATATTCCATTGTATATATGTGCCACATCTTCTTTATCCATTCATCTGTCAGTGGACACTTGGGTTGCTTCCATGTCCTGGTTATTGTAAATAGAGCTGCAATGAACATTGTGGTACATGACTCTTTTTGAATTATGGTTTTCTCAGGGTATATGCCCAGTAGTGGGATTGCTGGGTCGTATGGTAGTTCTATTTTTAGTTTTTTAAGGAATTTCCGTACTGTTCTCCATAGTGGCTGTATCAATTTACATTCCCACCAACAGTGCAAGAGGGTTCCCTTTTGTCCACACCTTCTCCAGCATTTATTGTTTGTAGATTTTTTGATGATGACCATTCTGCCTGGTGTGATGTGATACCTCACTGTAGTTTTGATTTGCATTTCTCTAATGATTAGTGATGTTGAGCATTCTTTCATGTGTTTGTTGGCAATCTGTATATGTTCTTTGGAGAAATGTCTATTTAGGTCTTCTGCCCATTTTTGGATTGGGTTGTTGTTTTGATATTGAGCTGCATGAGCTGCTTGTAAATTTTGGAGATTAATCCTTTGTCATTTGCTTCATTTGCAAATATTTTCTGCCATTCTGAGGGTTGTCTTTTTGACTTGTTTATGGTTTCCTTTGCTATGCAAAAGCTTTTAAGTTTCATTAGGTCCCATTTGTTTATTTTTGTTTTTATTTCCATTTCTCTAGGAGGTGGGTCAAAAAGGGACTTGCAGTGTTATATGTCATAGAGTGTTCTGCCTACGTTTTCCTCTAAGAGTTTGATAGTATCTAACCTTACATTTAGGTCTTTAATCCATTTTGAGTTTATTTTTGTGTATGGTGTTGGGGAGTGTTCTGATTTCATTCTTTTACATGTAGCTGTCCAGATTTCCCAGCACCACTATTGAAGAGGCTGTCTTTTCTCCATTGTATAGTCTTGCCTCCTTTATCAAACATAAGGTGACCATATGTGCATGGGTTTATCTCTGGGCTTTCTGTCCTGTTCCATTGATCTATATTTCTGTTTTTGTGCCAGTGCCATAGTGTCTTGATTACTGTAGCTTTGTAGTATAGTCTGAAGTCAGGGAGCGTGATTCCTCCATCTTCGTTTTTCTTTCTCAAGATTGCTTTGGCTATTTGGGGTCTTTTGTGTTCCATACAAATTGTGAAATTTTTTGTTCTAGTTCTGTGAAAAATGCCAGTGGTAGTTTGATAAGGATTGCATTGAATCTGTAGATTGCTTTGGGTAGTATAGTCATTTTCACAATGTTGATTCTTCCAATCCAAGGACATGGTTTATCTCTCCATCTGTTTGTATCATCTTTCATTTCTTTCATCAGTGTCTTATGGTTTTCTGCATACAGGTCTTTTGTCTCCTTAGGTAGGTTTATTCCTAGGTATTTTATTCTTTTTGTTGCAATGGTAAATGGGAGTGTTTCCTTAATTTCTCTTTCAGATTTTTCATCATTAGTGTATAGGAATACAAGAGATTTCTGTGCATTAATTTTGTATCCTGCTAATTTACCAAATTCATTGATTAGCTGTAGTCGTTTTCTGGTAGTGTCTTTGGGATTCTCTATGTATAGTGTCATGTCATCTGCAAACAGTGACAGCTTTACTTTTTATTTTCTGATTTGGATTCCTTTTATTTCTTTTTCTTCTCTGATTGCTGTGGCTAAAACTTGCAAAACTATGTTGACTAATGGTGGTGAGAGTGGGCAACCTTGTCTTGTTCCTGATCTTAGTGGAAATGGTTTTAGTTTTTCACCATTGAGAACGATGTTGGCTGTGGTTTTGTCATATATGGCCTTTATTATGTTGAGGTGAGTTCCCTCTATACCTACTTTCTGGAGGGTTTTTATCATAAGTGGGTGTTGAATTTTGTTGAAAGCTTTTGCTGCATCTATTGAGATGATCATATGGTTTTTCTCCTTCAATTTGTTAATGTGGTGTATCACATTGATTGATTTGCATATAGTGAAGAATCCTTGCATTCCTGGGATAAACCCCACTTGATCATGGTGTATGGTCCTTTTAATGTGCTGTTGGATTCTGTTTGCTAGTATTTTGTTGAGGATTTTTGCATCTATGTTCATCAGTGATATTGGCCTGTAGTTTTCTTTCTTTGTGACATCTTTGTCTGATTTTGGTATCAGGGTGATGGTGGCCTCGTAGGATGAGTTTGGGAGTATTCCTCCCTCTGCTATATTTTGGAAGAGTTTGAGAAGGATAGGTGTTAGCTTTTCTCTAAATGTTTTTTTTTTTTTTTTTTTGCGGTATGCGGGCCTCTCACTGCTGTGGTCTCTCCCGCTGCGGAGCACAGGCTCCGGACGCGCAGGCTCAGCAGCCATGGCTCACGGACCCAGCCGCTCCGCGGCATGTGGGATCCTCCCGGACCGGGGCACGAACCCGTGTCCCCTGCATTGTCAGGCGGACTCTCAACCACTGCACCACCAGGGAAGCCCTCTCTAAATGTTTGATAGAATTCACCTGTGAAGCCATCTGGTCCTGGGCTTTTGTTTGTTGGAAGATTTTTAATCACAGTCTCAATTTCAGTGCTTGTGATTGGTCTGTTTATATTTTCTACTTCTTCCTGGTTCACTGTCGGAAGTTTGTGCTTTTCTAAGAATTTGTCCATTTCTTCCAGGTTTTCCATTGTATTGGCATATAGTTGCTTGTAGTAATCTCTCATGATCTTTTGTATTTCTGCAGTGTCAGTTGTTACTTCTCCTTTTTCATTTCTAATTCTATTGATTTGAGTCTTCTCCCTTTTTTTCTTGTTGAGTCTGGCTAATGGTTTATCAATTTTGTTTATCTTCTCAAAAAACCAGCTTTTAGTTTTATTGATCTTAGCTACTGTTTCTTTCATTTCTTTTTCATTTATTTCTGATCTGATCTTTATGATTTCTTTCCTTCTGCTAACTTTTGGGGTTTTTTGTTGTTCTTTCTCTAATTGCGTTAGGTGTAAGGTTAGGTTGTTTATTTGAGATGTTTCTTTTTCTTGAGGTAGGATTTTATTGCTATAAACTTCCCTCTTAGAACTGCTTTTGCTGCATCCCATAGGTTTTAGATCATCGTGTTTTCATTGTCATTTGTTTCTAGGTATTTTTGGATTTCCTCTTTGATTTCTTCAGTGATCTCTTGGTTATTAAGTAGTGTATTGTTTAGCCTCCATGTGTTTGTATTTTTTACAGATTTTTTTTCCTGTAATTGACATCTAGTCTCATAGCGTTGTGGTCAGAAAAGGTACTTGATATGATTTCAATTTTCTTAAATTTACCAAGGCTTGATTTGTGACCCAAGATATTATCTATCCTGGGGAATGTTCCATGAGCACTTGAGAAGAAAGTGTATTCTGTTGTTTTTGGATGGAACATCCTGTAAATATCAATTAATTCCATCTTGTTTAATGTATCATTTAAAGCTTGTGTTTCCTTATTTATTTTCATTTTGGATGATCTGTCCATTGGTGAAAGTGGGGTGTTAAAGTCCCCTACTATGATTGTGTTACTGTCGATGTCCCCTTTTATGGCTGTTAGTATTTGCCTTATGTATTGAGGTGCTCCTATGTTGGGTTCATAAATATTTAGAATTGTTATGTCTTCTTCTTGGATTGATCCCTTGATCATTATGTAGTGTCCTTCTTTGTCTCTTGTAATAGTCTTTATTTTAAAGTCTGTTTTGTCTGATATGAGAATTGCTACTCCAGCTTTTGATTTCCATTTGCATTGAATATCTTTTTCCATCCCCTCACTTTCAGTTCTAAATACTTCTCAAACCATCCTCTCCTCTCCATCCCCGAGAACAGTGGTTTAGCTTAGGTGTCTTCATTTTCTGGACGTAAGGCCCTCATTTGCCACCTGCTTCCCCAGCCTCACCTGCGGCCACTTTACTGGATCTTCCTAAGCACCCCATGCTCTCCCCATGTCCGGTTCTGGGGTACTGGCTGGAGAACTTGTGGGTCTCAAGCACCTTCTCCCCTCTTCCCACTGTCTCCTTATTAATTACCTTAATACCGTTTTGGAATAAGGTGGCAACAGCAAGCAGATAAATTCCCTTCTTCTCTGGTTCTAGAGTCATTCAGACAGCCTTAAAATGAAAACTGGTGCTGGAAAGGAGGAGGTGGAGCAGGAGGTGATTTTGTTGGTGGGCTGTGTGTGTGTGTGTGTGTGTGTGAGAGAGAGAGAGAGACAGACAGACCCTCAAGGCATTTTTAGCCCTCCTTGGCATGGCTTCCTCCTGAGTCTCTTCTCCCTTGGGACCTGCTGCCAAGGCCAGGCTGCTGAGCCAGTGGGTCCATTTGGCAGGCAGTTTTGGGGTCCACTCCTGAGACTGGGGTTCTGAAGTCGGGAAACAGGCAGTGCCCACAGAGTGAGTGTGAAGCTTAGCCTACAAGATAGACCACTTTCTTTTTTTTCATCTCAGCTTAGTTTCTGACTCTCAGTCTCCCCTCTTGCCGCACCTGGTGGTCCTTACTTCTTCCACCTCCACCTTGGTGTTGTGTTAAGGTTCTGGGGTCTTAGAAAGATGCCAGAGTGGCAGCGGATAGGAGGGAATATGTGTGTCTCCAGGTTAGGGTGCCCCCCCACCCCCTGCTGCCTGTAACTGCTCCCCAGGCCCAGGAGGCCACTCCAGGTCACTCTCAGGACAGCAGTCTTTTGGAAGGTTGACCAGTAGTCTGTCCCCTGAACACAGCAGGCACCACCTGTCTCTGGGGAGTCCTCTGGGATTCAGGAAGCTGCCATCTCCAGGATCCACAGATGCTCCCTCTAGCCTAAGGGCACAGTTTTTAGGCTGGGAAAGTCTTCTGCTCCAGAGCACTCTGCCTTTTTCTTTTTTCTTTTTTTGGAAGTAAAAACTTTATTACTAAGGAGAGCTTTTTTTTTTTTTTTTGCCTTAGGCATTATTTTTTTTAATTGAAATATAGTTGATTTACAATGTGTTAATTTCTGCTGTACAGCAAAATGACTCAGTTATACATATGTATATTCTTTTTCATATTCTTTTTCATTATGGTTTGTCACAGGATACTGAATATAGTTCTCTGTGCTATACATTAGTACCTTGTTGTTTACCTGTTCTATATGTAACAGTTTGCATCTACTAACCCCAAACTCCCAGTCCACCCCTCTCCCACCCCCTCCCCCTTGGCAACCACAAGTCTGTTCTCTATGTCTGTGAGTCTGTTTCTGTTTCATAGGTGAGTTCATTTGTGTCATATTTTAGATTCCACATATAAGTGATATCATTTGGTATTTGTCTTTCTCTTTTTGACTTACTTCACTTAGTATAATAATCCCTAGTTCCATCCATGTTGCTGCAAATGTCATTATTTCATTCTTTTTTATGACTGAGTAATATTCCATTGTGTATATATACCACATCTTCTTTTTTTTTTTTTTTTTTTTTTTTTGCTGTACGCGGGTCTCTCACTGCTGTGGCCTTTCCCGTTGCGGAGCACAGGCTCCGGACACACAGGCTCCGCGGCCATGGCTCGCGGGCCCAGCCGCTCCGCGGCATGTGGGATCTTCCGGGATCGGGGCACGAACCCGTGTCCCCTGCATCGGCAGGCGGACTCTCAACCACTGCGCCACCAGGGAAGCCCTATACCACATCTTCTTTATCCGTTCTTATGTCAATGGGTATTTAGGTTGTTTCCATGTCTTGGCTATGGTGAATAGCACTGCTATCTGCCTTTTTCTATAACATTAGCCTAAACAGGTTTAGGTTTGTGGAAAATAAAAGCCGGGTATGCATGCAGGCTGTTTCTGCTTCCTGCCTGGACGCCTAGAGTTCCATAGGAATAAAGTGAGGAAGATTTTCAGATTACCTTCTGATAGAGAGATCTGTTACAAAGACCAGAGGACACCTGGGTGGCCCTTATTGTAGATGTAGGGTCTTTGGACTACATGGTTGTTCTGCCTGGATCTGAAGTGTTCTGGGGTTGGGATCTTTGGGAAAACTCAAGTATCAGTGAAGGGCATTTGGAATGCACGTAGCACTGTGATTGGACTGGGTTGCCACCTCCAGCGTGAAGCATCCTGGTTGGGCAGTTTCCCATTCAGCCAGCTCTGTGGCAGTGGCTCTCCTTGTGTCAGGCCCTGCTCCCTGGTCCCACTCAGGTGTAGCTCACGGCACAGGGTTATTTTCACTGAAAGCACATGGAGCCATGGAGCCAGCCCTGTCTTCCTCAGGCGGTAGAAGCCAGGTACTTAAAGTTTCATGGACTTGTCTTTGGTTCAATAATAAAAGCTTTTTTTTTTTTTAATGAAAAAGTAATTCTTCCACTTCATTGCAGTAGTAACTGAAGTGAGAGAATGGCTTTGTAGAAGCTGTTATCCAGAGTCTCATCAATGAAGACACGTAATGAACATGAAGGTGTAAAGACATAGCCTTGCTTATGTTTCAACAGGGAAGAATTGCTTTTTTTGTAGATCGTGTTTGTCTAAGTTTTTGTTGTTGTCTCCAACAATGGAGACAATGAATTTAAAAGAAAAAAAATTGAATTTAAAAGAAAGAAAAAGGAAATTCCCTGGCTGCCCAGTGGTTAGGACTCCGCGCTTTCGTTGCCGAGGGCCCGGGTTCAATCCCTGGTCGGGGAACTAAGATTCCAAACGTTGTGTGGCGCTGCCTACAAAAAAAGAAAAAAAAAGAGGAATGCATTGGAAAGATACAAGGGCATCCCAAAGGGCTGAAGGCTCAGTAACCAGGGTTGGGAAGGACAGATGTGGGGACGACATGGGTCTGCCTCCCGAGAGTGGCTGTTAATGTGACCTAGTTCGAGTCACTTCCAGTCTCCGCGTCTGTTTGTTGTTTCCAGTTTCCTGGGGTGACAGTCATATAGGCTTAACTGGACTTAGTGCTCTGCCCCGGGATCACACAGCCTTCTCCCCACTCCCCACCATCTTCTCATTAGTTACCTTAATGCTACCCATTGTGGAATAAGGTATGATAGGGTAAGGATGTGAATAGGTAACATCACGTGATGCTGAGGTTTGCTGAATGGTGTCTATGTGTTGGACGCTTTTCAAGTATTGCTTATTCTGCCACCTCCCCCCCCAGCCCTGTGTCTTATGTACTGTTGCATCTCCTATTTCTCGGATGAGCAAAGCAAAGCCCAGAAAGGCCAAGCAGTTTTCCAAGGTTGTAAAGCTTTTCCCCGACATTCAATACTTGGCAGGTCATGCACATATCTTTAACTTTATGGCTAACAGTGTGGATGGTAGTTGGGGTTTGGTCTCTGCAAACATCCTGTGCTAATACCTTAGGGTTCCGGGCGTGATCATAGCCCACTTCTTCTTACCAGTGGAAGTCAGAGCCGTGTCCTGGCTGTCTGAAGAGCTTGGCATCCAAGCCTCCCCCTGACCTAGATCAGGGTGGGAGGAACATGTGGGGAGCAGGCTTGTGCATGGGGAGGGGCAGGAACAAAACCAGAGGGCTCAGCAGTAGTTGGGGGCGGGGTGGTCCAGCTAGATTCACGGAGCTCATGGGCCAGCACTTCCAGAGTCATACAGTGGGTCCTGTTTCCAGGGTTATTGGGGATGGAGCAGAATGAGATCAGCACAGGGGCGTCAGTAGGAATGGCATCACCCATTTCTGTTTGACACTAATTTAACTGAGATCTTTCTTAGCCTTCTTCTTTTGGTTTGGTTTTGTAGCCTCCTCTTCAGTTCTCTTCTCCTTTATCTTTAAACTGCCAGCCCCTTTTTATTGATTACCATTATCCCTACATTCCCACCCTCCCCCACCGTCATTTTGTAATCTCTGAATGCAACAATGTCACCCCTGCCTTAATTTATGGCAGGGGCCCAAAGTCAGATGCCTGCAGGGGCAGGTGTCATAAATGGATAAAGAGGCTGGTAAGCTCTGTATCAGCCTGGAAAGCATACATTCCTTCTAAAAAGGGGAAACTACCTCTAGGATCTGTATTTTCATGTAAAATTCCCAACTTTTAAATGTTTGCCAACAGTTAGTTTTTAAAAGTGGGCAGGCCAAAGACATGGAAACAACTTAAATGTCCGTGGACAGATGAATGGATAAAGAAGCTGTGGTACATATATACAATGGAATATTAGTCATAAAAAGGAATGAGATAATGCCATTTGCAGCAACGTGGATGCAACTAGAGATTATCATGCTAAGTGAAGTAAGTCAGAAAGAGAAAGACAAATACCATATGATATCACTTATATGTGGAATCCAAGATATGACACAAATGAACTTATTTATGAAAGAGACTCACAGACATAGAGAACAACAGACTTGTGGTTGCCAAGGATTGGGAGTTTGGGATTAGCAGATTCAGACTATTATATATGGAATGAATAAACTACAAGGCCCAAGAACACAGGGAACTATATTCAATATCCTGTGATAAACCAAAATGGAAAATAATATGAAAAAGAATGCATATGTATGTATAACTGAGTCAGTGTGCTGTACAGCAGAAGTTAACACAACTTTGTAAATCAACTATACTTCAATAAAATAAATGCTAAAAAAATAAAATAGGGGACTTCCCTGGCGGTCCAGTGGTTAAGACCTCACACTTCCACTGCAGGGGGCACAGGTTCAATCCCTGGTTGGGGAACTAAGATCCTGCATGCCGTGCTGCACAGCCAGTAAATATAAAATAAGATAAATTAAAATAAAATAAAATGGCAGGCCAATACAACACATCTCTCAGCATTGCCAGTTTTGGATGATACTGTTGGAGGAAGGCAGGTGGCGGGGAACACCTGCATCTCCATCCTGGCTTCCAAAGGGACCAGAGATGCTCCAGTCTGTTCCTGAATCAGCCCCCCTCTCCTAATTGACTTTAGGCTATAAACCATATTTTTATGTATGTATTTATGTTATTCCGCGGGAAGACTTATTTTTTCAGCCTAATACGTGAAGATAAAATGATAATATTCAGTTATAAGTTGGCTCTCTTATCACGTTTACTCTCCCAACTGGATGTTAAACTCCTCCAAGGCAGAAGCTTATGGGTGCTTAAGATATATTTTTAATGGATTGATGTAAATAAACATGTTTGAAATATAACATTAAGTATTCTCTAGGTAAAGAGATGTTTTCAGTGTTTGTTGGTCTTCTTAATGTGTTTCTGTGTTGTGGGACGATTTTTAGAGTTATGTTTTGCTTTTCTTTTAGGCATATTATTTAAAATGTCCTTCCTCAGTTTGGAAAGACTATTTGCAGGTGCTCAAAGGCAAACTATTATTTTCTTTTTCATATTCTTTTCCATTGTGATTTATCACAGGATATTGAATATATAATAGTTCTCTGTGCTATACAATAAGACCTTGTTGTTTATCCATTCTATATATAATGGTTTGCATCTGCTGATCCCAAACTCCCAGTCCATCCCTCTCCTATCCCCCTTCCCCTTGGCAACCACAAGTCTGTTCTCTATGTTTGTGAGTCTGTTTCTGCTTCATAGATAAGTTCATCTGTGTCATATTTTAGATTCCTCAAACTAGTTCTCGATGTCTCTATTTATATAATTTTAACATGATCTCATTAAGGTGGACTTGCAAAAAAATTTGTGGTACTTTTGAAATATTTTTACAATTTTCATACAGTTTCATGTTTTGATACTTAAAACATGGTCTTGCTTTTATTTGTCCTGTTTGGAGAGAGGATTTGTGGAAGTGTGAGAGCACCCAGGACCAGAGAATCTTGGTGTTGGAAGAACAGGGAGTCAGTGTGATGTTCTCCTCAGTGAAGGCTTGGTCCCTCCGGTAGGAGGGAGCTCCCTGCCCCCCACAGCTGTCCTTTCCTCTTCTGAGAAGTTGTATCTTTTTGGATGGTTTTTCCTCACTGTGAACTGATACCTGTCTCCTGGTCATTTCCATGCTTTGAACTGAATTAAACACAGAGCAAGTCTAACCCTTTTGGGCTCTCCACATCCATGGTAAGATCGTTGAGGGCTGTGAGCATGTTGTGTATTCCTCTGAGGGCCTGGGACCACATTCTAGGGCACTTGGGGGTCCAAAGGACCCAGATGGAAATCCAGGCTCCACCTTGGACTGACAGAATGGCTGTGGACAAGTGACTTAACCTCCCTTTAGGGGAGGTTTCCTTATCGGGTTATGGTGAGTATTAAATAAGATAGTGAGTGAAAATACCCAGTACAGCCCCTGACTGCAGTCACTCAATAAGTGATGCAGGGAGTTAGAACTTGCTGGTTAAACTGAAAGGAAGGAAGTCTTGCAGAATGCCTTAGAGCTGAGCCAAGACAGCCTAGAATCCAAGGCCAGGCTCCTCGGGAAATGAGTCTTTGGTGCTTACCTTGTAGAGCGTCCCACACAGCTGCCGGAGAGTGATGAGGAGCACTTCCTCCTGCCTGTATCCCATCAGTGAGCCCGGTTGCCCCAGAAACCTAACACCAAGAAACACTGTAACCAATGCACAGTCTTACACCCTAGAGAGTGTAAGAGAGAAAGAGTTTGTGTCCTGAATCCCAGCGCTCTTCTTTCAGAGGCTGATGAACTGCGCTTCTCCATCCAGAAGGAAACCTTGGTTTTCATTCACTCTGTCCCCCAAAACTCTTCCCTGATTCAGACACAAGAACCTTCCAGCTTCCCCTCCCTTTGACCACTACCTCCACCGTCTTCTCTAGCTTCACCAGGCTCCCCTTCCTCTTTGGGGTATGGCTCCTGCAAATCTCCCCTAAAAGGAGAGAGTGAAAGCCAGCCTAGGCCCCGCCAAACCAGAGTCCCCCCTTTACTATTTCAAGGTGGCTTCCAGTTAAGAGGCTGATTAGGAGTTATTTATTTGATGAGCAAGTACCTGAATTGTTCAACTAGTTTTGAAAAAAATTTAAAACTAAAATAAGCACGCAGCCCCCAAAGTTTTCCTTAGGTCATTTTGTCTTCAAGCGGTTAAACACATTTTCTTACATTTTCCTTAACTCTTTTCTTCTACACCTATATCTTTGTGGTAGAGATGGTTTTCCTTGGGATTTCTAAAATCAGATAATGTGCTCTTGCTTTTGGACTTACTTCCAAATAAAAAACTAGTATAGAATGATAGTCTTGGGCCAGATTGCATATTTTTATGCAATATATAAGAAGTTAGTATTTGTACTTACCGAATCAACGGAATATTAAACAAAATTAGATCTTCACTTACTCTGAATTTTGGTGGTTTCTTTGGGTTTATATAAAATGTAAAAAATTATGTGATATTATGCTAACTTTGTGTTCACTGGATTGTGTAGTAAGTGGATAACACAGAGGTGCTTTTTTAATATTCTTCCATCTAAGTCTGTGATCCGGACAGAAGCAGGCAGATCACCTTGCTCTGGGGTCCCCTTGAAGTCAGCGCCTTGCTTCCTCCAAGTTTCTATGAGGAGATGCTACGGGAAATTACTTAGCTGGGTGCTGTCACCGTGGATGTAGACCCGGGTGATGTGATCTTGTGAGAACAGGCCTAGACTAAGCAACATTTAAAAAAAAACGAAAAAACAAAAAAGATCTTGCTCTGTGTTTCCCCAACCCTTTGTTTTGAAAATATTCAAATTGACAGGAAAGTTGGGAGAGTAGTACAGTGAAGACTTACTGTTAACCTATTGCCACATGCCAATATAAACACAATTCTCTGTTTTTATTGAAACAACTGAGAACAAGTGCAGACAGCACGAGTTGAAATAAGGATGTGTTCCTACATAACCAAAATACCATTAGCACACCTTAGAAAATTAACAGTAATTTCCCAATATCAGCTGATAAACAATCCATGATCCAGGTTCAGATTCTCCCCATGGTCCCTAACATGTCTTTTCAGCTTAAAAAGAAATACAGGCTCCCATCAAGGTTCATAACTTTGTTGTTATGCTTCTGTAGTCTTTTTAAATTTGGAAGAGTCCCTGCTTTGGGGGGGTGTATGTTTCGTGACATTGACCTTTTTCCTTTTTGGAAGAGACCAGGATAATTATCTTGTAGAATGCCCCCCAATCTGGATTTGCCTAATTGATCCTTCATAGGCTTTTTATTTTTACTTTTTGGTTAAATTTTTGGAACTATGCTTACAGAAATGTGCATGAATCTCAGGTATGCGGGTTTGTGAAATACCACGTTCCAGCCTCTGGGATTCTGGGAGCCTTATCTGGAAGCCTCCCAAGGCCTTATCTCTGCACTTGTTTCTTGCTGCTTGGGGCAGAGGCAACTTCCTGGCACTTTCCTCTGGTTCATGGTACTGAGGCTGGGCAGCTTCCAGGGTAGGCAGCTCCATTGTACTAGTCTCAGATCCCCCACCGGGGTTTCAGTTAGAGGAGTTATTGTTTAGTTCCCCTTCTAAAAATGTCACATTATGTAATTATCCTGGCTTTCGGAGATTTGGGTTGTTTTTATACCATGTGAATGAATTGGCAATTAGGAAAGTCATTTTAAAGCTTTCGGTGATCTAATTCAATTGTTCAAACTGCCTTAATAAGTAGGTTGTAATAAGACACAATGCTTGGGTTTTTAGTTTCTCACAACCTAGTGGTTTTTTTTGTTTCTGTTTTTTTTTTGGTTGTAGAGATCCAATATCAGGCCAGAGGTATTTCACAGTCCTTTATTAAAAAAAAAAAAAAAGCCAAATGTTAAAAACATAATGACCTGGGCCAACTTTGTCTTTACTATCCTAATTACCTTTCTCCTCTTCTGAATACTCCACATTCTTCCCACCCCCCTTTTTTTTTCCATTTTCAACACACATGCCAAATGGGGTTGACAGTTCATGGTTGTAAATTGGGGGCTTAACCTGGGGCTGTGAATTCCATAAAATCACATGCAAAGTTTGTGTGTATTTGCTGATGGGCTTTGATCTGAAGAGAGGCTTCCCTAGATTTCGTCAACTTTTCAGAGGTGTCTGTGAGCTTCAAATAATTAAAAACACTGGCTTAAATAATTATTTCCTCCTACAACCTTTGATATTTTCTCTGACCCTTGACGTAGTATCTTTTTCTTCTTAGTAATCTTTTTGTGTACTATTTGTTTTGGATTAAAAAATTATAAGGAATACAATTAAATTCATTCATAGTATTAGTCATCACCCAGAAATAACTGCTGTTTACACATTTGTAGATAGTTACCTATCTACCTATCATGTATCTACCTATTCATCTAGAAATCACCTTACTGCCTGTCTGTCTACACACACACACACACACACACACACACACACACACACACACACACAGATATTTTTTAAAGGAATCATTCTATATGAACCCTTCCCACTTTGCTAAATGTAGATCAATAACATTTTTGTTTAATTGCTGCAGGGTAGTCCATTGTATGGATATACTGTCACTTATTTAACCAGTCTTCTTTCATGGACATAGATATTTATATTTTAACAGGAATCAAACCTTAAGCAACAGGAGTAGAGGAAGAGACAGGAGGAACTCAGGGTTTTGCTGGTCCCAAGAGCCCTCTTCCTTTGTCTTACCTTCCAAGCCCCACATCAAAGGTTAGGCTCTGGGGCTTCCCTGGTGGCGCAGTGGTTGAGAGTCCGCCTGCCGATGCAGCGGACACGGGTTTGTGCCCCGGTCCGGGAAGATCCCACATGCCGCGGAGCGGCTGGGCCTGTGAGCCATGGCCGCTGAGCCTGTGCGTCCGGAGCCTGTGCTCCACAACGGGAGAGACCACAAACAGTGAGAGGCCGGCGTACCGCAAAAAAAAAAAGAAAAAGGTTAGGCTCTGGACTTTGGGTCAGAGAATATGTTTGCTTTTTCCATAAGAAAGGAGAACTGTACTTTCACACTCATTCCTCTAACCCCCAAAGGTAGAGATGTGAATTGGCAAGTCATTTGAAATCAATAAAGAATAGTTTTAGAGGGTCAATTGACTTCAAAGCAGCTTCATTTTAATCCATTCTCAGAGAAAAGAATCTAAAAAAGAATCCTCAAACTAACACAACATTGTAAATCAATTATACTTCAATAAAAAAAGAATTAACAACAAAAAAGAAACAAAAAAAATTCGGCTATCTGATCAGCCAGTTTGCCTGATACTAGGAAAGAACAAGTTAGTGACAGAATTTACACCATCCCACCTGGAATGCTTGTTTTATAAAGTCTACTTTATTCATTGATATGAATGCCACCGACATAACAGTGAATGAAAATTTATTAAGATTCCAAATATAATTTCCCAAAATTTGAAGACAGAAACCACAGACAACCTTTCATTCACTAAAGTAAGCTCATTTACTGAATCACACACTTGTAGCCTAAAAGACTAAATTCAGTAGCCCTTAAAAGGTGGCCAATTTAGTCTCTACCTCATTGGCTGCTAAAGAGCCAACTTCAAACAAACACTACTGAGAAGAAAAAGAAACTTCAAATTAAATAAAGCAACCAAATAAGGCTAAAAAAAAGAAATTTCTATACCGAAGAGTGCATATGTCTAAAAATTCAAAAGTGAATTAAAAGGTAATTCTCAGAATATAAAACATATAAATGATAAAAAAAATCGATTTCCAAGGTTCAAATGGGCCTAATTTTGTATAGTTTACCTTATATTTAAGAAGTCTTCATGAAAATTATTGTGGGGAAAAATTGAATACTTTAATGGTTAAAACGCTCGAGTCACGTAGCCAGGGGAGAGACTTTGTCGTGTATAAGTCAGCGTGCTTTTCCTCTGTCTGCGTGTGTCCGTATTTCCCTGTGCCATGTTGTTGAAAGAGGTTTTGCTGATTGTCTTGTCTTCCTTTCTCTCTTATCCATTTACCAAGGACACGTTCAGATTAGAGGCTGCACCAGTCAACACCCTTGGGTCCAGGGTAGTAACTGTTCCCATCTGGCTATGTGTGATGAGTGGTGTTTATGTCATGGCATAAATCACATTTTGCTGTTCCATCAGCTGAGATGCTAACCATTAAAAAAATTTACTCTGTCTACAAAAATCAGTAACCAGGGATTTTTGAATGGGGGCAGTCCTTTAACAGTTATTCCCCAAGTCTGTCTGTAAAGATAAACAATCAAATTACTATCCTCACTGAAAGAGTGTAGGAAACAACAAGAAATACAAGCTCACAGATAAAAGATGACCTTTCATAAGGACAGGTAGGAAGCCATTTTAAGGAAGACAGAAGGCAACCAAGGAAACCCAATATCCTTTTGAAAAAGTCTTTAAGAATGTCATCCTTTTTCACCAATCCAGCTGGCAACACAGCCTCAGAGAGCTCAAGATGAATTTTCAGAAAAGCATGGAAAATAAAGTAGGTTGATAGCATCCTGTGACTGACTTAATGCTCCTCACAACTCTCTGTGGACTCCAGTGAATACAGAAAATCAATTTTATTTATTTATTTGCGTAGTACATGATTGCCACTAGGAAAACACACAAAATCTAAATAAGTTAATAATTAACCAAGGTGATGACATTTCATGTAAAGTAAAATGGAAGACTGCTTTTGGGGAGAAAGAATAAAGCTAAAGGTAAATCTTAGACACTTTACAGGAAATAGTATGTGTACTTTTAAAATGATGGTGTTGGGTTCCTTAAAAAACTAAAAATAGAACTACCATATGACCCAGCAATCCCACTACTGGGCATATACCCTGAGAAAACCATAATTGAAAAGGACACGTGTCCCCCAGTGTTCATTGCAGCACTATTTACAATAGCCAGGACATGGAAACAACCTAAATGTCCAATGATAGATGAATGGATAAAGAAGATGTGGTACATATATACAATGGGATATCACTCAGCCATAAAAAGGAACGAAATTGGGTCATTTGTAGAGATGTGGATGGACCTAGAGTCTGCCATACAGAGTGAAGTAAGCCAGAAAGAGAAAAACAAATATCGTATATTAATGCATATATGTGGAATGTAGAAAACTGGTACAGATGAACCTATTTGTAGGGCAGGAATAGAGACGTAGACGTAGAGAATGGACATGTGGACATGGGGTGGAGGGGAAGGGTGGGATGAATTGGGAGATTAGGTTTGACATAAATACACTACCATGTGTAAAATAGATAGCTAGTGGGAACCTGCTGTATAGCACAGGGAGCTCAGCTCGGTGCTCTGTGATGACCTAGATGGGTGGGATGGGGGGGTGGTGGGAGGGAGGTCCATGAGGGAGGGGATATAGGTATACATATAGTTGATTCATTTCATTGTACAGCAGAAACTAACACAACATTGTAGAGCAATTTTACTCCAAAAAAAAGACAAAAAAATGATGGTGTTGGCCACTAGAAGTGAATAAGGACTGTCATGCCTGAATAGATGGAGGCGAGGTCCTGATACACTTCTAGTTTATTCCACACGCCTTGGGATGTTGTCACACAGCCTGTTTTTGCTGTGTCACCACTGTTTTTGTGAGCAGCCCAGGGTTTCTACTCTGATGGGAGCACGCCACTGATTCCTTCCTGCCACCTGTAGGAATCTGAGGCTGCAAGTTCCATTTCAGGAATTCGAGTTACACCAGTTTTGCATCCTGAGCCTCAGCAAAGTTCTAAATGGGGAAGTGAAGATTTCCCTTGGATGCTTTATCTTGTTTAGAACCCTGTTCTCAGCACAGATAGTCAGCATCCTCGTTTCCATGGTAAGCTGGTGGCTCCCTGAATCATCACAAACTTAACCAAGGAGGAAGGATAACGTCTGGTGCCTTTTCCCTGTGGGGAAGACAGAGCCCTTTAATGCGAGATACGCCCTGCAGACCGGCTTCTGTTCCTGGAAGGGAGACTGAGGTCAGGCCAAGCATGTGGGTCAAAGCCTCACGTTTCTCATTTCACTGTGTAATGACCAGGGGCGGAGGGGAGCTGCTGCATCATTCTCATTTCCGTCACTGGCAGCTGTTACTTTGCTAGGAGTTTAAATGATCTCAAGAACTCTAAGCTGAGTTCAGATGTTTGTTTATTGGCACTGCTTTTGGCTTCTGAAAACAGCCTTTTGTGTTCTCCCGGTCTTCAGAAAAGGCTCTTCTCAGAATCAGCCCTTCCTCCCTCCTTGCTCTCTTCTGGGAGCCAGCTTCAAGCTCAGGAAGAAAATTAACTAAAGAGGACGAGGGGCTCAAACCTGGTTAGAGGGGAGACTCCGACTGGAAACGGAAAGGAATTGGGACTCAGCATCCTGCATTTGTGCTTTATTTTTGCAACTTGGAGTGAGTCGCGTTAATGAATTAAGCAGCAGGCTAGTAATGGAAAATATCGGTCCTGGCCTGGTGGGGGAGCCAAATACTATAGGTTTGTAACAGGAAGGCTGTGGATTCTGGCTTCATTGTTGGGCCAGTCATTTGTGAGCTGGTGGCCGGACCGCAGGCCACACACTTGGGTGCAAATCTTCCATGAACCGGAGCTGCCCAGGGCTTGTGGCCGGTGTCGGAGCCGTGGCCCAGGGAAGATGGTGAGCCTTGGGTGTCGGTTCTGGTGTGGGTCCCCCGTCCGCGCTGAAGATGATGCAGGATGCCGGACTCCTTTTGGGGGCAGGGAGGGGGCTGCTGAGATGGACGAGCCGACGTGAGTGTTTTGCTGTTGATGCTTTTTTCTGTGTCATCCCCTGTAGAGTTCCGGGAATGCGTCCTACCGCTGCTCGATGTCTTCCTCTGCGGATTTTTCCGATGAAGATGATTTCAGCCAGAAATCTGGCTCTGCATCTCCAGCTCCTGGAGATACCTTACCCTGGAATTTGCCTAAACATGAGAGATCGAAAAGAAAGATCCACGGGGGCTCGGTGCTGGACCCTGCGGAGAGGGCAGTGCTTAGGATAGCAGGTAAGAGCAAGTGGGGGCGGGGGCAGGGGATAGAGGGAGGTGCGAGGAGAGTTGCGGAAATTCACCCACGGAATCCTTGGGGGCCCTGTCTCGCTGGGAGCTGATGCTCTGGGCAGAGTTCTGCGCTCAAGGTGGAGGAGGAGGATGACCATGTTTATTTTCTGTCCTGATTTATCAAAAGAGCGATTGGCTCTGCCTGCTGGTGACTAAGCTGTTTGGCCCTGTCTTCTAGTTGGAGGAATCGATACCGTTGAAACCAAGGGGATATTTACAGGCATCTGCAATGAAGTTTCCTATTTATGTGCAGTCGCCACCGTGCCAATCTGAAAGTATTAACTCAGTGATTCCCGGTGTGTTTGCTGGAAGCTTCGTTTCCATGTTTGCATAGGAGCTCTGAGCGACCACATTTAACGGGGGTTGGGGGAGTAGGTTCCTGGGTTCTGGTACCCAGAATTGCGGAGGGTATTTTAGCAACCTGGATGCGGTTTTGTGTGTGTGTGTGTGTGTGTGTGTGTGTGTTTTAAGTGTAGCATCTCTGTCAGCATCATGTGTTTGTAGCAGCTTCTGCCCCGGTGCTTTTGAGGGTTTAGCCATCATGCATCCCTGATTAATTAATACCTGGGAGGAGCCAGTGTTTCTGTTCTGTTACCCAGTGTTCCCTTGCACTGCCTTTAGGTCCCAGAGGTGATGGCTTGTTTTACTTGGCTGAAAGCTGAGCCTGCTGTGGAAATCTATCCCCCCCGCCTGCAGTGCCTGTGTGGTTTGTGTGTATGTGAGCTGTGCTTTCTGGGGTGGTTGTTCCTCAGTTTTTTTTCTCAGAAATGGTAATGCGGTAGATTGGGGTGTGTCTTCGGGAGCTCTCTTGCAAAGGCCAAAGGCCAGGTGTTTATTGGAGTTGGTTTCTGCAGCGGATCGGGCCTCTCCCCCCTCCCCCACTCTCTCCCCCAGGCCCCTTCCCACTCAGTTTCTTTTGCCTTCCACCATCATGCAAAGTTGGTACTTGTACTCCTTCGGGGGTGGGGGGGCGGTGCTGGAGGGGACTAGCTCAGCTCCCAGCCATCATGGCGGCTGAGAGTCCCCCTAGTGTCCCCCAGTGGGATTTTCTGATTACGGGAAAAACAAACAGGGCCCAGCCAGCCATTCTCTAGTCCAGGTTTCTGGGGCAACAGCTTTGAGCTTCTTCTGGCTTCTGTTGTGAGATGCTGGCTGGTCTCACCCAGGCCTTCGAAGAGGAGGGTGGAGGGGGAGAATGGGGTGGAGGGAGGATGGAGACAGCTTGGGGGCCAAGTGAGAGTGGGCAGGGGTGGCCTGGGAGAGGCGCAGAGCTGGGCGAGTACCAAAAAGTGTTTGGCCACCGAGGCCTGATTCCTTGCCCTGTCAGGACACCGCCAAGGGAGTGGAGGAGACAGTGCCAGAACCAGGGTACCAGATATCTGGCTCAGCAGAAACATCAGTGGGGAATGAGGTTATATAAACTAACAGACAGGAAGTCAGGAGAGGCTGGTGGTAGTAGTGGTCGGTGTACACTGCCGGTAGGGAAGGAATGGAGGACCTGGGGGTTCTGCTGGGTGCTGTGGACAAGCGGGTGCTGGGGTCAGTGGACTGTAGGCTCTGGGAGGGCAGGGGCCATGTCTTACTTGTTGTAAAAGGTTTACTATGAAGTTACTGGTAGTTGCGGCACTGGAGACCTCTGAGTTACATACTTTTAAGATTATATCAATTCTTCAAAAATATAACAAAATAAAACAACAAACAGAATACGCAGCCCTAGTATGGACATGTACTACTTACTGTGTTTAAAATAAATATTGGTAAATAGGCTGTTGCCACACAAATCATAATCATCTCATCACTGGCCCCAGCATAGGCTCAGGGGCCAGTCTGCAGATATCTGTTTCATTGTCATGTGGCTAAACTGTGAAATCCAGATAGATTTTGTGTTAAATTTGCCAAAGATCATCCAGCGTGAGGATAAGGGAACAGGGCATCTGAGAGCATTTGGTGCAGTGGGTAGTTGGAAAACATACCATTCAGATTTCAACTTCCCATTTTATTAGGCATTTTCACACTTGGCCTGAAACTCGGCCCGTCGGTGAAGTTCATCCCTAGTAGGAGACGGAGCAAGGGTCAGAAATGGTGTGAGGATGTCCATCCATCATGTTTGTTACTTAGTAATAAAGGAATTGAAAGTCTCATACTTTTATTTGTTTTTAAGGTCATAAAAATAAAATAGAATGAAAATGTCTAGAGTCAAAAAGACCATATGGTCAGGGGGAATCCCTTAAGTCATTCACATTTAATACATATTTATTAAGCCTCTGGAATAAAATGAAGATAAGCACACAGCTCTGCATTGAAAGAAGTTCTAGTCTAACATGACCATGGATGTGCTGTGAGACAACACGGTGAGAGATTAGCTGTAATGGCTGTGAGTACCTGTATTAAAAGAACCCAGTGGAGAATCTAATGACCTTGGATGGAGAGGGAGGCATGGGAGGTTCCTGAGAGGTTCCTGAGGGGATCACCTTTTGAGGGGAGCTTTAACGAGCTTTATGGACTAGAGTGAAAGGGAAGGCCACTTCCGAGGGATGGAGCTACAGGAACACAGCAGGGAGATGGGTTCAAATGGAAACTGCAAGTCATCTGTGTAGCTAAAGCCTGGGATTTGTAGGGAAGAGCAGAAACAGTAAGGGTGCTTTCGGGCAATTCCAAGGAGATTGGACTATTTATGCTGTAACTGGTGGGGAATCACCTGAAGATTTTTAAGCAGTGCAGTGACATAATCAGATGTACATTTCCGAAAGTCTTTTTTGTGATGGTGTCACATGTCTGATACTTATATTTTTAAAAGTGCTTTTGCATTTATTGTAGTGTCTTCATTTTAAAATCTGAGACTATAATATATGCCCTTCTGATCTCTCAGGGTCAAAGTGAGAATGACATGGTAACATGGAAAGAAAGGGGCTTTGTACCCACTGTAAATGCCTTTAACATCATCGTAAGACAGATCTGCTGTTCTTACTTGCAGTATACTGTAAGTTGGGGTTTTCAGTCTTGAAGTGCCTGTAAAGGTACATGGTTTGTTAGTGACAGTGTTATTTATTTATTTATTTTTGCTGTACGCGGGCCTCTCACTGTTGTGGCCTCTCCCGTTGTGGAGCACAGACTCCGGATGCGCAGGCTCAGTGGCCATGGCTCACGGGCCTAGCCGCTCCGCGGCATGTGGGATCTTCCTGGACCGGGGCATGAACCCGTGTCCCCTGCATCGGCAGGCGGACTCTCAACCACTTCGCCACCAGGGAAGCCCAGTGACAGTGTTATTTTAAAGTATGGATATTTGACCCATGTGAATTCTTTGAAGTTAGAATGGAAGTTAGACCTTGGCAGAGTCGGACTTTGGACTTTAATTCTTCCTCTATCATGAACCAGTTGTGTTTTCTTGGACAACTTACTGAACATTTCTCAGCTTCATTTTCTCTATCAAAAGATCATGGCTGTGGTGATTAAAGTAGTAAATGCAAAACATTTTGCAGATTCCCTGGCACATGGAAAATGCTCTATAAATGACAGCTGACTGTTGGCTGGATGCTCTCATAAGCACCTAATATGTGATTTCATTTAGGTTTCCCAACAATTTTATGAAGTAGGTACTATTATTTTCTCCATTTTTCAGTCCAGAAATCTGCTGAGAGAGGAGAGACTCTTCCCAAGGTCATAGGAAGTGGTTGAGCTAGGATCTGAATTCAGGCCGTCTTGACTCTAGAGGCCAAGCTCTTAACTGCTCTGCTTTTGCTGCTTCCCTATGGAATACACTATTATTATTAGCAGATTGATCCTTTATTATCTTTCCAAGAATGCATGGGGTAAAGGCTGTTTTTACCAACATCCTCGAATGCTGCTTGTTCATTTTGACTGGTTCCTTCAACAGACAGTTAAAATCACTGCAGTGTGCAGTGATTGTATTCACAAAACTGGGTGCTACTGGGTGTCAATTTCTGATGAAGGATCAGACTGTGCCCTTAATGACCTTACTCACTGTGAGGGAGACAAGACAGTTTTGAGAGATCTCCATTTGTATATATGTGGTCTGTATATGGGATGACTCTTAGGGATCGAATTGCTAACCTTTTCATTTCCAGAAGGTGTCCCATATGATCCCTGTTTGTTACTTCATGAACTAATGTGTACATAAATACATGCCAAGTTGCAAGAAAACTCTAGTGATCCTAAAGGCTTAGTGGATCAAACTCAGATCAGTGGTCAGGACAGAAAAGAGAGGTGTGGTCTTGCTCTGTTTGGAGTAACAAAAATAGGCCAATTACTGATGAGAAGTAAAGCTTTCCAATTCTAACTCAAGTAAGTTTTATCAAGAGTATACAGTTTTCCAAGAGTACTCATTCCCATCTCACAATTCATGGAAAATGATCCAGGTTCACATCATTGAAAAAGAAAAAAGAATCATCAAGGACAAAAAGTCAGTACTTATGAAAGAAGAAATAGGAAGGGGAGATGTGGGCAGAGGTGAAGTTGTCATAAATCAGAGTCAACAATGAGCTGGTTCATCTAATGATCATAACAACAACAGCTAACACTGATAAAGTTATCATAAAGTTGAGATATCACAACTTTATGATATGATGATATATGATGAACTTTATGATATGATTATCCTGATGAAGACAGGATGAGTAACTTGGCCACGTCACATAGTTAGTCAGGAGCCTGGATTCCTTCCAAGGCCGGCTGACTTCTGTCAGTCCTCTTAAACACACCTGCTTACATGTCTGGGTACCAACCGGTTTCTCCAGTGGACTCTTAAACTCACCACTTTAGTATATGATAGATGCCAAAGCGAAGGGAATTGTACCCATTTTACTCACATTCAGTGGAGACTAGTGCTGTGTGGGGTGAATAACGGTAGGGAGAAGGAGGGAGGTGGCAAAGTGAGATGGGTGCTGTGAATCGACTGGGGCTGTGGCCGCGGCAGATGCGCGGGCCGGCTCTGGGGGGCGGAAGGGAGGGACCGCCGTTTGGTCCCCAGGCCGCGGGCGCGCAGGCGCAGGCGTCTTCAGGCTGTCAGGACCCCCGCCCGCCCCCAGATGCGCCTGGGGCGCGGACCCCCGGCTCTCCCCGCCTCGCGCTGTCCCAGCGACCTGGTCCTTCTGTGCACCGGCCGGATCGAAGAGTATTTCCCACTCTTCTCCCGGGAGCCCCGCGGGGGCTGCACGCGCGGGTGGCGCGATCCGCGGCTTTGTTTCCCAGGCACCTGTTGTGGGTCCCAAATAGAAACCTCGCCCTTGGGAGCCGGGCCGGCCAGCCAGCGTCCGGGGTGGGCGGGCTTGGCCGCGCGGTGGACCTGGTGGGCGGGCCGGAGAGGGGCCCGGGCGCCGCGGCGCTGCCTGCGGGAGGGGCCGGGCGGCGCGGGCCGGAGCCGAGCCAGCCGGGGCGCTGACCGCCGCCTCGCCCCCTCCTTTCCGCCCTCCCTCCTCTCTCCCCCGCTGTGCCCTCCCTTCTTCTCCCCGGGGCGCGGGCGAGTGTCTGCGGCGCGGCGGCCAGGAAATGCCGCAGATGCGCCGCGCAGCATCCCGGGCGGAGGCAGCGCGCGCGTCCTCCCGGCTCCGAGCAGGCGCCCAGCGCAGAGCCAGGGTGGCGGCCGCCTCGGCCTCCGAGGGTCCCGGCGCCCGCAGCCCTCCGCCTGTCCCCGCCGGGTCCCGGGCTTCTCAGCGCGGCGTGGCGCTGCCGGTCGCCGCCCCCGGGATCGCCGAGATTGGCCGCTGCTGAAACCTGAGAGGACGGTGGCTCCTGGGGGACGGGCGGCCCCGCACCCGCGGCCCGCCAGGGGGCCTGGGCGTCTCCCCGGCCGGCTCTGGCTCTGCTCTCCCGGCTCTGCGTCCCCGGCTCTGCGTCCCCAGCTCTGCACCCCGGCGCTCTCCCCCAGCCTTCCCTCCTTCCGCGTTTCCATTACCAAGGCTGCATCTTGCTGACTGCGATCCTGTCCGGGGTTCGAGCGGGAGAGGGGAATCGGCCAGTCGTCGCTTAGGAAAACTTGGGCATGGCGGGGTACCTATCCCCAGCCGCTTACCTGTACGTGGAGGAGCAGGAGTACCTCCAGGCCTACGAGGATGTCCTGGAGAGGTACAAAGGTATGTGGTTCCCCGCTCCCGGGCCGCGGGGCTTGGCAGGGACCAGAGGGGTGACCGTCGCCTTTGCTTAACCCGAGCCACCACTGCTTGGGCACAAGTAAACAGGTGTCTGGACCAGTCTTGGGAATGGACCAGGTCTTTTTGGGATGGAATTCCGTACCCCAGCGCAGGGAGGGTGGTGGGGTGGGCGACGGCCCGTAGACGCCCTAGGACGAGCTGTACAGTGCGGGGGAGGGGTTTGGTTTCCAAGAAGCACGTTGCGTTTTCTCTCCCTTGCAAAAGCTTTTAAGCACTACGCATCATCATAATTCTTCCTGGGAGGGTGGAGACCGATTAATTCTCCATAGGATTACTAAGGCATTGCTGCTCTTGCTTGGTATGGCGTATTGGTTAACCCTATCAAAAAGGTCCTTGGCTTCTTAAATAAATGGACTGTTTCACCACTGAGAGCATCACCAAATCATTTTTCTTAAAATGATCTTATATGAAAAAAGTTTATGGTTTGTGACTATATATCTATTCTTACGTATGATAAAGATTACTTGATAGTGTGATGCATGAAAGACTTTCGTCAGTGAGCCTGTGGTAAATTTAAACGTAAAGGAGTATATTTTGAGATATTTTTCTGCCTATCCTTTATGTTGGGGAAATTCTATGATAAATAGTATTGATATTTTAGTATCATGTTTATTTTGACTTTATAGCTAAATGTGACGTTAGATAAAGAGCATCTTCTCATCTTAAAGGGTATTTTTGTCTCTGGAAATTATTTTTCAGTGTGTCCAGACGGTCTCCTAACTGTGGCTTCTAAGCGCTCCACACCCAGGGGTAGCTCCCAGAGCCTTAATATGTTCATGGTGAATAGTGGCCTGTTTCATCGGTTGCATTCTAGTGGTTTTGCATCTTTTGAATATTTGCTGTGGTCTTAAGAAACTCAATTTCTGTAAATTGAATGGGGATTATATGGTTAAAAATGCATGTATCACTAGTATTCTGTTTGTAAAAAATAGAAATATAGAATCCTGAGCTGAATAATTAAATTCCAAATCCCCCCAGAGCTCAAAATCTACCCATGAATATATTTCATCTCCTTCTAGAACATGTTTTATTATTGACATTCCTTTAATCCATGTAGAATTCTGTAAACAGCACAATCAGAATTCCTTTGTGCCAAGACTCTATTGTGTATGACACTACCACTGAGCAAGTGCAATGATATTTTAGGCTAAAGCACATTTGTAGCATCTGTGTGTGTGTTCATGTGCAATACACTCATGTTTACATCTGTCCTCCCATTTAAAAATAAGGTTCTTAATCAGTTGTTCCAGAACCTTAAAAATGAGAAATATTGCAATATACTAATAAACCTCATGAAAGATGTACACCTATGCTCTTTAAGGTCAGAAAGAAAAATGTCTGAAAGTTTGAAAGTATGTACCTTTTTTACTTTTGAAAAAAATGATAGCTGTATGAATTTTTGTCCCACCAAGTTTTACCTCTGTGACACGTGGGTGATTGCAGGTGACTCGGAAAACAGACATAACTGAGGTGATTTGACTTGCCTTGAGGAAGTGGATGTTATTTAAAAGATGGTTTTTATTTGCCTTTGGAACTAAAGGGAAATTGAAGACCTGGAGGCCATTGCAGTCTTCACTACACTTCATTTTAATTATAACCTAATGATCAGTATTGCACTTACACGTACACTTTTTCAAACATATAGTCCCGAATTTCACCGAACAAGTGAAGGTCGTTTCCTTCGTTTTCTTTGTGGTTTTAAAATGCTTAGGTCATCAATTTGTCCCCGGCTTTATAGATGTTCTGTGTTTCATCTGGTCTTGGAAAGGAGAGTAAGAGTATTGGCCAGAGTATTACGTGGAAAGCTAGAGACCTGGAAAACTCATTGTTTCCCGATGTGTTTTGAAGCCGGTTATGATTTCCCATCAGTATCCAATTCGATGACTTCATTACAGAGCTTATTATCCTGATGACTTGCTGTGGGGGCTGATCTAATCAGAAAAGAATTGTAGGCTTTGAATAGGGAGTGTCAGTTCACTCAACTTTCAAAGTACAGTTGTTGCATTTTCTGAAATCGTCCATTGTTCAAAACATTTTCCATTCCTATTTGAACGTAAGAGAGCTTATTTTGATTTTCATTTCTGCCCGAGTTCCTTGGGTCCAGGATGACTTTGCATTTGGCTGGAGTGTTATCAGGTTGCCAAGTGATCATATGCCCCAGCTGTTGAATGTGTAAGCGGTGGGGTCAGCTGTAACAAATCCAGAGTCTGTGACAGAAACGTAGAATTACAATAACCTGTAATGTTAGCAATTATGACTGTTAGGTTTAGAAGTTGAGAGTTTAGTCCTCAGATGGCTTTGGGAGGACTTCAGACCTAGCCTTCTGGAGCAAAACAAGAATAGCGGCAAGTGAGCGAGCCCTTATTATTTATGGTGTGGTCTATTCTTGGGTCTTACTTTGGTCCTTTACTTCTGAGTGAAAATAGGCAACTGTTTGCTGAATTAGAATAACACAGAAAGAGCTATTTGCTGCAGAGAAGGGTGCAGTGTCCTGATTCATATTCCAATCCCTTTGCTTATAAAATATATTCATCGCCAGGATATTCAGGGCGTCTGATTAAAAAAAAATCTCATTACTTCAGCAGATTACCACAGTCAGGGTGAATAAAGACATTTATTTTCGAATAAAATGTATTTCTTTATTTTTGTTTATGCTAGAAATTGCCCGTGTCAGTGGCTTTCTTTAATATCTATAGTGAATTATGCAGTTTATTTACCATGTAAATAGAAAACATTTTTAGTAGGTTAGCACAAAAGATGCAGAACATCCCTCTTGTCTTTCCTGTCAGTATAAGGAAACTAACCTACGTACTGTTATTATAATTATTATATATTATTATATTATCGATATTAACTAGATGTCACTCTAATCTATGAAATTCTGCTGTTTGAGTCTATCATTGGGAGATTTTCTTTCCTCAACACATTGTTACTTTTTAAAATTGATACTAAGTGTGAAAATGAGATCACTAATGTGAACCCAATAAATTTTATTCTATACATTTTAGACTTAGCGGACAAGGAAGGTAAATTATTTTGGTCCAAGAAAATGGATATTTTTCCATTGACTTGGAAATTAATTAGTTATCCCCAGACAGCTATAAAAAGGGTTTCATTATTATTCTCTATGAAAGCTGAGTGGCAGATTTCTTACTTATCTATATCTATATCTATCTATCTATCTATATATCACTAAAAAACCCTTTTCGATTAAGAAAAAGGCAAAATTTTCTGTTTCTCATGAAAATGTTGAGGAATTGCTAAAGCAATTGCTAAAGTCCCTTCTCTCATTAGAGCCGTGTGATTCTGCTTATGCCCATGGTGACAAAATGAACTGAGAACTACTCACAGCCAGTAGTTTTCATTTTCAGTTCAGTTTTAAGTCCTTATGTAGATATGTGAATGGTCAAAATCTTGTCTTTTACTGTGTAAATTAACTCTGGTGCCGGTTGAATTGAAGCTGGCGTGTAAAGGTTTCTTTACTTTGCTTCCTTCATACAGTGTGGCCTCAGTGGTTTTCAGCTGGCTTTAGGATTCTGCAAAATCTTGATTTCAGATTTCATCTCCTCCTGGGGCTTCATAGTCAGCTGTGTAATAAGTGACCTTTAACAGGGCTATATCATAATAGTGTTGCATTGTAGCTAGTTATGACAGTATTAGTCTGAGCTTTTTCTTTTCCTTTAAAAATGAAATAGGCTTAACTGGTAATGACTGTTAGTTAAGATTGTGTTTGACTGTTTGTAGCAGAAACAGATGATAGTGTTTTCTTTTTCTCAGGGACTGAGAGGCCTCAGGTAGGACTGGGAGGGCCGTAGGGCACCTCTATTTGCCAGTAGGACCCAGACTCCTATGTTTCTTCTTGGCCACTTGTAGTACATCATGTGGTTGTTCTCTCACTACAACATGGCTGCTGCTCTTCCAGCATTTGTGTCTCAATTCCATATGGAAAGAAGGGGAAGTACAAGGACAAAGGACAAAAGATCCAAACAAGTTGATTCCGCCTCCTTTTAAAGATCTTTTTTAGAAGCCCACTTAGCAGTTTTTGCCTGTATTTCACTGGCCAGAACTGTTATAGGGGCCACTGCTGTCTTCAAGGCAGACTAGGAAAATAGACATTTTAGCTGGCCCCACTTAGTGCCCTGAACAAAAGTGAAATTCTGTTGGTAAAGAATAAGGAGGGAATGGATATCGTGTTTGCAACCTGCAATGTCTGTCCTGAAATTGGAAACTCTGGACGCGTTAACAAACCATAATACAATGTATGCGATTTTGCTCTAGTTGGAGAGAATTTGAGAGCTCCCTTGACGTCTCTGAGGATTTTGCAGATGACACAGTTGAGTGTTTTATAATGTTGCAACATGGATTTGAAAAGTAATTTCCACCAAATAATTAGGATTTAAATCGGCCAAAGATCTTGTTCATTGCCTTACACTATAAGGAACACATATCAGTTCAGGAATGTAATGGGTTATTAGCTACTGTTTGTGAATTTAACTTTGAACCCAAAACATCACGCTCATGCTCCTTCAGTTTTTTTTGTTGCTGTTGCTGTTGTTCTGATTTAGCCTTATATGGTTATCTCAACATTTATTTAGTCAGGGACTTAAAAAAAAGCTTTATGCTTTTAAAAACTTTTTATTTGAACAATTTGGAGATGCTTGTTTTTCTGGTGTAATGACGGTTTCAGGTACTAAATGATATGTAAGGAAAGGTGGTGAGAGCAATTTGTCTTAATGTTAATCTGCAGCCAGGCAGAGAATAGTTTGTGTTTCTGCCTCTGGGTCCTGTGTGCCCAGCAGCCTGGCTCTGTGGGGAGCTGGGGGGTTTGACCAAAGCATCTTGAGACTGAGATCTTAAGAACATCAGAAGTGGGCTTCCCTGGTGGCGCAGTGGTTGAGAGTCCGCCTGCCGTTGCAGGGGACACAGGTTTGTGCCCTGGTCCGGGAATATCCCACATGCCGCGGAGCGGCTGGGCCCGTGAGCCATGGCCGCTGAGCCTGCACGTCCGGAGCCTGTGCTCCGCAATGGGAGAGGCCACAGCAGTGAGAGGGCCGCGTACCACAAAAAAAAAAAAAAAAAAAAAGAACATCAGAAGCTACACAGGTAACACAGAGATGGAATTTCTAGGCTGTCATGTGTCCCTTTCCATTTTAGCTCCACAACTGAGTATACAAATGTATAAAACGCACTGAGGCTGTCTTTTCTCCACTGTATATTCTTGCCTCCTTTATCAAAGATAAGGTGACCATATGTGTGTGGGTTTATCTCTGGGCTTTCTATCCTGTTCCATTCATCTATATTTCTGTTTTTGTGTCAGTACCATACTGTCTTGATTACTGTAGCTTTGTAGTATAGTCTGAAGTCAGGGAGCCTGATTCCTCCAGCTCCGTTTTTTATTCGCAAGATTGCTTTGGCTATTTGGGGTCTTTTGTGTTTCCATACAAATTGTGAAATTTTTGTTCTAGTTCTGTGAAAAATGCCAGTGGTAGTTTGATAGGGATTGCATTGAATCTGTAGATTGCTTTGGGTAGTAGAGTCATCTTCACAATGTTGATTCTTCCAATCCAAGAACATGGTATATCTCTCCATCTGTTTGTATCATCTTTCATTTCTTTCATCAGTGTCTTATGGTTTTCTGCATACAGGTCTTTTGTCTCCTTAGGTAGGTTTATTCCTAGATATTTTATTCTTTTTGTTGCAATGGTAAATGGAAGTGTTTTCTTAATTTCACTTTCAGATTTTTCATCATTAGTGTATAGGAATGCAAAAGATTTCTGTGCATTAATTTTGTATCCTGCTACTTTACCAAATTCATTGATTAGCTCTAGTAGTTTTCTGGTAGCATCTTTAGGATTCTCTGTGTAGAGTATCATGTCATCTGCAGACAGTGACAGTTTCACTTCTTCCTTTCCAATTTGGATTCCTTTTATTTCTCTTTCTTCTCTGATTGCTGTGGCTAAAACTTCCAAAACTATGTTGAATAATAGTGGTGAGAGTGGGCAACCTTGTCTTGTTCCTGATCTTAGTGGAAATGGTTTCAGTTTTTCACCATTGAGGACGATGTTGGCTGTGGGTTTGTCATATATGGTCTTTATTATGTTGAGGAAAGTTCCCTCTATGCCTACTTTCTGCAGGGTTTTTATCATAAACAGGTGTTGAATTTTGTCGAAAGCTTTCTCTACTTCTACTGAGTTGATCGTATGGTTTTTCTCCTTCAATTTTGTTAATATGGTGCATCACGTTGATTGATTTGCATATATTGAAGAACCCTTGCATTCCTGGGATAACCCCACTTGATCATGGTGTATGATCCTTTTAATGTGCTGTTGGATTCTGTTTGCTAGTATTTTGTTGAGGATTTTTGCATCTGTGTTCATCAACTGACAAAGGATTAATCTCCAAGATTTATAAGCAGCTCATGCAGCTCAATAACAAAAAAACAAACAACCCAATCCAAAAATGGGCAGAAGACCTAAATAGACATTTCTCCACAGAAGATACACAGATTGCCAACAAACACATGAAAGGATGTTTGACATCATTAATCATTAGAGAAATGCAAATCAAAACTACAATGAGATATCATATCACTCTGGTCAGAATGGCCATCATCAAAAAATCTAGAAACAATAAATGCTGGCGAGGGTGTGGAGAAAAGGGAACCCTCTTGCACTGTTGGTGGGAATGTAAATGGATATAGCCACTATGGAGAACAGTATGGAGGTTCCTTAAATACTAAAAATAGAACTACCATATGACCCAGCAATCCCACTACTGGGCATATACCCTGAGAAAACCATAATTCAAAAAGAGTCATGTACCGCAATGTTCATTGCAGCTCTATTTACAATAGCCAGGACATGGAAGCAACCTAAGTGTCCATCTACAGGTGAATGGATAAAGAAAATGTGACACATATATACAATGGAATATTACTCAGCCGTAAAAAGAAACAAAATTGAGATATTTGTAGTGAGGTGGATGGACCTAGAGTCTGTCATACAGAGTGAAGTAAGTCAGAAAGAGAAAAACAAATACCATATGCTAACACATGTATATGGAATCTAAGAAAAAAAAAAAGGTCATGAAGAACCTAGGGGTAAGATGGGAATAAAGACCCAGACCTACTAGCGAATGGACTTGAGGATATGGGGAGGGGGAAGGGTAAGCTGTGACAAAGTGAGAGAGTGGCATGGATATATATACACTACCAAACGTAAAATAGATAGCTAGTGGGAAGCAGCCACATAGCACAAGCAGATCAGCTTGGTGCTTTGTGACCACCTAGAGGGATGGGATAGGGAGGGTGGGAGGGAGGGCGACTCAAGAGGGAAGAGATATGGGAACATATGTATATGTATAACTGATTCACTTTGTTATAAAGCGGAAACTAACACAGCATTGTAAAGCAATTATACTCCAATAAAGATGTTAAAAAAAAAACAAAACCGCACTGAGATTATTTGCCTCTATAAGCCTGATGATTGAGTGAGAATATTTGTAGTTTGCAGTATTTAGTATTTCATATTAATTTAAAAGAGACTCATGTGCTTCTTTTATGTGGGGCCCCTCTTTTTACAGTGGCTTTTGAAGAAAGTCTTCTGTGTTCATTTTTCAGCTCTTAACTAATTTAGAGCACATATCTGCCTTCTACCAAAGAGGAATTTCAGGCAGCTATCTGCTGAAGTATATCATTATATAAGCAATCAAATAAGGCTTATATATATATATTTATTTTTGGTTTTTCTCTTTTTTTATTGGAGTGTGGTTGATTTACAATATTGTGTTAGTTTCAGGTGTACGCCAAAGTGATTCAGTTTTATAAATATATAAAACTCCGTATATATTTCTCCATTCTTTTTCAGGTTCTTTTCCCTTATAGGTTATTACAAACTATTGAGTGTAGTTCCCTGTGCTATATAGTAGGTCCTTATTGTTTATCTGTTTTATATATAATAGTGTGTATGTGTTAATCCCATACTTCTTATTTATCCCTTCCCACTCCCCTATTTCCCCTTTGGTAACCATAAGTTTGTTTTCTATGTCTGTGAATGTGTTTCTGTTTTGTAAATAAATTCATTTGTGTCATTTTTTTTTTAAGATTCCACATATAAGACATAGAATGTGGTATTTGTCTTACTCTTTCTGACTTACTTCACTTAGTACGATAATTTCTAGGTCCATCCTTGTTGCTACAAATGGCATTATTTCACTTTTTTTAAGGCTGAGTAATATTCCATTGTATGGTCTATCCCTTTAATGCAATTTTATTTGCTAGAGTTTTCCACCCTACTTTCTTCTCTCTCAGAAGAGGGAGCAAATAGTTCTGCTGGGGTTGGGTGTTGGAGAAAGCTTTGTCCTTTGAGTCAAATGGGATTTTACCCTGAGAGAGGCTGAAGGCAGCAGGGTGGGAATTCTCAGGAGGAGGGGCTGGCAGGGGTATTCCATTTCATTAGCAGAACCCATTTGGAAAGTTTGGCTAAAGTGCACAGTAAAGCTTTAGTAGGTTTTAGGGATGGGATTGGACGGAGGTTATGGGAAGATGGATACGGGTGAATATGGAGGGTTATGTTGGACCAGATTGAAAAGAGCCTGGGATGCCACAGCCAGCACCGAGTTTGGGGTTTCTTCTCTAGGCAGGGAGGGGAACTCTAATGATCCTTGGCAGGATGTTACCAATGAGATCAGTTTTAGGAAGATGAGTCTGGTAACGGTGTGGATGGTTGAATGGGAAGGGAGACTCAGGAAGCAGGGAGACAGGGCAGGAGGCCACCGTAAAATTGGGGTGGTTTGAACGGAAGGCTGGATCGAGAGAAACTTATTTCAGAAGCTGACAGCACGGCTGATGGTTGGTTCTGTGTGTGGGGACAGCATGGTGTGCAATGACTTCGTTGTTGAAGTTGCAGTCGAAGATACTTGGAGTGTGTTCTTTTTCATTTGTAAAAAATCATTTGTAGTATGTGTTCATTAGAAAATATGGTTTTGAGTTTTAAAAATTCATTTAAAGCTGCTATTAAATAGACATTTAGCTTAAGCTATAGATAGATGAATCCAGTAAATTCAGTAAATGCATAAATATTTCTCCAAAAAAATGGTTTTGAAACAGCAGTTTTTTCTTTTTCTTTTTTCTCTTTTTTTTTAATTGAGGTGTAGTTGACATAACATTAGAAACAAATTCTTAATATTAATCATTTCTAGACCTCCCTTTTTATTATTTATTTATTTTTTTTTAAATTTTTTAATTTTTTAAAATTTATTTATTTATTTATTTATTTTTGCTTTATAACAAATTTAATCAGTTATACATATACATATGTTCCCATATCCCCTCCCTTTTACGTCTCCCTCCCACCCTCCCTATCCCACCCCTCCAGGCGGTCACAAAGCACCGAGCTGATCTCCCTGTGCTATGCGGCTGCTTCCCACTAGCTATCTACCTTACGTTTGGTAGTGTATATATGTCCATGCCGCTCTTTCACTTTGTCACAGCTTACCCTTCCTCCTCCCCATATCCTCAAGTCCATTCTCTAGTAGGTCTGTGTCTTTATTCCTGTCTTACCCCTATGTTCTTCATAACATTTTTTTTTCTTAAATTCCATATATATGTGTCAGCATACAGTATTTGTCTTTCTCTTTCTGGCTTACTTCACTCTGTATGACAGACTCTAGGTCTATCCACCTCATTACAAATAGCTCAATTTCATTTCTTTTTATGGCTGAGTAATATTCCATTGTATATATGTGCCACATCTTCTTTACCCATTCATCCGATGATGGACACTTAGGTTGTTTCCATCTCCGGGCTATTGTAAATAGGGCTGCTATGAACATTTTGGTACATGTCTCTTTTTGAATTATGGTTTTCTCAGGGTATATGCCCAGTAGTGGGATTGCTGGGTCATATGGTAGTTCTATTTGTAGTTTTTTAAGGAACCTCCATACCGTTCTCCATAGTGGCTGTAGACCTCCCTTTTTAGAGAAATGGAGTCAGGGCTATTTGCTTGACGTTGGAAATACAGCCATAGAGTGACCTAGAAAACTGGAATGTTCTATTTAATGTAGGTTCCTGAAGAAATCTCTTACCAGTCTTCTTGTTGGCAATCCTCTCAGCATGATTTATAGTATGTTAGAGCAGTGGATTTGTTTTCTAAAAGCAAATAAAATGATTGGTTTCAGATCCTTTTTAAAAGTATTGATGATTAAAAATCAATATTTTAATATATTTCAACCACTTTTTTTTGTTTGGTTTTATTTCAGAGCAACCTCTTAATTTATTTGTTGTTTTTTTCTACATAAACTTCGGCAGATTTTTAGAGTCAGTTTTGTTTGGTCTATAAGAAGATCAATGGTTATATGATCATTTAATATAAGGTCTAAGCCATTCTTGAATTTATGTGTTAAGTGTTTAATTTTTAACTTAAAATAGTCAAAATAATAGCTACCACTTATATTCCTACCTACTTATATGACAGGCACAGTGCAGGGTCTTGCAAATGAGTTATCTATTATTTATAAATCTCGTAACTCTTTATCTTGACTACAACTACCGCTGTTCTGCCAATATGGACATTGAGGCTTAGAGAAGTTAATTTTCCTGAAATCATATAGCTAAAAGACCACGGTAGCAGTGCCATTTGAACATCAAGTGTATATTCGATATAAACTACGTATTTTGAGTTTTGCTACATTGACCAGGAAATGTTGCAAAAATAGTGTTTATAAGCATATTTTTATTAGAATTATGATTTTGATTAATACTAAAACTTTCTGAGGTGTGTTAAATGGATACATGAAATAAAAATTAACAGTTTAAAAATCCATAGAGATTTAGTTCAATTCAAATATTAAATAGACTCTGGAGCTTGAACTGTTGTATCTTAGCTGGACTGTAAATTCTAATGAATAGATATCCATGAAAAGAAAAGAAAATTTTAATATGAGCTTTTCCATTGTGTATTTAGGTTGAGGAGATTTTTGAAAATAATTAAATTTTGTAAATGTCACTGATGAATGTGGCTGCTTTGATACATGCCTGAGATGTTTCCTGGAAAGAATCGTCAAAGGGAGTTGACAAAGTCCTGATTTTTCTCTAGTGGGTGAAAATATTTCCCAGTGAATCCTGGTATTAAAGACATTATACAAAGATACCATTGTCCCAGTGAATTAAAGACATGCCCCTATATTCAGTGTTACAGTTCTCTCTGCTGGCTTTGCCAGTGTGACAATTTGTATTCTTGATGTCGGGCATGAAATGATACTACTTGGTGGCTTACTTTATCCTTCCTGCAGTGAGAGGCACATCTCCTTCACTCTCTACCTCACTGGGTTAATAAAGGTGGGATAAAATAGGGCATATGAAGTCTTTTGAGCAATAGAAATTACATAGTCAGTCAGTGAATGAGGAAGACCTAAGAACGCAAGTCCTCTGTCTGCTCTTAGGGCAGTAGCCTTAAAAAAATAGACTGTTTTTTAGAGCAGTTTTAGTTTTATGGAAAAATTGAGCAGAAAGTACAGAGTTCTTCAGTACTTCCTTCCTTCCCCACAATTTCCCTTTTTGATATTTTGCAGTGGTGTGATACATTTGTTTTAATTGATGATCGAATATTAATACGTTATTATTAACTAAGATCCAATTTGCTTTAGTAACATTGCACAGTTCTTTCTGGGCTCTCTATCCTGTTCCATTGATTTATGTGTCTGTTTTTGTGCCCGTATCATACTTTTGTGATTACTGTAGCTTTGTATATGGTCTGAAGTCAGGGAGCCTGATTCCTCCAGCTCTGTTCTTCCTTCTGAAGATTGTTTTGGCTATTCAGGGTCTTTTGTGTTTCCATACAAATTTTAAAATTATTTGTTCTAGTTCTGTGAAAAATGTCATCAATATTTTGATAGGGATTTCATCGAATCTGTAGATTGCCTTGGGTGGTATGGTCATTTTAACAATATTAATTCTTCCAACCCCAAAACATTGTATATCTCTCCAACTGTTTGTGTCATCTTTGATTTCTTTCACCATTGTCTTATAGTTTTCTGAATACAGGTCTTTTACCTCCTTAGGTAGGTTTATTCCTAGGTATTTTATTCTTTTTGGTGCAATGCTAAGTGGGATTGTTGCCTTAATTTCTTTCTGATAGTTCATTATTAGTGTATAGACATGCAAGAGATTTCTGTATATTAATTTTGCATCCTGCAGCTTTACTGAATTCATTGATGAGCTCTAGTAGTTTTCTGGTGGTGCCTTTAGGATTTTCTATGCATAGTATCATGTCATCTGCAGACAGTGACAGTTTTACTTCTTTTTTCCCAATTTGGATTCCTTTTATTTCTTTTTCTTGTCTGATTGCTGTGGCTAGGACTTCCAAAACTATGTTGAATATGTAAAGTTCTTTGGGAGTTGACAGATGCATGTCACATGTCCACCACTGCAGTATCATATAGAATAGTTCAACAGCCCACAGATCCTGTGTTCTACCTGTTCATCCTCCCCATGCCCATGCCTCTGGCAACCACTGATCATTTTTTATCTCCATGTAGTTTTATCTTTTCCAGAATTTCCCGTAGTTGGAGTTGTACAGTATGTAGCCTCTTCAGACTGGCTTCTTCCACTTAGTAACATGCATTTAAGTTTCCTCCATGACTCTTCATGACTTGATAGCTCAATTCTTTTTATTGTTGAATAATATTCCATTGTATAGATTTACCACAGTTTGTTTCTTCATTCACCTTTTGAAGGACATCTTGGTTGCTTTCAGCGTTTGTCAGTTTTGAGTAAAGATGCTTAAACATTTGTGTGCAGGTTTTTGAGTGGACATAAGTTTCCAACTGCTTTGGGTAAATACCTGGGAGTGTGACTGCTGGATCATAGGTAAGACTGTTTTTATCTTGTAAGAAACTGCCAAACTGTCTTCCACAGTGGCTGTACCACTTTTCATTTCCCCCAGCAGTGAATGAGAGTTCCTGTTGCTCCACATCCTCACCACCATTTGGTGTTGTCAGTGTTTTGGATTTTAGCCATTCTGATAGGTGTGTAGTAGCATTGAATTGGTTTAATTTGCATTTCCCTAATGGCATATGATGTGGAGCATCTTTTCATATGTGTATTTGCATTTGTATATCTCCTTTGGCGAGTTGTCTGTTCAGATCTTTTGCCTACTTTTTAATTGGGTTGTTTGTTTTCTTCCTGTTGAGTTTTAAGAGTCCTTTGTATCTTTTAGATGTCAGTCCTTTATTACATGTTTTGCAAATGGTTAGTAGTCTTTTTATTTTTTTAAAAGTTTACTTAAATGTCAATTTTATTAATTAAGTTTGAGTTTTAATTCCATTTCAAAAATGTTTTATTTTTATTTTATATTAGAGTATAGCTGATTTACAATGTTGTATTAGTTTCAGGAGTAAAGCAAAGTGATTGAGTTATACATATTCATAAATCCATTCTTTTTAAGATTCTTTTCCCATGTAGGTACTACAGAATATTGAGTAGAGTTCCCTGTGCTATACAGTAGGTCCTTGTCAATTATCTATCTTATATATAGTAGTGTGTATATGTTAGTAGTCTTTTTATATTCTTACCTCCTCTTAACACTTTTGAACCATTGCATATTATAGATATTATTTAAATAAATGAGGCCCTGGGTATTTCCTTTCATATGGGCATGTTATTTATAAGTACTGTTTTGTTTTGGGTACGTACATCCTGAGGACCTTGTAATGTGGACTTGCATGGGGTGGCTCAGAGTTCAGCAATCTGACAGTTTGCTTTGGTGTATCTACATGTGCTGCTGCTACAGTTCAGGTATCTGGCACTGGCAGCTATGACGCTTTATAACACTCGAGTCTAAAATTAGTTGAACTGTTCTATTTTAAGGATAGGCTGACATTAGTAGTCCAGGTCCTGCAAAATATGGAAAGCTGAACTCTTAGGATATTGAATTACTTCTTTTAAAATGTAATCAGAAGTAGGGCTACATAGATAGTAGTTTGTATAATTTTTTAGAGAATTTTTGTGATGGTGATTTGATTATAACCTGGGTGTCATGCCATATATATATATATATATATAATGTCTAATAACACAAAGTTTTATGTTACCACTTAGAATTAAGCAGCAGGTAAATGATCATATTTGAGTTTTAAAACCGTGAGTTATGAGGTACAGCAAGGTTACTTGATTTTCTGTTTTTGGTTGTTCATTTTGTGATCTTTGTGATAACTTTATCTGCATAACAGAAACTAGAGAATATTGAAAATACTTGGTAGATAAAAAGCCAAGTGGTTGAAATTCAGAGTTTGATTTTGCATATAGAGTAAATTTTATAATCTTTTTAAGGGAGGGCTTATGGTTATGAAGGCATTTGTAGTATTACTTGAATGTGTCTTTCAAGCAATCTCAGAAGCTAGAACAACTTAGTTACTACAGACATCTTAGTCTTTATACTTTTCTTTGAAGAACAGAAGAAGGATTGAAGAATTCTAAATTACAGAAAGCAAAATGCAAGCGTGCTTTATATTTCTTGTGGAAAAACAGATGTACTTAATCTCTATGCTTTCCCATTTAGAAAACTATATAGAAATTAATATTTGTGCTTCAGTAGAATTAAAATAAAATAAACAGAAGAAAATATTTTTGTAATTAGTCTTTCATTGAAAACGTTCAAGCAATATTGTTCCCAACCTCATCTTTCTCATATTTCTCATCAGGAATTAATTGATTACATGCTCAGTTGCACAAATTACTGTGTCACTTACACCCTCCCCAAGCCTCCGTCACATGTTCTAATCAGCCTTCCTTAGGAAAGCTGGACAGAGAGGAAGCACTGGGGCCAAGAAATTGATCTTCACCAAATTGAAATATGTGGTTTAATTCTAAATGGTTTTTGATCATATACTTGAAAAATGTTCAGAGGAACTGGGGCCCGTGGAAAGAAGAGGAACCCAGGCTACAGGACTGTAGCCTCTGAAAGAGCAGAGATGGGTGAGGATGCACGGCCAGCGCCACGCAGTGTAAGTTAGAGCCTCAAAGAGGACCCAGCCGAGCATCCAAAAGTCTAAGGAGTGGGGCTGGCATCTGAAAGGAGGCAGATACCAGTGGGAGGAGGCTCTGTGTTGTGGATGAGGATGGGCAGTGTCAGTGGAGGGTTTTCTGCACCTGCCTTTTCATCTGCACAGTCTGACCTTGCACTTCCTGCTTTGCATTGTGGGAAGAGTATTATCTTAATGATTTAATCAGTACTTTAAACCAGACAGATTTTGTTTGTAGGTAATCAGTGTTAAGCTGTAAATTTTATCCTCTGCTTTTAAGAACTCTGAATATATTATCAAATATATTATCAATACCATGAATATATTATCAAATCTGAGGATTCAGTCGTGAGAAATAACTTTTAGGCATGGCTCAACAAATGTAAAGACTGATTGAGACATGTTTTTTGAGGAAGGCCTGTATTGCTATGAACTTCCCTCTAAGAACTGCTTTTGCTGCATCCCATAGATTTTGTATGGTTCTGTTTTCATTGTTGATTGAGACAACCTTAACACAATGTAGGAAATTCTGAGTTAGATCGATGATCATAATTATAACACCTTGCATATTGATCATATTTCTATATACATGTTATAATTTCATTCTTACGCCTCCTGTCTGAGATAGGTAACATAAGCATCAGTTCCCTTATTTTGTAGCCAAGGAAACCAGGTTCCCATGATTGCATTGACGGGTGGCTGATGGGCATTCTGACAGCCAGTCCATAGAGCCCTCTACTTTTGGTAATTGTGGCCCATCTTTATATGCATTCACAGTTTATTATTAACGTATAGATTATAAGTGATGTATGTGATGAGAGGTGAATAGCCTCAGTTTAAGTAAACAGCTATTGAATATGTCCTGGAATTATTGGTAGAGGCCTATATTTAAGAAGGAGATAAATACGGGTTCCTTTTTTGTGTAACTTTGTTTTGGGCTATCCTTAATCTATAAACTTCAGTGAAAAATTCTCTTGCTGGCTATTGGGGATTTAGGTACCTGAGGGAAAAACTCTGTTATCTTTTACTTCCATTGTTAATTGAAGCAGCTCTTAAAATTATAGAGGTTTATGTTTAGACAGAAAAACTATCCCATTGACTAAAGGTATAATTTCTGTATTAGTGGAAAAGGAGGAACTATGTAAGTTTTGTGTGGAATGTGAGAAGAAAAATCTATGACACAAACTAGCTAGCATGTTTGGAAAATAAAGAAATGTACAAAATAGGAACAAAAAATAATCTGTAGTTCCATTATCCAGTATACTAATTAATGTTCTGATATATTTCCTCTCCTTTTCCATTTCTCTTTTCTCCTTAATATGTAACATATAAAAATTTGGACCATGTATGTAAAACTGTATCCTGCTTATCTACTTAATCTATCATGGTATTTTCTAATGCTATTAAATATTGTTTCAAAATATTTTTAATGACTGATGCATGTATTCTGTTATGTATAGTGATAAATAATATCATGACACCATTTAAGTAATTTTGTACTCTGATGGATTTGGTTAATATTACTACTTTGGTATCATTGCCTCTAATTACAAGCTTCAGAAATAGAAGTTTTCAAGATCAGAAAGAAATCATATGGATTATATAAGCCACTTAACAATTAATTGTTTATAAGATACTGCCTAATTCATGACTGAGTAGATTCTTGAGTTATAGATCCAATTAAAAAATTATAATCAGTCTGAATTCTAGAAATTCCACAATAAAGGAAGCAGTGACTAATAATGTAGAGATCTGGTTTCCATTCCTGGATCTTGATATTAACTAGCTAGTCTTGGATGGGCTTATAAATTAAAGGAATGATTGCCTCCTCATCCTATAATACTTTCCTTAATGAATTAATTAATCATTTATTCATTTAGAAAACATTCATTGAGTGTTTCTTGTGTGATAGTAAGTATGGTAGATCCTTATGGTGATCGACATAAGGAAGTCAGTGGTCTTTTATTTTCCTTGTTGAGTTGTGGACGTATCACTTAATTCTGATGTGATGATCTATCTGGTTCTCCTTGACATCACTCTCTGACATACTTTCCATTTACTGTTTTTGGCATCCACGTCATTTTTTATTTGAGCTGATCACCATAATCGTAGGTTTAATTTATTTATGGAACTCTTATTGATTCCTTTTGAAAACCTTTTGAAAATGCCTTCAGGACTTTTGATATAGGCTGTAATCGTTGATTGCATTTACCTTTCATTACTTGTGCTAGTCTTCAAGATTATACTCTTTGTTAATGGTGCTGAATTTAGCAGTATTTGGGGGGACTAGGTTTATTGGTAACGTTGATTGAAGTAGAACTTTGGAAGAAATTCATAATTTAAAACCTTTTTCCACCTTCTTCACATGCATTAATGATATGTAAACTTGGTGCCTTCGAGTGTGTGCAAATGACCTTTTTTGGGAGGTTTTAAAACTGTTCTCTGTCTTAATTGCTGTGTGCTGTACTTGTATGTCTAGCTTTGCATTTCTTTAGTGTTTGGTTAAATGATGGCTTATAATACAACTTGAGAAAGCCCTAAATGTCATCCCCTCCAAGACTTCTCCTTCCATCTCTAGTTAAATGGAACATTTCTCTTGTACTTTTAATTCTTCACTTTGGGAATGAACGTGAACAGAAAATTCCTGGTTGCCCATTCTTTGAGTCTGAGGTGAAGCTCCCCCCTCAGGACTGGGGACTGTGGCCTTCAGTTTTGAACGCCTTCAATCTGGGGAGTTGCTTAAGCTGTTTTGATTTCTTTTCCTCTTCCCTCATTAACCGCTCCCCCCACCAGTAAACAGAACTGTACAGTAAGTCCCCCGCATATGAACCTTCAAGTTGCGAACTTTCATACGAACACACGTTTCAAAGATGCAAACGTGTGTTCGTATGTCCAATCACGTAAGCTAGTTCACGTGTCTGGCGTACATTGTCATGTGCATGCACTCTCTACAGGTGGTTGTGCTTTTGTGTACTTTACTGTACAGTAATGTATAGAGTACAGTATCTTTATTTCAAGCCCAGGATGCCCAGAAGCAAGCGTAAAAGTAGCAGTGATGTAACTGGTACTACTGTACTTTTCAAGGTACTGTACTGTAAGATTAAAAATGTTTTCTTTATTTTTTGTTTGTTTTTTATGTATTATTTATGTGAATAGTATTATAAACCTATTACAGTACAGTACTGTATAGCCAATTGTGTTAGTTGGGTACCTAGGCTAACTTTGTTGGACTTACGAACAAATTGGACTTAAGAATGTGCTCTTGGAGTGGCACTTGTTCCTATGTAGGGGACTTACTGCAGTTCCGCATCTAACCCTGATTCTGCTCTCCTGCCGGCCCATCTTTGAGAATTACCATTGCTTGTGGTTGATACAGAGAAAAGATAGAAACGGTGAGTGTGCTGATTTTCCTTCCTTTTATTTTATACTGGAGAGAGCTGAAGTCCAGGGAAGGGGGTGTCAGCAGAGGGAAAAGCAAGATCTGCATTGAGGTCTCCTGATCTCTGTGTCTCCACACCACTCTGTCTCCTTTTCTGCTCGCTGGTAGATAGAAGAGGTGCTTTCATTGGCTATGTCTAAGCCACTTATTGAAAAAGCCATGCCTTATGAGAGAATTAGTAAGGAAATTAATGTAGAAGAAACGAGTGGAAAAAGTGAAGCAACAGGGAGCCAGAAGTAGTGTGGTAGTGTCATTCTAGACATGCAATGAAAGGGATGCTGAGGTTTCAGTGTTGCCTTTGATGTTTATGGACTTCGGGGACCAGTGGGATGTCAGTGAAGATAAATTGCATGCAGCAGGCTCATCACTGTTCCGGAGCTTTAAGAAAGAGATTAGGCATAATATAAATTGGATTCATAACATGCAGTTAAAATATTCCTCCATTTTGAAAGGTTCAGTGACAGTTTGGCTGCAGCTTTGGGTCAGCGTGTGGATACCTGGCTGTTTCCTAGTTAACTACAGGATTCAGGCTCCAGGCAGGCAGGTCTGGGCCACCGACCACTCCCACTCTTGCCCCTTCCCCATGGCCTGCCTTCTGAGGATGTGTGGGCATCTGGAGCAATCACTTCTGCTGTGGATGAGGACTGACAGAGGAGGAGGTGATACTTTATGACCTCAGTTCTAGTCCGCGTCCAGAGTGGGAGCGGCAGTGGAAGGGATGGGAAGTTTGGGTTTGCTCACACCCCAGAGGGGCATGTGGTGTGTGGGGGGGGTTGGGGGGGGTGTGTGTAGAAGGGAAGGGAATGGAAAGAGGAGAGGGAGCTCATCTCTTGGTGTTTCTGGGAAGTTGGAGGTGTAGGTTTTAGGTGAACGGTGGCCTGACTCCATTGCCCATCTTTGGTACTGTGTACTTAACATTTACCTCCCCCATACGCTCTATGCTCAGGTGTGCTTCTGCTGGCTGGTCCAGGCTCCTCAGCACCCCTGTGACAGCAGCAGACAAGTACGTGGTTGGGAGGATGTGATTTGGAAAGTGTGTTTCCAATAGGAACATGCCTATCGTATGTATTTATTAAACTTTATTTTGTATAGATCCAGTGTTACATATTTTAATTTTTCTAGATGTGACTCCAAAATGTCAATGTATGTTGTACAGCAATAATGTTGTTTTACCGTTTTTAAAATTAAAAGTAGAGCTTTGTACTACCGGGGTTATCTAATCTTTATTGAAAAAGCATTTTTAAGAGAAAATGTGTTCTAAGTTGGTTGTTTGGAATTTACAAGTAAACTTCTATAGTAAAATTTTCACTGGCAAATTTTTGACCGGGGGCAGGTCCAGGGAGAAATTAAAAGGATTTTAGAAAAAAGTTAGAAAGAGTATTTTTTTAAAGTTAGTAACCACTTTTATTCTTATTATCATCTTCCAAAAGCATTTAGTATAACATCCAGGACTGGCAGGGAGGGGTGGGGTAACAGTACTCCATGCATTGCTTCTGACACGTGCTTCATTACCATCTCTGTGGAAAGGAGGTTGCTGCTGAAGTCACACCTACTGTGACCCCAAATTTCAGCATCTTCCCTACAGGTAGAATTCAAGATATTTATTGTGGCATTGTTTATGATAGCAAAATACTAGAAACAACCTGAATGACTAGGGGATAGTTGAATAAATTTAGATACTTCGGTACCTTGAAGTGTTAAGGAACTAGTAAAAAATGAGTTAGATGTCTAATTATTGAACCGTAACATTTTACCGATGTATTATTATTATTAAAAAAAATAATTTATTTATTTGGCCGTGCCGGGTCTTAGTTGCAGCACACATGATCTTCGTTGCGGCATGCGAGCCCTTTAGTTGCAGCATGCGGGATCTTAGTCACGGCATGTGGGATCTAGTTCCCTAACCAGGGATTGAACCTGGGCCCCCTTCACTGGGAGCATGGAGTCTTAACCACTGGACCACCAGGGAATTCCCCCAATGTATTATTAAGAAAAATTAAAAGGCAGATGACTAACGTGTATGGCATTTTTATAAAGAAAAGGAAAAAGAAAAAATTTTATACTGAAACATAGGGAGAGAGATGAAGGTTAGAAACCGAACTGTTAATAGTGGTTAACTCCAGGGGGTAAGATTTTTTTTTTTAATCTCGTTATTTAACATTTAAAAAAAGTAGCTATTACTTCTGTAATAAATATAAATACCACCACTAATAAAGTAGAACGTTTAAAAGAAGAAAATTATTAAATATTAGCATGTATGTGATGAAACAGTGCTGGTTTCTGAGAATAGCTTCCTCCATGTGAATCAGACAGGTATAATTTATAAGCAACATTGTGGGTATTAAGTGACATTGGCTTAATAGACCATCTGGCACTTTCATGAACAATTTACAGACTTATGGTTTATGTGGTCCTTATGGCTGAGGTGGTTCATTATGACCTCAGCTATCATTCTTAGCATCTGATTTGATCAGACACTTGCAGGCAAAGTCCAGTGGGGCGAGAAGGTGCTGACTCAAATAGTCAGGCAGATGGAACCATGGTCTCTAAGGAGTGCTGTCCTTAGCCACAGTTCTGTTTGTTTTCTTATATGGCTTCATTTTTTACTCATTTATTTAACAAATTATCTGAAAATGTATTGAGTGCCCATGACATACACAAAGATGAAAAGAAATGGTGTTGCTTTTTGTTTTAGGAGATCTCAGTCTGTTGGGGAAAACCAGCAAGATGAATTATGGAACAGTTACAATGCTGTACATGCAGTATGAATAAAGTATCCAATGGGTGACTTTCTTACACCCTTTACCTGGTGAGGCCAGCATACCCTGTATTTCTTAGCTTCTTTCGTAAGGTTTTATTTCTCTGACAAGCAGGAATACAGAAATTATAGGAGAGTCCTGTTATAGTACAATATTTTCTTTTTCTGTGGATTGGAATATAACATAACCCCAGGCTTAGAAGGGAATATCTAATACTAATAGATGATATGGATATACAGCAGGGAGACTGAGGAAAATGAATTGCATATTTGTTTATAGGATCATTACATAAGGGAATATTGAATAGTTTTGACAAGTTGGGAAACTATAGCAAATATTTTTTAAGTCTTTTAAATATTTCTAGTGCTTATCATGGTGCTTGGAATATTGTAAATGCTTAATAATTATTTCATTTTTTAACTGATTGAATGAATGAATTTCTGTTGAGGGTTTGGGCTTTAAGATTTTCTGAATTCAGTTTCTTAATAAAGCTAAATAGAGTTACTCTGTCTTAAGGTTCATTAATACTTTCTTTTCAGTTTCTAATCTGTTGTTAAGGCTCTGCAGTATATTTTTCATCTATAGAAGGTCAGTTTGGGGTTTTTTTCTCTTCTTTTGTGTCTTCTGTGTCTCTCCTTAATATGCTTATGCTTTTCTCTATCTTTTTGGACACATGGATTATATTAATAATAGCTGTTTTAATATCCTGGTCTACTGCTTCTACTTCTTGTGTCATTTTCTGGGTCTGTTCCTTTGATTACTATTTCTCCACATTATGGTCACATTTTCCAGCTTCATTGCATGTCTGGTAATTTTTTGTGTAGATGCCAGACATTGTTAATTTTACTTAGTTGGGTGCTGAATTTTTTAAATCTTCTTTTAAGTGTTTTTGAGTTTTGTTTGTGATACAGTTAAGTATTCAGAATATACTGACCCTTTTAAGTTTTGCTTTTTAAGCTTTGTTAGGCAGGACCAGATCAGCTTTAGCCTAGGGCTCGTTTTCCCCGCGACTGAGGCAGCACCCTTTTGCATTCTGCCTGCTCTTTTCTGGTGGTTCTTCACCTGGCTCTGGTAGTTTCCTTACACATATGTACACACCTCAGGTAAATGCAACCCCTTGTGTATCTCCAGACTTGGCCTTTGTGCAGCTCTTTCCTGTTCTCTGCACTGAAATTTCTGATGGTCTTGACCTCCTCAGGTGAGCTGTCTCCTCCTCTGAGGGAGACCACCTTCTCCCTCCCCGACCCCAGTTCCCCCAACGCCTGCACTGTAGCCTGGAAACTCACTCCATGCAGTTCGCTGGTGGGGGTGGTGGTGGTGATAAAGGCTCGCCTTGTTTGTTTCCCTTTTCTCAGAAATCACTGTTGGCAGTTCTGTCTATTGTGTAATGTCCAAAAACTGTGGTTCCATAAATTTTGTCTCTCTTTCTAGAGACAAATATAGTTGTGTCAAGTGGGAGAGTGAATCCAGTTACTACTCCTCCATCTTGCCCAGAGGTGGAAGGTCCTCCTTTTCTCTGTTTTTATTTTTTTTTAATTTATTTATTTTATCTATTTGTTTTTGACTGCGTTGGGTCTTCGTTGTTGCGTGCAGGCTTTCTCTAGTTGTGGCAAGTGAGGGCTACTCTTCATTGCAGTGCACGGCTTCTCATTACGGTGGCTTCTCTTGTTGCAGAGTACGGGCTCTAGGTGCAAGGGCTTCAGTAGTTGTGGCACACGGGCTCAGCAGTTGTGGCACATGGGCTCAGCAGTTGTGGTGCGTGGGCTTAGTTGCTCCATCGCATGTGGAATCTTCCTGGACCAAGGCTCAAACCCATGTCCCCTGCATTGGCAGGTGGATTCTTAACCACTGTACCACCAGGAAGCCCTTCTTTTCTCTTTAAAGAAGGCTTATGTGCATATAACTTGTGCATAAATTTTCTTTTGTTACAACTAGATGGATTATAGAAATGTAGACTTAAAACCCTCAAAGTCCTGCATATACAGTTCATCTACACGTTTATTACATTCTTTCTATTTGGTGGGTGCTCTGGACTCGGCTGGTGAAAGTTGGGGAAGGAAAAAGCATGGTCCCAGTTCATGTGTTGCCTTCGTGTTAGTATGACCCTGAGATGAGAGCATGATTATACAGCCAGAGAATGAAGACATGACACATAGATTTCAGTATTTTCACATTAACAAAAATGTTTCTATTTATGTGATATTTAAACTTGAGTCAGTTTAATAAAAGGATGTTACCATAGTCAGGTGGGGAGGAGGGAAGGATTCTTTTTTTAGCGACAGCACATTGACTCTGAAAAATAGAGCAGAATCATAGAGCTGAGATTGCATCATTTAGCATTTGCATTTTATGGCTGAGAAGAATTGGGCTCAGAGATATTAAGCTCCTTGAACTAGTTAGAACTAGAGTTAGAACTGGAGCCCAGGAATTCTAATTTGTAGCATTTCCCACTTAGTCATGCTGTCTTTGTACTTCGAAGCACCCAGATGCATGTGCTGTACTTCTCTTCTTCCTGGGCCCAACCACGTGTAGTGTGAGTCTTAGGGCCCAGCAGCCTGTTTTCTTGCAGGCTTTGTTCTGTATTGTGTAAATTCTGCTGTACTTTTGGCTTGAATTGGAACATTTGGTTGGTCCCTCTGAACACATTATTCTGTATTGCATTAGGTCCTAACAGAGATAGACACTGAACAGTTGGGAGACAGTTGAGCGCTTGACCATTATTTTGAAAGTTTATATTTGTGTTTCAGTCAGAGTGACTGTTTGATATTGACTTGACTTGTGAAGTAATGTCAGAAGGTCAAAACAATTTTCAGAGATGTATTGATTGTATCTGATGACGGTTTGGCACTTGACTTTTACCTCCTTAAGGTGGCCTTCATATTAAACCATGGCAAATTAGTCCTGTTATTTTTAAAGAATACTGACTCCATCTGGCTTTGGCAGTGCAGAAAAGGCAAGGCTGGCATAGTTATATACAAGAGTATGTGGTTCTTTGGGGACACAGTTTTGAAAAGGAACCTGAACTTGGCAGTCAGGTTTGTATACACACTACCACGTAGGGACAAGGAGACTAGAGATAACTAACATTTTGATTTGCCACCCTTTCTTTTTTTCCTGTGAAAAGGAAAGAAATGAAAGATGATTTATTATAATAAATCTGTAATAACAGGCAGTAGTGTGCTGGTAAATTTTTGACAACTGATTCTTCCAGGATAAAGTCTTGATTTATAGCATTTGTGCTTTTCCATGGTGTAAGTATTTTCACCAAGATTGATTTCAGGGTACCAGCTTGACATCACTGAATGCAGAGTTGGAAAGAGAGGTGTAGTATCTCACCATGACCTGGTGCTTCCACCATGCAGGTGCCATAGATGTAAATGGTAAAATGTAGTGACATCATTAGTAAGTGACAAGTTGTGAATATTTATCATCTTGGTTTTTAATGTAACTTGTTTAATTGTAGCTTTAGGTAATTTAATTTTTTAATGATGGCTGTAGTTAACAATTGGCTAACAAAATTCTGGAAATTCAGCAGTTCACTCAAGCTAGCCTACTGCTGAAAATAGGTAACATTTATTGAGCACATACTGTCTGCCAGGCATAGTCTAAGTGTTTTGCATGAATTATGTCACTTCAGATTAACCCTATGAAGTAGGTGCTTAGATAATCTCCATTATGCAGTTGATAAAGTGGAGGCACACAGAAGTGTAGTAACTGCCCAGGCCACAGTTTGGGGGTAGCTGAGCTGGGGTTCAGAACCAGGCCACCTGTTCCTAGAGCCTGTCCTCTTAACCCTCTTGCAGTACTGCCTCTTGAGGTTAAAGATATTCTTGAACATGAGGCCGTCGTAGCTATGATAAATTTTAAGTAAAACTACTCATTCTTCAGAGTTATTTTATGACTTGTTTCAGTAATTGTTTAGATTTGATTTGAATTTTCATTTATGATAAAGTGTTACTGTCTTTAATATATGAAGTGTTTATGTAAATCAGCAAGAAAAGCAGCACTCTCTCCAGTAGAAAAACAGCCCAGTGATTTCAATAGACAATTCATGAGAACTGGCCATGGCCTGTGGGCAGTGAAAGCAGGGACACTGTCCATTCTCCTCACTGCGATGTCAGTCCCAGCCTTGCAGAGTACCTGACCCAGATCAGGGCTCCATAAAGACCATTTTATTCCTGTTAATTTTTTACATGTCTTAATGAAGCATATATAAAGATTTCTTGACCTTCTCCTTATATAAGGCTATTTTCTAATGTTGCCTTAATTAAAGAAAGGAAAATTTTCAGGAAAGAGTTTCTTACTGTATTGTTAGAGACATTTTATTATTAAAAAACCCTAAGTTCAAACAAGGATGCAGAGGCCTAATCAGTTTTTTTCTTAATTATAATAAAGAATCAGTATATGCTGTTTTATGTAATTTCAGTATGTAGAATTGATATTCCTAAATTTGAGACCTAGTGGAATTATGAGAAATTGCTATGAAATTTCTAGAGCCTTTAGGTTACAGGTAGTGAAGTTTTAATGCATTGAGCTGCTTATCTACGAACCTTTTTGAGGAATTCACAGTACGCCCTGGACCGTTCAGAGACTGATGTTTCAGTGTGTCTTTTCTCAGCTTTCCATCTCTTCCTTCTCTCTGGAAGATGTAATTTTGGCCACCTCTGAGCTCACAGGGACTTCTGAAGGATGTTGTGAATTACCCCGATATATGGTGAAACATATCAGAATAATGTTTTTGGTGTTGACAGCTGAATTTTGGAGATTAGGAATTAGAGCTTTTTGAGTTGGTTTGAAAGAAGCATTTTGGTGATGTTAATAGACTTGTCATCTCTTGGTGTGGGCAATCAGGGACTTCCAGTAGCATTTCCTTCTGAAGATGGAAAAGGCAATAAGGGGAAGAAGAAGGAAAAGGGACAAACGTTGATTGAATGATGGTGACCCGAGGTCAGATCCAGCCCAAGTGTGTACATGCATTACGATTAAAGTGAAAGCTGTCTTTTTCGGCACCTGGGAGAGATGGCATGGAGCGGGTTTCTTTAGAAAGTATACAATTTACTGAAAGGCAATCATATTCTCTCTGTCGGGGCTTACATATCAGAGCACTTGAAACTCTTGGGGTCTGGACCCTTCTCTGTATTCCAGAAACCTCCCAAATAAGGTTGGTCAGATTATCAAGTTCTTTTGTTTTTAGCTGAAGTTATATTCATTTATTCTGAGTTCTATGTTGATGAACGTATCTAATTGACTCTGCAATATGTCTAATTGAAAAGAAAAATGATTACTTATTAAGTGTAATTCATTTGGGAGGTGGTGAAGGGTGGAGCACAGATAGAGTAAAAGGGATGTTAAACCTAGTCACTCCTCCTGCCATAGACCAGCCCATCACAGGTAAAAACACTATGCTTCACTCCAGTACCTGTTTCCTTTGCTGAGTCCTCCGGAGGCAGGAACCTTTCCTTCCTACCCTTACTTTTCCTCCCTCCCGCCCTTCCTTTCATGATAGATAGCACTGGTTCTTGTTAAAAAACAAAAAGGGCAATTTGCTCCAGAGGAACTGGTGTTAGTTTCCTACTGCTGCTATAACAAATTACCACCAACTTAGCGGCTTATATAACACACATGTATTATCAAGCAGCCTTGGTGGTCAGCAGTCCAAATTGGGTCTTGTTAAAATCTAGGTGTCAGCAGAGCTGTCCCTTCTGAGTGTTGGAGGGGAGAATCTGTTTCCTTGCCTTTTCTGGCTTCTAGAAGCTGCCCTCATTCCTTGGCTTATGGCCAAACCACTTCCACCTCTGTGTCTTTGTCACATCTTCCCTCCCTCTGTGAGGACCCGTGGGATGACGCTGGGTCCTCCCAGGTGATTGGAGGCTGGTCTCCCTGTCTCATGACCTTTAGCTTAATGACATTTGCAAATTCTCTCTTCCATGGATGGTAATGTATTTAGAGGTTCTGCAGATTAGGGTGTGGATATCTTAGTTTTCTGCCTGCCACAGAAGTTTTTAGAACTTTCTGATAAAATACCAGATAGCACAACTTCTTCTATATTAGTTGATCATAATGGAGACCAGAGATGGTGTCCACTAACCCTTAGAAAAATCGTCATGATTTCTTTTAACACATAAATATGATTTAATAAAAAATAGTATGACAGGGGCTTCCCCTAGTGGCGCAGGGGTTAAGAATCTGCCTGCCAATGCAGGGGACACGGGTTCAAGCCCTGGTCCAGGAAGACCCCACATGCTGCGGAGCAACTAAGCCCGTGCACCACAACTACTGAGCCTGCGCTCTAGAGCCTGTGAGCTACAACTGCTGAGCCCATGCGCCACAACTACTGAAGCCTGCTCGCCTAGAGCCCGTGCTCCGCAACAAGAGAAGGCCCTGCTCGCTGCAACAAAGACCCAATGCAGCCACAAATAAATAAATTAATTAATAATTTTAAAAACATTTAAAAAAATTAAAAATGTTTGACAAATTTGGCCAATTTGCATTGTGCTGTTCTGAGTTAAAATGGGGGAAAATATTCAAAGGAAATATGGAGTTTGGAAATATTGGTATTTGGAGTTTAGTGATAAAATACTAAGGCTATTGAAAAAAAATGAAACATCTGTCCTACAGTATCGCATCAGAAGTCTTATTCTCACAAATTGCTTTTCAGATATCTAAATATGTATATATTAAGAACATCTTTCATCTTCATCTGAAAAGCAAAATAAACCGTTTGTTCTTCTACTTAGAATATATTTCTGGAAATACGACGTTTGAAATTAAGGGAGACATAGACTAACAGACGGGGAACTTCGAGGCTTGTCGAGTGTTTCCTGCTCACCGACCCGTGCGAGCCCTCACATGGGTGGGGGACTCCTTTGGCCCTTTATTTTATAGGTGAGACTCATTGATAAACTGCCAGGAGGCCAGCGAGCAACCAGCGTGGTTGTTACTAGAGGCTGTTGCCACACGTCAATGTGCAGGCCTGTAATGATGCTTGTAGGACACAGGTGAGGGCTGTCACACGTGACCCAGCTCTTGGGGGCTCTGCCAGCTCACTGTGCTTGCCCTGTGTAACGTGGAGGCGAGGCAGCCTCCTCTCCTTGTGAAGCAGGGTGTGTCTAAGGGGCCGTAGAGACGCGGGTCTCACTGTCCTCCTGCAGGAGTAGTGAGCTTCTTTCCGCATTCATTTGGCTTTATGGGATGCTAAAAAATATCAGGTAAGCTGTTTCCCAGGGTTCATAAATTTCCATCCGTTCATTAACACCTCATTCCCTGTGACTTTGTTAGAGAACTGAATTCATTAAAAGGTGATAAAAAACTGGAGCGAAGTCAGTAGGCAGTTTTAGGGAGAAAGGAGTGGGCCTGTGACATGGAGGAGACCTTTTAGGGTGTTAATTTCTCTCCCCTAAAGTTACCCCTGTGATCAAAACTCAGGGATGCCCTGTACAGACATTTATTATTGGAACCATAAATTCTCATGGAAAGCAGAGGAAGAAAGAAAAATGAAGTAAACTACTCAGTCCTCATTTTGTTCAGGACTGGGGCAGGAGGCCTTAACCTTCGGTCATTTTACTACCCAGCACCTAAATCAGATGAAGGAATCATTGTGTTCTGAATGTCTGTATCTGTTTAGATGCTAGCAAATATTTGTTAATAGATTAAAATACATTTTGTATAATGACTTTGCAGTGCTTTTTATTTTAATATAATTGATACCATTATTTGAGTCATTGACTAAAATATTTTTTAAATTTATTTTTTATTAGTTTTTTGATTTAATTTTTATTTTACATTGGGGTAGAGTTGATTTACAATGTTGTGCTAGTTTCAGGTGTACAGCAGAGTGGTTCAGTTATACGTATACATATATCCATTCATTTTCAGATTCTTTTCCCGTATAGGTTATTACAGAGTATTGAGTAGAGTTCCCTAAAGAGTGGGAAATCGTATGTTTACAATATTTTATAGTTTACTTTCAGGGTTTGCTGTTCCAGTTCAACCTCATTGGCACTCCCCTTGTCCTCAGCAGTGGCCTCAAGCCCTCAAGTTAGGAGAGGTGGAGGTGCCTGGTTTGGGGCTTCAGAGGATCCTCCATTCCTCTTTGTGGGGATCGTCTTTAAAGGGCATGTGCACAGACCTTTCACCCAGTTCTAAAAGTGGAGCACTCCCACTGTGCTGTCAGAATTGCCTGGGTCGGTCACACTCCTTTTTGGAAAGATGTGGCAAACGCGTGTCAGCTGTAGATGGTGCTTAATTGATTTGGCCATTCAAGACATCATATACCAAAGCTGTCTTGTTCTGTAGCAATAGGATGGGTACAAATGCCCACAGTTTTAAATTTGAATTTTTATACCTTGTTTCAATGGTAAGTATGGATAAAATAAAAATACGACTTATCACATAGCACATTATCGAGGGCCGTGTGCGCTGGTCCTATATATGGATTGTTTTCTGTTCCTAGTCTTGTTCCCTCCCCACCTTTCCTCCTTAGGCTGACATTTCTGTAAAAGATACGACTTGTCAGGCACTGTTCTAGATGCTTTACACATGTTATTTTGCACAATGGCCCCACCAGCTAAGTTTCATCCTTCCCATTTTTCAGATGAGGAAATGGGCATGCAGGGAGGGTGAGGGACCGGCCCCTCATCCCCCGAGGTCACACGGGGCTGTAGCGAGTGGCACAGTGTGATTCCTGCCCCCGTATCTCCCGCCTACACTGCTGTCTCTACCCCAGTCCCTCTTCTGTTTTATAATGTCTTGCTGTAATTTTGTAAGTAACTTGAAATCATTTTTGGAACATGGTGGGGGTACCAGTAAACAAACAGATGAAACCCTGCAGCGTATATGTTGCCCCTATTTTTGTTCAGTAATATTTTGATTGAGCAACTCAGCTTCTTAGGATAGCGTGAGATACCTTGACCAAAATATACCTCTAGAATCAGCCTTGGAGTCCTCTTAGATTCTGGCTGATATCAGATTGGTTTCCCGTTGTTCAGGGTTTGCTTTGGGTAATTGTGTTGTGTGGTCAGTTAGGGTTTCTTTCTCAAAGAACACAGTTGTGAGCGTTGTTGACAAGTGCTGTTGTGAGCGGGGCTGAAGGGGAGGCGGCAGGAAAGTGTTTCTCTGGTCCGTCATGGACTGAATAGGTTAGATCCTGCTTGGAAGGACTGTCAGGGGCAGGTGCCGCTTCTGTCACCAGGATGTTCTCTACTCATTTTTAATGCAGTGACAGCCCCAAATAGAAGCATTCTGTCATTCTCTCAATCCGTCCATTTGTGGAAGGATTTTGATCAAAGAGTGCTTTTTGCTTCTTGTTTATTTAGTGAGACACAGCGTCGTATTTCACATAGAAATACGCTGTGTAACAGTAAAAATAAAATTTAAAGTGAAATAGCTCATTTTCTTTGCTCATTTTTCACAGACATGAATCTCATACTTCAAAAATGAAGTCATGTAGAAGCACACTTTCCCTATATCCACTTATATTTACATAATAAATGTAATAATAAATCATAACAAGTAATTTAGTTTGTGTGTTGATATCATCACAATTATATTCATGTTCTTAATGATTTTCTCTTTGGGAACCAGCTTGAGTTAGTGATACAGAAAGCATGTTTAGTCTCAACAATTTTAAAAAATGAGTAATGAAAGATAGTGATTTCATTTATGTTATTTGAGAAGATTGGCTGTTGGGGGATAAAAGAGCTGGAATATTTTTAGTGTTTGTAGTTTGTTTAGGCAAATACATATTTAAGTAGCATAAGAATTAAATATATTCAAATAGGATTTAAAAATATTTGCTTCATAAATGAAGAGCTCAAATGAAGCGAGTATAGTTGCATCAAGAGGTGTTTAAATATATGTTATTCTGAGGTTTGAAGATACTCAGACCATGTTGTAACTGTTTCTATTCAGTGTTTCACAGAAGAATTTGAGGTCTTCGATAATGTCCCACATTTAAAAAGTTAGTCAACTTTATTTAGCATAAATGATTCAGAAGATTAGAAGTTTTTTTTTGGCAAATAGATTTTGGTTTAGATTTGCCCTTTGAAAAATTTTGCCCCTTATCAGCCTTACATCAGGATTTTTTCTCCTTTTGTGGAATATAGTTTATGTCTTTGGGTTACATTTTCTTCTGTTTCTAGACTTTTTTTCTGAAAAAAATTTTACACTTATTAGTAAATTCTCATCTTAATTAGAATTAGTTATGATCTTTTTTAAAGCAGGTAAAAACATTTGAGTTTCTTTTACTTAGTTTTTATTATTTTATATTTAATTGAAGTATAGTTGATTTACAGTATTATATGAGGAGTTTATTTGTAAAAGTGTAATTTTAGTTTCAAGTAAGCAATTAAAAAGAAAAGCTTAATTTAAAATTAAGTAACTGACTCACAGATGTAGAGAACAGATTTGTGGTTGCCGAGGGGAAGGGGGGTTGGGATGGATGGATTGGGAGTTTGGGATTAGTAGATGCAAGCTATTATATATAGAATGGATAAATAACAAGGTCCTACTGTGTAGCACGGAGAACTATATTTAATATCCTGTGATAAACCAAAATGGAAAAGAATATAAAAAAGGATATATATATATGTATAACTGAGTCACGTTGCTGTACAGCAGAAATTAACACATTGTGAATCAACTATATTTCAATTAAAAAATAAATAAAATTAAGTAACTGTTTTAAAGGATATGCCTCCCACATTGTATATCTGCTGAGGACTTTTGTTAGACTTGTATCCATCACCGTAATCATTAAGAAGTGCTGTATTTGTTGTTTTCTTACCAAGGAGCTTGTCTTCCTAATCACATTATCTATTAGAGAAGTAAGTGCTTTTGTCTGTTTGCAACACGACCTTGAACTTGATGTATCAGATTCTGACAATGAAGGCGTCCTCTGACAGGTCACTGAGTTTACCTGGTAAAGGGGAGAATGAAGTTGACAGTTTCATTACCAGCTTGTAGACCCCCCCCTTTTTTTCTTTAAAGAACGTTCAGTATCTAATTAACAGATGGGTTTGTTTCCAAGTTTCTTGTTAAATTCACTTTCTGGACCTCTGCACGGTTCCTTATTGCTGTTTAGGAAACCAGGGCAGCCTGTTGATGGCGCTACAGCCTCCTGCATTTCTATGGGAGAAGCAGACCCTTAGTTCCATTCTTAGTCAGACACCTGGATGCATGGCCCTGCCTTGAAGCCCAGCCAGCCAGCCTGGGTCCTTCTGGAGCAGGTGGAGAAGGGCTGGCTCCTCTCTGACCCCTCCCTATGTCTACCACCTGAGATGCCCCCCCGGGGCCCAGTGCTTCTGGCCTCCTTGGGGCTGGGAATGTGTCCCCCACCTCATCTTCTCCCTGGCAGCTGCAGGGGAGGCAGGGCTTCCTGCTGGGGAGGGTCCCTTGTAAATTGGAGGTTGTCCAGCAGGACGAGGGCTGCCTCTTATTCTGTTTAACTAGACATACCATGTAGCAGGAGAAATAAACCACGTGGAGTCAGCCCTTGTTGGTCACTGTTTGTATATTTTCCAGAATATACAAACAGCTCATACCACTCAACAACAAAAAAACAAACAACCCAATTGAAAAATGGGCAGAAGACCTAAATAGACATTTCTCCAAAGAAGAAACACAAATGGCCAATAGGCGTCAACATTGCTAATTATTAGAGAAATGCAGATCATAACTACAATGAAGTATCACCTTAACACCAGTCAGAATGGCCATCATTAAAACGTTGACAAACAACAAATTCTGGAGAGGGTGTGGAGAAAAGGGAACCCTCTTACACTGTTAGTGGGAATATAAATTGGTGCACCCTCTATGGCAAATAGTTTGGAGGTTTCTCAAAAAACTAAAATTAGAGCTACCGTACAATCCAGCAATCTCACTTATGAGCATACATTCAGACAAAACTATAATTCAAAAAGATACATGCACCCTATGTTCACAGCAGCACTATTCACCATAGGCAAAACTTGGAAACAACCTAAATGTCCATCGACAGAGGAATGAATAAAGAAGATGTGGTATATATATACAATGGAATATTACTCAGCTATAAAGAAGAATGAAAAAAAAAAACCCCATAAAGGGGACTTCTGTGGTGGTGCAGTGGTTAAGACTCTGCGCTTCCACTGCAGGGGGCATGGGTTCAATCCCTGGTCAGGGAATTAAGATCCTGCATGGCTTGTGGTGCAGCCAAAAACAAACCAACAAACAAAAAAACCCCGAAATAATGCCATTTGCAGCAACATGGATGCAACTAGAGATTATCATACTAAGTGCAGTAAGTCAGAAAGAGAAAGACATATACCATATGATACCACTTATACGTGGAATCTAAAATAGGGCAAAAATGAACTTATCTATGAAACAGAAACAGGGACATGGAGAACAGACTTGTGATTGCCAAGGGGGGTGGCTGGGGGAGAGATAGAGTGGAGTTTGGGATTAGTAGATGCAAACTATTATATAGAGAATGGGTAAACAACAAGGTCCTAACATATAGCACAGGGAACTATATTCAGTATCCTATGATAAACCATAATGGCAAAGAATATAAAAAAAAGAATGTATATATATGTATAACTGAATCACTTTGCTGTACAGCAGAAATTAATACAACATTGTAAATCAACTATACTTCAGTTAAAAAAAAAAAAACAACCAAAAACCCACTTGGAGTCAGGATACCTGGAATTTATCCAGTTGCTGTTGTTTCCCTGCTGTGAGACCTTGGACACATCATTTAACTTTTTTTTTTGGTGATTGTAGTTAGTGTGTCTGGTGAGTATATTGTATTAGGTTACCTCTAATGTTCCTTCCTGCTTTAACATTGCAATGATCACATAGTTCAGAAGGGGGTTTACAAATGATTCAGTTCTTAAAAGTTAGGAGAACAGGATTTTTTTAACATAGAATACACAAACTTTTACCCATAATTGAACAAGAAACTCCTTAGAATTAGGATGTTTAGAATGGAGTATATAATGAATAACTGACATTATAATCTCCGTGTATTACTAATGAAATGCCACGATGTCTGGTGGGGCTGATCTCATATTGTACAGAAATATTAATATATCAATAATATCTAAAATATGCTCTTTTAGCTGTTTACTGAAAGTACAGGTTGTCATTCTTTTATTTTCTGTAACCTAACATATTAAGTGCTCCTGGGAGGCAAACATGTAAGAAAGTGAAGTAATATTTATCTATAAACATGTTTAAAATTCCTAAAAGTTTGCAAAGTTTAAGTGGTTCATGGAATTTCTTATGTGAAAGTTAAGCAGAGAAAAGATTTTTAAAAGTTAGACTCTTGTGATTGAAAAACTATTTAAAATATGATCTCTCTCCTGGTGTTCCTTAATTCAAGGTGGTAAACATCACTGACGCTTTATGTTGGCAGAGGATGAGTTATCCGTGGAACATTCACTGTGATTTTACCAGCTGTCCATGTGGAAGGTGGGAGGTTAAACTAAATGTTTGCTGACATCCACCAACCATCAATTTGTATTTAAATCATTTGCATTTTTTCCTTTCAAGTGGAGCTGTGAGGGATGGTATACTGGAGGCTGTAGTTTGTTGGGTTTCTAATGTTTTACTGCATAATACATTAATTATAAGGTGGCAATATTTAAAAATTTAATTTATGCTACCACCCAGATGGCTAGGCTTGGAAACAGGGTTGTTTAATGTAGTCCTGAAAGGTTTGTATACCCCTTTTCAGACAGCACCCTGACTCTGGAGAAGATGCTAGAACCCTCTAGAAGTTAGCTTTGCTCAGGGAGAGGCAGTGCAGGGCTGTGCCCTGGGGCCACCCCATTCCTTGCATGCTTGTGACTGGGGAGACTGCCTTGAAGGGGAGAGATGGAAGGAATTTGGGGTGGGGTGGTGTCCTGGAGCCTGGAGGGAGGGCAGAAAACAGCAAGTCATGGGCGCAAAAGAGGGATTAGTGTTTCCCAAGAGAGGGATTTGGGAGGAGTGACCAACAGTGGATAGAGGTGGTCATCACACCATTCTGCGTCCCAGCTGTTGCTTTGGCCCCCAGATGGCCTTGTAGGGCGGTGGGTGATGGGGAGGACCATGCAGCACCAAGGGACCCACATCACACAGTCCGTCATCTGCCGCTGTGTTGGGCCTCATGTAACACATTTGCCCACCAACCATTATTCAGAAATTATTGAGATCTTCATCACTGACTAATAACCACAGACTACTAGCAGGTGGTAGAAAATGTTGTCCAGTGTCTATTATGATTGTACTTCATCTGCTAATTATAAAAATATCAGTGGTTCATTGTTTTTAATCTCTTAGTTAAAGCTGACTAAAGTAGACTGTTTCTTACTGGTTATGGGAAATCATTTTAATATATAATTTGAATAGCAGTTAGTAAATAGAATGATATTTCAGGCTAAGTAGCCACATCTGTAGTTTTCTTTATTAAAAAATGTTGGTTAGACTGAATTGCATATAATTTCATTATTTAATTTAGGAAATTATCACAAAATATTATCCTTTATTTCTTTATAATTATGGAAAGCGTATTTTAAGGGTTTTTTCCTCCACTGTCTTGGATTTTGTTAATTCGTGATTATGGTTTTCTTTGTTTTCATCTCAAACCATTCATTTCTCTTTGTCCTTTTTGTTCCCAGACTTGCTGGAGCATTTAGTAGCAAGTGTTAATTCTTGCAACAGACCTAAGCAAACTTTTTGTATTTTTGAAAAAAAAAAAAATCAGTGTGGGAAAGTTCAGTTGATTTCTTAAACAAAGTACAGATTTTCAAAAGTACTGTTTCTTATACTTAAAAAATAGATAGAGGGAGAGAGACTTTACTAGGTTTGGGTGGGTGGCCTAGGAGTCATTGGGCTGTTACTTGGATGAAGGCATCATAGCCCAGGGTCTAGGTTTAGTTTTGTGGGAGTAGAAACTGAGTCTTATTAATGCTCCCCGCCCAGGGAGAATGACTTTTTCTGGGTGAATGAACTTTCAGGACACTGATGTGTAAACCAGAATGTCAGTTTATTAATATACAGTGAAAATAATCCAGCTGTCAGGTGGATTGGACTTCCGTGCTGGATTCTCCCCATCAGAAAAGCTATAGGAGAGCCGTGCTGTACATGGAAGTGGGAATTACATAGATCATTTTGAAGAGCAAAATTTTTTATTTGATGACGTCCAGTTAATCAGTATTTTCTTTTGTGGTTCATCTTTTGATGTCATATTTAAGAAGTCTTTGCCTAACCCAAGATCATAAAGATTGTCACCCATATTTTCTTCTAAAAGTTTTATAATTTTGTCTCTTCAATTTAGAACTATGGTCCATTTTGAATTAATTTTTAAAAAATTTATTGAAGTATAGTTGATTTACAACCTTGTGTTAATTTCTGCTGTACAGCAAAGTGATTCAGTTATACATATATACACATTCTTTTCATTTTGAATTAAGTTTTGTATATGGTGCTGGGTACATAAGGCTAGTTGTTCCAGCACCATTTGCTGAAACGACTATCTTTCCCCCACTGGGTGACCTTGGCACCTTTGTTGAGGATGTATTGACCACGGATGGTTGGGTCTTTCCGGTCTGTTCTTTTTTTTTTTTTTTTGCGGTATGCAGGCCTCTCACTGCTGTGGCCTCTCCCGCTGCGGAGCACAGGCTCCGGACGCGCAGACTCAGCGGCCATGGCTCACGGGCCCAGCTGCTCCATGGCATGTGGGATCTTCTGGACCGGGACACGAACCCGTGTCCCCTGCATCGGCAGGCGGACTCTCAACCACTGTGCCGCCAGGGAAGCCCCGGTCTGTTCTTTTCCAGTGATCCGTGTGCCTAATTTTATGCCACCCCCACACCATTTTGATGATTCTACGTTTTTTTTTTTTTTTTTTTCCTTTTTGCGGTACGCGAGCCTCTCACTGTTGTGGCCTCTCCCGTTGCGGAGCACAGGCTCCGGATGCACAGGCCCAGCGGCCACGGCTCACGGGCCCAGCCGCTCCGCGGCATATGGGATCCTCCCAGACCGGGGCACGAACCCGTATCCCCTGCATCGGCAGGCGGACTCTCAACCACTGCGCCACCAGGGAGGCCCGGTTCTACGTTTAAGTGTTGAAATTAGGTAGCACAAGCTGTGCGATTTTGTTCTTTTACAAAATTGTTTTGGCTTTTCTATTCCTTTCTATTTCCATATACATTTTTTGATCAGCTTGTTCATTTCCATAAAGAAGTTTGCTGTGATTTTGATTGTGATTGTATTGAGTCTCTAGGTCACTTGGGGAAAATTGAATGTTACCAGTGTGAGCCTCCTGATCCATGAACACAGTATTTATTTAGATCTCCTTTAATTTCTCTCAGCAATCTTTACAGGTATAATATTTTAATGGGTAGCAGAGCATAGACTGTGAAGTGTTCAGATCATGGCTCTGCAGTGAACATGTGATGACCTTGGGCAAGTAACTGAGCTCCTGTGACGCTTGGTGTCCTCATCTGTAAAATAGGGATAGTGCCTCGTGGTTTCGTGGAAGGGTTAGATGAAGTAATGTATGTGAAGGGCAGAGTCCACTGCACAGTAAAAGTTAGTTGTCACCATCGCTGTCCCTGTTGTCCTTAATGCCCAGGCTGTCCTTGCTCAGCCCCCAGTCGGTTTGGGGCAGCTGCTCAGGCCCCCTTCCTGGTTGCATGGCTGGTGACCACTGCACCTGCCTGCTCTTCGGGCTCTCTGTGGGCTTTCTGACCTTCTCCAGTGGGTCCTGTGGCGTCTCTTTCTTTGTACTGTGTTCATACCATTGATTAGACTTCAGCTTCAGTCCAGTCTTTTCCCGATTTTCCAGTCTTGGTCTCTGCTTTTGCTTGGAAGATTTTGTCCTAAGTGTTCTTCTGTCCCCAGTGTGCGATGAACCCTCCTCTATCATGTGTTTGTTGGATGAGTTTCGCTTGTGGAGTCTGGGGGCTGCCTCACTCCCCATCATCTGAGTCTCCATTTGAATGCTTTGTAGATTGTGTAGTAATTTACGTTGATTAGGATAGCATATTTTAAACGTTTATGTAGGATATGTATTTGTAAATTTTGCCTCATTTATGGGAAAGTGGGGAAAAGCAGGATGAGATTTTTATGTATTTTTCTTCTAAAATGTTTTAAAGATGTGAATGCTGCCGTAGAAAATAATTTGATGTTGTCTCAGTCAGCTTGTAGTTTTCATGTTCCTTCCAGTTGTCCTGATCCAGGAAGCCTGCTGTTTGGGAGTTAGACCCTGCCCTCTTATCCCATCCCTGGGTGGTTTGCTGGTGGCACTGTCCCTCCCAGGGATGATCCCAGGGCAAGGGTCATGTCTGCCTGTGTGTACATACTCAGGAAGAGTGTTCTACATTCAGCACTAGATATTCTACTCTTTTCTGAATTGTCAGATATTATTATGTTTATTCAGTATTGATTTTATTTATTTATTTATTTAATTGAACTATAGTTGATTTACAATGTTGGGTTAGTTTTAGGCCTACAGCAAATGATTCAGTTATGCACACACATATGTATATATGTGTGTGTGTATATTCCTTTTCAGATTCTTGTTCATTATAGGTTATTATAAGATACTGAATATAGTTTCCTGTGCCATACAGTAGGTCCTTGTTCTTTATCTATTTTATATAGAGTCGTGTGTATATGTTAATCCCAACCTCCTAATTTGTCCCTCCCCCCCTTCCCCTTGGTAACCATAAGTCTGTTCTCTATGTCTCTGAGTCTGTTTCCGTTTTGTAAATAAGTTCATTTGTATCGTATTTTCTGATTCCACATATAAGTGATATCATATACTTGTCTTTCTCTGTCTGACTTTTCAGTATTGATTCTAGAACAAAGTATGCCGCTCCCTAACCATGTAATTCTGGGCGAAGCATGTATCTCATCTGTGCTTGCTTCCTTATTTCTAAATGGGGATAAATGGGAACTGGTACCAGTCTATTTTGAGGATTACATTGAGTGAAACTCTCAGAACAGCGCTGGACCGCGGCAGGTTCTCAGTAAATGTTGGCAGCCTATTTTATTCCAGTTCTTTGAAGAGGGACATCCTATATTTGCTTTGTTCAGTACAAATCGTTTAGCCAAATTGATGGTTTAACTAGTTGTTTCATTGTTTAACCATTTTGCTTACATAGGAAATGCTGAGAGTTTTTTCCATTTAAAATGTGAATGTCCTTGTTTTTACTTCTGAGCTCCTGTAGTAGCTCAGAGATAGTCTTTTGACTCCATGGTGCTATTATTTTTCAAATACTAGGTCATGTCAAGTTCAGTTTTATTTTTTAAAATAACATGGAAATTTAACATTCAAATATTGAACCTGATTTTCCAAAGATCCTGTGTTTCACCTTGTTTCTACATAAACTCACCGAGTCACGAGGAAAGTACTTGATTTGCTCAGAGCCACAAAGGAAATCACAACTCTTGGCTCGTCGTTTGTTTCCCCTGTCCCATATGATTCAGTTTCCTTAGAAACTGCATGATACACATGATTTATGAATCGTGCATCAAGTTAGCTTAAGAACTCTCTCAATTGTTTGGAACTTGTTTTAAAGACTTCAAAAATAATCTGAGTGATTCTAATGAATAAGTGCTCACTTATGAGTACGTATATATACATTTATTTAAAGATTTAAAATTAAAATATAAAATGAAAAAATATGGAAATGATCTTTATTAATCAAAACCCTCCACATTTTGTACTCCAGAAGGAAATTAGATGAAAAGTAATTCAGAATTGAAAGGGGTCGATATTTCTATGTTTTTGCACAGTGAATTCAAAATCAGGTAAGCAGTTTCAGCTTGAAATGATAGATATGGCTTACTTAGTCTTACAACCACCCAGACATGATGACAAAAGTTTCATTCAGGACCATGGTGCTTGAAAGAAAGTGAACAACGTGAAATACTGCTGGGAAAAATATTCCATAAAGAAAAAGTAAAAAGGGGAATATAGAGCATTAAGGTAGAAACCAAAATTCAATTTTCACATGCAGAAATATGGTAGCAAAATTTTCTGATTCTACTTTTATGAATGGGACATGGGGCAAAAGTGTTCTTACTTGTAAGGCATTACTGATTATTATTATCACCAGATTAAAAAACTTGCTCTAAGAAGATCTGTGGAGGATCAGAGTTTGGTTTAATACAGGTACGTCCATCTCCCCAGTGAACATGTATGTAATGGACCTACTTCCATGTGGTCATTAGGGTCCTGCCTCTTTTGTGATATGGTCCTGGAGAAATGAACTATGGCAATAGAATTTCAGGTAAATCTATGTCTTACCTTTGCAAACTTTAATTGTCGAAAGAGACTGAGATATATTTATTTAAAAGGAAATGGAGAAGTTTTTAGAATAAGCAGTATAATATTTCATGTTTCTTCCTTCTCTTTAAACTAGTATATCAGTGAAACTTCAGTAGTTCCAAAACATTGGTCTCTGTGTAACTAGGGTCGTAACTACCTTAAAACTATGTTAATTTTTTTTTCCTTTTTACATTTTAAATATCTTCTTTAATGACACCTTTTCTCAGAACTGGATTTCAAAGTCATTGCCATAACTTGTTCAAGATCAGAAATTGTCTAAATCCTGCAGATTGCCGGATTACAGATGATCTGTCTGATTACCATCTGTTCAATCCTTAAGGTCAAAGCTAGTTGTAGTTAGAGCCCCTGGCCTGTTTTGCTACTTAAGTTTTCAGTGTATATACGTGAGCGTAGCCTGTATCTTGATAGCTGGTTTCACGAATGAAACCTGTAGTTTAAATGATACGTTGAAATTCATGCAGTAAAGAAAATGACTAAATTGTAATAATTTGGAAGACTGACCTTGTTCACGTTTTCGGAGAGTCAGTGAGATGGGGTCTTGGCCTTTGACCTCTGTTCTTTGCGTTTATGTGATGGGAAAACTGTCTCCCTTTCCAGCGCCTTGATTCCCACTTTAGGAAAGTGGGTTACAAAGAAATTGTACCTGTGCTGCCAGACTCCCCATGAACCACACAAATCCCTGTGTATTGCATCCTGGGGAATTGTCTTAAATCTTTAACAGAGGAGGGTGACATCTTGGAATACTCTAAAGATCTGGGTCTCCACACTATTAGTCAGTGTTTGATCTCTTGCTCTGTTAGGATGGGTGTCAACTTGCTGGCCAATTTGGCCTGCTTGTAAGATTCATATCAGGGGATGGAACAACATTTCCTCCTAGCTTTCTTATTGAAAGGGGTCCTGTCTCTGGCAGTCAGGGAAATGTTTGGTAGATGTTCGAGAATTTTATCAAAAGAAAATAGCATGGGTGAACTTCCATAGAAGATCTTATACTCAGAGTATTTAATTTAAGACGATCCTATAAATTCTTCCCTATTATATTTTGCAGTCTCTTGAACAAATAGAAGATGCTTGTACTCAGATTATTTGATCCTATAAATTCTTTCCTATTATATTTTTCAGTCTCCTGAACACTTAAGAGACTGAAGATGTATTTAAGCAATAGTGTCACTATTATAGAGACTAAGGAGGGGAAAGTAAAAAACAGTTCCCCTGGAAAATAAAGGAAGGTATCAACTAAAATTGTAGCATACATTTAAAAAAGTATTTCCAAAGGATTAGGCTAGTTTCAAACAGTTAATGTCATTACCCATGTTCTAGAGTTAATGGTAGATAGGCCGTAGTATTAGAAGAGTACCAGAGTTTTATAATCTTAGCTCTGCCAGTTTACCTCTCTAAATTTACCTTCCTCACCTGCAAAATATGGTTCATAACCACTTACAGGATTTTTGTGAGAAGGAAATGGGATGATATAATACATAGCAAACACCCCAAAATGGCCACTATTATTGCATAGATTATCACGTCTGCTACAGTAGAGTATTTTGGATCATTTGTCAGTATTGCACTTATACTGTGTGATATTTCTATGTTCTGGGCCTTCTTAAATATAATGATTTGCTTCTTTTCAAATAGAATTTTGACCTTTTCAAAAGTCTGGAATTCACAGAAGACAGGGAATTTTCCAGCACTTCATGAATGGTGATGTTTATATTGGATTGGCTGGAAGCCAGGTGGCAAACACCATTGAAAAGGAGACATAAATTTTTCCCTTTACAAGAGGCTGCATGGTGCCCCTTGCCTGCCCTTGCCCATGGATATCAATGGGTGTTATGTGTGTAGAGCAAGGGAAAGGTCTTGCTGCTAAACGTAGGGCCATGTGCTCTTTGAGATAAATTAGTATGTTCCCATGAGCTCATATTTATCCTAAAAGGTGTCTTTGTCTTGAGGTCCTTAGAGTCTAGCTAGTAGTAAAGAATCAATATTTGGTACGATTTTCAGTGGTTAAATGTTACTAGGATATACTGAGTTTGTCAAAAAACTAGTGGTATTAAAGCCCAAACAAAAATATTTATTAAAATTTTACATGTTAACACTTTGTTAAAGTGACCTTTGCTAAGAAGTTAATTCTTGTTACCAAATTTGAAAGACTGATTTAATTAACACAACACTGAAAATCAACTTATACTTCAGTAAAATGTAAAAAAATAAAAATTAAAGATTGAATTAAATCTTTTTCCCAAGAGTTTTAAGATAAGTGTAATTGAACCCATAAAGTTAAGAAAAATTTTTCTCATTGTCCGTGGAATCAGAAAATGTAATTCTAATTATTTATAGAATTCTAAAATTTAAATATGTTCTCATTGTCATTTAATTCATGTCATAATTCATTCTACTTATAATGCTCAGTTTTCAAACCCATTTTCTGACTATTCCTTAAATATAAAAATAAGTAGATTGATGAAAAAACAAATAATCAAGAAGTAGAAATGGGAGTGGATATTAAGAAATTAGAGATCAGCTTTAGTTTCTCCCTTAAGATTTATTATGTGACATGTATTAGCAAGATTAGAACGTTTGGTAAGTTTTACATTGTTATTTCTCCAGGCTAATTATAACTTTTTTCCCTAGAGTTTCTCAAAAATTTCATTATATACAAGTCCTTTATGAACATGTCAAGAGTCTTTGAATTCTCCATGTTATTATAAAGATGAAGTTGCATGATCTAGGGAAAAAGGAGGGTTTTAATTCTCTTCTGGACATTTTATAAGATATTTCTTTTTTTATATATATATTTATTTATTTTGGGCTACTTTGGGTCTTTGTTGCTGCGTGCGGGCTTTCTCTAGTTGCAGCGAGCAGGGGCTACTCTTCATTGTGGTGCTCGGGCTTCTCACTGTGGTGGCTTCTCATTGCAGAGCACAGGCTCTAGGCGCGCGGGCTTCAGTAGTTGTGGCACGCAGTCTCAGTAGTTGTGGTGCATGGGCTCAGGTGCTCCGTGGCATGTGGGATCTTCCCAGAGCAGGGCTCGAACCTGTGTGCCCTGCATTGGCAAGCGGATTCTTAACACTGCGCCACCAGGGAAGTCCCAAAAGAAGATATTTCTGATCCTTGTCTAGCTTGTGAATAATATATATTAAACAAATACATACTTCGGGTAGGGAAAACAGTTTATAGGGCTCTTCATATCATTATCTTATTAGATATTCTCAAATAATGGTATTTGCTCATTTTACAGCAAAGGACTCAGAGAGGTTAAAATGAGTTGTTTTGGTTTAACAGTTGGCATTGCTTAAACAACTTTCTCCTGAGTGTAAGCAAAAAACAGCCCTTGAGACTGGGAAGGTGTGTAAATGCATTGTTAAATGCAGCATTGTACTCTGGATGGGATCCTGGAACAAAAAGAGGACATTAATGGGAAAAGTACTGAAATCCAAATAAAGTCTGGAGTTTCGTTTTTTAAAAAATGTATAAGGAGTTAAAAAACTAGGGGTGGGGAAACATGAGGCAAAAAGTGTGAAGGCAGCTGAACATGAAAATATCACATGTGTGCAAGTAGATACAACACATTTTTATTGTACTGTTGCTTTTTTTTTTTTTTTTTTAATTTATTTTTTATTTTTTATTTTTTTGTGGTATGCGGGCCTCTCACTGTTGTGGCCTCTCCCGTTGCGGAGCACAGGCTCCGGACGCGCAGGTTCAGCGGCCATGGCTCACGGGCCCAGCCGCTCCGCAGCATGTGGGATCTTCCCGGACCGGGACACGAACCCTTGTCCCCTGCATCGGCAGGCGGACTCTCAACCACTGCGCCACCAGGGAAGCCCTGTACTGTTGCTTTTAATAGGGAAACTTTGGAAATAACCTAAGTGCCTGTCAACATTATAATGAATAAATAGAGGGCCGGGTAATTGGGCAGTGAGTGCTACATATCAGTTAGGAAAATGAGCTAGAATTGTGTCAACAGAGGTAACTCTAAACTTAATGTAAGTAAATAAAGTAAGTTACCAAAACATGCCTTCTTTTTGAATATTTTTAATATACTTTCTTTATACTATGTGTCCATCATTACAAAATCCAACAGTACAGAGCATTTCTAATGAAAATGAATAGTTTCAGCTCCATTTCTTCCCTTTTTCATTCCCTAAAAGCCATTTGGAATCATGTCTTGGTTTTTCTGGTGGTTCCTTCCAGGTCTCTAAATAGGATGTTTTTGACGCTATTTTAAACAACTATACTAACTGTAGACATTTTCTGTTCATTCCTGTTATGATAGATGAAGAATTACCCTGCTTATAGAATGCTTTTTTGTAATTTAGGGTTTTTTTAAATTTAAATTTTATTTTTTTAACATCTTTATTGGAGTATAATTGCTTTACAATGGTGTATTAGTTTCTGCTGTATAACAAAGTGAATCAGCTATACATATCCCCATATCCCCATATCTCTTCCCTCTTGCGTCTCCCTCCCACGCTCCCTATCCCACCCCTCTAGGTGGTTGCAAAGCACTGAGCTGATCTCCCTGTGCTATGTGGCTACTTCCCACTAGCTATCTATTTTACATTTGGTAGTATATGTCCATGCCACTCTCTTACTTCATCCAGGCTTACCCTTCCGCCTCCCTGTGTCCTCAAGTCCATTCTGTATATCTGCGTCTTTATTCCTGGCCTGCCCCTAGGTTCATCAGAACACCTTTTTTATTTTAGATTCCGTATGTATGTGCTAGCATACGGTATTTGTTTTTCTCTTTCTGACTTACTTCATTCTGTATCACAGTCTCTGGGTCCATCCACATCACTACAAGTAACTCAGTTTCGTTTCTTTTTATAGCTGAGTAATATTCCATTGTATATATGTGCCACATATTCTTTATCCATTCATCTGTCAGTGGACACTTACGTTGCTTCCATGTTCTGGCTATTGTAAAGAGAGCTGCAGTGAACACTGTGGAACATGACTCTTTGAATTATGGTTTTCTCAGTGTATATGCCCAGTAGTGGGATTGCTGGGTCGTATGGTAGTTCTATTTTTAGTTTTTTAAGGAACCTCCATACTGTTCTCCATAGTGGCTGTGTCAATTTTCATTCCCACCAACAGTGCAAGAGTGTTCCCTTTTCTCCACACCCTCTCCAGCATTTATTGTTTGTAGATTTCTTGATGATGGCCATTCTGACTGGTGTGAGGTAATATCTCATTGTAGTTTTGATTTGCATTTCCCTAATGATTAGTGATGTTGAGCATCCTTTCATGTGTTTGTTGGCAATCTGTAAATCTTCTTTGGAGAAATGTCTATTTAGGTCTTCTGCCCATTTTTGGATTGGGTTGTTTGTTTTTTTGATATTGAGCTGCATGAGCTGCTTATAAATTTTGGAGATTAATCCTTTGTCAGTTGCTTCATTTGCAAATATTTTCTGCCATTCTGAGGGTTGTCTTTTCATCTTGTTTATGGTTTCCTTTGCTGTGCAAAAGCTTTGAAGTTTCATTAGGTCCCATTTGTTTATTTTTGTTTTTATTTGCATTTCTCTAGGAGGTGGGTCAAAAAGGATCTTGCTGTGATGTATGTCATAGAGTGTTCTGCCTTTGTTTTCCTCTGTAGAGTTTGATAGTGTCTGGCCTTACATTTAGGTCTTTAATCCATTTTGAGTTTATTTTTGTGTATGGTGTTAGGGAGTGTTCTACTTTCATTCTTTTACATGTAGCTGTCCAGTTTTCCCAGCACCACTTATTGAAGAGGCTGCCTTTTCTCCATTGTATATTCTTGCCTCCTTTATCAAAAATAAGGTGACCATATGTGTGTGGGTTTATCTCTGGGCTTTCTATCCTGTTCCATTGATCTATATTTCTGTTTTTGTGCCATTACCTTAGTGTCTTGATTACTGTAGCTTTGTAGTATAGTCTGAAGTCAGGGAGCATGATTCCTCCAGGTCCATTTTTCTTTCCCAAGACTGCATCAGCTATTCAGGGTTTTTGTGTTTCCATACAAATTGTGAAATTTTTTATTCTAGTTCTGTGAAAAATGCCATTGGTAGTTTGATAGGGATTGCATTGAATCTGTAGATTGCTAAGGGTAGTATAGTCATTTTCACAATGTTGCTTCTTCCAGTCCAAGAACATGGTATATCTCTCCATCTGTTTGTATCATCTTTTATTTCTTTCATCAGTGTCTTATAGTTTTCTGCATACAGGTCTTTTGTCTCCTTGGACAGGTTTATTCCTAGTTATTTTTTTTCTTTTTGTTGCAATGGTAAATGGGAGTGTTTCCTTAATTTCTCTTTCAGATTTTTCATCATTAGTGTATAGGAATGCAAGAGTTTTCTGTGCATTAATTTTCTATCCTGCTACTCTACCAAATTCATTGATTAGCTCTAGTAGTTTTCTGGTAGCATCTTTAGGATTCCCTATGTATAGTGTCATGTCATCTTCAAACAGTGACAGCTTTACTTCTTCTTTTCCAATTTGGATTCCTTTTATTTATTTTTCTTCTCTGATTGCTGTGGCTAAAACTTCCACAACTTTGTTGAATAATAGTGGTGAGAGTGGGCAACGTTGTCTTGTTCCTGATCTTAGTGGAAATGGTTTCAGTTTTTCACCATTGAGAACGATGTTGGCTGTGGTTTTGTCATATATGGCCTTTATTATGTTGAGGTAGGTTCCCTCTGTGCCCACTTTCTGGAGAGTTTTTATCATAAATGGGTGTTGAATTTTGTCGAAAGCTTTTTCTGCATCTGTTGAGATGATCATATGGTTCTTCTCCTTCAGTTTGTCACCATGGTTTATCACATTGATTGATTTGTGTTTATTGAAGAATCCTTGTATTTCTGTGATAAACCCCACTTGATCATCGTGTATGATCCTTTTAATGTGTTGTTGGATTCTGTTTGCTAGTATTTTATTGAGTATTTTTGCATCTATGTTCATCAGTAATATTGGCCTGTAGTTTTCTTTCTTTGTGACATCTTTGTCTGGTTTTGGTATCAGGGTGATGGTGGCCTCATAGAATGAGTTGGGGAGTGTTCTTCCCTCTGCTATATTTTGGAAGAGCTTGAGAAGGGTAGGTGTTAGGTCTTCTCTAAATGTTTGATAGAATTCACCTGAGAAGCCATCTGGTCCTGGGCTTTGGTTTGTTGGAAGATTTTTAATCACAGTTTCAATTTCAGTGTTTGTGATTGGTCTGTTCATATTTTCTACTTCTTCCTGGTTCAGTGTCGGAAGGTTGTGCTTTTCTAAGAATTTGTCCATTTCTTCCAGGTTGTCCGTTTTATTGATATATAGTTGCTTGTAGTAATCTCTCATGATCTTTCGTATTTCTGCAGTGTCAGTTGTTACTTCTCCTTTTTCATTTCTAATACTATTGATTTGAGTCTTCTCCCTTTTTTTCTTGATGAGCCTGGCTAATGGTTTATCAATTTTGTTTATCTTCTCAAAGGGCCAACTTTTAGTTTTATTGATCTTTGCTATCATTTCCTTAATTTCTTTTTCATTTATCTGATCTTTATGATTTCTTTCCTTCTGCTAACTTTTGGGTTTTTTTGTCCTTCTTTCTCTAATTGCTTTAGGTGTAAGGTTAGGTTGTTTATTTGAGATGTTTCTTGTTTCTTGAGGTAGGATTATATTGCTATAAACTTCCCTCTTAGAACTGCTTTTGCTGCATCCCATAGGTTTTAGATCATCGTGTTTTCATTGTCATTTGTTTCTAGGTATTTTTGGATTTCCTCTTTGATTTCTTCAGTGATCTCTTGGTTATTTAGGAGTGTATTGTTTAGCCTCCATGTGTTTGTATTTTTTACAGATTTTTTCCCTGTAATTGGTATCTAGTCTCATAGCATTGTGGTCAGAAAAGATACTTAGTATGATTTCAATTTTCTTAAATTTACCAAGGCTTGAGTTGTGACCCAGGATATGATCTATCCTGGAGAATGTTCCATGAGCACTTGAGAAGAAAGTGTATTCTGTTGTTTTTGGTTGGAATGTCCTATAAATATCAATTAAGTTCATCTTGTTTAATGTATGATTTAAAGCTTGTGTTTCCTTATTTATTTTCATTTTGGATGATCTGTCCATTTGTTAAAGTAGGGTGTTAAAGTGCCCTACTCTGATTGTGTTACTGTTGATTTCCCCTTTTATGGCTGTTAGCATTTGCCTTATGTCTTGAGGTGGTCCTATGCTGGGTGCATAAATATTTAGAATTGTTATATCTTCCTCTTGGATTGATCCCTTGATCATTATGTAGTGTCCTTCTTTGTCTCTTGTAACATTCTTTATTTTAAACTGTATTTTGTCTGATATGAGAATTGCTACTGCAGCTTTCTTTTGATTTTCATTTCTATGGAATATGTTTTTCCATCCCATCACTTACAGTCTCTATGCTTATCTAGGTCTGAAGTGGGTCTCTTGTAGACAGCATATATATGGGTCTTGTTTTTGTATCCATTCAGCCAGTCTTTGTCTTTTGGTTGGAGCATGTAATCCATTTACATTTAAGGTAATTATCGATAGGTATGTTCCTGTTACCTTTTTCTTAATTGTTTTGGGTTTGTTACTGTAGGTCTTTTCCTTCTCTTGTGTTTCCTCCCTAGAGAAGTTCCTTTAGCATTTGTTGTAAAGCTGTTTTGGTGGTGCTGTATTCTCTTAGCTTTTGCTTGTCTGTTAAGGTTTTAATTTCTCCATCGAATCTGAATGAGATCGTTGCTGGGTAGAGTAATCTTGGTTGTAGGTTTTTCCCTTTCATCACTTCAAAATGTCCTGCCACACCCTTCTGGCTTGCAGAGTTTCTGCTGAAAGATCAGCTGTTAACCGTGTGGGGATTCCCTTGTATGTTATTTGTTGCTTTTCCCTTGCTGCCTTTAATATTTTTTCTTTGTATTTAATTTTTGATAGTTTGATTTGTATGTGTCTTGGCATGTTTCTCCTTGGATTTATCCTGTATGTGACTCTGTGCACTTCCTGGACTTGATTGACTATTTCCTTTCCCATATTAGGGAAGTTTTCAACTATAATCTCTTCAAATATTTTCTCAGTCCATTTCTTTTTCTCTTCTTCTTCTGGGACCCCTATAATTCGAATGTTGGTGGCTTTAGTGTTGTCCCAGAGGTCTCTGAGACTGTCCTCAATTCTTTTCATTATTTTTTCTTTGTTTTGCTCTGTGGTAGCTATTTCCACTATTTTATCTTTCAGGTCACTTATCCGTTCTTCTGCCTCAGTTATTCTGCTATTGATTCCTTCTAGAGAATTTTTTATTTCATTTATTGTGTTGTTCATCAATGTTTGTTTGATCTTTAGTTCTTCTAGGTCCTTGTTAAACATTTCTTGTATTTTCTCCATTCTGTTTCCAAGATTTTGGATCATCTTTACTATCATCACTGAATTCTTTTTCATGTAGACTGCCTATTTCCTCTTGATTTGTTGTGTCTGGTGGGTTTTTATTTTGCTCCTTCATCTGCTGTGTATTTCTCTGTCTTCTCATTTTGCTTAACTTACCGCGTTTGGGGCCTTCTTTTCGCAGGCTGCAGGTTTGTAGTTCTCGTTGTTGTTGATGTCGGCCCCTAGTGGGTAAGGTTGGTTTAGTGGGTTGTGTAGGCTTCCTGGTGGAGGGGACTGGTGCCTGTGTTCTGGTGGATGAGGCTGGATCTTGTCTTTCTGCTTGGCAGGACCAAGTCCGGTGGTGTGTTTTTGGAGTGTCTGTGACCTTATTAAGATTTTTAGGCAGTCTCTGTGCTAATGGGTGGGGTTGTGTTCCTGTCTTGCTAGTTGTCTGGCATGGGGTGTCTATCACTGGAGCTTGCTGGTCATTGAGTGGAGCTGGGTCTTAGCATTGAGATGGAGGTCTCTAGGAGAGCTTTTGCTGTTTGATATTATGTGGGGCTGGGAGATCTCTGGTGGACCAATGTCCTGAACTTGGCTCTTCCACCTAAGAGGCTCAGGCCTGACACCCGTCCGTGGCACCAAGACCCTGTCAGCCACATGGCTCCAAACTCTGGATTTCCACACTCCAGAGGCCCTCCTTTCTATGTCTGTAATTTAGTTTTAATTTTTATCAAAATTGTTCATGTTTATAGTTTAAAAGTCTACACTGCTTATTATAGAAATCAGTCCCTTCTTTAACCGCTCACCCCACCACCCTAGTCATTTTTAGTATTTAAATCATGTCATTACATAACATGTTTGTGGATGGACTTTTTGAATTTCTGTTTCATGTGTTGTCTGTTGGGCTCTTTCTGTGGAAGGTGAGTGTCTGTTCCCCTCCCCACCCCTGACCATCAGATGCATCCCACCCCATCCTCTGTTCTCCTGGTGTGATCACGTCATTCATTTGTCCAGATCAGTGTATTCCGTGTTCACAGTGTTGTGATGTAGTAAATGCCGTTCACAGCTGAGGCACAGAATAATTGTGATGACTTTCCCTTCCGTGGACAACTTTTTGTGTTGCTTGGAGTTAATAATTGTCTTGTTTTTTGCTTAGTTTTCTATGTGCTTATCACACGTGTTGTCTCCCAGTTAGAATTTTCTGTCAGTACATTCAGATACATAATTTTATCTGTTTGGATACTGTTCTCTGTTCTGGATCAGTTGCCCTGTATCCTGGGGTGCTCAGCCATCATTCAGGGACCGTTAGTCTGTTCCCTGATTGGATCCCTGTTTGCAGGGTCCCATGCTTTCCTCTTTCTTGCTTTGCAGCCAGGCTTTGGTGGACTCCCTTCTCAAGAAGCACCCTGAGGAAAGCGGCAGGGAGGATACATTTTGTGAGACCTCAGGGGTCTGGAAACTTTTATTGTGTGTTACACTTAATTGTTAATCTCCAGGTTGAAAATAAGTTTTCCTTCACAATTTTGAAAGTCTGATCTGTTGTCTTTGGGCTCTTACTATTGCTGTTAAGAAATCTCAAAATCTTTCCTCCTCCTTGTCTCTCTCTCTTGTTTTTTTTTTCTGGGCAATTTTAGGACAGTGATTCTCAACCCTGGCTCCTCGTAAAATTGTCTGCAAACTTTGACCAAATCCTAGTATGAGAGATTTTGAAATAATTGGTCTGGAGTGGAGCCCAAACATAAGTATTTCTGGAAGGTTCCCTGGTAGTTCTGATATGTAGCCAGGGTTGAGAACCTCTGTTTCAAGGTCTTTGTCTTGAATACACTGACTTTTCACAGTACACCGTGATGGGGGTCTCTTCATCCATCGTGCTAGGTGCTTGGTTGTCCCATTAATCTGGAAATTTATGTCCTTTAAATTTGGGAAGGTTTTGCTTTTCTTCCTTCAAGTTGTCCTGTTCTATTCCTCTGCTTCTATCTTCTGTTTTCTTTAACTTTTTCCTTTTTGTTTTTGTTTTTAAATGATTTCCTCAGTTTGATCTTACAACCCTTACATTGAGTTTTTCTTCTTTATTATATTTTTATTTTCCAAGAGTTTACTTTTCATGCTCTGAATATTCTATTTTTATGGACTCCTATTCTTACCCACCCACCCACGTATTTATTGAGATGTGTGGTAATTGATATATACCATTGTGTCAGTTTAAGGTGCACAAGGTGATGATTTGATACATGTATATATTGTGAAAAGATTATCACAATGAGATTAGTTAACACGTCTGTCACCTTACATAGGTACCTTTTTTTGTGTGTGGTGACAACACTTAAGATTTACTGTCCTAGCCGGAGGGATGGATTGGGAGTTTGGGGTTAGTAGATGCAAACTCTTGTATATAGAATGGATAAACAACAAATCCTACTGTATAGCACAGGGGACTATGTTCAATATCTTATGATAAACCGTAATGGAAAAGAATGCGGAAAAGAATGTATATATATATGTATGACTGAACCACTTTGCTGTACAGCAGAGATTAACACAACAGTGTAAATCAAGTGTACTTCGATAAAGTAAATTTAAAAATAATATTTACTCTCTTACCACCTTTCAGGTATATTATGCAGTATATTAACTATAGCCACTATGCTGTACATTAGATCCCCAGAACTTATTCATCTTATAACTGAAAGTTTGTACCTTTTGACCAATACCTCTCCATTTCCCCCACCCCTGGCAACCATCAGTCTACTCTCTGTTTCTGTGAGTTTGTTTTTTTTTAGATTCCACATGTAAGTAAGATCATGTAATATTTTTTCTCTGTCTGACTTATTTTACTTAGCATAGTGCCTTCAAGGTTCATCCATGTTGTGGTATATGGTAGGACTCCCTTCTTTTTAGGGCTGAATAATATTTCATTGTATACATCACATTTTCTTTATTTATTCGTGGACACTTAGGTTGTTTCCATATCTTGGCTGCTGTGAATAATGCTGCAACAAACATGGGGGTGCAGATAGCTCTTCAAAATAGTGATTTCATTTTCTTCAGATATATACACAGAAGTGGGATTGCTGGGTTACATTTTATTTTTTTGAGGAACCTCCATACTCTTTTCCATAGTGGCTGCACCAATGTGTATTCCCACCAACTGTGCACAAGGGTTCCCCTTTCTCCACATCTACACCAACACTTGTCTTTTGTCTTTTTGATAACAGCCATTCTGACAGGTGTGGTGATACCTCATTGTGGTTTGATTGGCATTTCCCTGAGGATTAGCAATGTTGAGTATCTTTTCATGTGCCTGTTGGCGTAGATGGCCTCCTATTCTTGTTTTATGGATGCAATGCCTTCCCTCCTTTCCAAAGATGTTAATAACTTTCTGTTAAGTTTTCACTTCCCTTCCTGGCTCTTTTTCCTCTAAGTCCATTTTTAAACATCCATCATTTGTTTCAGTGCCCTCCTTTCCTGTTAGAGGCTTTCCTCAGTGCTCTTCCTTAGCTGCCTGCTTGCTCATGGTTAAAAGGTGATCGTGAAGCTCTGTCTCTGTCAATTTTAGCCTTTCCTCTGGGGTGATCTGGCTGGGCCACTGCATCAGGGTGGGGGTGGGGGAGTCCCTGCTATCAGTGTCTTAGGGTCTTTTCTCTTGGGCTGCTCAGATTCTTCAGAGAATATGGTTTTCAGCTCCAGCTGAGGGAGCCCAGTGGGTGGAAGGTGGTGGGAGGATGTCCAGTTTTGGTTTTGTTTTCAATTTTTATTTTATATTGGAGTATGGTTGATTTACAGTGTTGTGTTAGTTTCAAGTGCACAACAAAGTGATTCATTTATACATATACATAGGTCTATTCTTTTTCAGACTCTTTTCCCATTTAGGTTGTTACGGAGTATTAAGTAGAGTTCCCTGTGCTATAGTAGGTCCTTGTTGACGATCTGTTTATATATATAGTGTATATACGTTAATCGCAACCTCCTAATTTATCTCTCCCCTCCAGCCTTTCCCCTTTCATAACCATAAGTTTGTTTTTTAAGTCTGTGAGTCTGTTTCTGTTTCATAAATAAATTCATTGATCATTTTTTTTAGATTCTACATATAAGTGATATTGTAGGATATTTGTCTTTCTCTGACTTACTTCACTTAGTATGATCATCTTTAGATCCAAGAGGATGTCCAGTTTTTGTGTGACCTCCTTTGTCATCTGTGTCTCTCGTGCAGATGAGACCCTGTCTCTCTAACCCTCTCTCCAGGGGATGAGCCTACAGCCTTTTTGTCAGTTGGGCCATCATGGAGGGAGGGGTATCTGCTTCCGACGCTGTCCCTTCTGTTTCAAGGCCCGCCCCTCTTCCTTCCAGAGCTACCTGGTCCATTAATTTCTGGTGGGGACCCAGCAGGGTTTATGAACCGGGCTGCTTCTGCTGTTGGCTGAGGATTCAGCTCTTTGTCTGTTGGGTCGGGCATCACCAGTTCTTTTGCCTTCTGGCTCCCAAATCTTGTTCTTTTTTTTTTTTTTTTGAATTTTATTGAAGTATAGTTGATTTACAGTGTTTTGTTAGTTCCTCCTGTACAACAAAATTACTCAGTTATACATACATATATTCTTTTTCATATTCTTTTCCATTATGGTTTGTCACAGGATATTGAATATAGTTCCCAAGTCTTGTTCTTAACAATTCTTTTTCCTTTCTCCTTGTTTGTAGGGGGATATCATAAAAGTCAATCCCCTTACTGTCAATGGTAGTGCTTTCAGGAGAGGCGAGGAGAGCTGGGAGTTCAACCTGCCCTATTTAATCAGAACTGAATAATGTGATTGTGACAAGCGAAAGATAAAGAGATGGTAAAAGGCTTCAGATTGTCGTAATGATTCGACTTTGCACATCAGCTCTGACCTCCAGTCAGGTTACTTGCTGTATAAGTGTCTGCAGAGACCTGGCAGGAGCTTATGTCTGGTGTTCTTTCGTGGTGGATCTAGCTGCCGTTCGTTGGACAGAAGAGTTAAATTTGGAAAAGTTATTTAAACTCTTGTGCTGCAGTGCAGGTTGACAGCCAGTATTAAAATAAAATGTTTAGTTTAGAAACCCTAAAAATGCTGTGTCGGTTTCCACCAAAAGAGCTTACATTTTCTCCTTAAATTACTTGTTGACTGTGGCATTTTAAACATTTTTTTTTCACAATATCAGGTCTACCTCACCCAGATGTCTCACAACTCATATCGATTCTTTTATTGCACATTTAAAATAGAAACTGTGTAATGTAATGTTTCATTTTAAGAACTTTTTCTTCCTTTAGGGAATTGATAACATCATCTCAAGGAACTTTTAATAAGAATATGTTTTAGGTATAAGTTTTTGTCATTACTTACATATCAGGGACAATGTATACATTCTTCACTGCATATTCTTTTAAATTGAGAAAACCAGTGTGAAATTAAGCTGTATTTGCTGAACTAAGAAAAAGCCAGATTTTTAATGTTTAATGTTTATACTAACCAGAAACTTCCTTTTTTTGGTAAATATTTTTCTCCTCTTCGGTGTTCTTGCCTATCTCAGAACCTCTTTTGGTTGTTAGAATTCTCTGTGGGTAGTTTGTTTTCCCTCTATTTTATTTGGCAAAACTTAAAATCTGTAGGAAAGTTGAAAGAAGAGTTAAATGAATTCTGTGTATACCCTTCACTTAGGGTCACTGATTATTAACATTTTGGTGACTTTGTGCTCTGTCTCTATATTTTTAATTTTTATTGAACCATTAAACATTGTTTACACATCATGCCACCTTGTCCCTAAATAATTATGTGTGTCCTCAGAATATGGACTTTCTCTTACATAATCAGCATACCATCTTCATCCCTAAGAAAATGTCTGTAATAGTATCTAACATATAACACACATTCTTCCCCCATTTTTCCCAACCTTTAGCTCTCCACCCTCCCCTGGCCCCCAGGACCCCAAGATCCAGACAAGGATTACATATTGCACTTAGTTGGTATATATCTTTAGTCTCATTTTATTCTAGAAAAGACCCCCTCCTCACCAGTTGTCTAAAAGAATGTTCCACATCTGTATTTTTCTTATGATTCTTGCTTGATTCAACTGTTATAAAAATGATGAACATTTCTTTCTCATTGATTAGCTGGTACTCTTCTGTAAAGAAGAGTTTTCTTCTCCCCACCCCCTCTTTTCTTTTTTAAACATCACTGTTGACTCACGGATTCATTTTTTTACTCAGTGTGTTAGAATCCATTACCATTGCTATTCTTTTTGATGCTTAAATTGTCCCGGGTTTGGCTAGTGGGAGCCCCTTGCAGCTGGCTTCTGTGTCTTTTTACCACATTCTTATTAACCTTGAAGCATCCCTTTGCTTTCTGGCACAAGATGTTTACAGCTCACCTTGTGCTTTACATGTCCCAGACCTGTAATCAGTTATCTCTCTAAGGAGTCCTGGTTTATTTCAGTGGCGATTTGTTTTTAGAAGTTGAGATCTGGGTGCTAGATGCGTTTATTGTTACCTGGTTACCACTGCTTCTAGCTCCTTTCAATGGAAAATAGCTAGGAAATAGATACCTGTTTTCAAATCGTAAGTTTATTAATGATGGTCACTATTTGAATCTGGTATCATGGGGTTCTTCTTTGGTTCCTAACAGCATTTGTATATTTACCTAATTGCTCTCTCACAGAATAGTGCCTCTGTTTCTACATCTTATCCTTAACAGTCTTATTTGGTTTCAAGGTACAGAGACTCGCCCAGGCTACCTACTGGAAAAGGATGAAAGGATAAAGGATTTAGTGTAGGGATACGTGGTGGCCCGGATCTAAGGCAGCTTTTGGCATCAGCTGCTTCTGTCCACCTGCTCTCTTGGCCTTGGTTGGTATTTCTTTTTCGTTCTAGACACCTCTGCTTCTCTTCTCCCACCTTCAGCCTTCCCAAGTGAGGAGGAATTTATCAGGTTGATTATTTACCCACTCATCAGTAGCATCTGTTGGATGGTACCTTTGGTATTGTTGGCCAAGGGCAGGGCGGTGGGATTTCTTTTGTTGAAAGCATCTGGCTGCTTTCTCCTGTTCGGGCAGTGTAATCACTGGACACTTACAGGTTTTGTGAACTGGTACAAACTGGCTTTTATTTTTCTTAGAATGGCTGTATATTCCTTCCCCCAGAAGTATGGTTAATGGTGTATTTTAAGCTCATGAGTAATTTAGAAAATAAGGTAGTAAAACGTGTTTAGTTTCCAGCTTGCCAACTAGCAAACTGTAGTCTCTTTCTGAACAAATGAAAGTCAATACACAGGGCAGATATATTTAGCTACTGATGGCATCTTAGAGGCATCCCCAAAGGAGGAAAAGGGTGTGTTTTCTCCCTCGATTTCTGAATCAGAAGAGAAAGTAAGTGCCCAAAGTGTGTGAACTTGATGTTCTAAGAAGAATAATTTTTAAAAAATCTATTATAGGTGTTAGTGACTGAGAATTAACAAGAAAATTTGTGAAATGTAGCATAAAATAGTGAACATAAGCTTTCAAGTTAACAAACTTAAGTTCCAAATTTGACTTGGCTTATTCACACTTTGTGACATTGGGTAGTTGACTAATGCAGTCTGAGCCTCAGTTTTCCCTTTTGTAAAATGGGCATCCTAACACCTACTATCTACCGTAGTAGGTAGTAACTGTAAGTGAGAAATCATAGAGGATTAGACCAAAAAATTTTTTTTAACCTTACTTTCTTATAAGTCAGAAATCCCAGCTCTGGAGAAATAATGGATCCCCAGTGAAAGCAAGTAAAAACATGGCCAGGAAGGGTAGCAGAAGGACCGTCTCTAAGAGGTGTGATCTGGACACCCAAGGAGCAGCAATGAGAGAGGTTGGGGGCAGCCATGGCTGGAAGTGGACTTGCTGGGCTGCATGGTAGAGGCTGGAGCCTGACACCTTGTCAGGGCAGGTGAGGTGAGTTCCCATTCCCACCAGTGAGTCTTGAGTGACTCCATGCTCAGCATGGGAGCTCTAGGAGCTGAGAGGTGGGAGGGGTAGACAGTCTCATCCCCTCCTCCCCCCACCCAGGGAGATAATGTTTGTTAGTTTTTCTTGCTTAGTGTGTGATTTGTTTCTAAAATGTGTTCAGTGCGCTCACAAGTGGCACATTCTGGTCTAGCCAGTAAGTGGAAGTGGTAGACCATGTCAAGTGGAAGTATCCTCTGTCCTTCATGGGGTAATTGGTGTTCTTTTTGCCAAGGACTTCTCCCATAGAGTTTCACTGTGTTGATGAATATTTGTAAATAAGCACAATATTTTATATGGCAGCACCATTCACAATAGCCAAGAGGTGGAAGCAACCCAAGTGTGCATCGACAGTTGAATAAACAAAATATGGTCTATACAGGCAATGCGATATTATTCATCCTTAAGAAGGAAGGAAATTCTGACACCTGCGACAACATGGATGGACCTTGAGGACATTGTGCTGGGTGAAATATGCCAGACACAAAAAGACAAATACTGTATGAGTCCACTTATATGTGGTACCTGGAGTAGTCAAATTCATAGAAACAGAATTACCAGGAATGGTGGATAGAGTGGGGGCAGAAATGAAGGAGTTGTTTAATGAGTATAGAGTTTAAATTTTATGAGATGAAAAGTTCTGGAGGTTGGCTGCACAGCAATGTGAATATATTTAACACATGAACCATACCCTTAAAAATGGTTAAGATGGTAAATTTTATATTATACATTTTTTAATAAAATAAAAAAGCACAGGAGTTTAAAGATACTGTTTGTATTTATATAATAGAGATATGTGTATATGTAAATACGGACTAACATATGTATCTATATATGTATGGTTATAATACACAAATATTTAAAAACTAGTATAGACTTATATGTATTTCATATTGTGCTATTTTGAACAGTATTTCTAGAAGATAAAAGGCTAAAAGATACACAGACTGAAAATGATACAATCTTTCCACAGGTTAATGTACATATTCATGTTGACTGAAATTTTACTTTTAAGAATTTATTATAAGGGAGAAGTCGGTATGCATAAAGGTTTAATAAGGGTATTGGTTACAGCACTATTTATAATAATAATGAAAACTTGGAAGCAATTCTAATTGCTAATTGGAGAATTGGTTAGATTATGGTGTATCCATCATTTCATTGGAATAGATGGCTGTAGAGATATATCTTGACATTGAAGAATATCTTGATTCTGTTAATACTTGAAAAAAATGTAGGTTTCATGTATAAATGACAGAACTCAAGATTCTTAACTCTACATACTGTGCTGTAGCCACTGTAACAGAGGGATTCTCTTGATTATGCAAATTATTCTAGCCCCTTTTTCAAAAGCTGGACACCAACTAATAGTGTATTTTATACAATTCAGTATTTCATAAGCTTTTGCTACTCAAAATATTTGAGGAGGAAGAACTTAATAACATCTTTCTTTATGACTATATAATTAAATTAAGTGTTGTTCAGGTCTGATTTTTAAGAGAGTGTATATTTCATGAGAGTTGCCTTTCCTAATATTCATTTATCAAGTTAACATTATTCACTTGTACAGAGAAAGTTATTAAACAATTCCATGTTAGAATCTCTTCATAGACATGCTTCTTTTTCTTTCTTTCTTTTTTTTTTTAACAATGTCTGGCATTTATTTGGTCATTAGTAATCTACAAATAAGATGATCAAGAAATACCCATGATTAATTAGTGTGCTTCTCTGTAAGCTTTGTGTTTCATTCTGAAGAGATGGAAGTCTAATTTTATCTTTTGTGGTGTGTGTTACAGTGTTTTATATTTTTCCATGCTAACTCTGGTGAGAATTGCAGCCTGTCTTAAATAATGAAATACTTAAGCCCATAAAATACCTAAGCTATTTTGTATCATTTTGTGCAGTGTCTATGAATGCAAAGCATTTAGTCTAGTTTGTTTTAGAGAAGACTGACCTTCCAAGTCAAGTCTTGATTTAAGTGACCTTGGTTAAATTACTGTATCTCTCTGAGCATCAGTTTACTCATCTGAAATTTTACTTTTGTGAATAAAGTATTATTCATCTGAGGTGCATTTATCTTAGGCAGTTCACTGTACAAGCCCAGTTGCCGGGTCCATTGTGCCATCTTGTGCTCTCAGAGTTTGAACATCCTCATGCCTCACTTACAAAATGGGAGGAGTCATTGTATGCATTTCATAGAGTTATTGTGAAGTGGATGTGAATTACTGCATGTAGATTTCTTGGAAGAGTGCCTGGTAACTCAGTCATGCGATAAATGCTATTGTTATTATCTTAGTTCAGAATCTGTGATGGTACTTTACAATTTAAAACTTTATGGTACTTTACAATTTAAAACTTTTAATGTTTCAGTAAATAAGAACTTACCAATTAGTGGATTTTTTTTTTTTACTATGCAACACATCATGGTTTCAGGGAAATTGCGCTGTGCCTAGCGATCAATTTAGATTTTGCTTCTCCAGGGAGCTGATGTCCTATTGCAGTAGACTAAGATCAAAAAAAGGGCAGAAGATTCCTAAAAATCAGGATTCTGTCTGACCTTGGAGTTGAGAACTTAGGCTGTTTTCTCGTGAATATTCTGATGGCCACCAAGTCCTCCTGAACCCATTTTCTCAGCCCTTGCTTTCTGATCCAGCTAGTGCAGGAATTTTAAGAAGGCAGCACGTGGCTCACATTCAGGCGATGGGGGATGTTCTGCCCCATCACTGATGGACCTTTGGTTTCCGCGCTTAGGACAGTAGGACAGTTTGCTATTCTTAGGTACATCTCGGGTTAAAAATGTACTAGGACTGGGATGCTAGGAGCATGATATCAAGGGAAGGAATAATCCAGATCTTCAAGGCTTGGTGATAAACACAGAAGTCAGCAAGTAGGTCTTTGGCTCTTGTCTTTGGACTGATCCGGAACTCCAACACTGGAACGTGGTCAAAGATTAGGGTTAAATGCTGAAGAATTTAGGGTTGTTACCTGCTAGTAGAACAAACACATGTTTATCAGATGCGAGGGATCCCTAAGAAATGGGTGAACCTGAAAGTTGTAAGGATTGTATCTTATCACAAGCCACATCTTGGGGGGGGGGATGGGATCACATCCTGGAAGCAGCTCTTGTTGCTTTCTTTTCTTTTTACAAGATTTAAGACCCAGAGGCACTTACTTTTAACTCATGTGTGACAGGCACTGAGGTGAGTGGTGAGGATGAGCAGATGATTCCCTAGAGACTGAAGGATAATGGCATAGAATGAACATGTAGGTGTAGATGAAGAGGCTCATAGCTGCTGGGTGTCCTTCAAGTATAAGGAAACCGGGCTAAGAGCAAAATAACAAATAAGAAAGACTCCGTCAGTGGGCCTCCAGGTCTGTAATCCTTTTGTTATATTCCTGCCTCAGTTCTGTACAATGAGACCCTGGACAATTTGGTTTTCTTTTTGTTCTAATTTGTTCTAATTCTAATTCTAATGCCATCATTGCTTAGAGGAGGCAGAGATGAAGACTCCCAATTCCTTGGAATCCAAGGACTTCTTAGACTGACTCAGTCTCTGTGATTTTACATCCATGGAAGAAATTGGCCGTCGTGAAAGAGGCACAAGGAATATGGATATTTAAATTGTTAGACTTTCGTTTGCATTTTTATTTTTTATTTAAAAATTTTTATTTTGTATTGAAGTATAGTTGATTTACAGTGCCGTGTTAGTTTCAGGTGTATAGCAGAGTGATTCACTTATACATGTACATATATCTATTCTTTTTCAAATTCTTTTCCCACTTAGGAGATTACAGAATATTGAGTAGATTTCCCTGTGTTATACAGTGGGTCCTTGTTTGCATTTTAAAATATTCTTTGTAATACCTAACACGATGCAGCAAAATAAATGGTGACTGTTTCCCTGTTCCCTGGTGGGGGAGATGCTTCTTCCCCATTCAAGATGTGTGCTTCACATGGTGGCGATGCCGTCATGTAGCCCTCCCTGTCCGTTTCAGGAGAGTAGAGGTAGCCCAGCCTGTCTGGTGAGTTTGGGATGAAAAGGCAGGCATGTGCCCCCTCCCCCCACTTTCCCCTCTGTCCCCCCTGCTACCAGTACCAGTGCTACAGGGACACGCGGTCCCACCCCCAGGGCACCTGTCTGTTCAACCAGGGAGTGGGGTTCAGTGTTTGGAAACCACCTCCTTGTCTGCAGTAAGCAGTGTTCTCCAGTTTAGGTTTTATGGGGAGTAAACGTGACACTTCGGTCTCCCGTTTGCCTTCTCATTTCTCTCCTCTTATCCATCTAGCTATGTTATTTCTCTTAGTGCTCATCAGGTTTATTTCATTTCTGAATTGGTTTAGAGTTTGGACAGGAAACAGTGTTTCTTCTATTTGCTGGCTCTCCTGAAGACATAGATCCTTGCTTTCCTTAGGCCTTGCATTTCTGAGTTGAATTCCATGCCATTTATGATTTGTGTAGAGAAACCACGCTTCATTCAAGTAAAGTATTAGGAGCCATTGCCAAGGAAAGAACCATCAGCTGTGAAGGTGCATGTTCTTCTCTGCAGGAAGATGAGCAAGATTCATTCTTAATTTCTAGTGAATTAATCTGTAGGCGTAAAGGTCCCTGTGAGTGCCTGTTAGTATTTGCCCAGATGTTCCACTACCATAATTATTAGTAACATTTCAAATGAATGGTCATGGTGTCTGTATCCTTGAAACTTACTTTCCTCTAGGTCTTGATTTGACTGGGATCTTTGGAGAGACAATTTGTTTTTGTAATACTATTCAGGATAAAATCTCTGGATGTGATAAAGGGGGTTTAGTGAGCAAGAAAAGTTTTTAAAAGATTTTTAAAATAAAAATGAATAACAGGTTAGTGTTTAGTATAAAGATTTAGTATAAAGCTTAAGTTCAGAGTCCTCTTTTTCACTCAGAAAATAAAAAAAATTAATCACCTAGGAGCTCCTTCAGGGTGGTTTCTTTGTGTCTTTGACATGTCCCCTATGCTTTGTTTTTTGAGTACTACTTTTCTTTTCTGACATGACCAAATGTTCTAGGCTCATTTTGTATCTTCCCTGTCCCAGCCTTGGAATCAACCATTTCTCCCAGGAGCCTTGGTTCCTTTTTTCAGAGATGGTTTGAGAAACCAATATCTCAGCACTGGGCCTTTGAAATGTTTTGTCATCTGATTTTAAGAGTACTGCTAGTATTTTGGAATCATATCTTATAAAACGTTAGACTGGTTTTCCGTTATTAGCTGACATAGTTACTGGTGGGACTTCCCTGGTGGTCCAGTGGCTAAGACTCCGAGCTCCCAATGCAGGGGGTCCAGGTTCGATCCCTGGTCAGGGAACTAGATCCTGCATGCTGCAACTAAGAGTTCACATGCTGCAACTAGGACCTGGTGCAGCCAAATAAATAAATAAATATTTTAAAAAAATAGGTGAAATAGTTACTGGCACCCGTTATATGCATAATTATGGTGGTTATAGTTTCGTTTAGAGGTAAGAAGGAGACATTTAAGGTTAAGCTTCAAATTATGTGAGCTGTGGGATGCTGGCTGTGCCTGAGGCTGTGACCAGAGGCTCCCTCCTTGCTGAGCAGGGTTGGGGGAGGCTTCTTTATTGCGGTGAACCTTTGACTAGTCCCAGCACTGCTCAGCTGTAACCTTTTTTTTTTTTTTTATTGAACTATAGTTGATTTACAATGCTATGTTACTTTTGCTGTACAGCAAAGTGATTCAGTTATACATATATATACATTCTTTTTATATTCTTTTCCATTATGGTTTATCACCAGATATTAAATGTAGTCCCCTGTGCTATGCAGTAGGACCTTGTTGTTTTTATCCATCCAATGTAAAATAGCTTACATCTGCTAATCCTAAAACTCCCAGTCCAACCCCCACCCCCCCAGCAACCACCAGTCTGTTCTCCATGTCCGTGTTTCTGTTTTTTAGATAGGTTCATTTGTGTCATATTTTAGATTCCACATATAAGTGATATCATATGGTATTTGTCTTTCTGTTTCTGACTGACTTCACTTAGTGTGATAATCTCTAGTTGCATTCATGTTGCTGCAGATGGCACTATTTCATTCTTTTTTACGGCTCAGTAATATTCCATTGTATATATACATCTTATTTATCCATTACTTTGTCGATGGACATTTAGGTTGTTTCCATGTGTTGGCTATTGTAAATAATGCTGCTATGAACATAAGGGTACATGTATCTTTTTGATTTAGCTTTGTCTGGATACATCCCTAGGAGTGGGATTGCTGGATCATATGGTAGCTCTATTTTTAGTCTTTTAAGGAAACTCCATACTGTTCTCCATAGTGGCTGCACCAACTTACATTCCCACCAACAGTGTAGGAGGGTTCCTTTTTCTCCACACCCTCACCAGCATTTGTTATTTGTAGAGTTTTTAATGATGGCCATTCTGGCTGGTGTGAGGTGGTACCTCATTGTAGTTTTGATTCAGCTGTAACCTCTTCTTTCTCTCCTTCTTGAAAGAGCTCCGTTGTTGCTTCACCTGTTACCCTCAGCACTGATCACACTGTTTGCATCTGGCTTTCCCAAGAATCTGTGAGCTCCTTGAGGGCAGGGATTGTGTCTCACCTTTGTATAATCTCTAGCACAGAGTATAGTAAGTGAGCACTTCTGGGTGTTATGGATTGTGAATGAACTGAATTCAGAGAATCAAATATACAGTATTACAGAATCGTTCCTGAACAATATGCAAGTTTGAAAAGCTGAGTGAATATACCAGATTCAAATGAAAGTTCAAGATGGTAGTAAGAGTCACTGACCTGATCCGGGGTTAATGATTACATGAATGTCCTCACAGTTCTCTGCTGCAGGACTTGAGGAGGTGGCTGGGAGTTGGAAGACTTTGCCAGAGGAAGTGACATTTGGTTTGGTTTTATTTTTTTCCTTATTAATGATTTTAATATGATAATATTTAGATATATTAAATTATTTCACTTGTTTCTTTTTTTAAAGTTTTTAAATAATTAATTTCTATTGGAGTATAGTTGATTTACAGTGTTGTGTTAGTTTCTATTGTGCAGCAAAGTGAATCAGTTATATATATACATATATCCACTGTTTTTTAGATTCTGTTCCCATATAGGTCATTACAGAGTATTGGGTAGAGTTCCCTGTGCTGTACAGTAGATTCTTATTAGTTATCTATTTTATATATAGTAGTGTGTATATGTCAATCCCAATCTCCAAATGTTGTGTTAGTTTCAGGTGTACAGCAAAGTGATTCAGTTACACATATACATATATTCATTTTTTTAAGGTTCTTTTCTCTTATAGGTTATCAGAGAATATTGAGTAGAGTTCCCCGTGCTATACAGTAGGTCCTTGTTGGTTATCTATCTTATATATATGTAGTAGTGTGTGCATGTTCATTCTAAGCTCCTGATTTATCCCTCCCCCCCATGTTTCCCCTTTGGTAACCATAGGTTTGCTTTCTATGTCTGTGAGTCTGTTTCTGTTTTGTAAATAAGTTCATTTGTATCATTTTTAAAAATTAGATTCCACATATGAGTGATATCATATGATATTTGTCTTTCTGTGTCTGACTTACTTCACTTAGTATGATAATCTGGTTGGTTTTAAACATGGATGGGATGTGGATGGGGCAATAGTCAGGAACGGCATGAGTGGGAAACACAAGGCTGTTCTAGAGGGAGTTCGACAGGCCTGTCTGCTGTAATAGAACATTCCAAAGGGGGCTGGAAGGCTGGAAGGGTAAGTTGGGGTCATGGGGACGAGGTGTGTCAAAGCCGGGTGGAGTGGCTTGGTCTCAGTTAAGTAGCTCTTGGGTAACCGTTGAAGATTTTGAGCAGGGGAATATGGATCAGAGAGAAATTCTAGAAAGATTCTTCTAGAGTAGAGGTTGGAAATTGGTAGCTCACAGGCTGAATCCAGACGGTATGTATGTTTTATCCCGTATACTGTTGTAAAAATTTAAACCAATATTTAAAAATGGGGAAATCTAAAAAAAAATTCAGAGTCTAGGCTCCTCTTGAAAAAACAAGCCATCTGGTAACACTGGGCCCACATCCTCCAGGGAGACAATTGGCAGAAGCTGAGCAGAAGATGCCCCTTAAGAAGGTCAAACATCCTGACCGTCACCCTGGCTCCCCACATCCCTGTTACCTTGAACTTAGCCCACATCACCTAGGTAGGTCATCGACACTGCCTGCGTGTCTCCTGTGTGTGTTTGAACGTGGGGTCCTTGGTTCAGAGGTATGTAGACGGCAACCTTTTGTGTGTAGGCTGTAGGCTTTTGTGGTATTTGTTTTTTTTTTTTTTTTTTTTTTTGCGGTATGCGGGCCTCTCACTGTTGTGGCCTCTCCCGTTGCGGAGCACAGGCTCCGGATGCGCAGGCCCAGCGGCCATGGCTCACGGGCCCAGCCGCTCCGCGGCATATGGGATCCTCCCAGACCGGGGCACGAACCCGTATCCCCTGCATCGGCAGGCGGACTCTCAACCACTGCGCCACCAGGGAGGCCCTTTTGTGGTATTTGTAATGGTGAGATACAAGGGATCAAGGTCTGGGTGGTGGGAGAGGAAGTGAAAAAAGTGTATGTATGTATGGTTATATAGGACACATGGTGAAAACAAAGTTAACTGGTGACCAATTACTTATAAGGGCCAGGAGGCTGAGAAAAGAATGCAAAGATAACTGTATGTTTTCTGTTCTGTATAATAAATTTTTTTTTTATTGAGGTATCGTTAATTTACAGTGTTGTGTTAGCTTCAGTGTATAGCAAAGTGATTCAGTTATACATATATATACATTCTTTTTCATATCCTTTTCTGTTATAGGTTATTACAAGATATTGAATGTAGTTCCCTGTGCTATACTGTAGGACCTTGTTGTTTATCTATTTTATATATAGTATTGTGTATATGTTAATCCCAAACTCCTAATTTATTCCTCCCCACCACCTTCCCCTTTGGTAACCGTAAGTTTGTTTTCTATGTCCCTGAGTCTGTTTCTCTTTTGTAAATAAGTTCATTTGTATCATTTTTTTAGATTCCACAGATAAGCAATATCATATGATATTTGTCTTTCTCTGTCTGACTTCACTTAGTATGATAATTTCTAGATCCATCCACATTGCTGCAATGTTCTGTATAACAGATTACTCAGCAACCTAGAAGCTTTACACAATCAATATTTATCATCTCACCAGGCATCTGTGGGCAACTCAGCTGGGAGTCTGTGGCCCCGGGTCTCCAGCTCAGCGGGAGCCCCAGGGAATCCACCTCCAGGCCCCCATGTGCTTGTCCAGGCCTCGGTCTCCGCTTGCTGTTCCCGGAAGCCACGTGTGCTCACAGCAGGGCAGCGGGCTTTCCGGGGAGCCAGAGACCCAAGAGGAGGGAGAGAGAGTGGGCCCCCGGGAGGATGGCTCTGTCGTTTGTAACCTAACCTTGAAGTGATGTGTCATTTCTGCCATGTGCCGGTAGTCACACATGGGAATAGACTACAGGCAGTGTGAACTGCAGAAGGTGGGGAGTACCAGAGTGACCCTGGGGGGATTATTGGGGGGCACTGCCACCACAGTGACTCTGACAGACCACATACCCTTGGCTGCTGCCTTCTGAGGGCTCTGTCCTCTGTATGTGATGCCACTTTAGTCACCCTGGAATAAAATTATTTGTGATTCTAATTGTTCTGTTCTGCTAACTGACCCCGACTCTCATTGTTTACTTTTGATATACTCATAAATCTAAAATAAAAATAATTAGGAGTTTTAAAGATCATGTTGTTCATTCCCTTATTTTTATAGTTTTTTAGAATTGAGAGGCTGCGAGATAATGAGTTGATCAGAGTCACGTGACTGCAAATCTAGTAACAGACAGCAGACCCTTGACTTGCAGGAGAATGTGATTTGGCTACAGCCTCATACCTTCCAGTACAGGGAGCATTATCACATAAAAACACCACTTTAAGAAACTTCTCATGATTCAGCTAATAAATAACTTACATCTTTTGGAAATCTTATTTTCCCTGCAGTGAAAGAATACAGATGTTATATTGAAAATTTACCTCGTGTCTCTTAATGTATACATTTGACATTTGGTTTTACCAAATGATAAAGTGCTTATAGAGCAGAAGTTGGTTAAATGTCTAAAATTATACCTACTTTAAAATTTGAGATTTGGATGGGTCAGCATTCTTTGCCTTGCCTAATACTGATGTTTAAAATAGCCCGACCCCACAGGATAAGGTGTAACTTTTCCCTGCTTCCGTTGTGATTTCTCTTTCAGAGTGCATTTTATTAGTCATGCTGCTGTTCCTTTATTTTCTCACTGGAATACTAGCACTTTACGTGTAAATCACTGTCCCATGATCTTACAGTCCGGAGCACTAGCCTAGTGACTCTGATGTAATTATTGCAGTGGGGTTTTTCTCCAGGTTTAAAGTTTTTAAGCTGAGGTTAAAAAGTCATGCCTTCCCTAAACTTGTAGGTAAAATTTTGTGTTCGTTCACCATGTACTATGTGCATTTGGAAGAAAGCCCACAGGTTCCTTCAGATTCTTGAAGGAACCTACGATCCCCAAACTACTACTGACTCTCGGTGTTTAATGCAGTTTTGTCCCCTAGGTGTGATTAATTTTGCTGTTATGTATGTGTAGTTTGTGCACAGATATTTCTAATTTTCGGATCGGAAAATGGAGTCTCGGCATTTTGCCCATAAATACTCAAAACCAAAACACGACTTGAATATTTTGACCCAGGGGTTTTGCACTTCTTTGATGAGTACTTATATATTTAGAATGGTTAGAAATAACAATTTTTACAATGTAATGTTTTATAAACGTTTTAATACTCTACATTCAGTTCAGGAAATTCTAGTGTCTCCTTAAATGACACCACATTCTTTAACTATTACATTACAGACACGGCCAGAATGTCAGTTGAACAACTGCTCTTTGCAGACAATTTTAGTCACATAACCAGTGTGAGGATTAGTGTTAGTCTAAATTGGGGGCCCCGTGGAAGAGAATTTCTGAGCTTCTAAAGTAATACCCAGTTTTCTTAGGTAATGTTTATCATTCTCTTCCCTTTTAAAGAGACTTTATTATCTAACAGGAATGCTGTTAAGATGTCTCCTGGTAATTGTATGGTCAGAATCATTTTAAAAGATAAGTTATTCTGGGATGTGGTAGCTCTAAGGTTGTGTGTCTATTGTCCAGAAGAGATACTTTTATAAATAGAGCTCTCCTTTCTCCAGCTCCTACCTTACTCCTCAGTAATTTAGTTTCCTGGCTGGTTATTTCTTTGTTTCCATGTTTAAAGGCAGCAAGGTTTTACCCAGAGTCCCATTTTAAGGGTGCAGCCAAAACTAGTCTGGGGAATGTTTTAGTTCATCTTTTCAAACCCTTATTACCTTGCAGGACTGAGTAAATCAAGCATGGCAGAGCTATGTCCTATCAGTAGTGGACCCGGCTCTGGGAAGATGTAGGGAATAAAATAGGGCATCTCACACTCTGGGTTTTAATTTATTAACAGGCCTTAAAGTTAGGGGCAATTATGATCTTTTTTGATTAAATTAGGCTGGTTTCCAGCTTAACCACTAAGTTATGTTTATTTTATCTTCTAAATTTTATTGGAGTGTAGTTGATACAATGTTGTTAGTTTCAGGTGTGCAGCACAGTGGTTCAGTTACACATATATCAATACATATATCCATTCTTTTTCAGATTTTTTTCCCAGATAGGTTATTACAGAATATTGAGTTCCCTGTGCTATACGGTAGGTCCTTGTTGGTTATCTATTTTATATATAGTAGTTGTGTTTATTGTGTCACTACCTCTGAGAGCTGGAAGGTAAAATATAGTACAAAAATTATATCATACTTTATGGTGCAACACCAGGACCAGGAGGCCCTGGAGTCTTAACAGTCCAGGTGTGGAAATCCTGGCTGTGCCATTTGTAAGCTGGGACTTTTTGTTATTTATTTAACTTTCCTGTACTTCAGTTTGTTTACCACATTTTTGGCTTCTTGTTTACTATGGTGTCACTAAACTCCTTTCTCTGCTCTTAAGGAGTCTAGTATGGGGCAGACACTGATGAAATCATCGCATACCTGTAAAATTATCACTGGAGTAGGTGCTGTGAAGGGCAGATTCATGCAGCAATGAGAGAATGTGATGAAGTTTGATGGAGGGAAGTCAGTGAAGGAATATTGAAAGTAACACTTAGCTTGAATTTTTGGAATAATTGTATCGCTTTCCTTACTCGTGGTTTTTGATTTTTTTTATAGTTTTTTTTTTAATATAAATTTATTTATTTATTTTTGGCTGCATTGGGTCTTTGTTGCTGCGTGCAGGCTTTCTTTAGTTGCGGCGAGCAGGGGCTACTCTTCCTTGTGGTGCTCAGGCTTCTCATTGAGGTGGCCTCTCTTTTTGTGGAGCATGGGCTTCAGTAGCTGTGGCTCGTGGGCCCTAGAACGCAGGCTCAGTAGTTGTGGCGCACGGACTTAGTTGCTTCGCAGCATGTGGGATCCTCCTGGACCAGGGCTCGAACCCATGTCTCCTGTATTGGCAGGCGGACCCTTAACACCGCACCACCATATTTTATTTTTACTTTTAGTATCCTTCTTCTGTGTGTGTTATCTGAGCTCCATTTTGGAAGTGGGCAGGATATGGATAATAAAGTAATATGAGAATAAGCATTTTGAGGGCAGGAATAATTTTTTAAATTGATAGACTTTTACAGCAGTTTTAAGTTTACAGAAGAGCTGGGCGTAAGGTATAGAGAGTTCCCCTGTACCCCATCCACCCCCACAGTTTTCCTTGTTGTTAACATTTTGTGTTAGTTGTGGTACATTGATTATAATTGATGAACCAATAGGGATATATTATTATTAACCAAAATCCACAGTTTACATTAGGGTGTTGTAAAGCTCTGTGAATAGAGATGCGTAATGTCTTACACCTACCATTACAGTATCATAGAGACGCATTTCACTGCCCTAAAAATCCTCTGTCCTCCACCTGTTTATCCCTCTCTTCCTCTCTGCCCTCACTGATCTTTTTTGTCTTTATAGGTTTGCCTTTTCCAGAATGTTCTGTAGTGGGAATCGTGTAGCCTTTTGTCTTCATTCACTTAGCAATTTACTATTAATGTTACTCTGTATCTTCTTGTGGCTTGATAGCTCATTTTTTTCTTTTATAGCATTTAAAATGAAAAAGAATAAATTTATACCCTGTTCACTCATTTTTTTCTTACTGCAGAATAATATTCCATTAAATGGATGTTTGTTCATTCACCTATTGAAGGACATCTTGGTTGCTTTTAGTTTTTGTCAATTATGAATAAAGCTGCAGTAAACATTCATGTGCACACTGTGTGTGGGCATGAGTTTTCAGTTCATTTGAGTAGATACCTATGAGCATGATAAATGGTTTGTATGGTAAGACTATGTTTAGCTTGGGAAGAAACTGCTGACCTGTCTTCCAAAGTGGCTGTACTATTTGCATTTCTATCAACAATGAATGAGAGTTTCTGATGCTCCACATTCTTGTCAGCATTTGGTGTTGTCTAGTGTTTTAAGATTTTGGCCGTTCTAGTAGGTGTGTAGTGATATTTCATTGTTGTTTTAATTTGCAGTTCCCTGATGACATATGATGTGGAGCACGTTTTCAGTGCTTATTTACCATTTGTGAATCTCCTTTGGTGAGGTGTCTGTTCAGATCTTTTGCTGCTTTTCAGTTAGGTTGTTTGTTTTCTTGTTGAGTTTTAAGAGTTCTTAGTTTTGTATAATAGGCCTTTTAAATTATTTTATTTTATTTTTTTTTTTTTTTTGTGGTACACGGGCCTCTCACTGTTGTGGCCTCTCCTGTTGCGGAGCACAGGGTCCGGACGCGCAGGCTCAGCGGCCATGGCTCACGGGCCCAGCCGCTCTGCGGCATGTGGGATCTTCCCGGACCGGGGCACGAACCCATGTCCCCTGCATCGGCAGGTGGACTCTCAACCACTGCGCCACCAGGGAAGCCCCTAATAGGCCTTTTTTAGATATGTATTTTGCAAAATATTTTCTCTCAGTATGTGGCTTGTCTTTTTTGTTCTCTTAACTTCTGCTGAGCAGAAGTTTTAAATTTTAATGAAGTCCAACTTATGGCTTTTCTTTCTCATGGATTGTGATATTATATTTATAAAGCCATCACCCAATCCAAGGTCACCTAGATTTTCTTCTGTGTTATCATCTAAAAGTTTTACAGTTTTACATTAGGTCTATGATCCATTTCGAGTTAATTTTTGTGGAAGGCCTGAGCCTAGATTCACTTCCTTTGCATGTGAATGTCTAGTTCTTCCAGCACCATTTGTTGAAAAGATTCTCCTTTCTCAGTTGAATTGCCTTTGCTTCTTTATCAAAGATCGGTTGACTATATTTGTGTTGTTCTATTTCTGGGCTCCCTGTTCTGTTCCATTGACCTGTTTGCTCTCTCGCCGACACCACACCGTCTTGATGACTGTAGCTTTACAGTAAGTCTTGAAGTCGGGGAGTGTCACTCCTCTGACTTTGTTCTTCTTCAGTACTGTGTTGGCTGTTCTGGGTTGGGATAGTTTTTTTTACCTCAAGAATAAGCACTTGGTAAACATTATTTGTTGAGAATATTTTTTCCAATAGAGCAGCTATAGTGATCTTTTTAAAACTTAAGTCCGATCTGTTATTCTGCCAGAAATCCCTCCAGTAGTTTCGCATTTCAGTGAGGGTCAAATTGAAGGTCCTTGAAATGACTTGCTGGTCCTCCAGTTCCCAGCTCTCCTGTTCCCTCTCCAACCTCATCTCTTCCTTCTGAACACTGTGGCTTCCTTGAACACACCAGGCGTACCTTGTCTTAGGGCTTTAGCAGGGCTGTTGCCTCCGCCTTGGATGTCTTTCCCCAGATGTCTGCATGGCTAAGTCCTTCATCTCTTTCAAGTCTTATTCATATGCAGCCTTCCCAATAATGATCTTTCTGATGATTTTATTTGAAATTCCAGCTTGCCCCTTCCTCTCCTTCAACCTCTACACTCTCAACCAATCTTTCTTTTTATTGGAGTAAAATTGCTTTACAATGTTATGTTAGTTTCTACTGTACAATGAAGTGAATCAGCTATATGTATACCTATATGCCCTACCTCTTGGACCTCCCCCCCCCATCCCACCCATCTAGGTCATCACAGAGCACTGAGCTAAGCTCCCTGTGCTATATAGCAGGTTCCAACTAGCTATCTATTTTACACATGGTAGTGTATTTATGTCAAACCTAATCTCCCAGTTTGTCCCACACTCCCCTTCCTCCGCTGTGTCCACATGTCCATTCTCTACGTCTGCGTTTCTATTCCTGCCCTACAAATAGGTTCATCTGTACCATTTTTCTACATTCCACATTTATGCGTTAATACACAATATTTGTTTTTCTCCTTCTGGCTTACTTCACTCTCTATGACAGATTCTAGGTCCATCCACATCTCTATAAATGACCCAATTTCATTCCTTTTTATGGCTGAGTAATATTCCATTGTATGTATGTGCCACATCTTTATACATTCATCTGTAGATGGACATTTAGGTTGCTTCCATGTTCTGGCTATTGTAAATAGTGCTGCAGTGAACATTGGGGTACATGTGTCCTTTTGAATTATGGTTTTCTCAGGGTATATGCCCAGTATTGGGATTGATGGGTCGTATGGTAGTTCTATTTTTAGTTTTTTAAGGAACCTCTGTACTGTTCTCCATAGTGGCTGTATCAGTTTACATTCCCACCAACAGTGCAAGAGGGTTCCCTTTTCTCCACACCCTCTTCAGCATTTATTGTTTGTAGATTTTTTGATGATGGCCATTCTGACTGGTGTGAGGTGATACCTCATTGTAGATTTGATTTGCATTTCTCTGATGATTAGTGATGTTGAGCATCCTTTCATGTGTTTGTTGGCAATCTGTAAATCTTCTTTGGAGAAATGTCTATTTAGGTCTTCTGCCCATTTTTGGATTGGGTTGTTTGTTTTTTGATATTGAGCTGCATGAGCTGCCTGTATATTTTGGAGATTAATCCTTTGTCAGATGCTTCGTTTGCAAATATTTTCTGCCATTCTGAGGGTTGTCTTTTCGTCTTGTTTATGGTTTCCCTTGCTGTGCAAAAGCTTTTAAGTTTCATTAGGTCCCATTTGTTTATTTTTGTTTTTATTTCCATTACTCTAGGAGGTGGGTCAAAAAGGATCTTACTGTGATTTATGTCATGGAGTGTTCTGCCTATGTTTTCCTCTAAGAGTTTTAAAGTGTCTGGCCTTACATTTAGGTCTTTAATCCATTTTGAGTTTATTTTTGTGTATGGTGTGAGGAAGGGTTCTAATTTCATTCTTTTACATGTAGCTGTCCAGTTTTCCCAGCACCACTTATTGAAGAGGCTGTCTTTTCTCCACTGTAGATTCTTGCCTCCTTTATCAAAGATAAGGTGATCATATGTGTGTGGGTTTATCTCTGGGCTTTCTGTCCTGTTCCATTGATCTATATTTCTGTTTTTGTGCCGGTACCATACTGTCTTGATTACTGTAGCTTTGTAGTATAGTCTGAAGTCAGGGAGCCTGATTCCTCCAGCTCTGTTTTTCTTTCTCAAGATTGCTTTGGCTATTCAGGTTCTTTTGTGTTTCCATACAAATTTGCAGTGACTTCTTACCATAGTTCTAGGATGATAATTTGAAGATAACACTTGCAAGTACTAAGTGTTGGCATTTCGGTGTTCATAACTGTTGTGAAACAAAAACTATTGTTGAAAAACAAAATTAAGGTGGAAATGGCATCTGCAGAGATGTGAAGTGGCAAAGGTGGTAGAGGCTTGGCTTTGGAAAATCTCACTGAAAATGGGTGTTTCCTCCCTGACCTTCACAAGCATGATGAGCATTTTTGTAAGACAGTAAGATACTGGAATGTACAGATCAGGGGGTCTCTGAGATCGTGGACCACAGCCCAGTCAATCTACAGATGATGAACCCCGGGCCCAGTGACTAAGCTGAAACTGCCCATCCAGTTAGCCAGTGGGCGGCGATCACGCACAGACTTGCTGAGTCTGAATTTGGTGTATTTGCTTCTTCCCTTGCTTGCCTCTTTCCTGACATTCTTCCTTCCTTCCTCCTTCCTGTCCTAATTTTCTTCCCTTTTTTTTTTTTAACCAAATATTTGAATATCTTCTCTCTGCTGGGCAGTGTGCTTGCTGGGAATATAAAGATGAATGAAACAAGATCCTTTCTCTCAAATTGTGTCCTGAGCTGTGAGGTGACTGGGCTTGTTTGCAGAGACCCGAGCCTGCAGTTGGGGATCCCAGGCCACTGGTGCTGAGGGAGCGAGGGAGGCCAAGAATGTGATGGCAGCGAAGTTGGAGAAGAGTGGTAGTGACCAGAGGAGGTGGCGCAGCAGAAGAGCAAACGTTATTTGCTGTTGAAGTGGTTTGACCAAAAAAAAAGAAACGTCCTGGAAGATCTGCTTATTGCTTTGCTTGTTGGTCACTTGCATTTTTCACTATAGCCACTAGGGGGCGTGGGACAATTGGGCCTTGACTTTCAGAGAGGCTCCTGTCCAGGTAGGAGTGGTTAGACCAGGACTGTGTCCCTGTGTCTCTTCACAGGGCATCTGGGACTGAGTGTGTGTGTGTGTGTGTGTGTGCGCGCGCGCGCGCATGCTGGGAAAGGCTTTGCCTTTAAGGAACAGGCGGGTAGAGGGGAATATCCTAATAATAACAAAAATATTCCAAATCTTAGGTAATTGTGTACTTACTGTAAGTACCTTCTTGAATGGTAAACGATGTAGGTGTTATAACACTAGAGTTCCTTGTTTCTTGAAGTAAATGGTAGTTTACAAGGTGAATCCTTTAGCCTTCCCTCTTTCTCTTTTTCTATCAATTAAATTAATCTTAGAGAAAATCTAGGACATGTTGACTTGATCCAGGCAGAGAGAGGAGGCACTTTGACATAATTAGGCAAATGATCAGAGAGATGAGGCCTGAATTAATGCTTACGTGAATATGCCTAGAATATGTAAGGAGAAAATTAGAACACATGGCCACAGATGCCAAATTCCTAAGGATAAACAAGGAGGAACTACTTTCTGTAAAGGTATTTTTTTCTCATCAATTTCTTTTACCCATGTAATGGGACATAGTAGGTGTTAAAGTGCTTGTTGAGTGAGTACAATAATCAAGAAAAAATCACTTTCGTTTTGTTTTTACTGTGTCTTGTTCAGCAAACATTTATTGAGTGAATGACGCTGAAAGAAGGGAGTACAAAGGAGGTAAGGCAGGATTCCTGTATTCGAAGAGGTATGCTGAAGAGAGACAGCCATGCACAGATAGTATTAAGGGATGCAGTACGAGCTGTGAGCAGAGGTAACCGTGTTTAAGGTTTGCAGATGGCAGCTTGGGGTCTAGAGCCTTGAGGAGCTGTGTCTTTGCTGGAGGCGGAGGAGGTAAGCAGACCGCACACAAGGTGGCTTCTAAAGCCGCTTCTGACTTTCAGGTTTTATGAGTCTGTTTTAAAATTTCCACACCATTGCCTAGGGTTGACATCTGTGCCCCGAGTAGGCAGAAGACTGGGTAATGAATAGAAATTGCTTTTGGGGTTTCAGATGCTCGGCTGTAACGTGCCTTAAGTAGTCATCAGTGAGTACTGAAAGCAAAAGTTGTATTCAGTTCATAAGTCAAGTTTCTGTATACAGTTATTTGGTAAAAAGTGATTGTGATATAAGATCTTATTCCTTGATTTGAAGTGTCAGTGAGTGAAAGCCTGATTAATCCTTTTCTGAGTCGTCAGAAGGAATTTAAGTGCCATTGGTGAGAGTTCAAGCTTGTTTTTTCACAGGTTTTAACCTGCCGTGAAGATACCAGGACCCTAGCCCAGGCCTGTATGAATCTTTGAAGGTGAAGCTTAGGCATCTGTATTTTTAAGAAGTTGCACAAATGACTTTCCCAGCTTTATTGAGATATAATTGACATATACCATTGTGTGGATTGAAGGTGTACTACGTGCTGATTTGATACACTTGTATATTGCATGGTTAAAGGCATTTGGTACCAGGGTGATTTTGACTATAAGCAAGTATTATATTTGCCCCCGGCTCTTGCCTGTAGGACAGCAGTGAGATTGAATTCCCTAGACCACAGTGCGTACTTCCATGGCATCTTGTGAGCAGTATCTGACAGCTACATTTGATCTACGGGTACAGCTGGAATTCCCATTTAGTAATTAGCCAGAGAGAAGCCATTAAAAGTGTATACTGTCATTAAACGCCACGTCGACTTCTGATCTCCCCGTTTCCAAGAAAAGCTTGGGATTTATGGATTGGGATTTATTAATAATTTTTTGCTTCTTTTACATCATTTTAGGCATTTTATGTCATTTTAGCGGTTAGCTAATATTATGATGGAGAAAGATTTGGGACATGCAGATGTAGCGGTATGTGGGAATTTTTTGTATGACTTTTGTGACTTTCTTGTAAGTCTGAAATTACTTCAGAATTGAAAGTTAAAAAAATTGCAAGCGTAGTATCTGTAAGTAGATTTGTAATATACAGTGATTGCACATCTTCATGTATTATGATGGGTTTTACTTGAATTTAGGGAATGAGAGTCTGTCACTTTTCCTATATAAGAAATTAAGACAGAACTGGCTTTTCTCTATGTACTAAACTCATCAGTTAAGTCCTTTTTCTGTACTCTTGTTTAGAAGTGTCATCTTTCTATAGTCAGAATCTCATTTTAAGCATGAATTAGTCTACATCTTTGTTTCTGTAAGGAGCATGTGTATAGAGAACTAACTACCCCCTACTTCTTTAATTTGGTAGTAGATTTACTGAGATACAATTCGCATACTATACAATTCACCCGTTTGAAGTGTACAATTCAATGATTTTTAGAATATTCACAGAATTGTGCAACCATCACTATAATCAAATTTAGAATATTTTTATCACCCCCAAGAGAAACCCTGCACCCTGGGAGAGTTGATCCTTCAGTGAGAGACTATTGCTATGATGGGAACACCAGGGATGCTGGAAGGGCGTGATTGACAGATGACATCTGAATGACGCTCGCTCTGTGTAGGAGAACCATCCTTTGATTTTATCAGTTGTGTTGGAATCATTAGGATTCTTTGATTCTTTTTTCCTTAAAAAGGTAGTTATAGTTTGTGCTATATTGGTGTTTATTTACCTGGTAGGTAGATTTTGGGTTAATGTATATCTGAATTCTGTTTCTGTAGGATATGTTTACATTTTCATTTAAAGGTTCTGAATGAATATTCCTTTGATTTTTTCTGTTAGAGTCAGGTTCCTTTTGAATCCATTCTATCACAGCTGAGAGAAGTATCTTGAGTCCGTGGTCTTTAATGATTTCCCACCTTCATCTGGACTCGGAGCCCCCAGGGTGGCAGGGGCCAGCGTGACCTGTCTGTCAGCACAGCTTCTGGCTTCCTCCTTGTCTTTTCCTCCTCTCTGACTCCTTCAGTGACCCAAAGCCAGAGGTGGTAGCTTTCTGGTCGAGCAATTTGGATACACAGCCATAAATTGCCTTACTGCTTAATAAAGTTTTTTAAAAAAACCTTATTTAAATACCAAACAATTTTGTAATGTAAGTCATTGTAATACCATTTAAGAAAGCAAATGGAAACATTTCAAAGCTGTGGTGCCTACCTTTTTGACCTATAGGGCCTGTTGTCTTCCTAAAAGGAGGGTTAGTTATTCCTTTGAGGGTCTCCTGCTGTGCAGAATAAAAGGTGTTAGCTTATCCCTTATCCTGTCCTGCCCTGCGCTGGCTTAGGAAGTGGTTTTGTAGACTTTTGTCATTTTTCAGCCATCAGCACGTCAGCAGTGCCCACAGAGGCCCTGGAAATTCTCCTTTGTCTCTTCAGTGCTGGCTTATCATGGCAGAGGTGGCCTCTCAGCATCTGGAAGTAAAGGAATCCGCCATCATTCCTGGACTCTGCAAATGGCGTAGGTTGCAAATCGTTGCTCTCAGTCATCAGCTTTCAGTTTGGAAAGCAACCCAAATTTGTCGCAACAAGCAGAGTTGTTTCCCTCTCTCCCCATCCTGCTTTTCCTGTGATAACTACTATAAATGTTTTATTTACATTCTCCCCTTAGTTTCTCATAAAATGTATGAAACCATGAATTCACACTTTTTTATTTTACATGCACACACACACACACACACACAGTGAGTTTCTCTTGAGAAACAAGATCATACTCTTTTTGCAGAGTATTTTTTAAAAATTAATTTATTTATTTATTTATTTTTGGCTGTGTTGGGTCTTCGTTTCTGTGTGAGGTCTTTCTCTAGCTGAGGCGAGTGGGGGCCACTCTTCATCGTGGAGCGCGGGCCTCTCACTGTCGCGGCCTCTCTTGTTGCGGAGCACAGGCTCCAGACGTGCAGGCTCAGGAGTTGTGGCTCACGGGCCCAGTTGCTCCACGGCATGTGGGATCTTCCCAGACCAGGGCTTGAACCCGTGTCCACTGCATTGGCAGGCAGATTCTCAACCACTGCGCCACCAGGGAAGCCCCTGCAGAGTATTTTTTTTTAACTTACCACTTAAAGGAGGAAGGAAAAGCCAACCCATTATTTTCTAAAAGGTGAAAAATCTTTTAGCTTCTTTCTAGTTTCGTCAAATTTTCCCTTAGCAATTAGCATCTGGTTTACCAGAAAGAGTTACTAACTATAAACCAAAGAATATATACCAGAACCAAAAAGCTAAAATGTAAGAGAAATTTAGACCAGTGTACCCACCCGTTTAACTTACTGTGGTCGGAATGGAGCATTTTCTTCCCTGTTACACTTTTCTTGTGTTTTCTCTAACTCAAAACATGGCTTATCAAAACCTAGAACTTTGGGAATATAAAGCTCTCCCCCTTATTTCCTCCTCCTATTTGTCTGTCAGTTACCTAGTCCTAGAAGAGTCTACGGAACCAACTTATTATTCTGAAAACTTGAAATGGAAAGAATCAAGCATTTACTTGTATGAACTGTACCTATACCTCAGGGCAAAAAATTTAATGAAAGTAAGATATCTTTATAGAGATAATTTAGCTTTCAAGTGAAGAATGAGTACAACATCTAATGCTGTCTCGACTGCTAACTTACAAAAAAGAGATAACCAGGTTTTATGTGCTTGAGTCTCACCAGTGGTCTCCATCCAACTTCTAATTTACAGGAAACATTAGGAATATTCTAAATGACACCATGGGGATGCAGTCACCAAAAGTCAAATTTGGGAAACCATGGGACAAATGCTCCCGTTACTTCAACAGATAAGTTATCTTTATCTCAACTGCAATGAGATTAAGATGGAGAGAGAGGAGGGGACCCCATAGATTGGAAGAGACTGAGGACATGTATCTGGCAGCTGCAGTGTATGGACTCACCAACACCCTGAGTCAAAGGAAGAAACGGGAAAGAAACTTACAGATGCATGGGGAAGTTTGGACACTTTGTTTCATGGTATTAATGAAGTGTTTACTGCTAGAGATAAATGCTGAACTATTCCTGATGAAATAGCATGCTGTCTGAGATCTACTCAGGCGGTTTTTGGTGGGAGGGACTGGGTGGGATATTGATGGATCAGGGTGGTCTGTGCATTGATAATGGTTGGAACTGGTGATGGAGATCTGTGCATCCATACATGGCAGCTCATCGTACTTTTCTCAGTATTTTCGTTCAATTTTTTCTGTAGAGTTCTTTAAAAAAGATCTTTCCTGGGCAGCTAAATGCATAGTCATCTTGCAGGTGAGGTCTCCTTTAAACTAGGTAATAAACCTCCTTTAAATTATGTTCTACAAACCACAAACACAACTCTTTAAAAAATTTATTTTTGTTTTATTTTTTATTTACAAATTTTTTACTTTATATTGAACTATAGTTGATTTACAATATTGTGTTAGTTTCAGGTGTACAGCAAAGTGATTCAGTTATACATATACGTATATCTGTTCTTTTTCAAATTCTTTTCCATTTTAGGTTATTACAGAACTTTGAGCAGAGTTCCCTGTGCTATACAGTAGGTCCCTGTTGTTTGTTTTATATATAGTAGTGTGTATATGTTAATCCCAAACTCCCGATTTATCCCTCCCCTCCACAAACACAACTCTTAAGTTCAATTGCTAAATACAGGTGGACACCTGGGAGAAAGATGAACTCCAAAGCCTCATGGAAAAGCAGTGCTGGCCCTACTTGACCACTGTGCTGTTACTGGTCTGTTCCAGCAGAAATCACCACATGGACCCTTTGAGGACCATGTCAGTCTGTGGATGACACAGCGTTCTGCTGGCCGCTCTGTGATGGGCAGATAAAGGCAGTGGAGAGGATGCATGTTGGCTTTTTCTTGAGAAAAATATAGTGTGTGCCATCCAGCAGCAGCTCACGAGATGGTCTAATTCTAGCGCCCTGCTGTCAAAGAGAATCTATGCTTTTCTGTTTAAGTAAATATTGCCTCTTCTCCGTTAGTTAAAAAGCCAGCAGAGTTGGATACAACCTTTTGGAAGTGAGGTGGGCTTTCTGTGATCTGGGAAGGAAACCGTGGAGAGGTTGGGGGGTGTGCCCGGTCATTTAGTGAGTCAGAGGTCCATGAATTGAAGAGGGTCTAATGCAGGGGTCCCCAGGCCCTGGGCCGCACAGCAGGAGGTGAGTGGTGGGCAAGCGAGCAAAGCTTCACCTGCAGCTCGCCATCGCCCGCTTTACCTCCTGAACCATTCCCCCCCTCGCACCATCCCCTGTCCGTGGAAAAATTGTCTTCCATGTAACTGGTCCCTGGTGCCAGAAAGGTTGGGGACCACTAGTCTAACGTACACTGTGCCAGGCATGGTATTTAGTCCTGGCATCTCTGGTGGTTGGTTCCATCTTATAGATGTGGGTGAACCAGGACTCAGGGAGGGTTGGTTGAGTCACTTCCCTCAGGTTGCACAGCTGGGAAGTTGTGGAACTTGATTTTAACTCGACCTGTTTCTGAAGCCCTTATTTTTCTGAATTCTACATTCATAGATTTTGATATTAAAGTATTCTCCTCTAGGGACATATTTCAGAGTTGTATGTGGTTTTGAATATATTTTGAGATGATCAGACTTTCACAATTTTCTGTGAAGCTAGTATGCTCTCAGAGGTTGGTTTCTTTTTTGTTTTGTGGGGACATAAAGGAACCAATGTTCCTTTTACACACTTTGCTTTGTATGGGGAATAATGGAGCTTCCCTGGTGGCGCAGTGATTGAGAGCCTGCCAATGCAGGGGACGTGGGTTCGAGCCCTGGTCCGGGAAGATCCCACATGCTTCGGAGCAGCTGGGCCTGTGCGCCACAGCTGCTGAGCCCGCGCTCTGGAGCCTGCGAGCCGCAACTACTGAGCCCACGAGCCACAACTACTGAAGCCCGTGCGCCTAGAGCCCGTGCTCTGCAACAAGAGAAGCCACTGCAATGAGAAGCCCGCACACCACAAGGAAGAGTAGCCCCCGCTCGCCGCAACTAGAGAAAGCCCGTGAGCAGCAATGAAGGCCCAGTGCAGCCAAAAATAAATAAATAAAATGAATAAATTTATTAAAAAAAAAGAATAATGACATATCCCGTGTATACTAAATGATTAGAATGTGATGTGATTCTGTGAAGCTATTAGATTTGTAAGGATTTGCTTGGCTTAGTTTTACGAAGCTGACAAGAGAGGCAGGGGAGTGGGTGATTTCCTTGGCCTGGGGTGGGGTCTTTGAGGGGCTTCAGAGCCATTTAGCACATTCGCATCTGGAACTCTTTGTTTTCAGGCTGCAGTTTCTCGGCTACGTCAGCATCCTTATTGTCTGGGCTCAGAAACCCCTCAGTGCCCCAAACCAGGAAGGGGAATTGGCAGCATGCAAGTGACAGAAGAATTGTACTGTATTGGGGGTTTCTGGTATTCATGAACATTTTTTGGATGAAGAAAATGTGCCAACCACTGATAACATAATATACATTATAGCTACAAAGTGATTCTAGTAGTTACAACATTAGTTTCTTGAGATAGACATTGTCGTTACTTGTGTTTGATGATTTATTTTTAAATATTGGGGTACGTTAATATTTCCTAAAATTTTGCCTCAGAGACCCACAATAACAGTGGCTTAAAAATGATCACTTTTGTTTGCACTTAGGTGGGTGTCCAGCCTGGTGTGCTACTCAGGGTCACGGACTGTGGTGGTTTTAAAACACCTGTGCAGTTTCTTTGCTGCTTTTCCCATTGAAGGGTTGGTTCTCATCTCCTCCCCTTCAATCTGTGGGTCACCTGCTCACTTGTAACCAGTAGACAGTGGGGTCAGTGATGCTACATGACTTGTGAAGTTAGGTAGGAAAGGTGATGCCGCTTCTTCCTTGTTCCCTGGAACCCTGAGGCCACCGTTCTGTCAGGCCACATGCTGAGGCCACCTGTCAGTGGTCTGCCTGGCTGCTCCCCAACTGAGGTCCCAGCTAATAGTGAGCATCAACCACTAGACATATGAGTAAAGATGCTTCCGCATGATCCCAGCCTCTAGCCGTCAGGCCATTCTAGCTGTTGAGTTTGACCAGCTGAGGTCCGGACATCCCAGAGCAGAGACAAGACATCCCCCTTGTGCCTGGTTTGAATTTCTGGCCCACAGAGTCTGTGAGCATAATAAAATGGTTGTTCTACAGAGTTCAGTGTTGGAGTAGTTTGTTACCAGCACCAGTGACTGGGACAGGGACCCAGGTGTCTTGTGTCACCTTGCTTTGCCTTCCTAGGTTGTTACCCTTGCATGGTTCTGAAATGTTTGGCCACCACAGCTGCTTCCCAGTCATCTGGACCAAGGATATACAGAAAAGGCACTGCCTTTCTCCTGAAGGACATGCCCCAGAAGTAGCATAATAACTTCTGCTCACATCTCGTGGGCCAGAACTTAGCCACAGCCTGGCCACATCTAACTCAGGAAAGCCTGGGAGGGGTGTACTTGTTCTTGGTGATCATGTACCTAGCTAAAAATTAGGGGAGCTCTTTCTTTCCTTGAGAGAGAAGGGTACATGTAGAGTTGTGTTGGCTTGATTATACTAAATTCTTCTTTTAAAAACTGAAGTATTAGTTGATTTACAATGTTGTATTAATTTCTGCTATACAGCAAAGTGATTCAGTTATACATATATATACATTTTAAAAAGTATTTTTTCCATTATGGTTTATCATAGGATAAACCATACTGCTATACAGTAGGACCTTATTGTTTATCCATTCTATATATTATGATAGTTTGCATCTGCTAACCCCACACTCCGAATCCATCCACCCCTCCCCTTCCCCCGGCAACCACAAGTCTGTTCTCTATGTCTGTGTGTCTGTTTCTCTTTCGTAAATAAGTTCATTTGTGTCGTATTTTAGATTCCACCTATAAGTGATATCATATGATGTTTGTCTTTCTCTTCCTGACTTACTTCACTTATGTACTAAATTCTTTACTTTGTACTTTGTAAATGGTGTCTGTATCTTTCCTAGGAGATTTTCCATTTCAAAGAGCTCTCAGTAGCAGATTTGCTGGAAAACTGTATTTTGGTTAGGACTAGAATCAGCTAATAATGATGGTATTTTACAAATGAAGACAAAATAACAGCGACTTAACAGGAATGAAGTTTACTTCTTTTTAATGTAGAATCCAGGGCTGGCTCAGCACAAATACTGGAAATACCACCACCATCAATAACCCAGGCTCCTTGAACCTTGCTCCTGCAGGAGCCTTAGGGAGCTGCCTTGTGGTCCAGGATGGCTGCTTGAACTTCATCCGTCAGGTCAGCTTCCCAGCCAGTAGAAAGGAAGAAAGAGGGAAGAAGGGATAGAGGGGAACCAGGTATCTTTCAAAGAAAATTCCTAGAAGTCGCCGTATGACACTACTGCTTTCATTCCGTTGACCAGAACTTCATCATTTGGCCATGCCTGCCGAAGGAAGGCTGGAAAGCGTGGTTGCTATTTCAGGCAACAGTGCGACCCATCAAAATCAGAGTTTCTGTTACTAAGGAATCAGGCTCTGCTACACTCTGTCAATTTGGGAAGAACTATCATCCATGTGATATGCTGCAACATGGACAGAAGATGGTTAGAAAATGCAGAGTAAGATTTTGTTGATCTACGTTTGTGTTCACATGAGGCTCTCAGCTGTTCCTCCCCCATCCTTTTAAACACTTGGGTTTGTAGGGACATCTGATGTTTACTGGCCGACTACACACGGCCGTGTACAGACTGTCACTGTTTTAGCTTCGACCCTCAAAGCCTTTCCTGAAAAAGAACAATCCCGTTTCTAGTATGTACATAATAGGGCTGTCTGTCACTGTCTTTCAGTGGTCCAAAGTTGCTTTGTTTGAGGTGCTGCTTTTCTAAAAGTGGACTCTTTTTTTTTGCTCCCTGGAAAGATTTTTCCCCTTTGTCTTAGAATTGAAATAGTCTGAATGACTATTTTAGCCATTTCTGGCTCAAGACTGAACTAGCTGTGAGACACTGATTCTTCCCTGGACCACATACAGTGGCTACAGAACTTTTGTCTTAAGACCTCTCCTGAGAAAATACCATGACTCTTTGTTGTTCTCCGTAAAAAGCAACTTTTTTGCATGTGTAGCAGGGTGGAAAGATTTGATTCACAATTAAACTTGGAAATGAAAAGATAATATTTTCTTTCAAAAGGGAACCCTCCTACACTGTTGGTGGGAATGTAAGTTAGTGCAGTCACTATGGAAAACAGTATAGAGGTTCCTCTAAAAACTAAAAATAGAATTACGATATGATCCAGCAGTCCACTCCTGGGCATATATCCAGACAAAACTCTTAGTTCAAAAAGATCCATGTGCCCCTATATTCATAGCGGCACTATTCACGATAGCCAAGACATGGAAACCACCTAAATGTCCATCTACAGATGAATAGATAAAGAAGGTGTGGTATATATATATATATATATATATATACACATATATATATACATACATGCACACATACATACATATACACACAATGGAGTATTACTCAGCCATAAAAAAGAATAAAATAATGCCATTTGCAGCAACATGGATGGACCTAGAGATGATCAAACTGAGTGAATTAAGTCAGAAAGAGAAAGACAAATACCATATGATATCAGTAACATGTGGAATCTAAAATATGACACAAATGAAGTTATCTATGAAACAGAAACAGAATCACAGACATAGAGAACAGAGTTGTGGCTGCCAAGGGTGAGGCGGGTGGGGGAGGGATGGATTGGGAGTTTGGGGTTAGCAGATGCAAACTGTTACATTTAGCATAGATAAACAACCAGGTCCTACTGTATAGCACATGGAAGTATATTCAATATCCTGTGATAAATCATAATGGAAAAGAGTATGAAAAAACCTGAAAATATTTTCTTTTATTTTCTAGCTGCTCTGGTTGTCTCAGTGAGTCTCACCCCCTGACTAGTAGAGAAAATGTGCAAAGTTGAACCTGTTTTTAAGCTTAGTTTGGTGTGCTTACGTGAACAGCTTCTGTGGTCCTGTGTCTCCTGGTTAGGAATGCTTGGTCTGGCGGGTAGCACCACCCCCCCTTTTCTTCTGGGCACCTGTGGGGCGGGCGGTGGCTTCTGCAACCTCGCCTTCCTGGGGAAGCAGTGTGCCTGCACCACCAGAGTCTTTATCCTGCCCTTTTAGTGCCTCTCCCTCCCAGTGATGCCTCTTCCCTACCTGATGCCTGGTGCTCTGTTGGCCACTGATTCCAAGTCAGTAACCGTGAACTTGGGGCCCATTCTTGTGGCTCAGGCCACATCCTTCATTTACTTGACTTCACCTGGGATCCTTTGGGGGCTGCAACCCCTGGGAGGTCTGGCTGGGATGCTCCCGTGTTCTCAGCCCACGTGAACTGCTCTGTAGCCCAGTGACAGAGCCCCTTCTCCCTGCCAGGTGACCTTTGGCCAGCGCCCCAGCCAGGCTCACAGGTCCTGCTGTGTTCAGTCTTCACCAAGTAGAACCAAGGGTCCCAAATAGGGAGGAAGGCCAGGAGCTGCCTTCTGCCTCCAATGACTCCTCACCCCCTCCTCCCACGGCCTGGACAGGGGAAGTTGGTCCGGCCCCTGACTTCCTCGCCTGTCTCCCACAATCTGTCCATTTCATAGCCCACACCGTGCTCCTTTTAGCTGGCCCTGTGGCTTTGCTGTCAGACTGGAAGGGTATCTTTTCTACCCTGGAGGAGACTTCTATGAACTCCTGATGCAACAGAGGCAAGGAGGGGAAAGGAATAAAGCAATTTGTAAAATTCTCTAGATAATAGCATGGCTAACAGAGTTATGTAGTTTTGCTGAATAATCCCAGTTTGTAAATTGGAAGTGATTATCCATCTTTTGGTAGCATTTCTATAATTTCTTTTTTTTTAGGGTGATGAACACTTTATGTCTAGAGGCAAAGGAGAACATATGAATATTTTTCAAAATATGTTATGACACTTGATTTTAAGGTGTGTGGAAATTTCCCTGGTCTTTTTTAAAAAAATTTATTGCAGTATAGTTGATTTACAATGTGTTAATTTCTGCTGTATAGCAAAGTGGTTCAGTTATACATACATATATTCTTTTTCACATTCTTTTCCATTATGCTTTATCACAGGATATTGAATATCCCTGTGCTATACAGTAGGACCTTGTTGTTTATCCACTCTATACATAATAGTTTGCATCTGTTAATATCATGCTCCCGATTTCCCTGGCGGTCCAGTGGTTAGGACTTGGCGCTTTCACTGCCGTGGCCCTGAGTTCAATCTCTGGTCAGGGAACTGAGATCCTGCAAGCCGAATGGCATGCCCCCCCCCCAAAAAAATGTCCAAATCAAGCTCCCAATCCTTCCCTCTCCCACCTACCCTCCCCCTTGGCAAACACAAGTCTGTTCTTTATGTCTGTGAGTCTGTTTCTGTTTTATAGATATGTCTATTTGTGTCTTATTTTAGATTCCACATATAAGTGATATCATATGGTATTTGTCTTTTTCTTTCTGACTTACTTTGCACACACCTTCTTTATCCATTCATCTGTAGGTGGACATGTAGGTTGCTTCCATGTCTTGGCTATTGTAAATAGTGCTGCTACATAGGGGTTGAATTATAGTTTTTTCTGGTACATGCCCAGGAGTGGGATTGCTGGATCATATGGTAGCTCTATTTTTAGTTTTTTAAGGAACCTCCATACTGTTCTCCAGAGTGGCTGCACCAGTTTACATTCCCACTAACAATGTAGGAGGATTCCCTTTTCTCCACACCCTCTCCAGCATTCATTAAAATTTCAGTCTTCTTAAACTTGGCATCCTCTAAGTCAGTCTCTTTGCTGGTAGTTTTAGCAAGAATATGGGGTTTGGTGATCCAGAAACGGGGTTCAAGGCCCGGTGGCCAGGTGGGTGGAGTTGGATAAATCGCTCTCATCTATTAGGGCCTCATTTTTTTGCCAGGAAGTGTGGGATGCAGTGTGACCTCACTCATGCTCATTCCCAGCTCATGTCTGCTTGTCCCAGGGCGACTTCTGCTGGTGGTCCTTCTACCCAGAGGGTCGCTGCTCCAGTGCCCACGAGTCTTCACAAGTGCTCAGGATGATGCTGACCACCCCGCCCTGGTTCCCCTTCCTACTTGTGGTCAGTAGGCTTCTCATTCTGTGTCAAGTATCTTGTTTTTTGTTTTATTTCCTCTGTAGATATGAAATGCCTTGCTGGCAAGAGCTATATTTTACATACTTATGTCATACGCCACAATATTCCTATGTCATAAGCTCCTGAAGTCCTTTCCACTTCTTATATATTTCATGCTTTTTGGGGTATTTTCTGTAGTTCTGGGGCATACTTTGCAGCTGAAAAAAAATAGGCATTGGTTGGTATTACCAGAAATTAGTGAACTAGAAAGGACAATCTGATCATATTTACTTTATAATCCTATTTTCTATCTGATACCTTTTGGATTCTGAAAAGTACCCAATCTCTGAATAAGTTGTAACTAGCTGAAGTTACTAAGGACTTATAAAGAACATACGTCTCAATTTAAATACTTTTTCCATATGCAGTTTTGACTGAGAAGTATTTTTAGGTTTAAGAAATTTATCTTAGGACTCCGAAGTCATTTCTTTTATCACACTAAAATATTTATGCCTCCGAGGTATTTTTTGACAGTTGGTTTGTGTGACTCCAGATGTAAAATATGTGACGTTTTGATTTTGGTGGCCATGTTTACATAGCTCTTGGATCTTCTCAAGGACTGTATCTTCAGTTACTGTAATTAAGCCATCTCTGATTTCACATATATTTAGCTAATAAATATTCATGAGGCTCAGGGGAGGATAGAGGAGATGGCCTATGTTCAGAGTCAGTTGAGCACATTACTCTTCAGGCCCTGTGGTGGATGATGTGCTAAAGTAAAGTAAGTCTAGATCTCTCAGCAAAGAGCACAGACTCCAGAAAGAATGAGTCCTACAGACCCCATCTGCAGAAATAGAATTTGAAAATTGTATGGATATAGAGAACGAACTAGTGGTGGAAGAGGGAAGGGGGGAGGGGCCAGAGAGGTGTAGGGGATGAAGAGGTACAAACAACTATGTATTAAATAAATAAGCTACAAGGATATATTGTACAGCACAGGGAGTATTGCCAATATTTTACAATAACTATAACTGGAGTATAACCTTTAAAAATTGTGAATCACTATTTTGTACACCTGTAACTTGTTTAATACTGTACATCAACTATACCTCAAGAAAAAAAACTATCAGTAAAAAGAAAGAAAAAAAATTTTATGAAGTCAGACAAAAATCTGCCTTTATTATGAACGTCAGGGTATTTTGTTTATACTTTTTAAAAGGTCAGCATCTATAAATAAGCTTTATATTTCTTCTGTTGAGTTAATTTCTTTGAAAAAGTTTCACTTTATAAAAGTTATAGTATTTTCACTTAGAGGGCATGTATCACGATTTAATACTTTCATTTATTTTTCATTCCTATTGCTAAAAGATACAGAAAGTTTTATTTCTTTTGTAATTGAAAATTTCATTTTCAGTAGAAGTGGATTTCTGAAATGGTTCATTTAAACAAAAAGTTCTGTTTTAAGAAGCATTACTGTGTTCTTTGATGCATTTTGGAGCTGTGGGCATTTAAGTGGCTTTGCTGTTGCACTGTTCCTGGATAATCAGACTTGTTTTTCATGGCAATAGTAACCTGTGATCAGGGTCGAGTTGAATATGTAGCCCTGATTCATGTCCTATTGCTACTCCAAACTTCATTCTGTTCGCTTGCGCTCACTCTTTTTGTATCTCCCTAAAAATCTTCTCCAGAGAAAATTGGTTAACTTAATTCAAAAATAGCTTCAAAAATTGGTTACTAGAGGTAAATCTGCAGTTTCTGAAGTGGTGTGAGATTAGCAGAGGCTCTCCAGGGTGCTTCTGATGGTGCTGTTGGTTAGATTCCGGGCCTGTTTGAGGTGAGTTCATTTAAATCCATCCCACAGCACTAGGAGGGGCTCCCATTTTATGCTAAGTGTTCTCTTAGCTGTGTGGCTTTCATGGTTTCTTTTTAGCCTCTTTACAGGTCTTTGAAATGGGTGGCATTTTCTCCATTTTACAGATGAAGAAAATAAATCTTAGGGAGTTTTATTAACTTGCCTCAGCCCACAGAGTTAGTAGCAAGAGAGGGATTTGAGGCCAGGTCTTTCTGCCTTCAAAATAGGTGTGCTTTGAAACCACCTCTCCGAGGTTGTAAGGAAAATTGAGGTTCTGTTCACTGTTCCTGATGCCTTCCTCATAGAGTCCCAGCTCCTTAGCTTGGCGTGTCTTTATAGGCCTCTGTCCTGCCCAGTCATCCAGGACTCTTTTACACACATCCTGTACTTCATCCATGCCTAACATCACACCTTTAATTTTCTCAGGATTTTGCCTTCTCCCCGATCTATCTTCTGTGCGAACTCTATTGGTTCCAACCGTAACACTCTCTGCCTCCTTGCCCCCTACATTAAAAACACATACAAATATAAATCAAAGAGATGAACCAAAACAGAAGAAACTCAACCTTAACTGTAGTAGCACAAGTTGCTACGATACTGTTGGAAAGTGCCCAGCCTCCATCAGCAGGTGAGTGAATAACCAAACTGGCAGGTCCATATGGTGAAATGCCTGTCAGCCATCACAAGGAACAAATCATGGATACACGCAGCAACACGGATGAATCTTAAAAAGCTAGAATCAGGGCTTCCCTGGTGGCGCAGTGGTTGAGAGTCCGCCTGCCGACGCAGGGGACACGGGTTCGTGCCCCGGTCTGGGAAGATCCCACATGCTGCGGAGCGGCTGGGCCTGTGAGCCATGGCTGTTGAGCCTGCGCGTCCAGAGCCTATGCTCCGCAACGGCAGAGGCCACAACAGGGAGAGGCCCGCGTACCGCAAAAAAAAAAAAAACAAAAAAAACAACAAAACTAGAATCAAATAGGTTCTATTTATGTGAAATTTTAGAACACGAGAAACTACGGTGATAAAAATCATGTTGCCTATGGGAGGGGTGTGGGGATAGACTGCAAAGGGGCACAAGGGGGTGGAAATGTTTTCTGTCTTGTTTTGGTGCCGGGCATAGGATGCAAACAACTGTCAAAACTCTCTGAACTGAACACTTAGTATTTACCTGTTTTATTTTGTTAGTTAAACCTCGATTTAAGAAATGAAATGAAATCAGGCTAAGGTCCTTTTGCATAATTCTGTCATAGCACTTGTCAGGCAGTTTTGCGAATTCTTGGTTCCGGGTCTCTTTCCTGCTGGACCCTGGTAGGTGTGGGACTCTTCCCATTTTGTAGCACCCGTGCCTAGCACTTGCCTGACACCTCGTGGTATTGGGGAAGAAGAAATTCCTCTGCTCTTCTAGGTTCTGGCTGGTCTAAGAATTAAGTTGATAGGAAACAGATTAACAGGAGAAAATCAAACAAAATTTTAATAACGTGTACATGGGAGAGACCCAAGAGAAAACTTGCCTGTGTGGCTGAACTCCTCCCCTTAAATACCATCTTCAGCTAAAGACAGAAGAGGATGTTGGGGGTAGTGGTTTGGGACTTCAAAGGGGAGGAAGGCAATTCCCATGAAGATGGAAAGGCAGAGGTTTGATAAATGTTTGCTGGGCCAGGCAGAGGCAATGGGACACAGAGTGGACTCTGACCTGTAGGCCCTGTTCTCCTGACCACACGTAACCCATATTCTTTGCAGATAACTCTGGAGATTCCTCTGTTCTGGGAACAGTCCGTCTGTCTGAATTCTTCAGACAGTTATGGGGAAGGTCAGAGTTTCTTCCTGAGTCTTGTTTGGGCCTTGATTGTTTTCAGCTGGAAAGAATCCACAGGCCAAAGAGACACGTTGGGTTGGCAAATTTTGTTCTTCTACTCTGGGTTCTCAAGAGATGCTTGTTGAATGCATGGAACGCTACCTTCTGAAGAAGCCTGGCTCGTTAAAAAAAAGAGTAGGTTTGGAAATAGTGGGGGCCCCAGGAAGAGATTTAATATGATCTTTAGGTGCCTGGAAATCTAAGCTTCATGGGAGATGTAGTTCAAGCCATTATGAATTTAAGTAGTTACAGAGATTTACATACAAAAAAGTGGAGACTGAGTTTGTATATTTTTAGTGGTTTGCTTTGAGTGTTTTAGTCTCTAAATGTCAGGTGATGCCTGAAGTTTAAACTAACATCATTTCTCTAGCCATCTCTCCATTTTTTTAAGGAATAAGTTTGGGCTGGAGCAGATCGCTGAGTACCTCTGGCCTTAGGGACCTTGAAAGAACTTCATTACTGAAATAAATTTGAGTTTACAAATTTCATTTCAGCAGCCAGGCAGAGGTACTGAATGCTCAGTTGGTTTCTGGCTAATGAGCCACGTGGTGGTGCTCTGCTTTCTGGGGGAACCCAGTAACTTTAAATGGAAAAATTCCCCAGCATTTTAAATGTCTGCCTGAGCCTGGCGTTTCAGTGTCAGCCACACGTGTTTAAGGTGACACCAGGAGGAGCCAGGAAGGGAAGGTCTGAGATATTTTTTAAAAGTATTGTGCAAATTGAGGGGTTCTCAAAGCAAAACTCTCACAAGAATGCCTACTACACAACTCTTCCTTCCAGTTGTAAAAAATAATGTATATTCCTTGAAGAAAAATGGAAAGAAAATAGTGATGTTGTAATCGGTATATTCCATGTCCCGGCAACAGTGCATTGTTTATTTAATGAAAGCACAATCATTTTGTGGCCGTGCCGTAACTGAGTTGCTCACTTTTCTGTCCTTGGATGTTGAGATTATTTCATGTTTTTCTGTTAATAGGTAATAATTAATACCTTTATACATTTTGAGTATTTATCAAGCAAGAATTATACTTAGTGGTTTTTTTGGTCATTAGCAGCTTTTTATTGTTACCCTCAATTTACAAATGAGGCAAAGAATTTGTAATTATCTAAAAATTATATGGCCAGAAATTTGTAGAGCCACACATAATAAACAAGGGAGCATGGCATAGAAGAAAGAATGTATTCTTTTTTTTAATTTATTTTTTATTGAAGTGTAGTTGATTTACAATTTTGTGTTAGTTTCAGGTATATTTAGTGTTGAGATGAATATTTCCTTATGTAAAACATAGTCTAAATTTTGGATTTTCTATAGACTGTATTCTAGAAGCAGGGTGTCATTGGGGATTAAGAGTATGGATTGTGGGGCTTGATCCCAGATTCTCTACTAATCCAATTAGTAGGAAATATAAGTATATAAATTTTAGATGAAAAATCCTATCTGTTAGAAAGAAATATTTCTTCTCTATTGATTTTCTTATATTCTCACTTGAAATATTTAACATATTCAGGGAGAAACAGGGACAGGAGAGAAGCAGGTCCCTTACCTTTCTTGCCTTACCGTATTCCTTTTTGACCTTGACCAAATAATGTCCCGTGCCTTAGTTTCCTCCACTGTGAAGGTGGAGGATTAATAATAGACCTCCACGGTGAAGATATCAAATGATTGGGGCAGGGCCTGGCACAGGAAGTGTTGTATAAATATCAGTCATTTTCCATCTATGTCAGAATGCAAGAATATTATGAACATTCTAAAGGCTCCTTTATCACTGTTGCCAAATTCCCAAAGATCATACCAGTGGGGTCCCTCATCAGCACCACCTCAGGGTGCCCGTTTTCCCACACAGAATCAGCTATTAGCAAAACTTCCTCGTGAGCATCCATCGCCATTGGCACGTGATCATTCAGTTTCTCCTCTTTTCCCTTGGAGCCCTGACTTTCGTTGTATAATATATCATTAATAGAAGTGTGCACTGACCAGCTTCTTATATTTTCTTCTTCTTTTTAGGGACTAGGATAGACACGTTGCTTTCTCATTAAAGATGGGTGGAGGGGTCAAGGAAGTGGAAAGTTTGGGACCACTATTCTAATAGTAGATACTAAAGGTACATAGAGCATTTAAAAATGCTTGGAAGGATCTCTGAGGATCCACTTCTTCAAAATTTGCCTTTGGTTTTCAAGGAAAAAAAACCTGTGGACAAAGCAAGATTTCTGCAGAAAGCAGAGGCATGGACATGATCAACCCAAGGTGATATTCTAGTGGGTAACTTGGCGAGAAGCTCTTTGCTCCTCTGACTTCAGTCAGAGCTATTTTATGTCCGTCATCTGTGTCATCTGTGATGTTCTAGGTGAGCTCTAGGTTAGGAGAATGCAGCCCTGGCTAACTCAAGTTTGAAGGTCTTCTCTGCACAAGAGGAAGTAAGGCTGAGGGAGAACTCTCCTGGCACCCCAGACATTTAGTCATCTGCCTGCCTCTCCCTTTTGCTCATCAGTGCTCCTGGGAGGGGTGCGGTGGTGGTGATGGGGTGGTGGCAGAGCCTTTCTGGGATGGGTTAGGTCACCTGGTGTGTGGCTCCTAAAGCCTACCAGGGCATGCTTGGTGATCCTGTAACTAAGGCACATGTCCCCACGAGCTGTAAACTACATTTAAATAAAGCGAGGGAGGGAGGCACAAGAGGTAGGGGATATGGGGATATATGTATACATGTAGCTGATTCACTTTGTTATACAGCAGAAATTAACACACCATTGTAAAGCAATTATACTCCGGTAAAGATGTTAAAAAAAAAAAAAACAGCCAAAAAAAAGTGAGGGTGTAATTGGACTAACATTAATTCTGTTTTAACCAGCAGCCCTGCTCTGTTTTAAGTTGAGTTACTGCCATAACTATGCAGACAAGAGAATAAGGAAGCTTTTCTTTTTAATTGTATCTTCAAGTGCTTCAGAGGCCTGGAAAAGTTTGTCCATTTCTACAGACCTTAAAACCCTGACTTTTCTTTCCATTTAGATGAACAAATAAATAAAAAATCAGTATGGAAAGAAAAAAAAAAAAAAAAACCTTGGGCAGGAGGCAGTCTCAGTGTGAAACAAGCCTAGGTTGAAGGTTTCCCCAGTGCTTCAGGGTCTTGTCTTTGGTGATCTCCACCTTCTTATCCCCGCTGCTGACTCACTCTGGGTCTGGCCGGACTGTTACAGGAGGGAAAGTGTTGTGCGTGTGAGTCACCCTGTATTTTCATGGACTTGGGAAGCTAGTGTAACACAGACAGAGAACTGCAGAGACTTTCTGTCCTGCACAGTCCTGTCCAGAACAGCAGCAGTCAGCTCGAAGACAGCACTTACCTTCCAACAGTGTAGCTGTAACTGGAAGGTTCTTTATTCTCAGGTGGGAGAAAGATAAAAAGCAGATGCTAGGAGTTTTATGTTCAATTCTTGGCCAATCATGAGAACAGATACCAGTAAATTCTTCTTCAGAGCAGAACCCATTAGCACCTGGTACTGTTGATCCGATCCTGTTGATCTGATCCTGTTGGTCCGCAGCCGCTGTCCTGACAGCGGAGCATGTGATCTGATCATTGATGGGGACGGGGCAGCAGATACACAAAAGGGTGTTTGTGGCAAGGATTTATGGGGTCTATTGTTCTCCATCATCTATGCCTTAGCTTACTTATCACATTCCACCCCTGTGCTATTTCTGGATTCCTGACAACCAGGACAAAACCAGACTGCATTTTGCTGCATGGCAGTTAAACTTCGACCGAGGATGCCCTCCAAGCAGGGTAATTTCTGAGTATTTTCTCAGTTACTGATTCTTCTTTCAGAGACTCTCTAAAGACTCATCCTTTAGTATCCCAGCCTGGGCAGCCATCCTCTGAAGAGGTGTCACCAGCTGCCCCTCCTGTTCTTCTCTCGGGCCCTGACTCCTCCCCTTTTCCCTCCTCCTCCCCTCCCTGCCCCTCCCCCTTCTCCCTGTCCCTCCCCTCTCTTCTCCCTCCCCACTTCTCCACCCCGCTTCTCCGTCCCCTCCCTCCTCTTCTCCCTTCTGCCCCCAGCAGCCTAAGAACAAGCCTACCCACAGCTGAGGTGCTTCTCTCCATCTTTGGATCTGAGTTGGGGGTGCTCCAGCTGTCTGTCTTTTCCCTGTATCTCCTGTAGAGTCTACCGGAGTATTGAATACCTAAATGAATAAAATAACTTGAAACACTTTTTTCCTCACAATTATTGTTAATAGTAATACACAGATACATCTTCCTTGTAAAAGATTGAAACAGTCCGTCTAGAAATATGCAGAATGAAATGTGAAATTTTTGACACCAACCCCCTCCTCTTTTAGCTTCCACTCTTACGATGAAATGGCTTTCTCAATTTGATGTGCCTCTTTTGTGTGTATTTATTATTTTGCATTTTTTCCACTTAACTGTGTATCTTGGAATCTTTTTATGTCACTACGTACAAGTTTTCCCTTATTAATATTCTAGAAGGTGGGTGAAGTATATATAATTCATTCATCTAGCTTCCTATTGACTGACATTTAAGTGGCTTCATATATTTTGCTACAGTAGACATTCTTGTATGCTGATCATATATATGCAAGTATTTCTTTAGTTTTACTACAGGTAGAATTGCTCATACAGAAAGTTGTATGCATTTTAATTTGTAGTGGATCCTGACAAATTGCCCTCAAATTTTTTTTTTGCCATTGTACACATGGGGCTGCCTGTCTCTGCATTAGTTACTGTCATTCTTATAAAATTTTTGCCAGTACGAAATCATTTGCTTCACATGCATTTCCTGATTGGAAGGCTGGGGGAGCCTTTCCCTGAATCTTTTTCATTCCTTTGAATTGTGTAGTTGGGGAGGGGCTGCCTTTTTTTCTTACTGAATATTAATAGGACTTATTCATCTATTTTGGATATTCTTGGTGTGTATTATATATGTAGCATATATTTTCTTTGTTGGTCATGTTTTTTTTAAACTTCATTTATAGCATCTGCTTTGTCAAATTTGTCAGCCATTATATGTCTAGTTTCTTTTGGGTTTTGTAACTTGTTTTGAAACACTCTTCCTGCCCAACTATTTATAGAACATAATTTTCTATACTTTCTTTTAAATGGTTTATTTAGAATTAAAAATTTTTTATTTTAAACTTTTTCTTATTCTCATTTCTAATATTGTATAATTTCCTCATGTACTGCCAGGGAGCATAAATCTGAAGATTTTATTATACTGTGTGTCTGAGATGTATTGTCAGTTCCATCTCCTTTTTAAGCTGCCTTCATTTCCTTGGCAGAAGGTTTAAGGATTTCTGAAAACGTGAAGAGCTTTTCTATGAAAATTATCATTTAGATATGCAAATAACTCCTATTTTTTTTTAAATAACTCCTTTTTAAATGTGGTTTTTGACCATGCTTAGATCTAGCACAGAAGCAGTAGGTTGATCATGCTCTGATCAAGGAGGGATGATGATAGAAAATAATGTCAATTTCATTTAGATTCAGATCTTAACAAATAATAGTTATAAAAAACAAATGCTAAGAAAATCATCAGCATTGGGAATTTAAGTTGATAAAACCAGTAATGAGAAAAGGACAGCCCTAGAGTTTTTTTTTTTTTTTTTTTTTTTTTTGTGGTACGTGGGCCTCTCATTGTTGTGGCCTCTCCCGTTGCGGAGCACAGGCTCCGGACGCGCAGGCTCAGCAGCCATGGCTCACAGGCCCAGCCGCTCCACGGCATGTGGGATCTTCCCGGACTGGGGCACGAACCCGTGTCCCCTGCATCGGCAGGCGGACTCTCAACCACTGCGCCACCAGGGAAGGCCAGCCCTAGAGTTTTTGATGCTGTCATTTCTTGTAGAAGAGAAAGAATTCTGTTTAAGCTACGAAGAATTGAACCTTGAGAATGAGAGAAGAGAACCTCTCTCCATCAAAGTCTTAAAGTGTGTCTTTGCATCATGCAAAAGCCCGAGGTCTGCTGTGGCCAGAAGTAAAGACAGCAGATCTGCAACAGGACTTCTTATTGGGAGAGCAGCTATAGGCTTGAAGTATTGATATATGGGACTTTGGAGTCGTGACTAAGCTAAAGAATTACTGGGAAATAACATTGGTATACTTTCATTCATGATGTTTTGCAACCTTTTATAAAATGATGGATAGATCAATGGCATAATTTTGGTGGAATTGTCCTGAAAAGAATCTTGCTTTTAACAAAATGGGGTAGGGGTGGGCCTGGCTATGCCTCAGAGATGTTCAGTTTCTTCCTCTACGTCCGTGGTCCCACAGAAGCAGGGCACACAGACCAATGGGTGAATTGGAAATGGACATCAACTGTACCTCTGTGCTCATGGGAACATGATGCTTCTGTGGGAATATTTGGGAAGAGTTTTCAACCAAAACAGGAGCAGGGACTCCATCTCTTATCCATTGCACCTCCAACCTCCTGTCCCAGTGATGTTGGCCAAGACCACTGTGGGTGAAAGTCCTGTCAAGTGGGCAGGGCTGTTGTTACTGGGATGAGGCCAAGGGGCCCCAGGTGATGAGGGGTGAGGCTCACAGGGGGCCTGAGGGGTGATGATGGCAGCAGGTCTGACCCCCTCTCACCCAGCTCCCTGGTCACAGCTGGACATTGTCTTTCAGTTTTCAGGAGCTAGTCTTCTCACTGATCCCAACTATTTCTTCCAGCCAGTTTTCCTTCTTCTGTAATGAAAGAAATCTTACAGCTTTTCCCCTGTTGTTTTCACTGTATTGTATTACAGAGCTATTTCCCAGCAATAGCAGGGAAATTGCCTAGATCCCCTTTTTCCTTTTCCTCCCATCTTTTTTCCCACAAAACTCCACCACTTCATCTTTGCTTTTCCCTCCCTCCTTTCCCCTTCCATCCTTCTGTTCCTTCCTTCCTTTCTTCTTTTTCTCTCTCTTTCTTTTTTTAGATAGAGCCTTTTGCCAAGTGTTTCCCAGTCATCCTCTAAAATTCACACCTGACCTTTATTAATAAATGCGGAAGTCTCATCCTTATCCGAAATTCTGACCTCCTTGGAAACCATCCTGAGTACCCTTCCTCCACTCTCTACAATCACTGATGTGCAGAGTGTGAATTACATCTTCTGTGTATCCCCACTACTGAAGATTTGGCCAAGCCTCAGGTTTTCCTTTTTGTTAACTAATTTTTTAAAAGTTAGTATTTTGTTTTCCGAGTATGAAATTATAATATTGAACATGCTTTTGCAAACTGCGTCTTCTCCCCACCACCCCCTGCACTTAGTAGCTCTGTGATCTCAGGCAAATTTTTTTTTTTTTTTTTTTTTTTTTGCGGTACGCGGGCCTCTCACTGTTGTGGCCTCTCCTGTTGCGGAGCACAGGCTCCGGATGTGCAGGCTCAGCGGCCATGGCTCACGGGCCCAGCCGCTCCGCGGCATGTGGGATCCTCCCGGATCGGGGCACAAACCCGTGTCCCCTGCATCGGCAGGCGGACTCTCAACCACTGCGCCACCAGGGAAGCCCCCAGGCAAATGTTTAAGCTTCAAGTGCCGCGGGTCCTTCTGTGAGTGGCATATTGATCCTATTATGGTTGTGTGAGGATGCCATGCCGTCTGTGTTACATGCGTGTAGGTGAAAACAGTACCTGGCACATAGCAAGCGCTCCGTGAGTGTTTGCTATTATTATTACTCTCTTTCAGAGAGATAGGTAGGCTTAGGCTTTTCGATAGTGGAGGTCAAGGCTCTGAAACAGACAATTGGAAAGGGAGAGAAAGTGAAGGATACTTTAAACTTTTGCAGAAGTTGATATAATTGTCATTTACAGTCTATTTAGAGTAGAGTTAGAAATCATACTTGAATGTTTCAAAGCACATTCAAGCCACTGTTAACATGGCATTGTCTCTTCCCTCGGCATGATCAAATTGGCTGATTCCCTGTTGCCAAAAATAAGTAGTGATCATTTCCTGTTTGTTGTTTGTGGAGTTACTGTTTGTACAGTTTCTGTTCGGGCAGGTCTGTTTGTCTAAAGTCTCAGGCAAACAGAGTCGTGCTGGGGACACTTGGTCTGGTGCTTCTTTAGAGCAAGGATTCTCTTTTCCTGACATTTTTCTTCATCCTCGAAAGTGAAGTCCTTATAAGCTGGAGACTCCTTGTTTTTCCTGCATTATTAGATTGGGGGCTCTGTTATTTGATGACATAGAAAAGTTCTGTTATTTGATGACATAGAAGAGAAGTGGGTTTTAGAATCAGATTTCAGATCCTGTTTAGGCTGTGAAATCTCAGGCTAGTTTCTTAATCTCCCCAAACCTTGTTTGTTACATCTTTAAAATGAAGATGTACCATCCAGCTCAAAGAATCGCTGTGAGATTCACGTGGAAATGTGTGAAGGTGCAGAAAGAAATACCTGATAGTGGTGTTTCTCCCCTGAAGGAGGTGTGTCTAGCCTATAAAGTTGGGCTTCCTAAACCACCTTCATAGCACACATATCAGGGATGAGTGAAACTAGTTGAGCTGGTTGTTGTTTTGTTTTTTTTTATCCCAGGGGGATCCTGCCTGGGGTGTTAGAGGAGGGAATGTGATGAGCTGGTGCAGCAGTGAAATCCAACATCCGATTGGTTTGCCTCGTTGCAAAAAAGTTAGGCAATCAAAACTCTCTTTTTAAGGGACTTCATCTGAACAGCTTTAAGCGTCAAAGGAGAAAGAGATGATTTAGTTTCTTTTTAGTAAGTATTGTCTGCGTCCCCTGCAAAATAGTGGCGGAGGCTGGCTTTGCTCATGTTTGTTTAAAAGGGGGAGTGGACTAGTTGTCAGCTTGTGAGTGGGAGTGTCTAGTCAGTGTTTTCCTTTCTACCCAGAAACTTACCAGGACTCTGACACATGAGCTTTGGTATGGAAAGTTTAGGGAGTTGCTGGACCGATTTCCCGCGCAAGGATGGGGCAGGTCCTGAAAGATGATGGCGCCTGGAACGCGAGGCTGGTGGGGCTGATGTGCTGCATGGGTCAGTAGCCTGCCTACCCGTTATCTCACTTTCGTGCTGCAGGATTGGAGAGGGAAGTTGCAGGACCTGAGTGGGTTCGCACAGCGGGGCTGTAGCAGACTGTGGGGCACCTTCTGGAAATCTGGACAGGCTCCCGTGACAACTCCTGAGGCTCCCTGGACAGAACTTCCCCCTGTTGTTGGGCATAGGATATGGGTTGAAATAATCTTAATAGTTATTTTGTGTGTGATATGAAGTGGATTTAGCTTTGATTGGATTTTACTGAAGACCAGACAGTGTAAGTTGTAATAATTGGTGCTCTTTTTGTACTTTTTTGTTTTTTTCAAATTCTGTTATTGTTTGCATTCTGTGTCCTTATAGAATGTTCAACCATGTTGTACTTTACGAGTTGATCATATATGTATATTTTCATTTAAAACGTACTCTCTAAATGAAATAATTTTCCAATAGAGGGATGTTATAAAACTTCATTCAGAAAAATAGATGGATAGTCTGTAAAACCAGTAGGATCAGTTAAAAACTCAGGAGTGATTTTTCCTTTTTGTTGTCTTAGCAGCGTTGCCCTAAATATAAATCTCAGTGTTAGACAACCCTCACTGAAGTGAAATAAAGAACCATTATGAGACTTGGAAAATTAGATGGTGTCATCAGGAATACTCCCTTTTGAAATAATGTGTATGGAAAGTGGTAAATCACAGTCTCCTCAGGCTTAAAGTATTCCCGGATTGTAAGTTGCTTTCCTGAAGAAAGTTGAGCCCCTAATGTCCACATTAACTCTTTACTCATTCTTGTAGCATTGTGGGAAACTTCACATGTTAAAGAACCTCCCTTGGTGTACTTGAAGGGGAATCATCTAGGTTTATTGAAGTTTAAAAGATTAGGTTGTTACTGTTAGAAAACAGTATCAGAATCTGTGAATCATGTGTTATTTAGTTCACTTTAGTCTTTGTACCTTAGCCAGTACTTTAGCTGTGGATCATAATCCCGAGGTGTTACCTCAGTATTAACCTGCTAGATGTTTAGCTCCCACCTTATATTTTCAGCAGGGCTTTTGAAAAGCTGCTAGCAACAACCACAACAAAACCTCAGTGATCAAAAAAGCTATTTTATGGTTGTATAATTTAAGTGAATTTCTCATTATTTGATCCTTTGATTGAATCAGCTTTCTTGATCTACCACGTGGCTAAAAAATTAACCATTAAAAGATTATTTTTTAAGAACGTGTGTTCCATTCTTCATGTTCCTTAAAATATAGGACCTGTTTTTATTAATTTAGAAAGAAGTAAATATATATATATATATATATATATATATTAAAAGGACAAATCAGAATTTAATAATCCTCAAATATTAGATAATTAGATTCTTCTAATTTTTCCATCATAAATTATGCAATTAACATATCAATGTATATGGCTTTTCACAACCCAAAGAGATATATTTTATTTTTGTAAATTTATTTTTTAATTGAAGTATAGTTGATTTACAATGTGTTAATTTCTGCTGTACAGCAGAGTGATTCAGTTATACATATATATACACTCTTTTTTAAAAATAAATATATTTTATTAACCATTATGTACCAAGAGGAGTTTGTATAATACACATCATATGTTAAATTTAATGGGACAGAGTAAATTTGTTAGAGTTCATATTATTATGCGATGATTCAATAAATTAATGAAATTTTGGTAGATAGTTACAGGAATGCTTTTCATCTCATATTTCGTAACTTGATATGGAAGCTGTCTATTCTTGAACAAGGATTTTTAATAGTACATTTTGTTTTTTACTTGACGATTTAACATTAGGGTCCTAGGTTATTAATTGGATGGTATTAATGTGGATATTGCCTAGGAAGTACTCTTTTTTTTTTCCCTCACTCTGTTTTCTTTGCTGGAGGTTAGAAAAGCACTGCCGAAATGTGATAGGAGCCCTAGACTTTGTTGAGCAGGTTCCCTTGTTTGCACTCGCTTGTCCAAAGTTCACAGCCGTCAGGAGGGCCTGGCTCCCCACCACTGTCTGTGATTGGGGTGTGCTCAGTACTTCCTTTTGAAAGGAAAGGTGGCAGGATCTTGGGGTAGTGGAAACAATTCTGGGGGGAATCACGACACTTGAGTTCTAACTAAGCCTCTTTCAACCTGAAATTATGAGATCAGGGTTTCTTTTTTTAATTAATTTATTTTTATCAAATTATAGTTGATTTACAGTGTTGCGTAATCACAACACAGTTTTTTATACGTAAAGCTGAATCACTGTGCTGCATACCTGAAAGAAACTGAATCACTGTGCTGTACACCTTAAACTAACACAACATTGTAAATGTATTGGGTTGGCCAAAAGTTTGTTCGGGTTTTTCCATAACATCCTACGGAAAACCTGAACGAACTTTTTGGCCAACCCAGTATTATATCTATTCTTTTTCAGATCCTTTCCCACATAGGTTATTACAGAATATTGAGTAGAGATACAGTAGGTCCTTGTTGTTTATCTATTTTATATATAGTAGTGTGTATATGTTACTCCCAAATTCCTAGTTTATCTCGACCCCCCAACCCTTCCCCTTTGGTAACCATAAGTTTGTTTTCTATGTGTGTGAGTTTATGTCTGTTATGTAAATAAGTTCATTTGTATCATTTTTTTTAGGTTCCACATATAAGCTATATATATATATATATATAGCTTACATATATATATAAAATATATATATATTTGTCCTCTGTCTGACTTACTGTACTTAATATGATAATATGATAATCTCTAGGTCCATCCATGTGGCTGCAAATGGCATTATTTCATTCTTTTTTATGGCTGAGTAATATTCATTGTATATGTGTATCACATCTTCTTTATCCATTCCTCTGTCAATAGACATTTAGGTTGCTTCCATGTTGGCTACTGTAAACAGTGGTGCTATGAACATAGGGGTGCATGTATCTTTTTCAATTATGGTTTTCTCTGGATGTATGTCCGGGAGTGGGATTGCTGGATCATATGGTAGCTCTATTTTTAGTTTTTTAAGGAACCTCCATACTGTTCTGCATAGTGGCTGCACCAGTTTAAATTCCCTAATTATTAGGGAAATGCAAATCAAAACTACAGTGAGGTATCATCTCACACCAGTCAGAACGGCCATCATCAAAAAGTCTACAAATAGGGCTTCCCTGGTGGCGCAGTGGTTGAGAGTCCGCCTGCCGATGCAGGGTACACGGGTTCGTGCCCCGGTCCGGGAAGATCCCACATGCCGCGGAGCGGCTGGGCCCGTGAGCCATGGCCGCTGAGCCTGCGCGTCCGGAGCCTGTGCTCCGCAACGGGAGAGGCCACAACAGTGAGAGGCCCGCGTACCGCAAAAAAAAAAAAAAAAAAAAAAAAAGTCTACAAATAATAAATGCTGGAGAGGGTGTGGATTTCTTTTTGATGGAGAAGTCTGCACCAGGGCTGGCTTCTGTCTTGCTAATTAATCTCCTTGCCCTCCTTCCAGCCCCACTTGCCTGCCCTGGACAGGGGTGGCCTTTCTCTCCTTTGTACTGCTTGCCTGGTGAGTGCCACATCCTTTGCTCAGCTGGCGTGCTTGTCACACTACCTTCCTGTCAGGTGCCCTCTCTAGGTGACAGCTCCAGAGAACAAGGGCCAGTGCTCTATCTGTCCAGTCTGGAGGGCCCAGCACTGCACAGCACTGGGCTCATCCAAGGATCTGATGGATGCTGGGATGAGTGAGTGAGGGAAGCTGGGACTAGCAGATTGCTTCTTCTTCTTTGTTCTTGCCTTACGTACTAATTATTTAGGTTCATTCTGACCTCTTTAGGAATAGCAAGGCTGAAAGACATTTACGACATCATTATTACTTTAAGAGATACAGTAATATATACCACCGTGTCTAAGTATATAAGGAATTATACCTTGTTATCCTGAGTAGGATTATCCTTTGGGAAACATAATTAATTCACATCCTGGGCATTTGTTTGTTGAGTGCATAGAAGCATCATGGCATCTACTGTGGGTAGACAAAGATGACTGAGGTCGAGATCATGCCCCAGAGGGGCCAACAGGGGAATTCATAAATATTTTGTGGATGATAATGTTGGTTAACAATTATTGATAAAATTGGTCTTGGCGGAGTAGTTATATGCAAAGTGCCTGGGGATTTTATGTTGGGGATCAGGCAAGTTTAATAATTTCAGCATAAATTCTGAGCATTTATATTCAGATTTAGCAAACTTCTGTCTTCTTGGTCAGCTTTTCCAATTTTTAATACCCAAAGTGAAGTCAAGAATGAGACTAGAGGTTTGGGCACTGAAAAGGAATGTGTTATTGGCGGTACAAAATGCAAGGCCCTATTTAGGTGCCTTTTGGATTCTCCCTGATGGTGATCGGAAGTGGGAACGGTTTCAAGGGGATACTCTGGAGAAGAAATGCTTGTGAAATACAAGGGAAATTACAGGGTCCCTCCCCTGCCCTTTCATGTCGGCATTAAAGGGTAGGAGAGCTCTAAATAATATGCCATCACTGGGTAGCTTTGCAAAGAATCGAATCTGAACAAACCTTTGGATTGCTTTATTAAAATTTATCCATTTTTTAAAATCATTGAACATTTATGTTTTTTCATAAACTTTTATTTGGAAATAATAACACTGATTTATATTCTCATAGATACATTTTGTGCACAACCATGATGATAGTTTTAAGATAAATTTTAGAAGTGGACTTACTGGGAAAGGGTATTAAATATAATAATACCCTTTATTATTATAAAGGGTATAAAATATAATTAAATATATTTTTAAGGCTTTTGATATTTATTGGCAAATTGTCGTAGAGCAGCACTGTCCAGTAGAAATTTTTGTGACAGTGGGAATGTTCTGTATCCGTACCCTGTCCAGCATTAGTTAGTGCACACTTGAATTGTGACTGGTGTTACCAAGGAACTGAATTGTTAATTTTATTTTATTTTGATTAATTTTGGTTTGAAGTTAAATAGCCACATCTGTGACTATGGGCTGCAGTATTGACAGTGCAGGTCTAGGAGATTTCAAACAAATTACATTTCCACTAGCCATATATATATATATATATATATATATATATATATATGTATATGCATATCCACAGATATATATAAATGTATCTGTTCCCCGTGCCCTCGTCAACATGAATTTTTTTTCATAAAATCTTGACAACTTGATAGGTGGAAAAGCTTATTTTTATTCTATATTATTATTTGTTAGTGAGGTTGAGTACCTGTGGGCATTTACTTTTTTTCATTTTTAAAATTAATTTCATTTCATAAATTTTTAATCATTTTCATTGTGTGCTTTTGCCCAGTTATACATTGATGTTCATCTTATTCTTTTTTATTTTTATTTTGTATTAGTATTAGTAATCTGTGTCCCATTTTACAGATATTTTTCCCAGTTGACATATTTAAGTATTTTAATTTATGTTTAAATTAGTGTAAAGCACGTAAATACTTTTCATGAATAGGACAAGCATTTTCTTTTCTTCTTCTTTTTTTAAAATTTTATTGGAGTATAGTTGATTTACAATATTGTGTTAGTTTCAGGTATACAGCAAAGTGATTCAGTTATACATATACATATATTCATTTTTTCTCAGATTCTTTTCCCACATAGATTACAGAATATTGAGTAGAGTTCCCTTTGCTGTACAGTAGGTCCTTGCTGGTTATCTGTCATATATGGTAGTGTGTGTGTGTTAATCCCAAGCTCCTAATTTATCACCCCCCCACCCATGTTTCCCCTTTGGTAACCATAAGTTTGTTTTCAAGATCTGTAAGTCTGTTTCTGTTTTGTAAATAAATTCATTTGTATATTAAAAAAAATTGAATTCCACATAAGAGTGATATCATGATATTTGTCTTTCTCTGTATGACTTACTTCACTTAGTATGATGATCTCTAGGTCCATCCATGTTGCTGCAAATGGCATCATTTCATTCTTTTTTATGGCCAAGTAGTACTGCATTGTATATATATGTACCATGTTTTCTTTATGCATTCTTCTGTTGATGGACATTTAGGTTGTTTCCATGTCTTGGCTATTGTAAATAGTGCTGCAATGAACATTGGGGTGCATGTGTCTTTTCGAATTATGCTTTTCTTCAGACATATGTCCAGGAGTGGGATTGCTGGATCATAACATTTTCAAAGAAACTTTCGTTCCATTTAAAGTAGTTTATGGGGCTCAGGGATGAAGAATGAGCAGAGAAAGAGATGAAGAGAGCGAGGCCTGTTTGCCCCTAGGGGAAGGATGGAGATGTGGACCAGGGGTGGGAAAAGAAAGAGGACCACGGGGAGAAAGAAGAGCCGGCCCCAGATGTAGAGAGGAGGGAAGAGGACTCAGGAGAGTGGGGTTTGCTGCCTGGGAGCAGGACGGGGAGGGAGTGCGGCTTCCAGCATCCTCTCTAGATGTTGGAGATTAGGATTGTCTTTGAAATAATAACTTGATGAACCGGAACGTTCCAGTGCTCTTCCACCTGCATCATAAGACCTCCCCTCACCCTTCTCTGCACCGTGTCTAGTAACCAGGGCAGTATCACTCTCTATGGCAAGGATCTAGTGGGGCGTTTTGTTGTTACCAGATCGTTCAACACAGGGAATCTAGGAGAAGAGCAGCATGGTTCGTGATTAAACCAGTGTCCACTTCCAGCCAGAGGACCTGAATTCAGTCCTGCCTTTTATCACAGCTTTAAGCCTTTTTCAGAATAATTGTCGACAAGTCCTTTGACCTCTCGACCTCCTGGTCTCCTCTTGCATGAGATGGGAGTGACACTGCCTCCCTTCCCTCTTGTGGCCGTGAAGACCAGCTGGGATGTAACCTGTGGTCAGGTGCTTTGGGAAGTTCATGCAGGGGCTCAGTGGAGGCTTGTGGTGGCGGTGGAGGTGAGAGGACTTCCTGGTGGTGGCGGCGGAGGGGATGATGCAGCAGAGTGTGTGGAGGGCAGTGCTGGCAAACACCACACTGGGAAGAGGCCAGTCTTTCTCACAGGTAGTCTCAAGGTGCCAAAACTTACCAAGAAAATTCAAGTGCACCAAACAGTACTTTTTGAACACCTTACTCTTCTTTATTTGCATAGTGATAATGAAAGTCTCCTATCATAGATTTTACCAACCTTCTTTTATATCTTTTTTCCCCCTTCCAGATGAACGGGACAAAGTTCAGAAGAAGACATTCACAAAATGGATAAATCAGCATCTCATGAAGGTCAGTGTATATTTCTTTTGCATCTTGGAATTGTCTTGCAGGTTTTAATTTATTGTGCAGTACTTGGTTGTATGGCTGTGAACCACAGCTTTTCAGTATCAAGTGGGAAGTTTCAGTTCTAGAGCATTTCACATGCATTTCAGGCATCTCTTATTATTTGGTATATGGCCTGTGGGTCATGATGGGGGTGGTAGATGAGTGCCCAGTGATTGCAATGTCTTCTGTGGCATGAGTAAAACCTCTTATTATTGGACTCTAAAAAATCTCAGCAGGTTAAGAAATATGTAAATATTTACATGTTAGGGCATAAAAAAACTGCAATTCTCAGTAATGTTTTTTCCTCTCAAGATTCCAAGCAAGTTCTGGCATCAGATTTATGCAGATGGCAGAGAGTTAGGTGGGACTAAGGATGGTTTATTTAAAAAAAAAAAAAAAAAAAAAAGGGACTACCCTGGTGGTCCAGTGGTTAAGACTTCGCCTTCCATTGCAGGGGGCGGCGGGTTTGATTCCTGGTCAGGGAGCTAAGATTCCACATGCCTTGCGGCCAAAAAACCAAAACATTAAACAGAAGCAATATTGTAACAAATTCAATAAAAGACTTTAAAAATGGTCCACATAAAAAAAAACTTTAAGAAAAAGATAAAAAGGATGGATTTCAGACAGAAGTCTAGACAAATCAGTTTATCTCTTGTATTTAGTATGACCCAGAGATGGGTGCTTATGTGTATGTTTCTCTGTGAAGCAGTTAATAGTTGTGGTTCTTAAATTAATATTTATTTGTGTGCCATTGGTCACTTTGAGAATCTGATGTAAGCTCTTTCAAAAAATACACATGTGCACAACGTTTGCATACAATTTCATGGAGTTATTGGGTCCCAATTCCAGTAGAATTATTCGATCGGTGGGACCCAATAACTCCATAAATCTCAGCTAAAGAGCCCATGGGATTTCACGATTAACTCTTAGTCACTTTCTTCCCCTTTTATGGACAGTCCTGAAGTCGGAGAGAAGGTAATATTTTAAATCTGTTGTTTGGGACTTGGAAAGAGTCTTCTCGCATAGAAACATTATGTTAATGTGGTTATATTCCTAAGCTATCCTACAGATCCTATTCAAACCATCATGTACCCTAGGGGGATGGTGCCAGTACTGTAATAGCATTTAATAACCTTCTCTAAAAGTGATTCTTATTTCAGGGAGCATATCAGATTACCTGAGAGAAGTTTTAGTCCCCTCTCTGTCATCACCCATGGACAGAATCCTTTTCCCAAATCTGTTACGTCCTTCTGGGGGGCCATGTCATTCACCCGCCAACTGAGACTCACTTCTGTAAGGATTTCTGTTACTACTGGGATTTCTGTTACTAATCCTCTGATGTGTTGGCTGGAGATAAAAGGTGGAGACCCTCTGCTTTATGTTGCTCTCATGAGGCAGTGTCTTGTGAATTCTGAGGAAGGTATCACATCAGCAGTTTACCTGCCCTCCCCCAGTCTTTTGTGTCATCTTTTGTGTCCCACACACACCGTGTAAGCAGGACTCTGCTACAGGCTAGGGCAGAGGTGGGCTGATGTGAGGGTTGCATTGTGGAATTTTGGAGCTGAAGGCTTTGACAGGACTTCCCCATCTCTGAGCTGAGTCCAGGGGGAGCAAGGTTTTGGATGAAGAGATGCCCCTTTGGTGGCTCCTGGCCTGGCAGTCTTTGTGGCTGTGGCCATCTGGGGGTGGCACGTCGGAGACACAGAGGGCTTCCCTGTGTCTTCGGGAGTGTAAGTCACAGTGTTGGCAGTGGAGGGTAGAAACCCATGAGGATGACTCCTGTGGGAACGCAGCACTGGCACAAGACGGATGTTCCTTGGGGACCTACTGGGTACTGGGCGTGTTGGGCTGGGCCACTCACCTTATGAGCAGCTTGTAAATTGGATGAATGCGTGTAAGGAAGCTGCCTTTGCTCAAAATTCAAAACACTAGTTGAGCTTTTTGAGGACAAGTCTGCATTATCCACTCCTAGGGTGCATCATGGGGCCTGGCAAGAATGTTCTCACCATGTGTAACGCCCATGGCAAGTTTTAAATCACTTAATTCTCCAACAGTCCTCCAAGGTGGTTTAATTTAGTGGTTAGGCCCACAAAGCCGGCACAGTCAGACAGCAAGGGTTCAAATCCTGATTTACTTGGAGTATGTGACCTCTTTTTTTGATACAATGACACATCTAGAAGATTTTAGGCTTACTTCTGCTGCAACCCAGTAAGAATTAGGAAAATAAGTATTTTATGCACAACAGCCATTAGATAGATGCCAGTCTAACTAATTAGGGTTATCATCAAATTAGCTTATTTGTTTCTTGAAGTAGGGCAGAATTTAAAATTCACTCTTATTGAAAAATTGTGCACTGAAATTTCTGACCCAAAACTCACATATGTGAGAACATAGTTTTTTTTTTAAACATTTATTCTTTTATGTCTGGAAGCTAGAGCATTACCCTCAAGTGAAGAAAAATCATCAGATATCCCTAAACGTTTTGGGGCACGAGGCTCTTCAGGTTTGTGTTGTGAGTTGACCAGAGAAAGGCCAGATTTCGTGTCATCTTTTCCATGTTTCACCCACGTGATGATAAGAGGAATGTTGGATACTGTTGCTGTTGGGGGCCATTTGGTTGTAACCCAATTAGTAGGAAATACAGAGTAAGTAAATGGATTTTAGATTAAAAATCTCTATATTAGAAAAATATTTCTTCTGTGTTGATCTTATATTCTTCCCTTGAAATATTGAGCATATTCAGGGAGAAACAGGGACAGGAGAGAAGCAGATCTCTTACCTTTCTTGCCTTACCTCATTCCCTTGCAACGAATGAAAGTATGTTATTTGAAGAGTTTTTCATAAAATTAGATTATGTTATATAAATGTTAAGGGAAAGGGTGACCATGAGGAACGAGTCAGCAAATTGAAGGAGTAATTGATGGGAAAAGAGAGAAAAAAAGTGGGAATAAAATCATTTAGATAATGTTCGAGTAAGTTTATGTGTGTACTCACTCTGTTTTGTCATTTTAACTGTAGACCTTCCCCTTAAACAATGGGGAAGGGAGGGGGAAAGGGGGTTAGAAGAGAAAAGAGAGAAGAAGGTGTGGAGGAGGTTAAAGGGGGAAAAGAGGGGAAAGATGCCTACTTTGTGCCCTGGGCTGCCCCCCATAGCCCGGGAGTTGTATGCTGGGACCAAGTTCCGGAGACTGCCCTGGGCTTATTAGCTGCCTGGGCTGCTGACGCAGGCCAGAGTGTGCTCCCCATCTTTTGAAATAATTCTTAAAAATTTTGCCCTTTCTAAGTGATTATTTTATGTGTTTATTGTGGTTTCATATTATGTAATTATTTTACCCAAGTTGTGGCTCCAAGGAGATCTGTTGTTAGTAGTTCTGCTCCTTTGGGCAGTGAGGTAATTGAGAGCTTAGTTCCAGAACAGACCTTCTTCACTGGATTTTCCTTTTCATTTGATAAATAGTATATTTTGTCTTTGAAAGAAGACTCTCCTACAAGGTTGTCAGTCTGTGGCATGCAAGGCAAAGATGGAAGGTAGACAGCTCTGCACTTTATTACTGGTGTGACCGTAACCTTCTTTGCCCTCATCTGTAAATAGTGGATTAGTGTGAGGATTTGATGAGATCGTCCATCTAGGCATAAAGTATGGTGCTTGGCAGATTGTCAACACTCAGTCAGTGAGAGCTGGTGGAAGAGTGGGCTGATATGGATGGCTGCAAACCAAATAGTAAAGCAGGGGTGGGGTGCCTCTCGTGCCCTGCTCCCTGCCTTATCCAAATCTCTTCTTTACCTCAAGTACTTTCCCTCTTAGTACATCTGTTTTCGAAAAAGCTAGGGTTTGGGGGTCAGAATCTATGGGGGAGATAGATTGGTCGTCTTGCCTTGGAGTCCTGCTGGGTCACTTGAGCCACACCCTCTCTACACACCCCTCCCTTGTGGTCTTTGGGTTGATCTTGGGGACCCAAAGGCCTGTTTTCCTCTTCTCCCACACACTCCCCTCCCAGAAAGGGTGTCTGTGAAGACTCAGCACACTCCTGGTCCTCGGTTGTACCTTCACTTGGATTCGCGCTTGGAGGATAGCTTTCGAATTGTGCAGTTTGCTTGCCTGATTTAAGAGAAGGGGCACCCGGGGCTTCCCTGGTGGCGCAGTGGTTGAGAGTCTGCCTGCTAATGCAGGGGACACAGGTTCGAACCCTGGTCTGGGAGGATCCCACATGCCGCGGAGCAACTAGGCCCATGAGCCGCAACTACTGAGCCTGCGTGTCTGGAGCCTGTGCTCTGCAACAAGAGAGGCCGCGACAGTGAGAGGCCCGTGCACTGCAACGAAGAGTGGCCCCTGCTTGCCACAACTAGAGAAAGCCCTCGCACAGAAACGAAGACCCAACACAGCAAAAATAAATAAATAAATAAATAAACTCCTACCCCCAACATTTTCTTTAAAAAAAAAAAAAAAAGAGAAGGGGCACCCGCCACAGCCCCTCCTGGTCTAGCTGCATCAGAAGCCACATAGTGAGAGCAGGACTTGGCTGGGGGCCCAGGTCAGCCTTGGGCTCCTTCATGCACTGGGACGTTTTGCAGATGCCAGCAGGTTCCCCTTGGCTGTTAGACTGTTTACTTTTCTCCACCTTATACTTTCAGATAATTGCTAGTTAATCCCCGTGATTTAGGAAGTTAGGATTTATGCAGCGGTAAACTAGCGTATACCCAGTGCCCAGGGGATGCTTCTAGCAAGGTCAATTTTTAAAAGTTTATGTGACTGAGAAAAGTAAACATTGTGGAACTTTTAGATGATTGCTTAAGTTACTATTATATCCATATGTGTAAACACTGTTTCCTTAAAATACTTGGTTAGGATTTTTTAATATAGCTTTTTCTCCAGAAAAAAATTAATATAGACTTATATTTATCAGAGCTAAAATTACATTTGTTTAAACAGTTTGCTTAATTAAAACTCATGTTTGTTGGTGAGCAGACGTCTTTGGCTTTTTTCCAGATGTATCTAAATTTTAGTGCTCTGGTATTTCAGTTTATGACTAAGCCTGTCCTTATTTAAACTGATTGTTCTGGCAAGAATGTTTTCCTTTTGATTCATCATTCTGCAAAATATATTTAAGGATAACACATTCACATCTGCTGCCTCTACAAGATTCTTCCCATGCTAAATATATTGGATTGTTTACCTTGCAAGTTATGATCTCTAGGTAAACTAGGGTTGTCAGAAACAATTATGTATTATTCTTTTGCATAATTTAAATTATAGTACTAAAACATGAGCTGGTTGTTATTGAAAATACCTGTGACTTCAGTTAGCTAAATTTTACCCAGAGAGTTGTTCTAAAATATAAAATTGTTGGCCTTCTATTATTTACAGTATTTATTTATGCCCATTCTACCCATGGCACTTTATAAACTAGAGGGTCTTAGGTCACTATTTAATTTTTGTTATTCCTGATCATATGCAGTTCTGTCTTGCTGTCTAGAAATTGATGAGTATATATAACAGATGGCACCCAGATCTAAGTACCAGTGATGTAGCTTTTGCCTTGCTCTGAGGAAACAAGAAGAAAGGAAGTCCTTTCTTTTCTGAAGCACTTTAAAGATCAGAAGATTCCTTTTTAACTCACTGTTTGCCTGGGCCCAGAATTAGAACTTGAGCTGTGAATGAGAGGCAGCATTGAAGAGGAATAATTTAAGGGATGAAAAATTTTTGCAAGATTGCAGTCTGGAGAATTCATATAATGTGCTTTACTTGTGTTGGATCCATCTAAATAACTGTTCATGGTGGAAATATATTCTTCAGCACTGGTTAGCTGTACTGTAAATGTATTAATTAACATTGTATAATTGGATGTTTGGTCTGAGTTTTACTTTATTGATACATAAATGCATTTGGAGAGGAAGAGGCCCTGGATTCCATATTGAACCACACCCTCTTAGTAACCTGCTTGGTTACCACCTGGGAGATACCTAACTGATGATTACACTTTTATCTCTGTTCCATCTTGTCTTTGGAAAGCTTGATTTACTTACAGCATAGACCTCCTTTGCACACATTGTAAAGGCAATGACTTCATGGCCCTGCTGAATCAATCACACTATTCTTTGTTTTGTGATTTGGTGGCTGGGAGGAAATGTAAATCCCCAAGCTGAGAACACAGTGATAACTTTTAGGGAATAGGAAGAAATCTCTATTTGCTCTGTGTTCTCGACCATTGCATACTTCTTGAGTAATTTTACCATCTGTGGGCACAGATGAGAGAGGAAAATTTTTGAAGCATTGACTTTTAAAGGGCTAATGAGAAATACCTTTTCTGAAAGTATAATGCAGGTTGTGGTTCTTAAAATTGGCAAATAAGGAATTTTTTCAAGACCTTAGACTTAAACACGTGATTCTTAAACTTTAGCTGCATCAGAGCCACTTGGAGGGCTTGTTAAAATAGATGGTTGGGCCCCAGCCCAAGGCTTCATATTCACTGGATCTGGGGTGGGACCTGAAAATTTCCCATTCTAATAAGTTCCAGGAAGTTGGGTTTCTAACAAAAAGCTGATGCTGCTTAGCTGGGGCAACACTATGAGAGCACCTGTCATAGATAAAATGATAAATATTGTAATGAACCATCAGTTGCATTTGATATAACCAACAAATATTCTGATAATGTTTAAAAAATAGTAGTAGCTATTGCACCTCTACTGTATGCTATGTTTATTAATTATTAATAATAAATTAATAATAATTTATTGATATTTATAATATTAATACTATTACCACTACTACTAATAGCTGCTAATATTATTTGAGAGCAAACCACATGCCAGGCTGTCACTTTCACGTCTTAATGTATTTCTCGCAACAGTTCTTATGGACAGGACCTATTTTTTTTTAATTTATTTAATTGAAGTATAGTTGATTTATAATGTTATGTTAATTTTTGCTGTACAGCAAAGTGATTCAGTTTTTTATGTGTATACACACACACACACACACACACACACACAACCATACATTCTTTTCATATTCTTTTCCATTAAGGTTTATCACAGGATATTGAATATAGTTCCCTGTGTTATACAGTAGGACCTTGTTGTTTATCCATCCTGTATATAATAGTTTGCATCTGATAACCCCAACCTCCCACTCCTCTCCCTCTTGGCAACCGTGAATCTGTTTCATAAATAAATTTATTTGTGTCATATTTTAGATTCCACTTAAAGTGATATCATATGATATTTGTCTTTGATTTACGTCACTTAGTATGATCATCTCTAGGTCCATCCATGTAGCTGCAAATGGCATTATTTCATTATTTTTTATAGCTGAGTAGTATTCCCTTGTATATATGTACCACATCTTCTTTATCTATTCATCTGTATCCTGACTGTTCTTAATCCCCACGTTACAGATGATAAAACTGATGCCCAGAGAGGTTCCATAATTTCCCCAGGTAATATAGGTAATAATTCTCAGGATGTGTATGGAAAACAAGGCTAAGGGAGAGTACACCTGTCTGAGGAGGAAGGGAGGATGACACCCCAGTCTGGCTGTCTCTGGATCTTGTTCTCTCTCTACTGCACTAAATTTTTAAGGATGAATTTAGTGATCAAAGCTAAAGGGGGAAGCTGAGCTTATGACGTGACATTTAAATTATTTCTGTTGTGGTGTAAGAGATAGTGTACATAGTAGAGGAAGGGTTGAAAGCTTTCGGAGGAAATGTCTGGTTAAAGGCTCGAAGTGTAGAATATAGAAGCAAATCAGGTTTTTGTAAATGTGAAAAAATAGTTGACTTGGTAATCTTGACAACTTCAAGATTGTAAGAGATAACATAGAGGAGTGTGAAGTCACCTGCTAGTACGTAGGTGACTAGTAGCTTGGGATTGAGAAACTCTGAATATCTTCTCATCATGAAGAATAACAGTTTCTTTGTGATAAAATTCCTCATCAATAAAAAAAGGTCCAGAATAACACTCAGTTCACTTTCAGCAGGGCTGTGTTGAACTTTGGTATAAGCAGGGCTGTATCTGAAATACAGTTTAGAAAGTACTGTTTTCATGCAGCTTCCTGTTTTGTTGGAGACATTAAATACATTTGTGTAAAACCATTACCAGTTATGCCAGGCAGCATAGGATGAAGTGCCAGAATGAGTAGGAGACGGTAAGGGTTTTATGAGATCAGAGCCAGGAGACTTGGGCGGCCCTGAGTAGTCAGGGACTGTGACAGGGTAGGGATGTTGGCTTAAGCTGGGTGCAGAGGAGGGGATGGGCTGAGGCCGTGTGCTGTGCGCCTGATGTACTGGACCACTAGGGTTTGCTGGAAGGAGACCAGGTTGGATAGAAATGGTGAAGCCACACCTGAAACTAACACAACATTGTCAGTCGACTATATTTCAGTAAAAAATTTTTTTTTAAAAAAGAAATGGTGAAGCCAGGTAAGAAGCAGATGTGATGGGTTAGCCAAGGATGTCATTGGAAGTTTTTGAGGACAAAAGCAACGTAACGTAACTGGCATTTTAGGCAGAACTGTGAATTTCACACATAGGCATTAAGGAGCTAGAAGTAACTATATTGTGAATTCTATGAAGGGACTGACTGTGTTTGCTGAATGAGGGAACCTACAGGGAGGGGACTACAGGGGCCTCTGTCTTAGTTCTTTCCTTTGTTTTGTAGCAGGTACTCAGATGGAGTCAGAGAATGCCTGCTGATCAGATTATAGGTTGGAGGGATACTTAGTGTAATAAATAGATCAAGAAAACTGGACCTCTAGTCTCATCAAAAAGACAGAACTTAACGGTGGAAAATGTAAAGTTCTGCTCAAAGATTGAAATATTTTCCTGTAGGACACAGAAGGCCTGGTGGGGCAGCGATTCATGCAATCAGAGCTGGGGGTTCCTGCTGACTGCAGATTGACAACAGTGATGCACCTGCATGCGGTCTCAGGCTGTCTTAGCAGAGCTGAATATTCTCTGGTCAGCCCACATCCAGGGTGTTTTGTTCAGGTCATGACAGTGCGTTTTAAGGGACAGTCAAAAAGAAAGTGACCACAGGAGGCAACCATGATGGTGAGCGTCTGGAAATCATCTCTCGGATGAGGGATGACAGAGACAAGTGGGGAAGGTGGCTTTGAGAAGAGAGGCTTACAGAGAAATGTGTTTTCAGATATTGACAGGGTAGTCATATAAGAAAGAGTGCAGTTTGGGGTTTATTTGATCCAAAGATTGATGAATACTTTCAAGTTTGAAGTGTAAAAGTTTGAAGTATTAAATTCAGTATAAAACCTCTCTCTAGACATCCGCAGTGCCCAGTAATAGGCATTCAGTTAAGTGCTTTTTGATCTAAGGATATATTATTAGTTTCTGATGGCTGCTGTAACAAATTACACACACTCGGTGACTTAGAGCAATGAAACCTATGCTCTCACAGTTCTGGAGGGTAGAAATCTGAAATCCGTTTTTCTGGGCTGAAATCAAGGGGTTAGCAAAGCCATGCTTCCCCCAGAAGCTCTCGAGGATAATTCCATCCTTGTTTCTTTCAGGGTCTGGTGACTCCAGCATTCCCTGACTTGTGGCCACACCATTCTAGTCTGCCTCCGTGGTCACAGTGCCTCCTCCTGGTCTATGTGTGTCAGGTTCCCAGTACCTCTCTCTTTTTTATTTTTATCTTAAAATTTTTATTTATTTATTTATTTATTTTATTTTATCTTATTTTTGGCTGCATTGGGTCTTTGTCACTGCGCGGGCTTTCTCTAGTTGTGGTGAGCGGGGGCTACTCTTCGTTGCGGTGCACGGGCTTCTCATTGTTGTGGAGCACGGGCTCTAGACGTGTGGGCTCAGTAGTTGTGGCACGCAGGCTCTAGAGCTCAGGCTCAGTAGTTGTGGCACATGGGCTTAGTTGCTCTGCGGCATGTGGCATCTTCCCGGACCAGGGCTCGAACCCGTGTTCCCTGCATTGGCAGGCAAATTCTTAACCACTGCACCACCAAGGAAACCCTCCAGTGCCTCTCTTTTATAAGGACGCTTGGGATTGGATTTTGGGCTCACTGGGATAATCCAGGATAATCTTCCCATTACAAAATCCTTAACACATCTGCAAAGACTCTTTTTCAAATAAGACCACATTCAGTTTCCAGGGATTAGGACCTGATATCTTTGGGGCCACGATCATCCTATTACATATGAACTGTTAGAACTGCCTGGTGTGAAGTCAACCATGGCTTCATGGGACAGGCACTCCCCAGCCGTTATGAAATTTCCACCAAAATCCTGTGGAGACGTAGTTAGAGTCTATCAGAGATGGAACAGAAATGGTTCATGCATTGGTTGGAGGGTGGACTAGGTGGTGTCAAAGATGCTTTCCAAGACCAAGATGATATAATCATATCATTTGTTTAGAGCAGTGGTCCCCCACCTTTTTGGCACCAAGGACTGGTTTCTTTCGCGGAAGACAAGTTTTCCATGGTCGGGGGGATGGGGGGATGGTTCAGGCGGTAATGTGAGTGATGGGGAGCGATGGGGAGCGGCAGATGGAGCTTCGCTCCCTCGCCCGCCTCTCACCTCCTGCTTTGTGGCCTGGCTCCTAACAGGCTGCGGACCGGTACCCGTTGGGGACCCCTGGTTTAGAGGACAAGATGTGTGAAGTACTAATTAACAGAGATAGACCAGAAATAATTTATATATATATATATATATATATATATATATTTTTTTTTTTTTTTTTTTTTTTTTTGCGGTATGCGTGCCTCTCACTGTTGTGGCCTCTTGCCGTTGCGGAGCACAGGCTCCGGACGTGCAGGCCCAGCGGCCGTGGCTCACTGGCCCAGCCGCTCCACGGCATGTGGGATCTTCCCGGACCGGGGCACAAACCCGTGTCCCCTGCATGGTCAGGCGGACTCTCAACCACTGCACCACCAGGGAAGCCCTATTTTTATATTTTTAAATTGTTGGAAATAATTTTATGCTTTAACAAGTTGCCAAAGTAAAAATAGTACAAGGAACCCTGCCCTGGTATGCTCTTTACCCAGATTGACTCTTGTTGACATTTACCCTGTTTTCTGTATCATGACCCCGACACGGTGTGCGTGCGTGCGTGCGTGTGTGTGTGTGTGTGTGTGTGTGTGCTTTTTTATCTGAACCATGTGGGGGTAAGTTCTATACCCCATGGCCCTTTCCCCCTCAATACTTCAGCATTTCCCAAGAGTAGGGATGTTTTTTCATAACCACACATTTACCCACTTCATAAAGCTATGCTGCTTTACAGTCTGTTTTCTATGCCCCAGTTTTGTGGTTGGTCCTTTACACCATTTCCCCAGGGCAGCGTCCAGGTCATGGTCAGCGTTGTATTTAGTTGTCATGTCTCTTTATTCTGCTTTAACTGGGACCAGTTTCACAGCCCTTTTACAGACTTTTGTGACATGAGCATTTTTGAAGACTACAGAGCAGGGGTTTATTTATAGAGAATGGAGGATGAGTTAATAGTAAAATATATTTTGAACTTAAATTTATTTTATGACAAGAAGACAAACCTTTTTTTCCCAGGGAGAGTCATTTAAGTAGTTACAAGTGATTTTAGTGTTTTTTGATATAGTAGTGAATTACCTTTTCAAATTAAGAACACCAAAATTTGACTAATTTCATCAGATAACTTTAGTTCCATCTTGTGGTCAGTTACGATTTTTCTTCTTCTTGATTTCCTTATTGTTATTATTATTACTTGTGCTCCCAACACTGCCATTTAAAATGTTTAGGCTGTGCACATCCTGGATGGGATGCATAACGTGGGTTGTCTGGTTGAATCCTTGGTTAACCAGTGACATTTGGGAAGCTCAGGGAGCACCGTTACCTGCCCAGCGTGAAGGGGCTGGAATGTGGCAGAGCTGAGGGTCAGTCCTTGGTCCTTCTGGGGCCACAGAAAAACTCTGTCATCCTGCCCCATTTTGCCTCAGTAGGGTCACAGGGCTAAAGAATGATCAAGAAATGAAGACACAGGGCTTCCCTGATGGCGCAGGGGTTGAGAGTCCACCTGCTGATGCAGGGGACGCGGGTTTGTGCCCTGGTCCGGGAAAATCCCACATGCCGCGGAGCGGCTGGGCCCGTGAGCCATGGCTGCTGAGCCTGTGCTTCCGGAGCCTGTGCTCCACAGCGGGAGAGGCCACAACAGTGAGAGGCCCCTGTACCGCAAAAAAAAAAAAAAAAAAGAAATGAAGACACAGAAGTAGGGGTAAAGCACTATGCTGAGGTACATTTCTGCTTTCCTCAGTTCTCATCTCTCCCAGCATTACTTCAAGTCTTTGCCATGATGGTTCAGCCATAAATTTTTATTTGCATTCTTCTCTAATCAATACACTTTGCAAGAATTTAGAGATATAGATAAAAGTATATGAAAAAGCCGAGCAGCATTCCTGAAGGTGACAGTTTAATCAGAGAAGGGCACTGACTAAGGCATTTTTCAAAGAGAAAATTACTTTGATCAGCAGTGCTGACATCTCCTAAGTCCTGTTTTACAGGGCTTCACCTCAGCGCACGCGTTCTGTAGTGGGTGGATTTAAGCAGAAGACTTGGCTTGTTGTTTTTACTGGACTCGAAGCCACATGAGGACTGCCCTGTGTTTGTCTCACTAAACAGGGCCTCTCAGCCCCAGCACAGTGCCTGATACACTGTTTCCCTCAGATCCCTGAGGAATTTTTTGCTTCATGAGTGAATCTGAAACCAGGTGAAACTTTCCCTCCCTAGTTTATAATACAGAACTATGATTACTGTGATGGGAAAGTAAAAAGATTGCTTTGTTGGGAGTGAGATAAAAGTTAGTCGGGAAGAAAAATAAATCTGTGATGACTTCCTTCTTTTAAAGCTGAAGATACCTATTGCACTATAGGGACAGAAACTGAGGCCCCAAGTCAAACAGGAGTATTGTCAGGACCACGTTTTTTTTTTTTTTTTTGCAGTACGCGGGCCTCTCACTGTTGTGGCCTCTCCTGTTGCGGAGCACAGTCTCCGGACGCACAGGCTCAGCGGCCATGGCTCACGGGCCCAGCCGCTCTGCGCAATGTGGGATCCTCCCGGACCGGGGCACGAACCCGTGTCCCCTGCATCGGCAGGCAGACTCTTAACCACTGCGCCACCAGGGAAGCCCAGGACCACGTTTTGATCATCCTTTTGAGGCCTCTGCGTGTTCTTTCCATGGCACAATTCAGTTTCTCCATTCGTGTTGGTAGTAGGAAGTTTACTCATATTAATAGACGAAATTAATGTATTTATCTAAGGTTAAATACATATAAATAAATAAATACATATAATAAAAATATAATAAAAAATAAATTAAATACATACAAATAAATAAGAATACACATAATAAAAATATAATATAAAAATAAATTAAAGGCATATAAATAAATAAGTAAATAAATAAATTAGCTTTGCCATACTTACCCACCGTTATTTTCCTCAGTTCAGAATTTAGCAGATATTGGCTAGAGCTAGATTTTCCTCACTTGGGAATTCTCTAATAATATACTGATAATACTAGATTCTCTGTAGCCTTATTGCAGGTAGGGAAGGAAGAAGAAATCTTTTCCTTCTATGCTTCTACGTTCTTGGTTGGGCTGTAGAACAAAAGACAGATTAATAAGAGAAAAGCATACAGATGTATTTCATAAGAGTTTAATGTGATCCAGGAACCTTCATGAGGAAATGAAGACCCGAAGAAACCATTAAACCTGAGTGTTTTTAACACTAGATTTGATGCAGAGTAGAGGGTCCTGGGAAAACGTGACAGGACAGAAGGGTGTGAGCTGAGAGTAATAAACTGGGGAAGCTTAGGAAGGCCTGTCTGTTCAGATTTCTGTCACCTGCAGAGATAAGGATGCTCCTTTCCTCCAGGTACAGGGAGGGCACCTCTCACATGAGGGTCTCATGACCTGCTCAGAGGAGAGGGGGGTGGGGGGAATGACAGAGCCCTGCCAGCACCTGCTGTTTCCCAGCTTCTTCAGCTTAAAGAAAACATTCAGTCTGTCCAGGTGCCCTGTTTGGGGTAGTGTATCCTGAGCCCTGTCATGCAGGTGTGGTTAGGTTTCTTTGAAGGTTATCTAAGATGCTCCTTTCCATAGAATCTAACAGAAAGCCCTGTTTCCAGGCCCTGGTCAGTGTTTGCTGTGCTGCAAACCTGAGGGAAGATTCAGAAACAGGTTTAAAAGGGGCTGATAAGGAAGAGAAGTAGGAGGCAGAAACCAGTGATGAGGGAGTGCAGAGGGGCTATGCTCTGCAGGGTGGGTGGGGGAGAACTTGACACAGAATGTGGTCAGGGTGTCAGGGGCCGCAGTGGGTCACATTGGTCTGGCCTAGGAGGTTGGAAACAGTTGCCTATATAATACAGTCATTTGATCTTAAAGTGATATAGAAGAGTTGTCTGTGTGTGAAAAAGGGAGAGAGGGATGGCTTCAGAGGGAAGCCGTTGAAGCTGGGAAGACTATTGTGTACGTCTAAAAGTGCTAAACTAGGGCTTCCCTGGTGGTGCAGTGGTTGAGAATCTGCCTGCTAATGCTGGGGACACGGGTTCGAGCCCTGGTCTGGGAAGATCCCACATGCCGCGGAGCAACTAGGCCTGTGAGCCACAACTACTGAGCCTGCGCATCTGGAGCCTGTGTTCCGCAACGCGACAGAGAGAGGCCCGCGCACGGCGATGAAGAGTGGCCCCCGCTTGCCACAACTAGAGAAAGCCCTCGCACAGAAATGAAGACCAAACACACCCATAAATAAATAAATGAATGAATGAATGAATGCCAAGCATTTGAAGCCCTTTAAAAAAAAAAGTGCTAAACTAAATGCCGATGGTCTGGGCTGTGGATTCACAGTGCTAACATATTCTGACACTGATGTCGGCTTAAAGAATTTCTTTTTTTCCCTTCTTCCAGTTTTATTGAGATACAATTGACGTACAGCCCTGTATAAGTTTTAGGTGTGCAGCATAATGATTTGACTTGCATACATCATGAAATAATGATCACAATAAGTTTAGTGAACATCCATTGTCTCATACAGATATAAAATAAAAGAAAAAGAAAAAATTTTTTTCTTAGGATGAAAAGTCTTAGGATTCACTCTTAACAATTTTCATATATAACATACAGCACTGTTAATTACGTTAATCATGTTGTACTTTACATGCCTAATACTTATTTGAGAGTTTTGTTTAATTGAGACGATTGACGTGTGATTATAGGCTCAATTCAGTGCAGGTTTTTAACTGTTCTTTTATCTGTCAGGGATTCACATGTGTATTAAAGCTACACTACCCTAAGTGATCATGAAGGGTATAAAGCTGGTAACAGCTGTGGAATCTAACAAAGCTAAGTTTAAAGATGTGCAAATTTGGTCAAGTAATATGACATTTTTAAGGCTCTGTGTCCTTAGTTGTAAATTAGTTATTTACATTTACCTGACAGGTCAACTCAGTTACTTTATAATCTTGAAAGTAGAAATATATGAACAAATATCTCTCTTATTGATGATTTCCCTGAGTCTTCACGTGCTCTTGTCACTTCACTTGAATAGTTCCCCTCAAATGACATGTTCTAAGGAGTTTTCATATCATTGGTTCAATTTATATTACATTAGTCTAGGTTAATGTTTAATCTTTCACTTATGATGTATTCATGTAAGACGTTCACTTTTTTAATTTTATTTTTTTAATTTTTAATTTTTTAAAATTTTATTGAAATATAGTTGACTTACAGTGTTGTGTTTCTGCTGTACAGCAAAGTGATTCAGTTATACATATATATATTCTTTTTCATATTCTTTTCCTATATGGTTTATCCGAGGAGATTGTTTTTGGTTCCCTGTGCTGTACAGTAGGACCTAGTTGTTTACCCATCCTGTATATAATAGTTTGCATAAGATGTCCACTTTTTTTTTTTACAACTTTATTGGCGTATAATTGCTTCACAATGGTGTGTTAGTTTCTGCTTTATAACAAAGTGAGTCAGCTATACATATACATCTGTTCCCATATCCCTTCCCTCTTGCGTCTCCCTCCCTCCCACCCTCCCTATCCCACCCCTCCAGGCGGTCACAAAGCACCGAGCTGATCTCCCTGTGCTATGCGGCTGCTTCCCACTACCTATCTACTTTACGTTTGGTAGTGTATATATGTCCATGCCTCTCTCTCGCTTTGTCACAGCTTACCCTTCCCCCTCCCCATATCCTCAAGTCCATTCTCAAGTAGGTCTGTGTCTTTATTCCTGTTTTATCCCTAGATTCTTCATGACATTTTTTTTTCTTAAATTCCATATATATGTGTTAGCATACGGTATTTGTCTTTCTCTTTCTGACTTAATTCACTCTCTATGACAGACTCTAGGTCTATCCACCTCATTACAAATATCTCAATTTCGTTTCTTTCTATGGCTGAGTAATATTCCATTGTATATATGAGCCACATCTTCTTTATCCATTCATTTGTCAGTGGACACTTAGGTTGCTTCCATGTCCTGGCTATTGTAAATAGAGCTGCAATGAACATTTTGGTACATGACTCTTTTTGAATTATGGTTTTCTCAGGGTATATGCCCAGTAGTGGGATTGCTGGGTCCTATGGTAGTTCTGTTTGTAGTTTTTTAAGGAACCTCCATACTGTTCTCCATAGTGGCTGTACCAATTCACATTCCCACTAACAGTGCAAGAGGGTTCCCTTTTCTCCACACCCTCTCCAGCATTTATTGTTTCTAGATTTTTTGATGATGGCCATTCTGACTGGTGTGAGATGATATCTCATTGTAGTTTTGATTTGCATTTCTCTAATGATTAATGAAGTTGAGCATTCTTTCATGTGTTTGTTGGCAGTCTGTATATCTTCTTTGGAGAAATGCCTATTTAGGTCTTCTGCCCATTTTTGGATTGGGTTGTTTGGTTTTTTGTTATTGAGTTGCATGAGCTGCTTGTAAGTTTTGGAGATTAATCCCTTGTCAGTTGCTTCATTTGCCAATATTTTCTCCCATTCTGAGGGTTGTCTCTTGGTCTTGTTTATGGTTTCCTTTGCTGTGCAAAAGCTTTTAAGTTTCACTAGGTCCCATTTGTTTATTTTTGTTCTTATTTCCATTTCTCTAGGAGGTGGGTCCAAAAGGATCTTGCTGTGATTTATGTCATAGAGTGTTCTGCCTATGTTTTCCTCTAAGAGTTTGATAGTTTCTGGCCTTACATTTAGGTCTTTAATCCATTTTGAGCTTATTTTTGTGTATGGTGTTAGGGAGTGATCTAATCTCATACTTTTACATGTCCCTGTCCAGTTTTCCCAGCACCACTTATTGAAGAGGCTGTCCTTTCTCCACTGTACATTCCTGCCTCCTTTATCAAAGATAAGGTGACCATATGTATGTGGGTTTATCTCTGGGCTTTCTATCCTGTTCCATTGATCTATCTTTCTGTTTTTGTGCCAGTACCATACTGTCTTGATTACTGTAGCTTTGTAGTATAGTCTGAAGTCCGGGAGCCTGATTCCTCCAGCTCCGTTTTTCTTTCCCAAGACTGCATCAGCTATTCGGGGTTTTTGTGTTTCCATACAAATTGTGAAATTTTTTGTTCTAGTTCTGTGAAAAATGCCATTGGTAGTTTGATAGGGATTGCATTGAATCTGTATATTGCTTTGGGTAGTAGAGTCATTTTCACAATGTTGATTCTTCCAATCCAAGAACATGGTATATCTCTCCATCTATTTGTATCATCTTTAATTTCTTTCATCAGTGTCTTATAATTTTCTGCATACAGGTCTTTTGTCTCCTTAGGTAGGTTTATTCCTAGATATATCTAGGTTTATCCTAGATATTCCTAGATATCTAGGAATATATTATTCCTAGATAGATATTCTTTTTGTTACAGTGTTAAATGGGAAAGTTTTCTTGATTTCACTTTCAGATTTTTCATCATTAGTGTATAGGAATGCCAGAGATTCCTGTGTATTAATTTTGTATCATGCTACTTTACCAAATTCATTGATTAACTCTAGTAGTTTTCTTGTAGCATCTTAGGATTCTCTATGTATAGTATCATGTCATCTGCAAACAGTGAGATGTCCAGTTTTAACAACTTTTTTTTACCTATTTTATTTTCAATTGAAAGAGGGATATGTTTCACAAATGAAAGTAGCAAAAGATCTACCTGTTTTTAGGATTTTCCAACGAGATGTGTATGATATGGTATACAGGAAATACAGAGTATTATTAAAGTGCTGTTGCTTAATATTTACGCATGGTATTCAGATGCATTTATGACAGAATCAATAACTGAAATAAATGTAAGAACATCTACCAACATAATATGGACAAGAATATATTTTTATTTTAATTACTTCCTCACAATGCATTTTACTCATTCATTGCCAAAATTTTCCAATTCCATTGGAATGAAAACAAAATTGATCCAGGAGTATGCCGACCTTTAAATTGCATGTCCATTATAGGGGTATGGGAAATGATATTTATTGGCAACCCATAGGTCTTTAAAAAATTTTTTTTTAAATTAAAAAACATTTTTTGACTGTGCTGTACGGCATGCGGGATCTTAGTTCCCTGACCATGGATAGTTCCATGTCCCCTGCAGTGGAAGCGCAGAGTCTTAATCACTGGACCACCAGGGAATTCCCCCCACATGTCTTTTATTAGGAACTTTTGTTGTGTGTTTTTTTTTTTTTTTTTTTTTTTTGCGGTACGTGGGCCTCTCACTGTTGTGGCCTCTCCCGTTGCGGAGCACAGGCTCTGGACGCGCAGGCTCAGTGGCCATGGCTCACGGGCCCAGCCGCTCTGCGGCATGTGGGATCCTCCCAGACCGGGGCACGAACCCGTGTCTCCTGCATCAGCAGGCGGACTCTCAACCACTGCGCCACCAGGGAAGCCCAGGAACTTTTAAATATATTATTTTCTGGCTTTCTTACCTGCTTAAAGAATTTCTTATCAAAATTGTTCAAGTACTCTTGTTTGTGATTTAAAAAAAACTCTCACGGAAATATACTACTAGTTTTTTTGGGTTTTTTTGCGGTACGCGGGCCTCTTACTGTTGTGGCCTCTCCCGCTGCAGAGCACAGGCTCTGGGCGCGCAGGCCCAGCGGCCATGGCTCACGGGCCCAGCTGCTCCGTGGCATGTGGGATCTTCCCGGACCGGGGCACGAACCCATGTCCCCTGCATTGGCAGGCGGACTCTCAACCACTGCGCCACCAGGGAAGCCCCACTACTAGTTTTCAAATAAAGTTTAGGGACACCGTGGCATTCGTGATCAGATCGTTTTTTGATACTACGCGTTTACACAGTCCTTCACATATGTCAGTCATTTTTAGAGAACTACATTTCCCCATGTGGTTGAACTAGGGTACCGGGCTGCCCTTGATGCAATCTAGTGCTTGTCCTGGTTTACGCATGTTAAGAGCTTAATTAAGTTCTGAGATCAAGGAGCCATAACACACTAGAGTGCCTTCCCCCCACTCCCACAGAGGTGTAGGTTTCAAACATTGCTTCGTTTCTCTGTTCATTTCTTACACTTCCCCCGCTGTTTCCCCAGGGGCCCAGCGCATGAGTGTGTCCTCCTGACTCTTCACGTTCCATCCTGGACTCCCAGGGTAGCTGGTCTCTGTGAGGGTCTGGGGGAAGCCCTGATGGAAAAGACTGATGGGCACCAGATTCACTGCAGTCCATAAATATGTCTATGGTGGAATCTCAGACAAGCTGGAGGAAAAAAAATAACGCCTGGGGGCAGGGCGGGTAGGAAGGCAGCATAGAAATAAGCTAGTCATGCCTGGAGTCTGTCCTGGTGGGTAGTTTTTCTAAGCTAGTCCTACTTGCTGCAGCATCTTCCCTCACTGTGCTGTGGAGCCCAGAGGAGGTGGTGCAGTGTGGTGGCTGAAAGCACGGGCCCTGGACTGAGCTGCTTGGGCTCACATGCTAGAGATGTGTGACCTTGAACCTTTTTTTTTCTATAAAAGCCTCTCCCTCTTTTTATTTTTATTTAAAAAATTTAAATTGAGGGCTTCCCTGGTGGCTCAGTGGTTGGGAGTCTGCCTGCCAATGCAGAGGACCAGGGTTCGTGTCCCGGTCCAGGAAGATCCCACATGCCACGGAGCGGCTGGGCCCGTGAGCCATGGCCGCTGGGCCTGCTCGTCTGGAGCCTGTGCCGCGCAATGGGAGAGGCCACAGCAGTGAGAAGCCTGCGTACCGCAAAAAAAAAAAAAAAAAAAAAATTTAAATTGAAATACAGCTGATTTACAATATCGTGTAAGTTTCAGGTATACAGCACAGTGATTCGGTTATACGTGTGTCTGTGTGTGTATGTATATGTATGTGTGTGTGTGTATAAAATTAACTTTGAACCTTTCTAAGTTTCTGTTTCCTCATCTGTAAAACAGAGAATAGTGCCCTCTTTAGGGACGTTTAAGATCATCAAAGAGCTTCAGGTTTGTACTCCTCTCTTCCATAACAGTGGCAGTGGTGGTCCTTATGTTTGCGTTTTTATGGGTTTGAGTCATATTATTGCCTATATATTGGCAAGAGAAGACGGCCAGTATGTACAGGGGCAGTGTTTTTTTTCTATTACGGTGCTGGATGCCAGTTAGACGATGAACTGTAAATAAGGGAGTGTGTTTTTCATGGTCTGGCCGAGGCCCGTGCTAACACCTTTTTCCTTCCTGTGGGTATGGCAGTGGAGGTGAGATGCTGTGAGTGTTGGCAGCCCACTGGATTATTTGTGCACTATCACATCCCTGGTTGAGTTTAGCCTAGATAAAATAATCCACAGAGCAGTGCTTTAAAATCTCCAAAAAACAGTACTACTTAATAAATTCTTAAAGAATAGTGTAAAAATTCCATTTCTTAGATTTAAGTACAGTTATACCAAAAAGATATAATATAGGTGCCCTGACAGTTTCTAAAAGTAGAAATGTTTCCTATAGATCTTTTGTCCAAGTTAATGAGTTTCAGGGTTATCCTTTCATTAATCTCACAATATGTTATTGTTCCCAAATGTTTTAAACATCTAACTCTTATTATACATAAGCTTAAAAAACTTAAGAAGCCGGGGCTTCCCTGTTGGCGCAGTGGTTGAGAGTCCGCCTGCTGATGCAGGGCACACGGGTTCATGCCCCGGTTTGGGAAGATCCCACATGCCGCGGAGCAGCTGGGCCCGTGAGCCATGGCCGCTGAGCCTGTACGTCCAGAGCCTGTGCTCCGCAACGGGAGAGGCCACAACAGTGAGAGGCCTGCGTACCGCAAAAAAAAAAAAAAAAAAAAAAAGCAAAAACTTAAGAATCCGTATTTGCAGACACTTTGATGTTACTGAGCATTGTATATAACAGAACAGTTTTTAAAAGTCAAGGTATAGTTGATGTATGATGTTATGTAAGTTACAGATGTACAAAATAGTGATTCACTATTTTTAAAGTTTATACTCCATTTATAGTTATCATAAAATATTGGCTGTGTTGTACAGTATATCCTTGTAGCTTATTTATTTTCTACATAATAGTTTGTACCTCTTAATCCCCTACCCCTATCTTGCCTTCTCCCCTTCCCTCTCCCCACTGGTAACCACTAGTTTGTTCTCTACACCTGTGAGTTTATAATAGAGCAGTTTTAATGTTTCTTCTTGGTTGTTAAATTCCAAACTTTTGTCTGTAAATTAATTTCTGATTAAGACTTTTCTTGCTGGATTTAAAAATTAATTTTCCAGAGTTGACAAGATCAAATAAAAACATTTTTTTTTTTTTTTTTGCAAAGAGCAGCATTTTTCAAATCAGCTTCCCAGGGACACCAGTGTTGTGAGATGCCTTGTGGGGATAAAAAGGTTTCCTTTGCCAAGAGAGTTTGGAAAGCAGCCTTCCCAGATTGAAGAGATTTATGGTACATATTAGCATATTAAAGACTGAACTTCTGTGGTAAAGAACGCTGTTAAATCCAGTGTTTCACAAATTCGCTTGGTCATGGATTCTTTTTATCAAAGAATATCTATTAACATCCCTTTGAGAAATCCTGCAGGAGAGTTTTGGAAATGACTGCTTTTAAGCAAGTTTAATTAATTTTGTGTTAATTCGAATCCCAGATTTGGACAGGATCTAGTTAATTTGGTTGTCATTGCAGGAATGTTTTCTCACAGCCTTTCTTATGGGTCATTGGTTTTCTAATTTATAGATAACTTACACTTTTGGTCTACTTGAGTTGTAGCTGAGCTATGTCTTTCATTGCCCAGAATTTGTCTATTATAACTCTCACCCTCTTATCTTGAGATAGCCCCTCAGAATGGTATAAAACACATAGGTCAGCTCTTAAATATCTGAAGAAATTATTTTGTCCCTTTCTTAAAACTTTTCTGTCAGTCGATACTTCCATCTCCTTTATTTCATTTTTATATGATAGGATTTTTATGTCATACCTTTCTTTTTCTAGCATGTTCTGTTTGAGTTTTTACTTTTGAAATTGTTAAGACTCTTGAGTTGGAGGCAGAAAATGAGTTGAAGGAAAGTCTACCCAGTAATCACAGCTGTACAATAAGAGCATGGGCCAAAGTTATCTACTCCGTGGGTCAACTCCTTTTACATTATCTGTGACCTTCCACCTCCCTACCTTAGTATGTGTTGACCTGTTTACCTGTTTACTTACCTTTACAGATTTTTTCTCCTTTGTCGTAGGATAACTCCTTTAGTCTTAACCATTTTCCAGTTTTTCTACAAAGAACAAGTATTGATTTTATTTTCAGAAAAGAGCAAGATAATGTTATTTTGTAAATCTTAGTCTTTTCCACTCTGAATTTGCTATGGGAAGGGAAGGCAATTGAATAATTCATCTCCTTTGCAGGAATGGCCTGATAATGACTAATGTTTTGCTATTCCTAAGGGTATTTGTGTTTCAAATATCTTGGTGGTAGTTCTGGTGGGAGAGGTCTGCAAACATGGCCTGAGGGCCAAACCAGGCCACAACCTGTCCTTTGGAACAGCCCATGAGCTAAGAATTTTTTTTACATTTTTAAAGAATTGAAAACAAATCAAAAGAGGAATATTATTTGGGGACACATGAAAATTATATGAAATTCAGAATTCATTGTCCATAAATAATTATACAGAACCATTCGTTTATGTATTATTGTACCACGTGACCCTTAAAGCCAAAAATATTTAACGTCTGGCTCATCACAGAAAATATTTGTGGAGCTCTATCTCCGGGTGAGGTTTTGTATATATTTAGGGTAAGGTTTTGTGTGTATTCACTTTCCTCCAAATCCATTTGTGAAGATGGTTTTCTTTCCCTACATGTAAGGCCAGCTATGGTTCTGTGAATGTAGTTTTATACCATAGCTGCATTGACCTGAAACAAATTAGACTGCCAGATATTTCTCCAGCAGAGATGGTTTATTCAAGATCTGCAGACAATTGCAGTCCAGGGCCTGCAGCCTTGAGGAGCCACGTTCAAGTCTCCACATGGCAAGGGAGGGAGCTGCTTTTATAGAGTGGAAAGGAAGGTGGGAGGGCTGTAATTAACAGAGTCCATGGCTTTTCATTGGCTGAGCCTTCCCCAGCAAGGAAGATAAGCCTTCTTCCTGTTGGGCTCTGCTGTCATCACAGGGCTTGAGAGCTCTCCCTGCTGGTCTCCTGACTCTATTTAGTTGAGGTTTTTGTTTATTAATTTTTTTACAGCTCCTTTGCTGAATGTGCTTCCCTCTTTAATTTACTTAACAAAATGGTATTTGAAAAGGCCAGCTCAGTACATTGCTTTATTTCTTAGGCAAAATTTTCTTTCTGTGA